>NC_080698.1:26927293-27552293 GCF_030445035.2 Dasypus novemcinctus
ACTCAAATTCTGTTATTTGCTTTAGTATGATCTTAGATAAGTCAACCTCTCTGTGCTTCAATTTTCTCTTTCTATAAAATGAGGGGAAATGCCTACCAAGGTTTGTTGTGACCAGTAAATGAAAAAATGAATGGGAAAGTGCTTTATAAATAGTAATCAAATATACAGTTGAAATGATTAACATAATCAAAATGATTGCTCTCCATGCAATTTTTAAAATGATCTTGCAAAGTTATACTGGAAAACACAAGAGGTTCAATTTCCAAATATATGGAGCCAAGTTACTAAGGGGACAGGGTCAGGCAGAGGCAGGCACCTATTTTCAGTTAAGGACAAGGTCTTGGTATGTGCGTGTGTGTGTATGTGTCTATGTAAAAGAAAAACAGAGAAAGAAAGCACGAGCTTATGCCTAACACTGTATCAAAGATGGCAGAAAGAGACAGAGGAAAACCAGCAAAAAGGAGTTTATCCTGAATTGAAATCAAGAGCCTGGGATCTACTGAGAAGCATTTGCAAACACAAATACTCCGTTGAGTTTATGAGGCTTAACTTGGACCACCTGTCCAGATTCACAGCTGACTGGAATATGAGCTATCACAGACATACTGCCATCATCATCTGATGAGAAAAACCGAGGGCAGATACAAGTACGAACCACTTTTACATGTATTACCCACTGAACCTTCACAAGAAGCCTAAGAACTACGTGTGATTACTGTGCCCATTTTATTTGTATAGTAACTAATTATTAGAAACATAAAACAATTTGTACAAAGTTACACAGCTAGCCAGAATCAAGATCAGACAGGCTGACCCCAAAACTCATTCTTTTAACCACATCCAGGAGTAAAGGGGAAAAGTGAAATTTGAATTCCAGGAAAAGCAGAGGGATCTAGAACTTGAGCACCACATAACCCCAACCTTGAGGGCATTGAACAAACAGATCCCATGGAATGCAGGCACTGGACACGGACGATTTTTTAGTAGACACATAATGTCAGTGAATTTGAGTAACTTAATTTGCCTACTACATCAAGTATTAATCACATAAAATCTTCCTCATTGGTCTCAGGAATATTCCTCCCAGAGAAACTTAATTTGCCTACCACATCAAGTATTAATCACATAAAATCTTCCTCATTGGTCTTAGGAATATTCCTCCCTGAGAAATTTCTCTTCCTCCCCACTTAATTTACTATTTATTTTCAATCATGATATTCATTGCTATAATATAGAGGCTTTTTACTGATTATTTTTTAAAGCATAGAAGCAAAATTGACAGTTTTTACTTATTGTTAAGAGACAGAGGAAGCAGATTTGGCTCAATGGATAGAGCACCCACCAACCACATGGGAGGTCCAGGGTTCAAACCCGGGGCCTCCTGACCCGTGTGGAGCTGGCCCATGAGCAGGGCTGATGCACGCAAGGAGTACCATGCCACACAGGGGTGTCCCCTGCGTAGGGGAGCCCCACGCACACCATAAGGAGAGCCGCCCAGTGCGAAAAGAGCGCAGCCTGCCCAGGAGTGGCACCGCACACATGGAGAGCTGACACAGCAAGATGATGCAACAAAAAGAGATGCAGATTCCCCGTGCCTGACAAGAATACAAGTGGACACAGAAGAACACACAGTGAATGGACACAGAGAGCAGACAACTGGGGGGGGAAGGGGTTAATAAATAAATAAATAAATAAAATATCTTTTTTTTAAAAAAAACAACAGAATTTTGATCACTACCACTGAGAATGAGTCAACTAAACATACCAGGATTTGATGTAAAAACAATGGTGCATTAAAATTAATTTCCATTCCCAATCAAGTGACAGTTGCAGGAAGAAAAAATAGAGCTAATTAGTGACTACGTTAAAAATTATTTAAAATATCTATCAAGGACTTATTTATATTCAGGATACATGAAAACACATTTACCCAATTTTATGCTCATTCACTTGTTTTGGTCCCAAGATTTTTACACTTACCACTTTTTTTTTTTTTTTTTTTTAAGGTACCGGGATCAGGGATTGAACCCAGGACCTTCTATGCAGGAGGCCAGCATTCAACCACTAAGGCACATTGGCTCCTCTTATCACTATTTTTAAAAGCATCGAAGTTATTTCACAAGCTTCTGAAATGAGTATTTTATTAGGTGTATTTAATGACGCAGTTTTTTATGCTTTTGAGTCTGCCTTTTAATCAGTGTGGTTTTTGAAAGGCAAAGTCTTAAGGAGTTGAGTTTCATATGTAGTTTTTACTCTCCCTCAAAGGCAGCGTTAGATCTAGGCAACTGAAAGAAGTAAAATGTTGGAGGACCCCACAAGGTTTTTAAATAGCATATTCTCTCTTTTTTAAACTAAATATACCAAGTTGTAGATATATACTTTGCAAGTTCTAATCCACCAGTTTGGACAGGGAGTAACTTTGGGACTAGACGCATTTGAAGCACACGTATCAACTGAGTGCTCTCTGGTGAGAAAGGAAGTAGCTTCCGTATAAAGGGAAGGGAAAAGGAGGCTGCCGACAAAACACCTATTACAATCCAAACATCATATTTACATTACCTCAATTAATACTTAAAACAACCCAACCAAGGAAGCAATTATCTCCTTTTCACAATTAAAAAGAGAGAGAAAGCTTAGAGAGGTTAAGTAATTTGGCTAAGTTTTAACCGACCAGGGCCAGGCCACCGGCTAAGTCTAATATCTGTGGGTTCCAATATCAACACATTCACACAAGTCTGGAGAGCTTATTTGAAATTTTAAAAATCACCATTTTGTGTAGACTGATGCAGGAGGCTGGGAAAGAGTGTAGGCGGTATTAGAACGAGTTTCTTCTAGACAATCTGTAATGAGATTCAGCTTGAGGTGGCAGGAATTTACATATAAGCATAAAAAATGAATATGTCTTCTAAGAAAATATAAATGAGGACTCAAGGATCCAACTATATATATTTAAGGTCTACAGCAAGGTTAGCATAATGTTTAATATTTTCTCATGTAAAAAATGAAGTTAACTAACCTACAATCAAGAAATTCTAAAAAATAAAACAAAATAGTAAGGCAACAGGCATTTGCAAAGTCACCACACATGTTCAAATAAAATCTCATTAGCCCTGTGCCAACTTATTTCAAATAGTACCAATTCGAGAAAGTAAAACCCCTAAGGCAACCTGATGCATTATTATGCTGTAACACAAACACTGAATAATCTGAACCTGGATAATGCAAAATTTGTCATTTCTTATCTCTTACATTTCAAATTTGCATGGTTTTACCATGATCACTTCTTAATTAACACATGTGAATAAGCCCTCCTTAAGTCTTTAAAATAATTTCAATTTTCATAATGAAAGATTCCAAAGATAGCCTAAAAGATACAGATATTCAACTATATACTATTCATGAAGTTAAAACAGTTCAAGAGTTGGAGTTCTTCCTCTCTCCCAACTTAGTGTCTTCTCTGAACCCATTTACTGAAAAGAAAAACCGGGGCTTTTCTAGCGGATGCTTGAGGGAAAAGACAGTTGAGTGGAGGCTGCACTCCACTGGGGAAATATGACCTGCTGGGAAGAAACTGTGCACATTTTTGTGCAGCACAGGTGCAGCACAGGTAAGGAATTAAGTGGTGGTACAAGATGGTGCAAATGAGAGAGCTAAGTCCTCAAGTATTGAGGAGCTAAAGAAAAGAGAAGCAAGACAATTTCTGAAAGAATTGTAATGTAGTCAGTAAATTCGGAAACCCATGAATATCTCATAAAAAAAAAATTAGTAAAGATCAAAATGCTTGTTGGGACCATGCTTCTTGAAATGCATCATTATTCTAGGACTGGACAACGGGAGCATGGCTTGATAAGCACTACACACTCAGCCCAGCCCCTAGCTTAGCGTGGTACCAGGGGAATCTAAGGTAAGTTTTTTTCTTTTGCTTTGTTTTATTTTTAGGAGGTACTGGGGATTGAACCCAGGACCTCGAACATGGGAAGCAGGTGCTCAACCAGTGAACTACATCTGCTCCCCAAGAGTGTAGGTTATCCTGAAATATCTTCTTCACCCACTATAAATGCTCTGAAGTAAATTATGGTGGCATCATCTCTTGCTGCAAACTACTTTTATAAAAAATTATGGTCACACTTCTGAGTTCATAAGTAGATATCCTTATCTTTACTACAAATTGTTCAGAGAAAAGAGCTAAAATGACAGCTATAGAACATGCAGTGCCCACATTTTAGTCTTAACTAAAATAAAATAACACTCACAAACAGACATACAAGGAGGATATAACTTTGTTAGCACCCTTGATGGAAAACCAAATTCCTTTAGTAATGAAGAATTTATATCTAAACCCATACATGGAATGTCAAATGTGAAAGCATTTCAATTTTAAAAAATTAATTCTAAAACCACATTGAAATAATCCTCTTTCAGACACTTAAGAAGATATACTTCAGAATCCCATTAGGTATCATAGCTTTAGGTTGTTACCTTTCTGAATGCAAAGTTTACAAAAGCGTTTAAGAGCCCTTCTCAAATTATATAGCTTTCCATTTGCTACTTGTTAACAGTAATGTGGGGAGAAAAACATATTGACTATCTACGTTGCCTCTTCTAATCTTCCCTGAGAGCGAGTAACAACGAGCATTGGTTTATAACCATTATAAGGGACCAAAGCTAGGAGCAGGGAAAGAGTGTTTATGGAAAAGAGATGTCCAGAAAATTGACAAGAGACTGCACTGTAGCTATGTCACCAGTAGATAGGTTTATTGAAAAAGATAAGTAAAAAAAGAAAGTAAATTAACTTTCTGTAAATAAAACCATACCCTCCTATTTACCTAAACCATCTTCTCAGAAGTGTTTCACATATGCAGGGATAACTAACTGACTTTAGTTTTAGGTTTCTCTGCCAATTTCTCTGACACTTGTTCAATTAAAAAAAAAAAAAACCTAACATGAATTAGCTCAGAAATAAAAAGAGAATCAAGCACTCGTTTCTACTTTCTCTGGTTTATAAGTAGAGATTTTCACCTTTTGAAATAGAAAGCAAAATACATTTGAATCTTAACTTACTGAAGCACCTAATTTCCTGTGAAAAATCAAGATAGACACTACTCCAGCGAGGAGCTTCAGAGCAGTGCTTCTCTTGCCAGAAACGTCTCTCAGAGTCAACCTGAGAGTCCCATCTCTGTGAAGTCTCATCACCTCACACACAGAGTTCTAAGGCCCCTGAAATCCTACAGCCTAATTAAGTGGGTTCTAAAGGAAAAAACTACACTTGCCGGCTTCAAGAGTTTATTGACTCTCAAGGAGATAAATCTCCCAGTCCTAGTTGAGTCTTCTCAGAGAAGCACAGAAAGGGCCACTTAAAATAGAATTGTTGGACCAATCGCCTTCCTGTGGAGTAGGGGTGGGAGTGGGGCAGAGCAATCTGTGAGAAAAACAAAACTAACAAGGAGAAGGGAGAGAGGGAAAAAGTATTAGTCCTTTATAAAAATGCTTACTGGTACTGATTTTATTTTATTCATCCAGTCTATGTCACTGCTTTTTCTTTTAATCACCTGAAGCTCATATTTGAGAATGGAACTACCAAAATACCAGGAAAAAAAATTTCCATCTGCTGTGGGTTAGATTTTGCAAACTTCCCACATGGGCCCATTATCACATTTTACCCAGCCTGCAGTATATTTATTTTTTAAGTTAATTAGTCGCCAATACATATTCTCAGATCAGTGGTTCCCAAGTGGGAGTGATACAGCCCCCTAGTGGATATTTGGCAAAATCCAGAGAAATTTGTAGTTGTCAACTGGAGAGGGGGGCTGCTACAAGCATTGAATGGTAGAGGTCAAGGGCGCTGCTCAACACTCTACTGTGCACAGAACAGCCCTCCCACAACAAGTATCCAATAAGAGACCCTGTCCAAGAAATCAATTACAATATTTCTATTGCCTTCACTCATCAAGAGTAGGGTCTCCCACAATTTCTGACAAACTACATTCATTGGCTTGAGCACACACCAAGAAGTCTGAATTCTGAGAACCTGGAACATGTAAACATTTACTTATTTCCTCCATTTAAAAGATTAGGCACTCAATGAATGCATATGCTTATGAATGATAGTAGAACACAAACTTTAAATCCATCTAACATTTGAGTTTTCTCATACAATTACCTCTTTGATATTTTACCACAGCCTTATTAAGGAAAACTGTCATCTCCATTATGCAAATAAAGGAAACAGAGCTTCAGGGAAGAAAAGTGGCTTGTCAGCATTCACCCAACTGGTGAACGTGACAGCAGGGATCTGACCTGAGTCTCTGATTTTCTGTTCTTCCTCTTACTACACGATGCTCCCCTCCTGGCCAGGTTTATAAACATGGGAGAGAGCTGCTAAAATGGTGACCATTAAAACTAAACATTCACAGAAGTTACTTAAGTTGTCCAGGACTCAGTTTCCTTACCTGTAAAATGGGGATTTGCTGTAAGAAGTAAATGCTTCTGGATTCCTTGGGTCTGTGTTTCACAGAAAATAAGCTCTCACAAATAGCAAGCTGATTCTTATTACTGAGTCCCCAGGCCAAAGCATGTAATTGTAATAGAATAATCTTTGAGGAAACAACCCAACAGCTGGGATAGGAAACCCAACATGAGAAGCCTCTATTACAAAATACTATCAGAGTAAACAACAGAAGGGACTAAAAGAAAGAAGCTGCTTTCAGGTTATATGGAACACAAGGCCAAGCAAAGAGAAGTCTTGAACATGTTCCTTTATTTCCTTTTCTGCTATTAAAATAACAAAAATAAGAAAGGTTTTCATTTCAGAGGTCAAAGCTACAGGTAGCTGACAGGGTACAGATACCTTCATTCCAATAAAACTGACCTCAAGTCTGTGCTTTCTTATTTAAAGGGGTTCTGAAGAGGTGAAATAGACTAAAAATGGGGCCCACTGTTATATGAGTGATATGGCACAGAAATTAAAATAAGGGTTCTGGAATTAGATAGCTTGTGTTCAGATCCTAGAGCCACCATTTACTAGATCTGATGAATGGAAAGTGGCACAACCTTTTGAACCCTCAGTTTCCTGGGCAAAAGTGAATATTTCAATAGTACCTCCTTCACAGAACTGTTCTGAGAATCAAACGAGGGATAATGCATATCAAACTCTTAACTTGGGGTCTGGCATCCTGAACATGCAGACTACATGTCAACCACGGCTATTACTATTGCTGTTATCACCAATGTCATCATCACCCATAATACCCAACTTTATGGCAAGTTCATGGTAGGCCCACAATAACTGTTGATTAATAATGGTTACTAAGGCTCAATAATTACTATGTGCCAGTCACTGTTCTGTATGGTAGTTACTATTATTAGCCCCCTTTGATAAAGGAAAAAACCAGGGCCCAGAAAGGTTAAAAAACTTGCCCAAGGTCACAGAGCTAAGAAGTAGCAGAGCTGAAATTTGAACACAAGCCGTCTTGCCAAAGAATGCAGGACCTTAGCTACCACACACACTGTCTTATAATGGCACAATATGTAAGGAGGTTGAGAAATTTCTCAGAAATATCAAAATGTCAACATGTTAGATCTACCTCAAAATTAGGGAAAGAAACCTCATGCTTGAGCTGATCTGGCAGTCAGAAGATTCTTGAAAACACTTCCTTGAAACAAGGGATAGAGATATGTATGAAATTGTCTTTGAGTACACTGAGCTTGTTTGTCATATTGAGCATACTTAGTGCATACAGAGAGATGACCTAAAACCCAAATCAGGGATCCCAGCCACTGAAACTAGCAGATATTCAATGACGCAAACTCAGAGCCTTTCCACACAACAGATGCAGTGACAATGGAAATAACCTATGTGATTTGAAACCTTCAACTCATCTTGACTCTTCTTAGGCAAATCTAATTTTCAGAGCATCCCAACAATATTTTTTTTTTTGAAAACAGCTTTTAGATATCACCACTTCACAGCCATACAACTTCGCCATTTGACAATGAACTAATTGCAGAGGGAAAATTATTGGATACAAGATTGAAGCAGAAGAGTCTTGTACAGCTGGAGAAGTCAAATTAGGAACACAGGCATTTCCATTAAGAAAAATCATATTTCCAATAGACCTAGGAGTGGGTCTTGTCAAGTAAGGACTCTTCAGAACTACTGAAAAATACCGAATTCCAATGCTGTTAAGCCTTTTCCTATAGTAATTACCCGAGGTGTCATTACTAACCTCTCGAAATGCTCTTATGCCTGTCTCTCCTAGTGGCAAAGGCAGGGAGGTTAAGAGGAACGAGCCATTTTGCTCAAACAAGCCACACATGGACTGAAACGTACACTGCTGGAAAACCAGTCAGCCAGCCAGCCTGCTGCTCATTAGCAGCTGAGAATGAGCCTGGGATGCACAGTTCAGTGGTGATCACGGAAAACACGTGCCCATGACAGCTGCAGGTAAAACTGATGGTTTCTTCCCCTCTGTATCACTTGGTAGGGACGTGATCTGTTTCATCTCCACTCCTTCCTTTAAGGATTACCGAGCTCCCAAGTGCTTATGAAAACAAGTCAGGTGTGCGGAGGGGGCTGTGAGAAATGAAAAATGGTCTTGACATGATGAAGAGCCTCATTTTCCATCTTGCTCTTACATGGGCCAGGCAGACAAAATGAGCACTACTTAACCCCTCAGGATCCATGCCTCAACAGAGCAGATAGCCAGAAAGTTTCCCGGATATCAACAGGGTATTGTGGGAACTGTCCCCCTGCGTTTTTCTTAACAGTACTCACTATCACTTTCCAGTGGCTCACAATACCCCCAAAATATGCTTGCATTTCAACAGGTAAAAGCCACTTCAAATGCCCAGGTCCTCTGAGGCAGGGAATCCAGGAACAATCAGAGCTCAAGTGGCTTCTTTTCCCTCTCCAACAAGAAGCACGAATGCGTCCTGGGAGGGGGCTTCCAGGGGCAGCTCCTTAAGCTTCCATTCTCGCCTCTCAGAATTTGAAATGCTGAGCGGTGGAAAGGCAACAGCTGATGAAGGGGAGCGACATGTACGGCAGAGGTGACTCCTGGGGCATCTATTCATTCTCCAAAACCTGGCCTCTCTTAAGCATTCTCGTCGCTGTAAAGGACAGCTGAAGAGGGGAGAAAAGCCCAGGCAGCAGGGATGCACAGCTCCCAGGAGGATGCTGCCTTTATTTGACTTTACCACGATCACAAGGAGAGAGTGCACCTCTGTGCTGGCTGATTCATTCAGTGGGGACCCTGGGGAAGCAGGAATGTGAGCAGTAATAATAACTACTTTGTTTCTATTTGTTTCTTCAGTTACATCATGTTCTGTGGGGCTTATGTGCCAGGATGTGGTGCAAAGTGCTTTACCAACTTTTCTCACTTAAATTTTTATAGGGAAGCAGATGTGGCTCACCTGATAGGGCATCTGCCTATCACATGGGAGGTCCAGGGTTCAAACCCCGGGCCTCCTGACCCGTGTGCAGCTGGCCCATGCGCAGTACTGATGCGCACCAAGGAGTGCCCTGCCATGCAGGGGTGTCCCCCACATAGGGGAGCCCCATGCACAAGGAGTGCACCCCGTAAGGAGAGCCGCCCAGCGCAAAAGAAAGTGCAGCCTGCCCTAGAATGGTGCTGCACACACAGAGAGCTGACACAACAAGATGACGCAACAAAAAGAAACACAGATTCCCGGTTTCGCTGATAAGGATAGAAGCGGTCACAGAAGAACACACAGCAAATGGACACAGAGAGCAGACAACAGGCAGGGATGGGGGGAAGGGAGAGAAATAAATAAAATAAATCTTTAAATAAATAAATAAATAAATAGATCTTTATAGCCACCGACTGAAGCAGGTATTATTATTTCCCCCATTTTACAGATGAGGAAAGTGAGAACCAGGGAGATTAAAGATCTCACCCTAGGTCACACAGCAAGAAAGTGACCAAGGTGGGTTTAATACCCTAGTCTGCAGTTAGGAAAAGAAACAGACTGGCACCAGCACATGGTAATTGATGCATGCATCATTCCACCACCTCCAGACTGGGCTAAGTGCAGGTGTATTTGTAGCAGCAGCAACGACACACACACAGATGCAAATAATCATTCCCCCAAAGAGGGACAGTTCAATAAATGATGGCACAGCCATCCACTGGAATCTATGTTGCCACTACAGAGGAAAACCCTGCACAAAGGGAGAGCAGCAGCTATGCAGCACTCACCACTTGCCAGGCATTTTTCATATATTAACTCATTTAATCTTCACAACAATCCATGAAAACTGAGGCACAGAGAGATAAAGCACCTTCCCAAGTCACATAGCTGGTAAGTACAAGACTTGGGGTTACAGCCCCAGCTGTGTGGCCTTGCTCGTAAGCATTACCCTAATGGTAACAAAACAGCTTAGGTCCCTAGAGGTGAGTTTTCACATGTTCATGCTGCATGCTTTCTGTGAAAACGTCTGGTAGTACGGTCAACGGGTTGTTCAAAGTAGTTATAGTTGAGTATAAAGATGGTCTTTTTTTCTCCTCATGATGACTGTAGCAGTTTGATATTATGTATGAATTCCAAAAGTAAACTGATCGGTTCCTCTGGCTGGACAATCCTTTGATTCTGTTAGATTCAGCTGAGATGTCTGATAAATTACATTAAGATTAGGGCTCTGATCCAACCATGTCATTAGAATGTGACTCAGCGTTGAGTCCCAGCCCCCTTGGGTTGATAAAACAGACTTCTCACACGGAACTAGAAACACAGAAGCAGGTACACAGGAATAAAGAGTGCTCCGTAGACATGGCCCTGGGAAGAGAGATGAGCTCGAGAGTCTACAGCTGATCTAGTGGAGAAACCAGAAGAATTGAGCGAGGAATGAAATGAGCCCCAGGGAGAGTGACAAGCCTTATGCCAGCCTACAGCTGAGATTGGAAGAAGCAGGGGCCACAGAGGCTTAAGAGGAAGGAGGAAGGCTGAACCCTCGCAGACAGTGCCCGCCATCTTGCATCAACAAGTGGCAACTGACTTTGGGTGAGAAAGTACCTGTAATGGTACCTTGAGTTGGACTCTTTAGGGCCTAGTAATTGTAAGCTTCTACCCAAAATACTCTTTATAAAAGCTAACAGATTCTGGTACTTTGCATCAGCACCCCTTTGGCTGACTAATACAATGACCATGAAATACTTCTTTTTTTAAAACTCTGTTAGCTAAATTTCTAGGGCCCCTCCCTACCATAAAAAAGAATGTAAATGTGAAAATGACATGGTATTGAATTTGCTATTTTTTTTTCAGGTAAAAGCTGAATGCAAGCCAGCCCAGGACTGCTTATTGTTATGGCACTCTTTCTGTTGTCTCTCACTCAAAAAAGGAAAGGAAAAGTCTGAAAGTGTAGCTTTGACAGTCTAAGAATTGTTGATGTTCTATTTTACTGTGTTTACTATAATTCCAAAACAACCAACATTTTTTAAAAAGAAAGGGAACTTCAGTCTTATTTAATTTGGTTGTTCACTTTTATTCTAAATCAAAATTCCACTTTCCTTAAAATTAGAAGGCCTGGGAAGCAGATTTGGCCCAACGGACAGAGCGTCCATCCGCCTACCACATGGGAGGTCCAAGGTTCAAACCCAGGACACCCTGACCCCTGTGATGAGCTGGTCCACGCGCAGTGCTGATGCATGCAAGGAGTGCACCCCATAAGGAGAGCTGCCCAGCGCAAAAAAAGTGCAGCCTGCCCAGGAGGGGCGCCGCACACACAGAAAAAGCTGATGCATCAAGATGACAAAATGAGCATCTTGATGCATCATTTTGTTAGCAACAAAATGAGACACAGATTTCGGTGCCACTGACAAGACTGCAAGTGGACAAAGAAGAACACACAGTGAATGGACACAGAAAGACAACTGGGGGGGTGGGGGGTGGGGGAAATAAATAAACAAATAAATGAACAGATTAAAAAAAAAAAGTTAGAAGGCCTGCCAACTGAGCATCTCAGAAAGACTGCCTAACTTGACAGAACACTTAGGGAAAAAATTCATCAAAAGCCCTACCTTTCACAGACAGCAAACATCTATCATAAATCAGCTGCTCTTTTTTTTTTCAGTGTCCTGTTTAGGATATGGTGAGAAAATAATGTCATTTAACATGAATTTCTGAAAGAAATTTCAGAAATTAAGTTTTGGGAAGAAGCATACAAAAGCACACAGTTTCAGTATATGCCTTGGGCCTGCTGATATCTACTAGACATTTTAAAATAGCACGTCTAGTTTTGTCCATTTTCACATCTTTTTTACTGGGCTCACAAGGTGACATGGCAACAGACTGTGTACTATTTCCTTGAGATTTCGGTACTGAGCCAAGAAGATGGCAAAAAAAAAAAAAAAGGCACTTAATCATGGAAGAAATTACAGGAACTAAATTAAATCAAACAGGCAGCAAGGTTGGTTTTCACAAAGGGGCTTGTCCTGAGGTGATCTATGTGCACTTCGCATCATGGAGAGGGATGGAAAGCCCACAATGCAGGTGTCCTCAGTGCTAGAGAATTTAGCAACTAACACTGTCTGGCTTATCTGCTCCGTTTAAAAAATATAATATATACAATCCACTCCTGTAGAATGAAAGCCCTTGACAAATGAAAATGAATCCCACTTCTAGTTCTGGTGTTAGGAATTGAACCTAACTGAAACACTACACATCACTTCACATGACTGCAATTAGGCAAACTTGGTTTTTTGTGATAGAGCCAAACAACTGGTTGGGGGTAGGGGCGGGGATGTGAACAACTATGAATATATGAAATTTTGAGTGCTTGCTAAGGGCAACATTCTCATGAGCACTCAACTTTAGGAGTATGTATTACTAACTATATTTTATATAATAACATCAAAAAAGTTGAGTTTAAAATTTTAAGTAATTTACTCAAAGTCATTCAGCTAGAGAATGGAAGAGTAACAATTCAAGCCCAGGACAGTTTAATATTAAATCCATTAAACATATACTGCCTTTCTTCCAATCTCAAGTTGACTTGAAAGTTTTTAACTCGAAGTATATTCAACCAGATGAAGCATAAATAGCCTTTTGGAACTAATTTTGTAGAGAGAAGTTTAAAACTGGCTGGGGAATGCCAGTGGTAACATCCCTATGAAATCAATCCTTTTTTTTCCTTCATTATACAAGTCAGTGAACAATCTTCAACATGGGTTTTCAGACATTTCTGTCATCCTCAACCTTGTTTCTAATCAAAGCAATGCTTCTTCCTATACAATGTGCTCACATTTCTCTAATAGCTGCCTAAATTGATAGTATAGATGTGAATCCTGCTAATACAATAAAAACATTTGGTGCCCTCATATAAATTATTTGCTTTGACCATCCCAACTCCAAGTTCCATCTGAGATTCATTCTCACTACTTATTAAATTGAAGGGACTAGGCAGGAGTGCACTGTGCCTAACATTTTCCTATTTGTTTAATTAACAACTATGGATATTTACAATTGTCTAACATATTTAGTATTAATTAAATCTCACAGATTTAGCACAGATTTTTCTGCAAGGCACAGCACAAGTTAACAAGTGAATTATCAGAAAACTTCATTTGGGAAAGTGGAGGATACCTGCTTCAGCTCAGCAGGAGGGATCTGGGTTGCACTGTCCTGCTCTGGTGGACAGCAGGCATAGCTAACGTGGTCCATCCTAGGTGCCTTATTTTAAGAGAGACAAAAACTGGACTGTGTACAAAAGAGATGTAGACGAAAGAGATTCGAAACTAAGCTGAAAGACTATACAGCTTCCTTAAGTAACTAACTTCAAGTTGTTAAGTGCTAGGTAACTTTCCAAAGGTGCGTTCCCTAAATTAGCCCAAAACATGAGTATAATGGGATGCCCCCCAAAAGATGAGTACGGAGGGATATCCTATAGTCAAACAGTTTTGAAAGAATATGAAACATGTTATATCTTCCTCTTGGACTTTAAAAATATGCTAATGTTCTAATGAATAGGTTTAGGGAATAAATACTTAAGTTTTTTCCCCCTGGCCTAGACATCGATGATCTAATTCCAGTGACACCACAGTTGGAAACAACTGATCACAGCAAAAGCTCAAGATATCAGAAAATGACAAACCAAAGGTGTCTTGACAAAATGGAAAGGGTGGAGAATGTGACCTATAGAAGAGAAAGAAAGAACTTCATCACAGCCATTACTGTTCTGGAGCAAGAGAAAATACACAGAAACACCAGGTTGGCAAGTTGCATAGCCCGCTAGGAGTTTCAGTTTCTCGCCGTCTTTCTCTTCTATGAGTGCTTGGTCTGGATGATCTAACAGGGATGCAGAATCACGGCACGCAAAGTCAATCTGCAGACATGGTCTGTTTTGCAAGCATGGAATTCCCCAGATCACCACTGAATATCTCGCTCCATATTCTCAAACAGCCTATCATTTCACTTGCCTGCCTAACCCCATAAAATGTATAATCCTTAAATTTTATAATATTTCTTCCAGATGCAGAAATTTATACAGTTTCCCTTCCTGAATCACCCTAGTGGATTTTTAAAATAGGGTTTTACTTAAAGCATTTTCAAAATTTTCATCATCCTATATTGGAGAATATTTTTATAGCATTTAGGAAGAACAAAAGCCATCCACTCTTTCAATCAAGAAAAGAATTCTCCAAAATAAAGCTCTAACAACATAATTTGTTAAGCATCCTCTTCCTCCAGGTAACCCTGTAAACGAGTTATAAAAAAATTTATTTAAAGACATTGGTTCAGCCATATCAAATTTAAGAATGAAAACAAAGGTCGCTTGCCTCAATCAAGTTTTTTAACCAATTTTTGCTTTAATAGCACACCAAAGAAACTATTGAAATCAAACAGCAGAATGTTAGAATGCTTTCTGAAAAACTAATCACTCCTGCGGGGTTCACATAATACAGCCAGCTATGGGACAGAATGACTTTATTCACATCTATTAAATAAATGACAAAGATGAAACGTTTCATTTTCCCAGCTCTATAGGATTGGGAGCGGGGGTCTGTTATTTTCTAGGTAAGGAATGTAGTTTTGTACCCTCCTGGAGTTTAATTTTTAATACCTCTACTTTAAGCAATACTAGAGTGCCATTACTTTTAAAAATCATCATTTTTTGGAAAATGTGAGAAAGAGACCTGTTAAAAAATACAAAAATTGCTCCACATAGAGAAAAACCATTTTCCCCCTTTAAACCCCAGAGTCACAGCAAATCTTCCAGTGTTAGCTTCCTATAGCTCACTAGGATTCTGATAAAGCATATATATCCAAACAGTCCCTTGGTTACTTAAACAGATGTATTTCTGCTTAAGACAGAATTACTTAGCAATAAACAGTGCCTTGGGCCAAAAAAAAAAAAAAAACCCCACAAAACTTGAACCCAATATTTGAGTTATCAATGAAGAAAAGGAATAGGAAATACTCAAAATTGTCACTCTTTTTATCTGGTGGCAAACAAGGCTAATGAGCACTTAGGTTTATAATCCTAATATGTATATGTATACCAGGTTTTGTTTTTGTGTTTGGTCTTTTTACAAAAATGGGCCTGCAGTTTTCACTGCACTTTGTCCTTGCTGCTCCAGGTGTGGTCGGCCTACAGCAGCATCCCAGGGATATTACTAGAAATACACGATCTCAGGCCCCACCCCAGCTATAATCCGCATCTTAACAAGATTCCCAGGTGATTCACAAGCAAATAAAAATGGAAAAAGCCTTGGTCTGTAAAACACATTATAAATCATCATTCCTTATTCTACTTTGTGGGAAGATCCAGATCCAGATGTTGATGACATCCATCTCTGGACACCAAGTATCTGCTTCGTTTTAAAAATGTGGTGACTGCCTCTATGTAACAGTGCCCTTTAAAACACAGCACTTGATGCTTTTTTCAAAGCACATCCACAGATGATGTGTCCTATTTACCTTAAAAAGATTGAGTACAGGGAAGCGGACTTGGCCCAGTGGTTAGGGTGTCCGCCTACCACATGGGAGGTCCGCGGTTCAAACCCGGGGCCTCCTTGACCCATGTGGAGCTGGCCCATGTGCAGCGCTGATGCACGCAAGGAGTGCCCTGCCACGCAGGGGTGTCCTCTGTGTAGGGGAGCCCCACGCACAAGGAGTGCGCCCCGTAAGGAGAGCAGCCTGCCTAAGAATGGCGCCTGCCACATGGAGAGCTGTGGCAACAAGATGACGCAACAAAGAGAAACACAGATACCCGTGCCGCTGACAACAAGAGAAGTGGACAAAGAAGACGATGCAGCAAATAGACACAGAGAACAGACAACCGGGGCAGGGAGAAGGGGAGAGAAATAAAAATAAATCTTAAAAAAAAAAAGATTGAGTACCAAACCAATGTAAGCAGTTCTAATTATCCATGTCATTTGATCTTCATGCAATAAGTACTACATCCCTGTTTGAAGTGAGGAAACAAAAGCTGAGCAAGGTTAAAAGCTTCGTTAAGTTCAGATTTGGGGGGCGGAGGGTGGCAGGTGGGAGCTTCCCCATCTTACATCACTTTTCCAATAAGGCACATAGCTTGAACATCACCACCCAAATGGCCTCTCCTGTCACAACATCTAACTAAATTTACAGTACCCAACAGAGTTTGGCAAAGATGTTCATTTCCAAAATTCACCATGAAAGTTCCAACCTGCAGATTTATGTAACCCCCTGGAGACTGCTATCTGGGGCCATTAACACTATTAGAGCATTCAGGCACCTTATTACTGAGGATGAAGGGAAGGCAAGGGTGGCAAGGAAAATGGATCCAGTGAGACCTTTCTCCTTGCTTACTAGGTTTTTTTTTTTCTTCCCTAAACTCCTGCCTGCAGAAGTGCAAACAATTGGGATGGAACCTTTCTGGCCATTTAACTTTTCCCATTGACTTATACCTTCCTCCAATTCCAAAAAGAAGATGGTCTGCTGAAAAGACCAAAGTCAGGATTTTCAATCCTTGTATCAAAATTGGCCAAGCACCCTTAAACCTGCAAAACACTTATGTGTGTTCTTATCTGCCACTCTGGTTACCCACAGGTAAATTTAACCTCAGAAGCATCTTGCCAGGTGCAGATAGAAACAACACTGGGGAGAAGCCTGTAGGTCAGTCCTTGTTCTGATCATACCTGGCAACTGTCAACAGAGACAAGTTACCTCACGTGCCCCAGTTTGCGCTTCTGTAATGATGTTGGTTTGCCATAAGCATTTCTCCAAGTGTAATTCACTTTCCATGGACAGTGAGGAGTGGAGTATGAGAGACAATTCTAAGAGGCACATTACCAATTTCTTAAAAGATTCATGTAATTATTTTAATGAGCATTAGAAACTATTGGTTTTCATTTATAGAAGAGTGTGTATTTTTTAGTTATGTGTTTTAAGTAAATTCATTTACTGTTAAGGGAGTCAATTTAAAGTATATTAGAAAAAAATAAAGTATATTAAAGCAAATATTAGGTCAGATATGTGAATGTGGGAAAAAGTCCGGAAGGTGTTCTCAATCTTTTCATGTGGCAGAGCACTTGGGAGTTGAGCATCTCTCTAAAAACGTGGGGAAATACTGGTACATTTCATTTCACAATAATTATAAGGAACAATTTTATAACTATGCAACATAAAAACATAACTATCAAGGATTTTTTTTGCATGTCTGCAATTAAAAAAAAATAATTTGTTTTCAATTTAAGGTATGGTAAGACTTCTTCAAATGTGTTGGATAATAATTATTTGCTATTTGCTCATATTGTTTTATTTCTTCTAGCATTCAAAAGCAAGCTATAATAAGCAACAAAAATTTAAGAAACTTTGGTAAGAGAAGAAACCCAATGAGTTTAACTTTATATGCAGTGAAACTGTCATTACTTTACTCCACTTCAGTCTAAGTCTGGGGTTCTTAACCACAGGTCCACGGACCAAAGATTTCAGAGGGTCCACAGCTTTAATTGAAAATTCAAAAAAGCATTATTCTTGTGGGGACGTGTTGGTGCAGGTGTGTCATAAAACTACCTGCCGTTGCATTCTGAAAAGGGGTCTGTGGTTTTCGCCTGACTGGCAAAGGGGTCTTCGGAGCAAAAAAGGTTGAGAACCCCTGGCTAAGCCCGGAGTCCCAGCACTGTTTGGAGCACATTACGAGAATCAGGGAGCCATATGGCATTGGAAGTCCATTTACAATTTATGGTAGTAAGTATTTTAATAGAACGTAGCATACTTGGCCCAAACACTTCCCTGTAGGGGTGAATTTCCTCTTCCTTTATCGAATAGACTTTGTGATTTTACTTTATGATTCCACACTCAAAACTCTACACATTAGCAGGATAAGACTGTGGGGAAAAGCCATTCCTCCTTTGCCTAGAGAGGAGCCATCCACCACAGGGCATTTGATCAAGGCTGACCAATCAGCCCTGACTAGGCTTGTGAACTGACAGCACCAACTAAGTCCTGTTCAGAGAACAATGACGATGCTAATAGGTAGAAGTGGCTCCTTCATAGCGTGAGAATGCAGTAGGCCAGGAGCTGCCGCATGGACAAGACCTTCCTGAAACTAAAACAAGGAGCAAATGAGCAAGGAGCACAGAAAAGACAAGAGAGGCAGCATGCTGAGTTCTGGGTAAAGCCTCAACCCAGAAGCTAAGAAACTTCAGACAAACTAGGGGTAGTGTTTATCAGCAAGTGTATGTTTGGGACAGAATAACTTCTAGGGACCTTCTTTTGTGATCCAGGTCCTGATTACTGAACATGCAGTGAGGACTACTTGCCTTCACGGATGAAAGAAAAAAAATGCACAGAAAGCCATTATTAACATGAAAATTTTAGAAGATTAAAAAAATGCAACGGGAAGGGGGATGAGAATACTAGAGCAATGGTGAAAGGACATGGGGAATGGAATCTGCAGAACTTGGTGAGGATCCAGACTCTGATAACAGCTTCTGCCTCCTGACGCTGAAGAAGTTAATTTGAGTTTTCAGGACCCAGTTTTCTCATATATTAAATGAAGACAACTCTGGCAGGCTTGTTATAAAACATAAATGAAATCATGTGTAACTTTAGAAAAGAATCTGACACAAAGTGGGTCTCAATAAATGTAAGCTATTACTTTTACCCCATAAAATGGAAAATTAAAAACAAAAAATGAACACTCACATTCCCACCAACACAGTACTATGACCAAAGAATAATATACAGAGACAACAACCAACATCCCCCAAGATTAATGACTTAAGTGGGGAGTGGGGATCACTGCCAGATGAACCAGATCTATCCATATCATTCCAATTGTATAAAGGCCACTGGCTTGGAAAGCTCTGTGGAATGTGATGTTGATAGATATGCCTTAGGATTCCAAGTTACAATCGCCTTTGAACTTACAATATGATTTAGATATTCACAAAACTGTCTTCTGGAGAACATGGTGAATTCAGAAGAATAATACAACTATGCTTTCTCTTGCATTTTTCAGATCTCCAACAGCCTTGACTAGGCTGGTTATGCCTTAATTATGCTTAAGTCATTAATTTTAATGACTTTTTTATAATTAGAAAGATCAGAATTTTTATATCCCAGTGTTCTTTCCAATTACTTGTGGTTGCTCAATGGATTATAAATTAGAATAATTTCTTCTGAAGAACAAATAAGAAGAACTCACAGTAAGTGGGAAAATTCTAAGGGATAAACAACTTCTGTTGAAGAAATTACATGTTAGATATCCCCATAATGATACCTGATCTAATAATTAAGCAGCTCATGGACATTTGTTTCATAGTCCCAGATTCTTTAGCTCATATAGGAAAAAGTGAATTAATAAATTGATATGTAATGAACTTTTGTTCTATTTCTGACATACAATTCCATCTGGGCCAAAATGCTGCTTTAGACTAGGCTGGGAGTCCTGGGTGGGTGACATGGTGGTTATTGTCTTTGATGCTGAACTCTAAGGCATGGAGAATTTTTATTTCAATATGATTGTCAGTCTCTACTAACTACATACATGTCACCCATTAGTTTAAAGAAAACATGTTTGCACTGAGCATAATTTTTAGCCTGCAATGCCCCTGTGGTAATAGGTTCCTAAAAATTTATCCAGCATTTAAAATCTTGGGGAAAAGCATTCCTTCTTTCCTTCGAATATTCAGATTTGGGTGAAAAGGGACTCCTAAGTACTCATACATGTTTATCAAAACTCCACTGGGGAAGCAGATGTGGATCAAGCGACTGGGCTTCCACCTACCACACAGGAGGTCCTGGCTTTGGTTCCCAGGGCCTCCTGGAGGTGAGATGGGACAGCAGGCAGGCACAGTGAGCTGATGTAACAAGACGATGCAACAAAAGAGACACAAAGAGGAAAGACAGTGAGAGACACAACAAACCTGGGAACTGGGGTGGTTCAGGTGATTAAGCACCTCTCTTCCCCATGGGAGATCCAGGGTTCGTTTCCCAGTGCCTCCTAAAGAGAAGACACAGACACAGAGAGCAGACAGTGGCCGCAAGCAATGGGGGGAGGAAGGGATAAATAAAATATATCTTTACAAACAACAACAAACAGCTCCACTGGCACCAATCCCCTAAAACCTTATAGTGTGTCAAGCTTTTATTCACGTAGTCTGTGGTGCATGTGAGCCCATTCCTTACTCTTCTTTCCTATGGGTGCACAGTGGGTCATTCTTCACTAAGACAAATGCACAATCACAATATTTTCCCATTTGGTGATGACCATTGAGATAGAATCCAAAGATCACAAGTGATTTTAAGTGAGATAGCCAAAAATTTCAACCAAGTTATCAGATGGTATGTTCTGTTCCTTACGTGGGGCACCGAGATACATTTGGGCTGAAGAGGGACATCATTAAGAGCCTCTGGAGCTAAATAGGCTGCGTTTCTATTGTGGCTCTGTTTATTAGCTTTATGAGCCAATTATTGAGCCTTCTAAGTTTTACTTTACTAATCTATAAAATAAAGATGAAAATATTATCAACTTCAGAGTATAGTAGTGAAAATTTAATGAGATAATGTATATGAAGTCCCTAGTGCTTGACACATAATAAGGCTCAACAAATATTAGCTGTAATTTCTATCATTTTCACTGCTATTATCATCCAAGAGAGCTACATTTATGTAACATAAAGACTTCTTGATTGGAAATTCTAAATGTTATGAAATCGTTATATGTTTTGAGATCTATCTATGTTATATGATATGATAATGTGCCTCCTCAAAGCTACTGTTTACTCAGGTGAGCAATGTTATACATTACAACAGATGGTGTCTTAAAGAAAATATGTAATATATGTAACTGGATATGCATTTAAAAATCTGTAATAAGATAAAGCAAAGGGTTAATTGTTATTATAAGTAGTAAGACAGCAGGTTTTTTAAAGAGCACTTTATAATTTTCTATGATGAACATAGATTATTTGTGAAATAAATTAAAATGGACTTCCCTGAAGGAAAAAAATAACATAAAAACGCAACATACACTATGCCCAACATCTAGTAAAAAAATTACATGAATGCGTTTTTTGTTGTTGTTGCCCATGCTATCCAGTTTGCGATTTTTACCAATCCTCTTGAAATTTAAATACTTGTGCCCTCGTCTTCTCCCATAAGGTAGTACAGACAGAGAAAAAGAAATCAACACAACATTCTTCACTACTTACTGCATGAAACACTACTGAGTTAGCCAGAATTTTTATGGCTTCTGAATGATTTAACTTCCATTAATTAAGATCCCACTTTCTTTTAAAAAAAAAAAAAAAAGCCACAAAAACATTGATGTCAAAAATGTGATGGGGTGAGAAAGCAATGGAAGATATATTTCCAAAAAATTTTTCATGGTCTCCTAGTCCCAAGAAACACATTTTCAAAAAATGTAAACCTTATTTAAAAAATGTTTAAGATCTCCTTGTTAAATGCATCAAATTATAAATTAGACATGGGGTTTGTAAAGGCTGATTTCTAAACTATAATAGAACACATCTGGGGTGATTTTCTGGCTCTCCTCTAATATTTGGTTTTCTTGGCAGCTGCAGGAAACCTCTGGGCAGACATACTGCTACAATAATTAATGCCAGCTTTCAAGCAGCATCATGAAAAAAGAAATCATGACAGCAACAAAAAATGGTGTCCCCCAAATAACCACAGATTTAATGTAAAACATGCATTCATGGAGTCTCCAGCCTAGAGCAGCTGAAAGACATTTGTGGCGATTCATGAACAAAAAGTCATTCAATCTCTTCCATT
This sequence comes from Dasypus novemcinctus, assembly GCF_030445035.2. Lineage (NCBI taxonomy): Eukaryota > Metazoa > Chordata > Mammalia > Cingulata > Dasypodidae > Dasypus > Dasypus novemcinctus. The sequence goes on from NC_080698.1 coordinate 26,949,530, forward strand.
GGTTTTTTTCTGCATTGCAGCCACTTTTGCTTCTACCCGTCCTACGTCTGCTTCATTCATACCCTGGCTCTGTCTGAGCTGCACAGTGCTCAAGATTTCTCTTAACAGGATCCAGCCAGGCCTTCTAGCTCCTCGTTTTTAAGCTACCTACAGTCCCTAAAGGGTATCCAGGGTATAGTATAATGCCAGAAACAGAGTAGATACTCAACAAAAGGCTGTATGTAAATGGTGAGAGGTGGAAGAGGGTGTGCATGGATAAAGAATTAAGAGGAAATGGCAAATATGGAGAACCAAAACTTTCCTGATTCTAAAATTACTTCATTTGTAAATTCAAATAGTCTACTTTTTACCTACATAAAAATTGCAACTACATACAATTGAGCTGCAAGTTTACCTACTCAACTAAAACTTATTTGTAATCCCAAAATCAATGCTCCAGGCAGTTTCATGGTCATTTGTGAAAATGCAGAGTGGCAAAAAATTTTGGTTACCTGGCATTCACATTCCCAGCTGAGGTTGATAAGTTGACACTCTGCCTTTTTAATTCACCTTTCATGGTGAAACAAGTGTTCCTTTTGTGGTCCATGTAAAGCATTGGTTTTCATATTTTTGTCCTTTTGTTGGTGCTTTCACTGCTTAAAATGGCCCCCAAATGCAGTGCTGAAGTGCTGTCTAGTGTTCCTAAGAAGGCCATGATGTGCCTTATGAAGAAAATATGTGGCTTAGATAAACTTCATTCAGGCAGGAGTAATAGTGCTATGGCTGTGAGTTCCATGTTAATGAATCAACAATATGTGTTAAATAAGGTGTCTTTAAACAGAAACACTAATAAAACAAGATTGTGTGCTGATGGAGTGATGCAAATATTGTGACCAAAGGCTTGCAGGAACATAACCCAGTATTCCCCTGGGAGTAATGGTTCAGTATTTGCTAATTCAGGGTTCATGGTGATTTTATAGACCATAACTACTATAATTAATGAGACTCGACTGTATATTATATGCTCACTAACTGTGTGACCTTAAGGAACAACTTTAGCTTTACTGTGCCTCGGTGTCCTGATCTGTAGAACTGCAAAATTATAGTGCCTGCCTCAGGGGTTTGTTGTAAGGGTTAAACTGATTGCCATTTGTAGGGTACTTAGCAGATCACTGGCATCAAATAAATGTTACATGTCAAGAAAAAAATTAAATAAAGGCAAACTTTGAGTTCACTATTATTAGTGTATTAGAACACAGGGACCATTCATGGGATAAAGAGCAAATGAACTTGAAAAATCAATTAAAAAGAAAAACGTTTTGAGAAATGCAGGAAGAGATGAAACAACAATACCATGTTGAATACCCAGCACCTTCCAAGTTCCAGACAGTCTCCTAAAAGATTGGGCAGAAATGTACTCAGCTGGCATCAAATCCCACCAGTTTGGCTGGGAATTGTGTAACCTCTGGACCTCTGAAATTTATTTTTAAATGCAGATGGTAACAATAGTTCCCATCTCTGGAGATTTTGGCAAAGAATTGAGCAAAATGCCTGGCACATAGTAACCAATCAATACATTTTAGCTAACATTAATACATTATTTGAGGATGTGGTAATACCATGATTAAACAGGTAGGCACAACAATTTATATGGTGAGATCCTTTGTTCATGTACCTAGTACTTATTGAGCACTTACAACAAATCAGGCAATTTTAGATATAATATTCTTTAAAACAGGAGTTCTTAAACTTTTTTTCTTCCATGCACCCCTTTGCCAGTCAGATGAAAACCATGGACACCTTCTAAGAATGTAGCAGCAGACAGTTTTATGGCATTCAAGATAGGAGGTCAGAGAAAGTAAAGATAGGAAGTTGATTTTTTTCATTTGAAGCTCATCGACCCCCTGAAATCAAGGGGTCTGTGGACCCCTGGTTAAGAACCCTTGTTTTAAAGTCTCACAATAGCCATGTGAGACATAGTTTATAGCATTAACTTTATAAAGAAGCCATCAATTGAAAAAGAAAAACATTTTTAAAAACATAGGAAGAGATAAAACAACAATACCTCGTTGAATGCCCAGCCATGTGAGACATAGTTTAAAGCATTAACTTTATAAAGAAGCCATCAATTGAAAAAGAAAAACATTTTTAAAAACGTAGGAAGAGATAAAACAACAATACCTCGTTGAATGCCCATCGCCTTCCAAGCTCTATACAGGCCACTTTACATATGCAATCTCATAGACACCTCATTACAAACCTAGAAGACTGATACCATTACTTGATTTTTACAAATAAGGAAACATGGCAGCTAATTAACTTGCTCAACATCACTCAAGTCACAGAGCTAGAACTCAAACTCAGATCTATGTGACTCCATGACTGTGGATTTGTGGCTATCTACTTAAAAGTTCCTTAACAGAAAAATACAAAAACGAATAAAGCCAGTAAGTCAAAACTTATTTTCACTTTAGTAACTTCTGAAAAGACAAAACAACTCTCATCTCAGCTAAAGTTCCTATTAACAAGATCTCAAAGATGCCAATGTATTCCAGTGCTTCTATGGGGGACATTTGTCAATGGCTGGAGATATTTTTGACAGTCACATCTAAGAAGGTGCTATTGGCACCTGGTGGGTAGAGGCCAGAGACGCTGCAAAACATCCAACAATGCACAGGACACTTTCACAAAAAAGAGTTATCTAATCCAAAATGTCAATGGTACCAAGATTGAGAAACTCTGTATTAACCAATAAAATCAAAATTTCTTGGCTCTCCAGGAAGTTGTACTATGCAGAGTCATGATCTAGAATTACAGAAGAATTACCACTTAACCTCTTTCATTTTTCCTCCACTATTAAGTGTACACTTCAGCACACATTACTACTGGTATGACCTCTTCCACCACATTCTGGCTTGGCCAGCATTAACACTGATGGCCCTCTTCTTCATGTAAATGTGAACAAATGGACCAATGCTGATTTCAAGTGGATGCAAGAAGGTCCCAACTGACTTCTAGAAGGGCTTAGCCCAGGCAAGGAAGGTGAGGAGTGGGCTCTTTCAGACTGCATACATTGAAATCAGTCAACATTTTTCCAAAACATCCAAGCAATGAAGTCTTTTTTTACCTGTATTTTCTGGCATAATCAAATGTGAGATGACTTAAAATTAAACTTTGGAAAGGAAAAGTTGAATTTGCTTTCTAACAGCAGGAATTGCATGATCAGTTCAAAGATTTATCCCCTAATTTGATGGCCTCCACCCATTCCCAGAAAAATTCAACTTAAGATTTATGGGTCTACTTAGATGAACAGTTCTCCTGTGGGAGCACAAGCCTTTTCCTTAAAGTCACAGTCTAATGAATTTTATTCACACCATAGAGGAAAAAATCTTGATTCCTTATGGGGTCCAAAACAGATCTATCTTTTGAAAGTGACAAGTATGCTGCTAAGCCAAGGCAGGGACAAGTAACTCTAATCTTTTTCTTACTAGCTAGATCTGTTACTGATTACATGTGAAGGGAGCATGAATTATCACGTAAATCGTAGCGCGAAGAAGGTGTTGGGGTTGAATCACATACCCCTACAAAAAACATGTCCAAACTTTAATCTGCATTCCTGAGTTTGTAAATCCATTTGAAAATAGGACCTCTGCAGTGCTCTTATAAATTGAGGTATGGTCAAACTACTGAATGAGGACAGGACTTAATCTAATATGGCCATAGCCCTTATAAAGGAAATTGGACACAGAAATAGAAGACAGAAACCAGAAGGCAGCAGAGAATGAGGCAGATCCCCATGTGATGGAAGCAGAGATAAATGCCAAGAAACCCCGAGGACTGCCAGCAAGATACCACTAGAGCCTACAGACATTGAAGAAAGCAGTCTTGCTAACACCATAATTTGAACTTCTAGCCTCCAAAGCTATGAGTCAACTGATTCACATTGCTTAAGCCAACCAGTGTATAGTATTTGTCATAACAACTCTGGCAAATTAAGACAGTTTTGGTTGTGGAAAGTGGGGTGCTGCTGTTCTAATATGTCAAAATGATGGAGTGGTTTTGGATGGTGTAACAGGTGGAGGCTAGAAGGATTTTGAAGTACTTGATAGAAAAAAACATAGATTGCTGTGAAGAGAGCTGTATACATATATTGTCATAAACAGAGTGTTGGTTGAAATATGGATGTTAAAGGTGCTTCCACTGAGGCCTTAGAAGGAAATGATGAATATGTTGTTAGAAACTGGAGGAAAGGCAATCCTTGTTATGAAGTGCAGAGAACTTGGTGAAACTGTGTTCTGATATCAGGTAGAAAGCAGAACTTCTAAGTAATGAACTTAGGGTGGAAGGCACAGCCTGGTATCTCCTTGCTACTTATAGTAAAATGGAAGAGGAAAGAGACAAATTGAGGACTGAACTCTTAAGCACAAAGGAATCATCAACTGATGATTTGGCAAATTCTCAGCCTAATCAGATAGCATGCTCTGACATTAGGGCCAGAAGCAGCTCTACCAGAGCCCTCTCCCTACACTGTTGAATTCAAAGAGAATAGGACTCTGGGCAAGGGTGTGGCTGAACACCACTTTGCAAAGGATATTAAGCCTAACACTTGTAGATCCCACCAACCATCTTAGAGGAAGTAAGATTAAAGATGCAATTATCCAGGAAAGATGTCTGCAAGGTCTTGTTGTCAGATGGCTTGGACCATTGAATTGGGAAAGGTAACAGGGTTTTTGAGAATTTTGTGTGCCAGCTTGAACTGAAAGGAAAAGAGACAGGATAAAATGAAGGAAAATGACTTCGGGGACAGAATCCTGGAAACAGAGGCCTGGACAGAAGACATTTCCATAGGGCAAGAGAGATGAGCTTTCACCCTCCTTTCGGAAAGGGTGGATTTCTGCCCCAGTCTTTGATGGGGTTTCTGCCTGGCATTTAGAAGGAGCAGGCCTTCTATTCTGGTGATTAGCAAGGATGGGCCTTCCACCCAGTGTTTGGTGGAGTCAGGGCTTCCTCCCCCAAGTTGAGGATGAATGTGACCACTGTCCTACATGTTTAAGTCTTCGCTTATAATCCTGTGCATGTGAGCCCATTTTAAATAGGACCTTTTAATATGCTATTATAAGTTAATGTGCGGCCAAACTGAAGGGGGGCAGCCCTTAATCCAATATGGCTGAAGTCCTTAAAAAACAAAGGAAATTGAACTTGGAAAGAGAAGCCAGAAACCAGAAAATGCCAGAGAATGAGGCAGATACCATGGGATGGAGGCAGAGATATAAGTCAAGGAACCCCAAGGATTGCAAGAAATATGCCATGGGAATGCTATAGACTTTGGGAGAAAGGAGGCCCTGCCTATATATTGATAATGCACTTCTAGCCTCTACAACTGTGAGCCATATGATTCATGTTGTTTAAGCCAACCCCTTGTATGATATTTGTCATAGCAGCTCCAGCAAACTAAGATTGAAGAGGGGAATTGGCAGCTGTTAACTCAGTCCTTAGTTTTCGAACACATTTGACAAATTTGCAAAAGGGATAGCACTAGTGTTCGAGAATATACTGCCATCTTAATATATAAGAAGAAGGAGTAGAAAGAAGGAACGGCTGTTTACGCAGGACTATGTCCATTAAATACACAGACATAAAAACAAAACTATTTTGTCTGCCAACCACTTACTGATTAAATTAAATTGAATCAAATAAAACAAAAAATAGAAAATAATGAGAGTTGATGAGGATGTAGAGAATATGGAACCCTTTTACATTGCTGGTGAGAATGTAAAATGGCACAGCTATGGTGGAACATATTTTGAGGGGTTTGCAAATCATTACACATAGCATTACCATATGACTCAGCAATTTCTGAGGTATATGCTCAGAAGAATTAGTAACAGGGACGCAAACAGATACGCAAATACCAATGTAAATAATAGCACTCTTCACAATAGATAAAAGGTGGAAACTACCCAAGTGCCCATCAACAGATGAATGGCTAAACAAAATGTGGCATACACATATAATGAAGAATTTTCTTCAGCCATAAAAACGACAGAAGTTCTAATACATGCCACAGCACGGATGAACCTTGAAAGCATTAGACTGAGTGAAATAAACCAAACACAAAAGGACATATAGTGGGGAAACATGTGGTTCAACCAATCAGGCTCCCATCTCCCATTCAGGAGGTCCAGAGTTCGATGCCCGTGGTCTCCTGGTGAGGGCAAGCTTGTCCACATGGTGAGCTGGCCCACACAGAGTGCCAGCCCACGATGGAATGCCACCCCATGCAGGACTGCCCGCCTGCATGGAAATGCTGCCTAGCATGGGAAATCCACCCCGTGCAGTAGTGCCAGCTGATGGTGAGAGCTGGCACAGCAAGATAATGCAGCAGGAGACACAGAGGAGAGAAAATAAGAAGACATAGTAGAACATGGAGTTGGGGTGGCCCAAGAGAGTAACTGCCTCTCTCCCACTCTGGAAGGTCCCAGGATTGATTCCCGGAGCCATCTGATGAAAATACAAGCAGACACAGAACACACAGCAAACGGATACAGAGAGCAGACAATGGGTAGAATGGGGAGGTGGAGGGGAGAAATAAATAAAATAAATCTTAAAAAAAAAAAGACACGTAGTGTATGATTCCACTTATATGAACTATCTAGAATAGGTAAATCCATAGAACTGGAAATGAGATTAGTGGTTAATGGGGACTAGTGGAAGGGGGAATAATTGTGCAGTGGATGTAGGATTTTATTTCAGAATGGAAGTTTTTGGAACTAGATAGAGATAGTGGTTGTACAACAATGTATTAAATGTCACTGAATTATTCCTTTTTAGATGGTTAGGTTTTGCCACAGTAAACAAAACCTCATACGGGAGTGCTCTGGGTGGCTCTAGAAACGTCATGACACTATAGGCACACGGCCTCATGAAATTAGCACCCAGTCCCTGGGCCTGACCCTGGAATGTATGATAATCTGTTTAATCCCCCTAATCATGATTCTTCTACCCCTTTTCTTTGAACCTATAATTAGCACTATATCCATTAAATATATAACCCAGAGATTTAAATCCTTGGTCTGTTCATGCCAGTTGTGCCCTGAATCTCAGCAGAGTTGCAGCCAACACCTACTCTCTAGTTCACCGGATCAACTACCAAGATGATGATGGATAACTCCTACCCCCAAGAAACAGAGTTCCTACAACTGCAAGCAAAACAGTTCCTTCCACCTGCCCCTTAAGCTCTAAGCCCCCTCCCAATCTGAAGCAGAGTGGGCAACATCATCCCAAAGTGTCAAAATTGAGGAATGAACTAATGTAAGAGGGGAATGCAACTACTGACCAAGGTAGACTTCTTAGTATTTTAGTAATGAAAGAATTTGCAACATTGATATAAAGACAGTGGTTACCAAGGTTCTGAGGGAAGAAGAAAGGAAGAATAGGTGGAACATACGGCATTTGTAGGGCATTGCAATTGCTCTGCATGATATTGCGATGGCAGATACAAGCCAATACACGTTTTGTCAAAACCTATAAAACTGTACAGTGCAAAGTGTAAACCATAATGTCAACTATAGACCCTGGCTAGTAGCAATGCTTTAATATTGGTTCATCATTTGTAACAATGTACCACACTAATGTAAGGTGTTAATAGGGAAAAATGGGGGGGGGGGGGATTATATGGGAATCCCCTATACTTTTGAAGTAACTTTTCCATACTCTAAAACTTCTATAAAAAATACAGTGTATTGAAAAAATAACAATAGGGAAGCAGATAAAGCGCAAGTGGTAGATAGGGCTTTCACCTACCATATGGGAGGACCCGGGTTTGATCTCTGGGGACTCCTGGTGAAAAAGAAGAAGAGAAAGTGTGCCTACGCAGCAAGCCAATGCCTGTGTAGTGAGCCACACAGCAAGATGATGATGCAACAAGAGAGAGACAAAGGGGAGAGTCAAGGTGAAGCACAGCAGAAACCAGGAAATGAGGTGGCACAACTGACAGGGAACCTCTCTCCACATCAGAGGTCCCCAGGATCAAATCCCAGTGAATCCTAGAGGAGAAAGATGAGAAGACAAAAAAGAGAAACAGATACAGAAGATCACAAAGTGAATGGACACAGACAGCAAAAACAGCAGGGTGTGGAAGGGATAGGGGGAAGGGAGAAATAAATTTTTTAAAAAATAAAATAAATAAATAAATAAATTTTAAAAGTGGTTAGTTTTTTGGGTTTTTTAAACAAATCAACTTTATTGATATCTATTAGTAAAGTATACAAATTATCCAAGGTGTACAATCAATGGCATTTAGTACAATCACATAGCTGTACATTCAAAAAGTGGTTGGTTTTAGACTACGTGACTTTCACCTTATAATAAAATAATCATTACTTTGATGAACTGGATGAATAAGTCCACTGTCCCTGTACAGAGTTGTCTGTAAAAACTTAGAAGAATTAAGGAAGTTTGGGGGCCAAATTATTAACAGTGGTTCTCAGAGGGAGCTAATGAGAGGCGAAGAATCTGACTCAGCTAGGGCAGAGGAGGGATTTACAATGTTTATTTTATAACTTATGTGAACTGCAAGTACAGGTGATTTTTACTTTTCCAACTTTTACACATTGGTACGATATATATAGAAGGAAAACAGCAGCAGTGAGTGCAAGCAGCATCCTCAAAAATCAGATATTGGTGTATCATGACACATTTCAAAGCATGCAGTGAGGACTTACATGTTCCAGGCACTATGTTAGGAAGTAGATTTTTTTTAAACTAAATAGTTTCCCAGCAATAGGTTCATTAAAAGAATGATTATGCATGGGAGGAAGAGATGAGATGTGGAGGCATTCTCAGGACTTGGAGTTGTCCTGGGTGGTGCTCCAGGGACAATCGCCGGACGTTGTATGTCCTCCCATGGCCCACTGGATGGAATGTGGGAGAGTGTGGGCTATGGTGTGGAACACGGGACATGGGGTGCAGCGATGCCCGGAGATGTACTCACCAGATGCAATGGATGTGTCATGATGATGGGGGAGAGTGTTACTGTGGGGGGAGTGGTGGGGTGGGGGCAGTGGGGGTGAATGGGGACCTCATATTTTTTTAATGTAATATCTTTTAAAAAATGAATTGAGTAGAATTTGAAAAAAAAATGATTATGCAAATTATACAGCAATCGATGCTTTTCGAAAGACCAAGGATATAATGAAATTGACTTGACATGAAACCATATTAAAGATAATTCTGTCTTCATCTCATGACTGAGATGCTGTTATAGGATAGTAAGAAGCTTTGAGGCTGACATTGACAAAATCCATGGTGACCCAACTACCCATTAACAACTACCACGGAAGGGACTTCCTCAAGGTTTTAGCTTCATTCTCTCCTTAATCTTCATCATCTACCACTCCGAAGGGACAAAAACACAGGGAGTTGAGGGAGCTTCCTCGAAGTCACAGATAGGGGAGGCTGACTCATCTAACTGGAAAGTTCATAACTGTAAACACAAGCCCGTCCTGTACAAACAGAGACACGCAAGAGCAGTAGGGTCGCCTGGTCAGACCAGCAAATTTCAGTCTTACTGAGTTTGGGGGTGGGAAACATTTCATATCAACTCATCACATCTCCCAAGCCTAGAAATATTTTTCAATCGTAGCTGGCAGAAATTATGATTAGGGAGTGATGGAAGCAGCTTGACGGCTCATGTCCTAATCGCTGGAATTTATGGACATGTTACCTAGCAAAGGGGAATTAGGGTTACAGATGGAATTAAGGTTGTGAATCAGGTGACAGGAAAATAGGGAGAGTATTAGGATTATTCAGATGGATCCCATGTAATAACAAGGGCTATTAATAGTGGAAGAAGGAGGCCGAAGGGAGAGCCAGAGGGAAATATAACTATAGAAAAAAGGCACAAAAGCATGCAATGTTGCTCTCTTTGAAGATGGAGAAAAGTGGAAGAAGGGGGGATTCTCTAGAAGCTGGGAAAGTCAAGGAAACATTCTGCTGTAGAGCCTCCAGAAAGCAATGCAGCCCTGCCAACACCTGATTTTTGCCCCAGGAGACCTGTGTCAGAATTCTGTCCTACAGAACTGCAAGACAGTAAATGTCTGTTGTTTTAAGCCACTAAGGTTGTGGTAATTTGTTACAGCAGCAAATGGGAGTCTAATACAGGAAACTATTGAGGGTATTTCTAAGCATTAGGAAAAAAAAAGATAAACCATCTTTTAAAAAATTACATGGAATTTTTTTGCTAAAAATAAGAGTTAAAAGAAAGGTTCTCTATATTATGACTTTTCCTCAAACCTTGTGCCTCCTGAAGTTACTGATGATGCTTTTGTTTTTCTAAGGAGGTACCAGGGATTAAACTAGGGAACTTGTACATGCAAAGGAGGCTTTCAACCACTGAGCTACCCCTGACCCACAGAAGTTACTCATTTTTAACATATTATTTAGGGTTTAATCTTAAGAGTTTGAAGGGCTCTATTTTAGTCAAGTTGATTTGTTTTCACATTTAATAACCACAAAAATTAACATTTACTGTGGGTTTACTATATCCTAGGTATAAATATTAACTCATTTAACCCTCACAGCCCTGAGAGGCAGATTCTATTACTGCTATACCAATGGTAAAAAGTGACTTAATGGATTATAGACTTAACTGAATGCGTCAAAAACCACAGAACTCTGAAAAGAAAACAGAGGTAAATAAATATTCATAACCTTGCATCAGGAAATGATTTCTCAGCTATGACACCAAAAGCATAAGTGACTGAAGAAAATAGATAAACTGGACTACAACAAAATTAAAAATGTTTGTGTTGCTAACAATACCATGAAGGAAAAAAAATACAATCCTGAGAATAGGAGAAAATAATTGCATATCTGCTAAGGGTCCATTACACAGAGTATATAAAGAACTCTTAAAACTCAATAAAAAGGCAAATAATCCAATTTTAAAAGGGGCAAAGGATTTGAATAGACATTTCTTCAAAGATTTACAAGCAGACAATAACCACATAAGCAAATGATTCTTATCACCATTTGTCATTAGAGAAATGCAAATCGAAACCATAATGAGATACCACTTCACATATACTAGGATAGCTAAAATCAAAATGATAAACAATAACAAGTGTTGATGAGGATGTAGAGAAATGAGAACCCTCAAACAATGATGTTGGGAATATAAAATGGTGTAGCCATTTCGGAAGACATTCTGTCAGTTCCTCAAAATATTAAATACAGAGTTACCATATGAATCAACAATACTATTGCTAACTATACACCCAAGGGAAATGAAGACAAGTTTTCATGCATAAAAACTTTCATATGAATGTACATAGCATCATTATTCACAATAGAAAAGGGGACACTATCCAAATATCTACCAACTGATGAATTGATAAACAAAATGTAGTATATACATACAACAGAAAAGCATTCAGTCTTAAAAAGGAATAACATTCTGAAACATGCTATAATGTAGATGAACCTTGAAAACATAAACAAAAGAAGCCAGCCACAAAAGACCACATACTGTGTGATTCCATTTATATGAAAATGTTCAGGATAAGCAAATCTTTAAGACAGTAAGTAGATTGGTTGTTGTCTAAGATTGTGGCAGTAAGAATTGACTTCTAATAGGTACAGGGGTTTTTGAGAGGGGACAAAATTTCCTAAAATTAGATTATAGTGTTGGTTGCACACCCTGTAAATCAATTTAAAAAAACACTGAGGGAGCAGATAGAGCTCAAGTGGTTGAATGCCTGCTTCCCATGTACGACGTCCCAGGTTCAACCCCCAGTACCTCCTAAAAATGAAACAAACAGATGAGAAAACCAGCTCTCGCTGGAGAGCGGATGCAGCTCAGCGGTTGTGTGCTTCCCATGTACATGGTCCTGGGTACAATCCCTGGCACCTCCTTAAAAAAAAAAAAACCACATCTGGGAAGCAGATTTGGCCCAATGGATAGGGCAGCCACCTACCACATGGGAGGTCCGCGGTTCAAACCAAGGGCCTCCTTGACGCTTGTGGAGCTGGCCCATGCGCAGCGCTGATGCGCGCAAGGAGTGCCGTGCTGCGCAGGGGAGCCCCACGCACAAGGAGTGCACCTCGTAAGGAGAGCCGCCCAGAGCGAAAGAAAGTGCAGCCTGCCCAGGAATGGCGCCGCACACACAGAGAGCTGACAAAACATGATACAACCAAAGAGAGAAAGAAAGAAATCTTTAAAAAAAAAAAAACACCACATTAGACTGTACACTTTAAATGGACGAATTGTATGGTATGTCAATTATATATCAATGAATCTGTTTGACGTTTGTGATTTAACATCTATACCCATATGCATTTACTAGTATGTAATTTTTATTTAATTATTTTGAAATAATTGTAAGACATCCACAGTCAACCACAAGAGGGAGCTTTCTTCTTAGCTACAGAAATAGGAGATTCTAAATAACCTCAGTAATATTTACCAATATGATTTTATTCCTTTTTCCCCCTTTGATATTAGTCTACTTGCCTCCAATACATTCAAGTGTGACCAAAGTTGGTGTGAGGTTGAGAAAATCATTACTTCAACAAGATATAAAGGAAATATTTAAAAATAAATCTCAGTAAAGATGGAGAAACTATAGTAACAAATGCATTGCACTAATGTTCTTCCCTTCTAAAGTTATATAACAGATTGTATAAAATTATTTTTTTAGCATAGAAATCATTGAGATAATGTAAATCATGACAAGAAATAAAACGTGTGATAGCCCCTGGAACAATGCCTAGCATAACTGGTACTCAACAAATATTTATTAAATGAATGAGATAAGTGAATGAATGACTGAAATACACATTTCCTAAATTTCTGAGAAAATTTCACCTACTATACCTTGGAAACCAGATCAAAATATGTCCCTTCATCCATACTACAAATGAATAGATCATCACAGTCATTTCATTGAAGAAATATCTCTGAAACAAGTTCATAAAAACAGTATGTGATATTGGATATAATTCCTTCCATAATGACTGACACATCTCTCTCAATACCTTATATCTTTGGTCCTCCTACCTAAGGTTCTTCAATCAATGTACCTCTTAATAAACCACAACTACAGGAAGTTTCATTAGAGGAAACCAGTTTCCTCTCTGTCCACCTCAAACTTCAAAAAGCCAAATATAAGAATAGTACCTGAAGCCATGGAAAGTACAAAAACTGTAATATACTCTGAGCTCAGTCACAATAAAAACTCTGCATGGACAGGCAATATTGGATATTTCATTTGGGATGTAGCATAGGGTTGACAAATGACATATGGTTGGGATGAGCTGCTACAGGAGGAGGCCCCAGCCATTTTGAACACATCTTGAGTTGACCAGCCACAGGAGTATTTTCACAGCAACACACTCTATGAGAAACTGGATCACCAAATAATAAACTCAACTTGAAAAGTTTTCCTCTACCACTTTTACTGGAACAGTCTACTCTCAAAGCAAAGATGTTGTGTTTAGCTGGTTCCAGAAACTTTAAATAGAAAGCCAAACCACAATGTACTTGAGCAACAAGGGAACTAACTCTCATATGTCATTCATTCATACATCTAAAAAACACACGTTCCACATAACCAAGACCTAAATGAAATGCTGGAGAGATGTCAGCAAACAAGGTACATCCTCTGCCATTAGGAGCTCACAGGCTGGTAGACAAAACAGACAAATGAAGGTGGACTATCACAGGTAAGCATATAGCACTATAAAAAAAAACAGACATAGCCTTGGGTGGCTAACAATAACTGTGGAAGCATGTGATAATATCGCTGAAAGTTATGAGCAGGAGTGAACCATGGAAATATAGGTGGAAACAGGATTGCAGGCTGAAGTAAGAGACTGTGCAAAGCTGGAAGCAGGACACCTTAGCAAATTCAAGAAATAAGAGGAGCTCAATATGCTTAAAACGAGGAAGCAGAGACCGATAGAGATTAAGGAGGTAAGCAAGGGCCAGGCATGACCTGCCTTTCATGGCATGAGAAAAAGTTCGGGCCATCCCCACAGAGGCCTACAAGTCTGAGGTGACATTTTTCATTTCCACACATTTTCTAGACCCATACATTTCCTTGACGCCAAACCAGAAACCTTAAAAAATAATCAACATATGTAACTCAACCAGGTCCCAAATAAGTTCTCAGGAAACAATCACGAAAAAGTCTCCAAAATCTCTTTTGGGTCAGACTAACAAGTCACCCATATGTAAAAAGCATTTTAAGGTTTACCAAAGAGTTTTCCAATATAGTTTATCCTGGGAATGAAACAACAATCCTGGGAAGCGGATGTGGCTCAAGTAATAAGGCCTTCACCGACCATATGGGACGAACTGGGTTTGATCCCTGGGGCTTCCTGATGAAAAAGAAGAGACAGTGTGCGTGTGCAGCAAGCCAGTGCCCATGTGGCAAGTTGAGGGTGGTGTGCTCACCGTGTGGTGACCGTGTGGTGAGCCGAGTGCCCACACAGTGAGCCAAGTGCCCGTGCAATGAGCCGAGTGTCCATGTGGTGCCCATGTGGCAAGTCGAGTGCCCATATGAGTGCTTGCGCAGCAAGCCAGTGTCCACACAGTGACCCAAGTTCCCGTGCAAGTGCCCATGTGGCGAGCCAGTGCCTGCCTCAATGCCCAAGTGGCAAGCCAGTGCCTGAGTGGTGAGCCGAATGCCCGTGCAGCAAGCTGAGTGCCCACGCAAGTGAGTCACGCAGCAAGATGATGATGCAACAAAAGAGAGACGAAGGGGAGAGTCAAGGTGAAGCGCAGCAGAGACCAGGAACTGAGGTGGCACAGGTGACAGGGAGCCTCTCTCCACATCAGAGGTCCCCAGGATCGAATCCCAGTGCATCCTAGAGGAGAAAGACTAGAAGAGAAGACAAAAAGAGAAACCGACACAGACGATCACACAGTGAATGGACACAGACAGCCAAAACAGCAGGATAGGTGGAAGGAGTGGGGGAGAGGGAGGGAAGCGGGAAAAAAGTGATTAAAACTACATTTAAGGGAAGTGGATGTGGCTCAATCAATAGAGTGTCTGTCTACTATATGGGAGGGTCTAGGGTTCGATACCCAGGGCCTTCTAACCCGTGTGGTGAGCTGGTCCACGCATAGAGCTGCCATGTGCAAGGAGTGCCATGTCACGCAGGGGTGCCCCCACATAGGAGTGCACCCTGCAAGGAGAGCCACCCCACATGAAAAAAGTGCAGCCTGCCCAGGAGTGGCGCCACACATGCACAGAGAGCTGATAGAGCAAGATGATGGAATGAAAGAGAGATGCAGTTTCCCAGTGCCACTGAGGGTACAAGCGGACACAGAAAAACACACAGCAAATGGACACAGAGAGCAGACGGGGGGCGGGGGAAGGTAAGGGAAGAGAAATAAATAAAATCTTAAAAAAAAAACTACATTAAAAACAAAAAAAACAATCCCATGAGGTGAGTGTTCTCATCCCCATCTTACAATAATATTACTAAGGTTCAATGAGAAAAGGGCTAGTACAAGATCATGAACTCAATAACAGGACTTGGGCACCAACCCCAGTCTGTCTTATTTCAGATATCATTTATTTGTCATTGTAACAGCTGCTTTCTTCTGGAAGCAAGTTGCCAGCATGTATGTAAATTATAAGCACTTTTCCTTAAGCATTTTAGATGATTCACTTAAAGCTATTTTTACATCACAGAGGTTTATGAATTGCTAAGACAGACAGATTTCCAAATTTGGCTTGTACACAATAAAATAAAATAAACTGATGCAATAAAATCAACTCTACAAGAGCTTTCTCTAAATTACTTCCAGTTTGCATTTTTCTTTGTATTTCTAAGCAAACCAACCTGGGGAATCTCAGAAAGAAAATTATGTTTACAGAACTGGGGCATCCTCAAAGAAAAATGACATTAGCCCAAGAATGACTTCTACAAATAATTACGTGTAGGAGTTTCTTGGCAAGAATAAAAGGAATTTTACAAAAGTTTATTTAATCCCAAGGCACCAAACTCACACAACAGAAAAATAAAGATAAACCACCACCAAAAGTTTCCTGTCAGTAGGGAAAGCAAGTAGATGGACCAGTGAGGCTGTGCCCAGAACTGTGGTGTCCCTTCCTCCCTGCAGGTCCCAAAGACACTGAATCTTTTGCAGTCAAGAGCCCCTGCCTGCTGTAACAAGAGCCCTTGAAAGTCATATTAGGATGGACAAGAATTCGGCACAGATGCTGAAATTCCCTTCTAGGACAGATGCTGAAATTCCCTTCTAGGTTCTAAAATCACCAAACATTTAGCTAATCTAGAGACTCCATAATTCCTCTAATTAATCAATATCATTTCATCCTTCAGCCAGCACTCTACAGTTTAAGTACTTCCTATTTTACAGTGGAGGCAGATGTTTATCAGAGAGATTAGGTAACTAGTCGATCAGCTACTCTTGAGGAAAATTCAAAATAAAACCAGAGTCTCTGAGTTCAAATTTACCAAGCCATGTCCACCATATTGAATATAGCATATCTCCTCTCTTAACTCTCTCAGGCAACTACAGAAAACATTTTTATTTATGTGGCCCAAGAAAGTACCCTCCGGGCCCACTAAAGATAAAATGATAGAACAGAGGCACCTCAAGTGGCTCATTTTGCCAGGGCTCCCTGTCTCAGGGTCCTACTGCTACAACTAGGGACTCAAAATTGGTGAGGACTAAGTGGGGTTTATAGAGTACTTTCCAAATGACCCAAATCACAATGCCTCCCTTTAAAAAGTCCCTGAACAATGTTCAACATCAACAATTTAAACACATTTTCCTGTTTTTATCCTGCTTTCTGCAAAAAGGACATATTTTGCACAGAAAGAAAAATCTTAAAGTCCTTGAGATGTTCATACCCACAGCACCGAAAAAAAAATTATAAGCATAAATCATATGCAATCATTATTAATATAATAAATACATCACAGGCCCCATATTTTAAAACTTGTGAACAGAAAGATTATTCTTCCTAAAAATCAAACAAGGATTTGGGACAAAAACTAGTTCTATATTTTCCTAAAAGCCAAAGCAAGCTTATACTCACCCCAATTTCACCAGACAATCCCAATATTTAAAAATGAAAATGAAATATTCATGGTCACTCTTCCACAGTAAGAAAACACAAAAACAAGAAATAAAATGTTTTGTTTGACCTTTTGATCTTCCTGCCATCTTAATTTCAGTAGTCCACGTAATCAGGGAGCAAAGAAGGGGAAGGACAAGGGAGTGCACTGAAGTCTCCTTGCAAAAAATGTTTGGACAGCACAACTCTCAATTGGTCTTATATGAACCCATATTCAGCAATTTTTAAATCCAAACACTTTGAAGTCTAGTAAAGGTTCTTCTTTTGACTAAATGCCAAATTAGGGGCTATCTTAAACATTAATGTCCCTGACTGGTTAGGCAAAAGACATGAATATCAGACAAAAACACAGCCTATTTTTCCCACAACAGATAGTTAGATCTTGATAAGATAGCCTTTTATTAGCCCAATTAAATCACCAGTAGAATAAAAAATGTTAAGTTTAAGCTGTGAAAGTAGGAAAAGGGTAGTCTAGACTCAAGACCTAACAACCTCAGTTCTTGAGGGAACATGGTAGTCTTTCAATTTCACAATGAGAGACTGGTGCAATAATGAATGTTCAAATCAGCAGGCTTTAAAAACACACACTCCTTCTGCAATGGGCACCCATCAAAGTGGTACCGGATGGCTCGGGTTTCTGGGCTTTTAGGTTCTTGGCTATGTCACATAAAAGAATTTAAGGAAATGCCATAGGGTAGGCAAGGGAGCAAAGAGTTCATTAAGAAATAAGAAAAGTACATAGTCTGGCATGGACCATAAGAATACTGCAGGCTGAGCTGCGGGTGCAAGCCCCTGGTAAGAGCGTTAAAAAGTCTGTTTGCTGTTCTGATTGGTTGCCCCAGCTGTCATTTCTCAGGGAGCCAATGGTGAGGCCTTTTGAGGATATCCAGGATCTTCCCTTGACCCCGAACGGGATTCTCATTCCCACTGAGATTCTCGCTCCAAGTGAGATTCTCAGCCAAGGGTCTGGCAGGATCCCCCAGGAGGTTTCCAGGAGGGGTCTAATGGCCATGTGGTCTGCCAGCCCTTCAGCTATGACCCAAGTTTTCCTTTTCCCTATACTAACCTGCCTCAAGAGTGCCTACAGTCCATGCCTCCCTTGTCAACTTCTTACTCCAGACCCTACTGATTGACGAAGACCAAGCTTCCATGTGAAGAATCCAGAATATCCTCCCCACAAAGCCGAACTGACCCAAGCTGGGTCCATCAGAGACTCTCTCCCAGTATTTAGAATGGCGATATGGATTCTAGGTATTTTGTTGTGGTCCTACTGTTGAAACATCCAGTAAACCCAGGACTGATGGATGTAGGGTCCACTTTTCTACTATGTACAAGTGAACCAGAGAAAGCTGGTTTGCAGAGGGAGGAAAATGGACTAAACACAAAGAGGAATGGAAGGAAATAAGAAAATCAAAGAAAGAGGAAGTGAGGAAATGGGAATGATTAATGAATTTCTAGTTCAAATCCTTGTGAGGGTTCAGTTCTACTTCTTGTTCTTCCCTTCTAACTGTCCTTGAATCTTTCTTTTTGGACTTCAGTTAATTTGAATAGGTTTCTTTCCTTATTAAAGCACTCTTTAGCCAATACTTCCACCTCATCATAGAGTTCCAACTTGTAGAATTTTTTGAAGAAAATGGTTGAATAAACATGCTAATACACATACACACACACACACATAAAATCACTGAGGTATTAAACTATCAAAAAATTGGGGAGGGAAAAAGCCCTAAATGACAAACTATACAGAACTGGTTAGATAAATTATGATTCACACCTTCTGATACCATTCAACAGATATTTATTTACCATCTCCTATGAGCTCTGTTGCAGACATTGGGCTCAGCTGTAAACAAAATACAGTGTCTCTCTTCATGGGGTCTACATTTCACTGAGAGAATGATAAAGAGCAATTAAAAATCCCATTTTTTAAAAAAATTAATATCA
This sequence comes from Dasypus novemcinctus, assembly GCF_030445035.2. NCBI lineage: Eukaryota > Metazoa > Chordata > Mammalia > Cingulata > Dasypodidae > Dasypus > Dasypus novemcinctus. The sequence goes on from NC_080698.1 coordinate 26,968,567, forward strand.
GAAAATATTTAAGGGTCATTAAGTAGAAGTTACAAAACATAATTTCTAAAAATTATATCAGTGGGTATATAATTATATATCTTAAATATTTAAGGTAGAGGAGAGGGAGAGGGAAGGAAGAAGGAAGAAAGAAATGGGAAAGGAGACAGGGAGAGAAATGATTTACTACTCCCCCACTCCCAATATTTAATAGACTCCTATTGGGAGGTATGAATAGGGTTTATTCTCTTCTGTGTACTTTTCTGGTTGCCATGCTTTCTATATTGAAGATAGATAAATTACTTTCATACTATGAGGCCATTTAAATATATACATATATATTCTTGATGTTTATTTCGGGACTTGGTCAATTCAACAGTTTGAGTTGGGACCACATGTAACACAATTGCTTAGGAGTACCTTTTCAAAACACAGTCCTTAGCCCCATCCCAAACCTATTAAACCTAAGTCTCAGAGATGAGGTCCTGAAATTTGCATTTTAACTCTCTCTGGGTGACTCTCAAAGCAATTTGAACCAAAGGTAGAAAGTTTGCATTAGAGTTTGAACAATGGGTTAGTTATAAGGCTAAATTCTGACCCTAATGATTTGTTTAGGCAACCACCTAAAGTGAATAGGTTTCTTTTGTTGCTAAGTAACCTTTGGAAGACTATCTCTAGGGGAGTCAAGTTTAGGATAGCAGGGACTCAGGATGGCAGGATCAGGGACTCAAAGTGACAACTGCTCCCAAGGCTTAATCACATTCAATCAGATAAAAACTAGTTAGGTGCTCTTTGGAGTTAGCTGAGAGGGAGAAGCCAGTTTAGCTAGGACCAGTGGTAGGTATATGGGATGAATCCATCTGTGGCTACCTTTCATGAAATAATCCAAGCCTTGGTATGGGATCAAATGATTGATACATAAATTGGTTACTTATACACAACCGCAGTTAGTGAAAAGAACCTTCACCAACAGAGCTTGGGGAATTAAACCAATTGCTTTCTATTGTGAATTCAGATTCCTAGAAATTACCCAAATCACTATCACTGACTAACAAGAAAAGCAGAGGCATGGGGCTCTGCCTTCTACTTTGAGAAGGATTTATCAGCAGTGAAAACAGACTGTGAATAAAATAGGGAAATAGAATGACCATTCAGCTAATTTCAGGGTTAATTTTAAGAATCTGGGGTCATACCTGAAAGGGACATTGCTGAAAACAACACTGGTGAGCCAGTGGGAGAACTTTATATGTTTGAGAGCAATTGCATCCCTAGGGGATTCTGTCCCTGGTATGTCCTTTCAGTTGGCCCTCTGTAAACTCTGAAGAATCCAGATGATACGGAAAAGAAAATATGAAAAGAAAATATACTACATTGATGTATTTTCCCCATGTATCACATATACAAAAACAATTCATTTTTTGCCATTCAATGCTGGTCCACTGTGGATGCAGATGTTGCTTAAAATTCCTGTTGACTGAGAAGTTATCAAACCTTCTCAGACTTTCAGACTGATGATACAACACCATGATGAACCTTCTTACTGTACTCAGTTAAAACCCATTCTCTTCCTTTCTCCTTGGAGGAAATGGCCACAGTATCTCAAATTTATTAAACTTCCATAATACATAACACAAGTTGGATTCCAAGTCCTTCCCTTGCTGGACTGTACCATAAAGCTAGAAGATAGGAATAACAGTAAAAGGATGAGATGAAAGCCATGCCAGAAGATCTGGAATGGCCTCCTCTCCTCAACCTTTTCAAATGCTTCTAATAAAAAATACTGAGCATAACTCAGCCTTCTCAAATTTCCAGTGACCATGAACTATATTCACTTAGAATAACAATATCAAGTCAATTTAAAAGTGGACAGGGAAGCAGACTTGGCCCAGTGGATAGGGCATCCGCCTACCACATGGGAGGTCCGCGGTTCAAATACCGGGCCTCCTTGACCCACGTGGAGCTGGCCCATGTGCAGTGCTGATGCGTGCAAGGAGTGCCATGCCACGCAGGAGTGTCCCCTGTTAGGGGAGCCCCAGGCACAAGGAATGTGCCCTATAAGGAGAGCCGCCCAGCGCAAAAGAAAGTGCAGCCTGCTCAGGAATGGTGCCGCACACACAGAAAGCTGACACAGCAAGATGACACAACAAAAAGAAACACAGATTCCCAGTGCTGCTGACAAAGATAGAAGCGGTCACAGAAGAACATACAGCGAATGGACACAGAGCAGACAATGGGGTGGAGGTGGGGGTTGCAGGGGAAGGGGAGAGAAATAAATTTTTAAAAATAAAAAATAAAAGTGGACAGACTTCAAGTGACCATGTAGTCCAACTTCCCTTTATAAAAGAAAGATGGCACTCACTCATAATTAGTTCATGGAGTATGATCCCAGCTCTTCTTTTCCATGTTTAGGACTAAATTTATTTTGTTTACATTGCAGGGTTTTTTTTGTGTAACTTTCTTTTATTGTTTCTCTCTTTAAAACACTATAGAATGCTCTTTTCAAGTAGCTTTTTACTGTCAGTTTCACCTTACAGGTGTAAGCATTATAAATCTCAAATGCAAACCAGGGCTCAGAGGTGGTGGGTGCCCTAAATTCTATAATCTGCAGGGGAAGGAGAACTGGCTCCTTGAATTACATCTAACAAATAATTCACTTTTATGAAACAAAGGGAGAAATATAATATATATGAACCACACCATCAAATATCCGAACTAATGCTTTTTTTTCTGAGATGACAAACAACATACAGTTATTTATCTCACTTCAACAACTCAACACATGCTTATTCAAATCCTTATCAAAAAATAAGAAATGGGGCAGGCATTTGATCTATACCCTGAGAGGTAGTATATTCGGACTGCAAAATTTTAGGCAATCCCAGGAAGCGGATTTGGCCCAATGGATAGGATATCCACCTACCACATGGGAGCTCCGTGGTTCAAACCCCGGGCCTCCTTGACCCGTGTGGAACTGGCCCACGCGCAGTGCTGATGCACGCAAGGAGTGCCCTGCCACTCAGGGGTGTCCCCCGCATAGGGGAGCCCCACGTGCAAGGAGTGCACCCCATAAGGAGAGCCACCCATTGTGAAAGAAAGTGCAGCCTGCCCACCACACAGAGGGCTGACATCAACAAGATGACACAACAAAAGAAACAAAGATTTCCGGTGCTGCTGATAAGGATAGATGTGGTCACAGAAGAACACACAGTAAATGGACACAGAGAGCAGACAACGGGGGTGGGTAAGGGGAGAGAAATAAATTTAAAAAATAAATCTTTATAAAAAAAGTTAAGGCAATCCCGTTTGCAGGAGAATACATCTAACTTCAATGGATCTTTTCGTCTGTTTTCTAAGCAGTCCTACACACTGAAGAGTCAGACAATTTCCCCTAGAACAGAACAACCTATAACAGACCACTAGACTTCTGCTTTGAGAAGTAGATGTACTTTTCTTTACTCCTCATACTAAGTAAAAATAAAAACTCAGGACATTACCCGGAAAACAAACATAAAAAGACTGAAAGTGGAGAGAAAGCAGACTGGCTGGTACCTGGAAACCAAGAAACAATGTTGGTGAGTTGCTTGAGTTTTCTTTTACCTCATACATAGCAGATTCAGAGCTGCAGAAGTAGTCCAAACAAAAACCTGCTGCCTAGACAAAGGACCAGGAATGGGACAGCCCAGCAAACAGAAAACTTTGACAAAACCACTTTACTGTAGGCAAACACCACAGAAAACACTGTGGCTCCACCCCAAACCAAGCCGGCAATGGCCAAGTAGGGACCTAGACTTCCACCCTCCCGGGCAGTAATAAGTCAGCTCAACCACCAAAACTAAGTGATGCCAGCAGATGGCTGAATAGGAAACTGCAACTTTCACCCTAGCCACAGAGCAACAAGTTCATCATTCCCCTCCACAAAGTCAGTGGAAAACACGTGGAGAGCACTAAGGAGGCACGGCTACCCCTCTAGCCTGGGAACTGTCAGTGGAGATCTTATGGGGACCCAAAACTCCTGTACCCACCCTTTCTCTCATTCCCTGCAGATATCAACAAAGTGGGGAAACTAAATTTCTATGCCCACCTGGCAGTAATGAGAAAATCCTTGGGACCTAGAACTAGGTCAAGAAGAGTTCCTAGCCTTGACATCAAAAGCAGTATCCATAAAAGGAGAAATTATAAACTGGACCTAGTCAAATTAAAAACTTTTGCTCTGTGAAAGCACATATGAAGAGGATAAAAAGATGAGATCTGACCTGGGAGAACATACTTGCAAAGCATATAACCAACACAGGACTGGCAACCAGAATATATAAAGAACTCTCAAAACCCAACAGTTTAAAAAAAATCCAATTAGAAAATGAGCAAAAATCATGAATAGACATTTCACCTAAGAGGATACACAGATGGCAAATAACCACATGAAAAGATGTTCAACATCATTAGCCATCAGGGAAATGCAAATTTAAACCACAATGAGATCGCACTACACGACTATCAGGAGGGTTAAAATAAAAAGGCCATATGCTGGCGAGGATACAGAGAAACTGGATTGGTCATACATTACTGGAGGGGATGTAAAATGGTACAGCCACTCAGGAAAACAGTTTGGAAATTTCTTATAAAACTAAACATGTAACTACCATGTGACCCAGCAATTACACCCTGTGTTTTTATTTCAAAGAAAGAATATTTATATTTACTGCTATCACCCACAAAAGAAAAAGACTCTACATGAATGCTCATAGCAGTTTACTTGTAACACCCCCAAATTGGAATCAGCCCAGATGTACCTTAACAGTTGAGTGGTTGAACAAACAAGAACATCCATCCCCTGGAATTCTACTCAGCAGTAAAAAGGAATGAACTATCAACACAGGCAACAATCTGGAGGAATACCCAGGGAATTCTGCTTTCTCATAAATAAATAAATAAATAAATAGCCAACCAACCAACCACTCCCAAAGGCTACATAACATACTTGAAATAACAAAAATATAGAAATGGAGAATAGATTATTGGCAGCCAGGGGCTAAAGGGGGGCTGGAGGCTGGAAGGAAAGGGCAATATGAAGGATCCCTGTGGAGATGGAAATGTTCTATATCTTGACTTTATCAGCGTGAGTATCCTGGTTGTGATGAGGTACTATAGTTTTGCAAGTTCCTGTCATCAGAGGCAAGTACATAGAGGATATGGGGGATCTCTCTGTATTATCTCTTACAACTATATGTGATCTATCATTATCTCAAAATTAAAAGCTTAACTAAAAAGAGGCTACTCTTTCATCCCGTTTCCTTTGGGCTTTAGCTCACAAAATGGAGAAACCAGAGGGGCACACTGGCTTAAACAGGGCTGGGGTTGGTCTCAGGTCTCTTTGATATCTATGTGGGGCAAGGCAGCTCTTAGTAAGTTATGCTTTAACAAGAAATGGAATTGAGAGTATTTTTCTTCATTCAATTTAAATCTTTTAGAATGCATAAATGTTCTGATAAATCATTACAAGTGATTTCAGTACACTAGCCAAAGGATCAGCATGTTTTATCTATAAAAGACCAGATAGTAAATGTATATGTATATGTAAATGTATACGTATATGTATATGTATTTTCCCCCCCTGAGGCACCAGGAACCAAACCCAGGACCTCCCGTGTGAGAGGTGGGAACTCAAACGCAGAGGCCACATCCACTCTCCCAGATAGTAAATATTTTTAGGTGATGCAGGCAGTCTCTGCCCCAATTAGTCAACTTTGCTTTTGTAGTGGGAAAACAGCCTTAGAATATAAACAAACGGGTGTGGCTGTGTTCCAGTAAAATATTATTCACAAAAGCAGGCTATGGGCAGATGTGGCCTGAGGGTAGTAGTTTGAGGACCCTTACTCTAACTGGGACCAACAAATGTTTCAGGAATTTTTCATTCTTCCATCGTTCAAGGGTGTAAAATTGGAGTGAAACCAATCATCTGTTTTGCTTTTTTAAAAAAAAAAAAAACAGCACTAGCTATTTACTCAGAAAACCTTGGCTATGCCCCACGAGCTGTGATTATGTATTATGCACTCAGGCTGAAATAATTATTTGCTGCTAAATTTTGAACTTTAGGGGAAAAAAATTTAAAACCTCAGTCTTGCAGATACAAGCCAAGCCTAATTAGTGTGGACAATACAGCCCATTACCCAATTTCAATGGCTTCTAAGTTTTCAAAAGAGAGAGTGGGGACGGATAACTGCTATAATACAGAGAACACTAAGGAGGCTCCCAGGCAAGCCGTAATCTGGACAAGGTGCCTTTAGAGAGTCTATGACTAACTGTAATGTTCTAGAAAAGCTTTTTAATTACTGTGATATATGTATAGCAACCGTAGCTTATGATAAACAGATTTAAAACAAAATGAAAAACAAAGAAAACAGAAACCTGATCTGTAAATATTAACATTTTAATCAATTTTAACCAATAAATACTTAGCAACTATAGAGTACAGACCAGAGACGGGGGAAATAACACAGCTTTCTACTGGAAATTATTCAGCATGTTGGGAAATCTTTTCAGCATTGCTGTACTGTGGACCAGTATATATCTTGGATCTGACCAAGCTATAGGGTTTATGGGCAGGAGAGCTATTAAGCTACAGCTCTTGAAAAGAAACTAGAATGCATTAATTTATAGAACACATCTTCAATTCTTCTCTTTGAAAACAGAGCCACAGAAGCTTGACGATGGCCCGACCACCACCACCGCCACCATCCCTCCATGCCCTTCCCTCCTCATGAGAAACAAAAGCCAGCAGAGCCTAGGAACAGGTAATCATTCTGAAACATACACCTAAAATGTACTGAACTTCCAAAGACTCCAGTGGTAGAACACATGTTAAGAAGGGTGTAGAGTTGCTGCAGCTCTACCATTTTTTAACATGGCTCCAGGAAGATGCTTTTGGGTTCTTTAAACTCTACAAACTCATGTTGATTGCAGCCCAAATAAGCATTGCCAGGGTCTAAGGCAACCCCCATTGCAAACTCAGATTCCCTTTGATTAAAAAAAACTTCTAGGTGGCGGACTTGGCCCAGTGGTTAGGGCGCCTGTCTACCACATGGGAGGTCCGCGGTTCAAATCCCAGGCCTCCTTGACCCATGTGGAGCTGGCCCATGCGCAGTGCTGATGAGCCCAAGGAGTGCCCTGCCACGCAGGGGTGACCCCCGCGTAGGGGAGCCCCACGCGCAAGGAGTGCGCCCCGTAAGGAGAGCCGCCCAGCACAAAAGAAAGTACAGCCTGCCCAAGAATGGTGCTGCACACACAGAGAGCTGACACAACAAGATGACACAACAAAAAGAAACACAGATTCCCGTGCCGCTGACAACAACAGAAGCGGACAAAGAAGACACAGCAAATAGACACAGAGAACAGACAACCGGGGTGGAGGGGGGAAAGGGGGAAAGACGGGGGGAGAAGGGGAGAGAAGTAAATAAATGAATATATCTAAAATTTTTTTTAAAACTTCTAGAAATATTGTAGTTATTCTAAAAGGGTGGCTCACAAGTCAGTTGGTTGTATTATTAAATGGATATGGAAACACACATTTGAATATACATATATATACCTTAAAGTATAATATATTATTTTGATCAGTGTTTTCAGAATTTCTGGAAACTCTATGTGCATTTTCCCCCAGATTACAATTGCACCTACAATGCCTTAAATTTAAAGGTTCTTCAGCTGAAAAGATGCCTGGGAGTTCGAGGAAAAACAGTGAACATATTGTTTGAACAAACAACTAACACGGTATTTTAAAATAATTTTATACTACATTTCCACATTTTTCAGATATCATGAAGATTCAGACTGCCTAATATCAGAGCTACTGCTTAGCTGAGTAGCCCTGGGTACATTACTTGATCTCCCATTGCCTTGCTTTCCTCATCCATAAATGAGGATACTAATTACACCTTCTACCTGATAGTAATCATACTAATCACATAGGGTTCTGGTGAAGAATAAATGCACATAAACATTTAAAATGAAGCCTGTCACACGGCAAGCCCCCAATAAGTGCTAATCATCATCATCATCATCAATCTGTGGTTCTCATATTTAAAGGTTTCATAGCAACTCATGGACAAGTAGGTCAAATTTTGGAGGTGGAGAGTTAAGTATTAAATACAATCAACCCTTCATTACCTCAGAGTATTTTATTTAAACTGCAGAGCATCCCTCATAAATTCTGAATTTCTTCCTTATCCCCAGAAGAAGCTTAAAGGAAACCCAGGGAAGGGAACAGAATGAAAGCAAGACAAACTATTACGAAAGGAAAGACCTTGAATGTCAGCTAGTCCAATTCACCACTTAGACTCACGGTCTCCTTCATATAACCCAATGAATATGCAGGAGCTCAGTTGGGCAAATCATAAAGCGCTTCACATCATTAGAAATGCATCCATGATGATATGAACACCCACCACGAGAAATACGTGTGTGTTTGTGTGATTTTTAATTAGGGAGAAAAAAAATCATTCGTATAGAAGAAACTGGCAAAATGCTTGCTTCTGGAAAGGGGATATGGTTAGCTGAAAGAAAAGAGGGAAAGGGAGACAATTTTTCAATTTTTTCCCCTGTTCTTACTATTAAGTCTCTTTTGAATTTTGTATAATTCTCTCTCTCTCTCTTTTAGGTATCGAGGACTGGAAATTGAATCCAGGACTTTGTATGTGGAAAGCCAATGCTGAACCACTGGGCCACATCAGTTTCCCTGAGTTGCTTCTTTCATTTGTTTTGCTTGTTGATTGTTTTTTGTTTTATTCAGGAGGCACCAGAAACCAAACCTGGGACCTCCCATGTGGGAGGCAGGAGCTCAACGGCTTGAGCCACATCTGCTTCCCTAAGCAGTTCATTTTGCTTACGTAGAAAGGCCCCTATTTTTGTGGATTCTTACAAAAGTATGCAGAGGATGAAATGTCATGAATTTTAATTTTCTTAATTTCTAAATTCTGATAAAAATATTTCAGGAAAAAAATTAGATTAAGCAAATAGGACAAAACATTAATGAATGTTAATAAGTACATGGGGGCCTATGTACTAGTTTTCTATATATTTGAAAATTTTCATAATAGAAACTAATAATAATAACCACCACCAATCCTCTGATTTTCCAAGTATTTCAACGTCCTCAATTTCTACAAAGGGCTTCCTGGCATTTCACTGATATATTTACTTCCTTTTCTCTTAGAATAAATGTGTTACGTAGTTTTTGTTTTCTCTTAGATGCAAGAGTATTGGATAGATCAGGTGAGTACTGGCAAATCTCTCTGGAACTTCTTACTATGCTCCTCTTCTCAGTTACCTGTGTATTTATTTGCAAACTGACAAGTTCCACTGGTTTATATTTTAGAGGTTTACGGAAATGAGTGAGAAAGAGCCACTCTGGGAAAGCTCTACTCAGCTAACATCATGAATCTAATGTTCCAATGAAATATTTATTTTTAAAATGGCAAGGAAGAACAGAGAATCAAGGGTGGGAGGGGGATAGATTCCAAAACACAGGTGTTCAGCTCCCAGTGAAACAAAAACCTTGATGCAGACAATATTCACGGCTTGAGCATTTCCCGAATGCGGTACCTCCAAAGGTTTGGGGGAAGAAAACTAAACAATCATTATCTGAAGCTTTGAACTGGTAAAAGTAGTTCAGTCTTGATATCAGATAGAAAGCTACAGCATTCTAAAAAAATCACCATTTAGATATTAGATTCCATGATGATGACCCCAAATTTGGACTAAAATGTTTGCTTTTGAATCAATCCCTTAGCTGAAATAGCATCTGAAGAAAGCACCACATTATCAAGGTCTGAGGAAGACTACTACAAATCTAGGTATTCATTCAGAGTGGAGTCCACCTCACTTTCCAATGACTCCCCACTCACCACCTGTCCTGCACTTCAGAAGAGTGGCTCCCAACTTTTTAAATATGCAGGTAAGTTTTAAATTTCAGGGAAACTCATCATGAAGTAATTACATTTTTACTATCTGTTGGATAAGAAAATACATATAAATAAAAACTTTCAAGAAATTCTATTAAAAGTTCCTATTTCACTAATTCCAATAGCATCTACATTTACTTTAATAAGAGAGTCATTCAACATAAATTTATTTAAGCTCCTGGCATGAGCTAGACATCATTCTCAGCAATTAGGATACAAATTCCACCCTGCAGAACTAATTCTCCTTTTCTCCCTTTCGCTGGCCCTTTCTCCCCACCACAGAAAAGTTCTAAATACAATAGTTATATCAGATAGATATTGGGCAGAAGCTGAGGAACAAAAGTGAGTCAAGGAATATTTCCCTTTGTCTTCAGGGTTTTGACTATGGGAACATATTTTTGAATTACTCATGTAATTAAAAACAAAGAGATGCTTGAGAGATGTCTATATAAACGAAAATCTTTTGCAATTACCTTAAGGTTTCCTAAGAATCTGCCACCACTCCACTCCACATCATTATTGAGGATAAAAACCAGTCCTCTGAATAACTGTTCATATATATGTGAATTAGATAACATGGTAGCAAGACTTGGATTGGGACCATCTTTATTTGATTCAACTGCTGTAACCTCCAGCACCTACAGGATGCCTGGACGTAATGGAAACTCACTCAGGTAATGGGGCTTAATGAAAGAATGAATGACTGAAGGAACCTTATACTTATGCCTCTCGTACTGATTGCTGGGGCATTATTTTCTTCCTTGGTGAATCAAGTCACCTCCAAGATCAAGTCACTTCTCCAAGATTCAACTCCAAGGATTGCATCCTAGGTGTGTGTGTGTGTGTCTTTTCGTGTGTGTGTGTGTGTGTGTGTGTGTGTGTCTTTTCTGTTGACCTCAAACTCACCCACAAAAAAAAACTTTTTAATTTAAAAAAAAAAAAAGATACTTAGATTACATAAAAGTTATATAGCGGATACCTATATGCCCCACTCCCAACCCCTCCCACATTTTCCCACATTAACGATATCCTTCATTAGTATGGTACATCTGTTACAATTGAACACATTTTGGAGCATTGCCACTATGAGTGGATTATAGTTTACATTGTAGTTTACACTCTCTCACATACAATTTTGTAAGTTATGACAAGATATATAATGGACTGTATCTGTCCTTGGCGATGTCATTCAGGACAACTCCCAAATCCCAAAAATGTTCCCATATTACACCTGTTTTTCTCTCTCCCTCCCCTCAGAACCTCCAGTAGCCACTGCCTCCATATCAATGATAAAAGTTCTTCCATTGCTAGAATCACAATAGACACACTAGATTACCAGTAAGTCTACTCTAGTCCATTGTTCATTCCCCAATCCTGAGGATTCTGGGATGGTGATGCCCACTCCACCTCTAATTGAGAGGGGGCTTAGATCCCATAGGGTAGATGGATGTGACTATCTTGCTTGCAACTGCAGACTCTCTCTGTTCCTTGGGATGGTCGTTGTCCATCATCATCTCCTTGTTAGTTGTCCTTGGTAAGTGCAGTGAACTAGTGAGTGGTATTGCAACTCTGTTGAGATTCAGGGCCTAGCTGGCACATGGACAGCCAAAAGATTTAAGTCTCTTGGACAAAAACATATCAACTCTAACACTAACTAGGTTCAAACAGAAGGGGCAGAAGAGCCATGTGTAGGAAAACAACAAATGAGTCCGACTCTGTCACATTGGAGAGCACAAATTTCACAGGGCACCGAACTCTTGACTGTCTGCCCTGCATATAGTATCTGGATGCCTCCACTATTTCAGACAATATTTACTGTGGCAGTCAATGAGATCCTGCTGAGACGTGCATAAGTGCAAACTCTGGAATGGCCTCCTGATTCAGTTTGAAGTCTCTTAGCCAAATAAACTCACTTGTCTTTACCCTTTCTCCTTTTTGGTCAATGTCTTTTTCCAGTTGCATTGCTAGTTGGTGCTTGGTAGTATTCCTTTGGGGCCAGGGAGGCTCATCACCGGGAGTCATGTCCCATCATGGGGAGAAGGTAGTGTTTAGATACAGGCCATATTTGAGCAATAAGGATGCTCTCAGGAGGGACCTCTTAGGTACCCTATAATACTATACTAAGTTCCAATTTCAAAAGTAAAGGTTCAAAAGTACAGTTATCAATATCAAGGGCTCTTCAGTGGTCTATCCTTCTCACTAGTCACTGCCCCTGTACTAGGGGGATTCTTACTGTCCCATGAGAGAATGTGACAGAGCTCCCCAGGATGGGAAATTGATATTCTTTCAGTTATTGTGAGCATCTATCTCCACCCACTGTGACAATGCCCATGAACACTTGAACACATTCATATGCCTTATAGGTATGCCCCAGGTGAACCTTGTCCCATGCATTCCCCCATCACTGACACCCCACACCAATGATCCTCCCCTGCCACAGCTGTAATGCTTCTGTGAGTCAAAACGTCTTCAAAAATGAAGCCATGAAAATAACCAAATACAGTTAATAAGAAAATGAAATAGAGTTTTATAACAAATAAAATACAAAAAATTTTTTAAATTCAGAAAATAATTTTAAAAATATAAAATTGAAAAAAAATGATATTATGACCTTCGTCACTGTAAGACCTGTTATCTTGTAAGTACAGTGACATTTTCTTCTGTTTATTCCCCCCGTTTTTTTTTTCACTTTGTCTTCAAAGAAGCTTTAGATTACAGAAAAGTCATGTACAGAATATAGGGGATTCCCATGTACCCAACCACCTCCCTCTTTTCCCCTTTCCCCTATTAATTACATTTTACATGTGGATGATATATTTGTTACAATTGATGTATACACATTAAAAACATAGCTACTACTTATGGCCAATTATGGTTTACATTTTGGACCATACAATTTATAAATTTCAATGAAATTTAACATGGCCTGTATCCATAATTGCAAGATCATGTAGAACACTTCCATCACCCCAAAATGATCCATATTCCATCTATTCTATTCCTCCCTTCTCCTCCCCTCAGGACCCACAACAACCATCAAGCTTCACTCCTTGAAAAACAAGATTCATAGTTACTTGCAGCAACATTGAGGGCTTGACATACTGGCCTGTCCTCCCCTATTAGGCACCTCCTATGCTCTCTAGAGACTCCCGCCCCTTTATTTGAGAACATAGCAGGGCTCCCCAGGATGGGAATCTAACACCTTCCCACTCACTGTATGGGTCTCCACCCACTGATACAACACACTATGACAAGATGAACACAGCTCAATGTTGTTTTGGTGAGGCATGCACCCGTGTAACCATCATGAGGGTCAAGGTATGGAAACAGCACTTCTAGGACACCAGCAAATTCCCTCAGCATCACCTCCATTCAGACCTTTAATAAAATACTTGCCCATTTTGTTTTGCTTTCTACTACTTGTAAACTGAATTATTTTTAATTAGAGAACACAGACTTCTCTCATCAAGTAAACTGATCCACTCTAAAAATAGTATTATGAATCTAGCTGTATTCTATCAGGAGATGACATTTAAGCACTGTGGGAGCTAAAATTATATAATGACATATATTGTTTTGGGAATTATGCATATGAAAATATATGAAAGGTTTCCAATTTTTATACATTTTCTTTCAATGCTCAGTGCTTAAGTAAATAATTTTTGCATATTTATTGATGATAAATAAGATATACTAAGGAAATGTTCAAATATGCCATGATGTGCCCCCTTAAAAATATCATCCTAAAATTGTTTCCTTTACAAAACTTTGTTCAGTACATCACTTGAAAATATCAGCAGGTAAAATAAGTTGCTAAAAGGATTTTGCAAAGGATGAAATACTTCTTACACAAGAACAATAACATGAATGCTTCAGCAAAATTTTAAGGTCCATAAAGTCTACTAAAATCTTTAATATGATAGTGATGAATAAACAAAAACACAGCAGGAATTGTTTGCGGCATTCCTAAAATCTACTCTCCTTCCCTAAAGTCCACTCTCCATCTCTCTCTTGGAGAATTCCAGGTGCATTCAAGTCCCATTTGTAATGCTGAAGAAATCTGGAAAACAAACATTTGTCTTATCAACATAGAAGCCCATCGATAAGAAGCCATCAATACAGGCTGGCACTCGCTTAATATAGGACACAAATAAGAAAGGCACAGAAAACCCTGCACTCCATTCCTTGAGGAGCAAGGCCTTTATAAGACCAACAGATTCTAGCCCCATGCTCCAGCCACCTCAGCTAGAGATCTTTCTCCTCTTCTGTCTCTCAACATGAAACACTGGACTCACTGGCCCTATCTGGGCCATAGTTCTTCAACATTTCATTTTAAGTAGAACCAGATTTTTCTTTTTGCAAGTACACTCACCCCTTACAAGAACATTAATTAACTTAACTGCTGAAGCTCAAATGGGACATGTGAGGTATAGCAATGTGTCTCATGGACAATCCAAAGGGGAAAGAAAAGAAACAAAGGCAGATTTATGTTGGGAAAATGAGAGCAATACCCAGAGTGGGTATAATCTAAAGTACAGATATTTAAGCTGAGAGAAATATTTGAATAGTGGGAATTCCAAGGGAGACCTGAGCCCATGATTATGGCCAGGAAGGGCTCCGGGGCAGGTGATTAAGACATGCATTTACATTGCAATACTATGCTCCACACACACAGACACACAGCAGAGTAGTAAAAATAATGTTTGAGGTTTCACACAGCACTCCCATCACAGACAGTGATGATCTGGCTCTAATAGCTTGGATAATTGACCACACTGGGACCCTAAATTTGTTTCCGGACACTTTGGCAGCTCAAATGTAAAAGATAAACGTAAGGCAATTAGGGTACAGTAACAATTGTCACCACGTCCATGGGAAGGTTAAATAACTAGGTGAGAGAGTTTTATGTAAACCTTTCCTAGGCCACAGAAATTCAGTTCTGAGACTTCTTAAGTTCCCTTGCAAAATGGAAATAACAGCTTACGCAATTCAGAGGAATGGAGGCAATAAATGTGGCAGAGGAAAGATATCAATGGGGCGGGAAGGAACCACTTAAATTACTGGTCTTCTAGAAACACTTGGCACTGGGCCTCTGCTCAGTTCGGCCAGCCTACAGAAATCCTGAATAATAGGACCCTGTTAGCTGTGGTGGAAAACTCAACTGGAACTGAACCATTTGCTGGTCTAGTCACATGCCCATCTCTGGAATGAGAGGAGAGGCTAGAAAAGATAAACAACTATTTGTCTAAAGGAAAAGTAGTGCCCAATTACCAGAGTTAGAATTGATGCTACACAGGAAAACACATGCACTGGACATTCCCTCAGTCCTGTCATGTGCACAGAATGGTGAATACTGCACAAGTCCCTCTTTCTAGAAGAGCTCACAGCTCACAGTCACTGTACAGAACCCAACTGGGCTCCTTTCCTCTTTACTGCTTTCCTTCACTTCAAGATCTCTTCCTTTCCTGTGTATCTTATGATTTCATCTACAGCAGGAACATGAGCCTGTCAAAGGTGCTGTCGACATCATCTATGCTTGTAATTTCACATTTCAGGTAAAGATACTTTAACTCAAAGAATTTCAGATACTATGGCACTTTGGGGTAGAACACGAGGATGTTTCTCCCCAATGTCCTTCGAACCATGCCACAGCAATAAACAGCCTTTGGAGTCTAGCCAGCAAGCCTCTTGCTGTCCTACAATCCCCTTCCCCATGCACCTAAAAAGCCAATTAGTGTGGCAGTAATGCCTCTACCCAGAGAAGTAATACTTCCAAAAGGTTATTTCAAGATGGACTATTAAATGAAACATGAGTAATTTCATTACAGTGTTGATTAGTAACACAAGTCAAAAACTGCTCCAGACAAGAAACTAGCAACCACAACAAAAGGAAATTGGCTCCCCAGAGAGAATTGAATGAACTGATGAGTATTTTTCCTTCTCTAATTTCCGAAGATCTAGCAAAGGTTCCATCTCTGTCAATGATGGTTGAGAGTCTATCTCTGGGGAAGATAAAGGCATCCCTCTGTTGAAGCTCTTATATTTTTGAAATCAATCAAGAGGGAAAACTCTGACCTCAACACACAGCAAGGAGTGGATTCTGTTTCCAATAAATACAGGCAATACAAGTTCAAATCCCACTATTCGGCTACTTATATACACATACATGTATAATAAGGCATAACAATGTGGTTAATCAACCTGCAGAATAACTCATACATAATAGTGACCACTAGAAGTGCTTACATGCCTTATTAATAATTGTACTACTCACTAGATGTGTTTTCTTAGGTCACACAGACTAAAGGAAAAAAGGTCTACCTGGATTCTGTCCTTTAGCTGTAATAGACCTTCTCAATCTACACCTCTCCAAATGTATCGAAAAGACTGCCCATAGGCTGTAGGTGAAATTCATCCCCTGCCCCCACCCTGCTGTTTTTTGTTGTCTGTGTTCATTTGCTGTATGATCTTCTGTATCTATTTCTCTTTTTGTCTTCTCTTCTTGTCTTTCTCCTTAAGGATTCACCGGGATTCAATCCTGTGGACCTGTCGCCTGTGCCACCTCAGTTTCTGGTCTCTGCTGTGCTTCACCTTGACTCTTCCCTTCGTCTCTCTCTTGTTGTATCATCATCTTGCTGCATGACTCACTTGTGTGGACACTGGCTCACCACATGGGCACTCGGCTTGCCGCGGAGGCACTCAGCTCACCACGCTGGCACTGGTTCACCATGCAGGCACTGGCTCACCACATGGGCACTCGCACAGACACTCAGCTCGCCACGCGGGCACTTGGCTCACTCACCACTGGGCATCACGTGTTACCCATTGAGGGAAGTCTTTTTCATAAGAGTGAAATGGAAAATAGCCCTATTCCCTCCCTAAGCCATTGACTCTCAACTTCAGCCAGCACCCACTTTATGTCCTTCATGGTGCTCAAATACTTTGTGTTCTGTAGGTATTTATTCTCTCTCCTCTTTCTCATCAACCAACTATATGTTACAGGTGGGCTACAGGAAATTTCCTCATTACCTTGCAAGTACCTGGCATATAGTAGGCACTTATGTATTTGATGAAAAAATTAATACACTAGTTTTAAATGAAGGGTTGATGAATAATTCAATGACTGGCTATATGTGGACAAAGAAATCTTTTCTTCTAAATGGCTAATTGATTTTTAGCTTCTGTAAACTAACCATAAAGAATGTTCAACAACACCAATGTACAGATACAGGAAAGTAAAAATCCCCCACACGCTTCATTATTTTTCTCCATGCCAATTCACAGAATAATCTTTACATCTTGGTTCCTCAACATTTATTAAGCATCTACTGTTATGGCAAAGTTTTCCCTCAGTCTTATCATCCAATCCCTACTGACATGGACAAACAATGAAGACAATATTTACTAACAGTTTCTGGCAAGTAGCTAGGAGATTAGTGTCTAAAGCTTGGGTTGCTTTTTCCCTTATTATATTAGACATCTTTTGAATCATATGCCAAGCCCAGAAGCCAACCCTTTTCTTGGGAAGCTTCCTGCCAAATCCCCATGGGGAGCCTTAGCAACCATGCTTGGTCTGGGAACCCAAGTTCCACTGATTGGCCAAGAACAGTCACTGGGCCCAAGCTTCGGCAAAGCAAATTCTCTTTCCAGGGAATGTAAAACCATGACTGAGAGCCAGCTAGTCAGTAGCAGTGGTGACTGGAAGTATGGAATGAGCTAAGAGTCACTTATGTTTTCTTCCAAATGAAAGCTGTGGGGCAGAGAGAGAATGTGCCACCAACAAAAAAGCAGAGCCAAGAGGGAGAGGTTAAGACCTGCTGGCTGACCAGGTCCAGATTCTAGTCCATTCCCAAATACCAGTTCATTCCTGACCCTGAGTGCCATGAGACACTTCTGCATCTTTATAATAAAACTCCCCTTTTCTGTTCTTTTACTTAAGCTAGCTTTGGACAGATTCTGTTGCTTGTGACCTAATATGTTTATTCTAATTTCCTGAGACTCTGTAAGTTATTGGCATATTTACATATATACATACACACACACACACACACACACACACCAGCAGAAAGGTAAAGTAAAACTATTTCTTTTTTTCCCACAGAAACTCTGGGGAAAAGAAGTAATCTCATGACCTCTGAATTCATCTAGCCTATAATTCATCTGTGTATCTCTGTAACATAAAGCCAAGCTATCTAGCTTTCAGGAAACATTTTTTTCTAAACATTAAACAAGGCATAAATAATTTTTTTATCTAAGGGGGAAAAACAATAATGCATCACTAAGCCAGCCTGTTTTATCACATTCTGACTCAAGGTGGGTGCAATATAAAAGCTAGCACCTGGCAAGTGCTCTATAAATGTCAGTTGCTGTTATTATAGCTATCAATAGTATCGTTCATCTCCTCCTGACCAAATGCCCCCCAGCGGGGATGGTGAAGTGGCAGCACATGTTGCTGTGACCCTAAATCCTTAAGAACATCTTATCTGAGCCAATATGAAATAAAATTACAAATAATTATTCTACATTCCAAAGGAACTCAAGGTCACATAAAATTAATGACCCAAACTAGTCAAAACTGGTTTGTATTTTTGAAAAAGAGAAAGTGTAAATTTACACTTATTCATTTTTTTTAAAGTGTAAAAGTATATAGTCAGAGTGGGGTTCAAGGAAACAAATTCATTCTCCTGAAAGAACTGGGAAGTCGTGTGGCGTCACTATGGCATTTGTCGGTATACCAGGACTGCTTTCCTAGCTGTCCTCTCCCACCAATGCTCACACCCCCATCTCGTTCAAGGATCTAGCACTGAAGGAAGAGCTGAAGGCCCGTGTATTGCTCACTCCGTACATAACTGCCCCAAGAAATCCTACAGTGAGACAAGACCACACTCTTGCAATTTGGAGGAAGGCAATTTGGGATAAATGGGGAAAAAAGAGGAAAAGAAAGATTGCTGTATTTATAAAAACATGATCATCTTCACTAACAAATCAAATGGTAGCAATGAGATCCTATTTGGGACATAGTAAATTCGCAGCAATTTGGGAAATATATATATAATACATAGTAATGGTAGGGATGTAGAAAAAAAACACTCTTGGAGTTGACTGCTGGGAGCACAACTTATTTCAACCTTTCTGAAGAGAGTTTTGGTAATGTGCATATCTTTAAAATATGCATATTTGTTGATGAAGCAAATTCTGCTTCTAGAAATTTATCCTACAGAAATAATCAGAGAGATGCAGAGTGCATAGGATACAGAAGGGTTCAGAACCATGAACATAAGAGGGAGAAACATGGGAACGATCTAAAGGATCTGCACTAGAGGAGTAGTTCCCTGAAAGATAATACATTTAATCCCAGAGGTCTTCAAACTTTGTTCCAAAAAGCTTAAGGAGTCGTTCAGCATGGGAGGGGTGACTGGAGAATTCCAGGGGGCAGCTCTCCACACACTGAGTGGCTCTCCACTCAGACTTACCCAGACTAAGACTGCATCACATATTAGTCATCCTCCTATAATAAAGTTAAAAAAAATGGTTCTACTGTTCAAGAAACAAGTAAAAATGCCTAGTGACTAAGGAATGCTATGCAGTGGTTACACATCATGTTATAGAAAAACAAAACCAATTGCAAATGGTCGCTAGCTCCCAATTATCTAGTAACCACCAGCGGAGCACAACCACTAGTGAATGGCATAGATTTTCCTGCCAGACACCGAGGTTCTCATCCCTGAAAACTCTTAACAATGATGAAGCCTTCTTTTAATTTGTCTGTGTAAGGCAATAATAATACTAGCATGTGCCTCTTAGGATGGTAATGAAAAGTAATTGAGATAATGGATATAAAATTATTTATCTCAATGCTTGGTGTGCAATACTCCATAATGAGCGATCTTTTGCTGTACATCAACCTTAATGCTTAGAGTTTCTTTTTATTTATTTTTTTTTTTTTTTTTAAATAGTACATTCAAAAAATATGAGGTCCCATTCAACCCCACTGCCCCCACCCCCCACTCCCCCCACAGCAACACTCTCTCCCATCATCATGACACATCCATTGCACCTGGTAAGTACATCTCTGAGCATCGCTGCACCCCATAGTCAATGGTTTGCTACTATTTATCCTTTCCTCCCATTCACCAGACACTTTAAACTATCATCAGCTGAGACTGCCTGGAAGACATCCATGAAGCCACATCTCATATATGGTCAAAAATTACATCTCAAGCCCAAATTTCAATCCCACTATGTTGGGTTTTCTTAAAGCAAAGCATATCTTGCTATATTTTAAAAAAAGAAGAAATTTATAAAGTCCATATAAAGGACTCTAGTTTTTGAACTGTGACGCTTTTCTGCATCTAAGCACTTTATTCCTTAAGCAACTGCATATCCTCACTAACAACCCCATCAGAGCAGTTTTCCCCAAACCCCTGGACTAGTCAAAAAAAGTTCAGAGCATTACCAGAAAGTTATAGAAGCCTTTTATGGAGGAAAGTATGGCTGTTTTGTTTTTATTTCTTTGAGAATTGTTAAGAATAAGTCTACATTTCTATAGTCATTTGATTGGTAATGTTAAAAGACAGACATAAAATGGCTCATTTATACAACCAGTTGCTAAGAGCCTTGGCATTTTAATAGGTAGCTTATAAAAACATACCTTTTGAAAGAAAATACTAAGGTCTACAAAGATGAAAAGGATGGATGTAGCTCATAAACTTAACTGCATTTTAGTTTTGATTTGGGAAAGCTGCGATATCACCCATTTGGTAAACTGAATCCGTAGATGCAGTGATCTATTTCTAAATCCTATCTGGTACAGTTCCCAGCCAGTTGCTACCATGAGAGCGAGCCCCCTCTTTGAAAGATCCCAGAAGCCAGCAGCTAACAGCAGAGTTCACAGCTATCTCTCTATCACAACCTCTTTCGAAACTTATGGAAATCTCAAGGACTCAAGGAACTGGGAAACAGTATGTCTCCTTTAAAAACCTGACAATTCTGGGCCCAGTGGTCTGGGAAGGAGATGGTTTGAGCTAATCCAGACTCACGGTTTACAACTAACTATTGATTTCTCTATGGAATGATGGTACAACCAACCCTAGTCTGTAGAGTGTCCAAAAAGCTGCTAAGTAAGAGTATATAAATTCACTCCTGTTTAAGGTATTAACCAAGAAAGCAAAAGGAGCAACTTCCGGCAGATACGCCATATTCTATAGAGGCCTTCCTACTCCAAAATATCTCCCCACTCGTCTGACAAAGGTGCCTAAAATTCCCATGTTAATTTGTCATTGAACACAGTCCATAAATTATTTAAAAGTTTCTGGACAGGGAGATAAAAATCCATGAAGGCGAATCATGTGGTATTGTAGCAAGAATTTTTAAAATAACTTTATTAAGAGCTTATGCGCTAGGGACTGTTGTGTGGTATGTACCTTATCTTAATTAATCTTCTTAATCCTTTAAAGTAGGAACTATTATTACCCACATTTTATGGATGAAGTACCTAAAGCTTAGACTTGTTAACTAACTGACAAAATCACTCAGCTAGTAAGGGGCAGAAGAGAAGTTCACCTAACTTCCAAAGCTGAGCCCTACCATTATATCCCACTGTCTCTCTCTGAGCAGCTGACAAAGGAAGCTGGACAAAAATAAAGGAGTACCAAGTTCAGGGGACACTGATTTGCATATTTAAAAATAAAGTGTTATTGTCTAAAAGAGGGATTCTAAGTTTTGGCTGCTCATTGGTATAACTGGGAGAACTTTAAAACACTGATGCTTGGGTCCAAGCTGCCTCAAGTTCTGCTTTTAATTGACCTGAGCATTGGAATTTTTTAAAACACTCCCCAGGTAATTTTAATGTAGTCTCAAGCTTAGAAACCACCATCTAGAAGAGCGGTTCTTAACCTTTTTTGTTCCACGGACCCCCTTGCCAGTCAGGTAAAAACCATGGACCCCTTACTAAGTCCACAGAGTCCTGTGTATTATTTAATAAATATACCACACCCACACCAACACGTCCCCACAAGAATAATGGGTTTTTTTGAGTTTCACTTCAAGCTCACAGACCTCCTTGCTAAGAACCCCTGATCTACAAGGATTTGGGGAAGAACTTAAATGTTGATAGAAGCTGTTTCCAAATGAGGTTTGAGAAATCTCTAAAGCAGTGCTATCCCCAAAATAAGTTCTGGGATGATGGAAATGTTCTGTTATTATCTGTGCTGTTCAATATTGTAGCCACTAGCTACAATGGTTATTGTGAATGAGGAATGGAATTTTAAATTTTACTTAATTTCAATTAATTTAAATGCAAATGCTCAAATGTGGATAGTAGCTATTGTATTGGCCAGTGCAGCTCAATGTGCCCCAGTTTTACTGGTTCCACATGGGATAAGAGGAATGTTAACAGTAGACAAAAAGGCAAAGTTGATGAGCTCTTACTGCTCATATCAGTCATTTCACATAAGTGCTTTTCCAAAATGGAGGGTTGTTAACAATGCTGATGCTCTGAGAAGCTAGTAGGGGAAAAGAATGATCAAAGGCACTGAAAATTTGTCAAATGGTTCAGCTTTGAGGACACAACTCTTCAAGGTCAATTCTTAATTTGCTTTGTATAATGCAAGTACCAAATGCTAGCCATGGCCTTCATAAATATCACTTCATAACAATAATGGAAAGAAATGAAGTAAATTAAGGGCTGTGAGAAACTGCCAGGTTTTACTTTTCATTGTGTCAGAACAAGGTTCTATTTCACCTTCATATACTTGGCACTTACTCCAGTGCTTTAAATATATATCAAATTAATTAATTAATAATTTATAATTACTGATAGAGCAACATATTTTGAAACCACTATGTTGACTACTCTAATCATACCCAAATACATAAATTACAATCTATAAAACTTACCAATTCATCTCACTTTTATTTCAAATAAGAATTTGTAAATTAATTCTTAGCTATATACCGTAATTTCTTGTCAAACTATTAAACATTACTTAATTTGAACTACAAGACTACATTCAGTGTAGACTAATTCCAGTGATGTGTATATTCCCTTAAATTTATGCCATAAGATGACAATTATGTTTTTTTTAAAAACATGGATTATTTGAATTTTATGTATCAGATGCTGACATATTTTATATCTGAATTTAATTTAGAAGTGCTTTGCAGTAATTGTACTTAGCTAATTATATGTGTGAATGTCTCCATAGTTAAAAATTATTTATTAAATTCTGAATGAAGTTTGCAAAGAAGAAAGATCATTTATGACTTCACGTTTACCTTTCAGGTAGCAACCTGGGCGCGGTACCAATCTAAAAGAAAATTAGGGCTTAATCTGGAGATAAAACCAAAACAACTTATTAATACAGTTCTCATTAACCCAAAATATACTTAACGTTTCGAAAATGAAGGCAGGTTAACAACTGAGTAGATAGTAGAAGAGAGACAGCCCTGAAAA
The DNA here is from genome assembly GCF_030445035.2 of Dasypus novemcinctus. Classification (NCBI taxonomy): domain Eukaryota; kingdom Metazoa; phylum Chordata; class Mammalia; order Cingulata; family Dasypodidae; genus Dasypus; species Dasypus novemcinctus. The sequence continues at coordinate 26,991,955 of NC_080698.1, forward strand.
TGTATCAAGCATATCTAGTATACCAGGTGCTATGAAGACACAAATCTGGACCAATCCTATTCTGCTCTGTATCATCTAAGTAATAACTACTGCCCATGGCCTTGGTAAAAACCATCTTCATAACAGCAATGAAGAGGAAGAGTGTGCCCGTGTTTTTAAGCTAATGATATAGCAAATGTAATAGAACAAGACACAATGGTCTAATAAAAAGGAAAAGCAAATCCTAAAAGAAATTTGATCTGCGATAATGGCCTAAAACAGTCAATTCCAATGCTAGCGATCATGATATGTCCTAATTGTAACTTTCTAGGTACACAGTGAAAGCCAAAAGATGTAATACATTAACTGCAGTCATAGAGCGACTAAGTGAAATTATGTCTATTTTTTTTTACTTTCCTTTTTAAAATAGAATAATGATAATTTCATTTTTTTTTAAACCCCTGTCTACTACTTTTTAAAAAGAAAACACGATATTCTAAATTATTCAAACAATGCCAGGGTTTAGAAAACATTGGTTCAGTCATTAGTCAGTCCTTCATGGATAGCCTTATATGTTTGGTTTTTTCCCCTGACAAAGCACTCATTTTACTATTTTGTAGTGATTTTGCACAACCATCTCAATTTAATTCAACAAATATTTACTGAGGCTCCATTTGGCAAGTGCCATACCAGGTGCTGGACATCTGATAATGAAAATGATATATGAAGATATCTGGTCTGGTGGATCAGTATGTAGACATGACTGATAAAGTATTGGTAAGTGCTATAAAAGGAGTTAGTACAGGATACAGTCAGAGCATACAGAAGGGGGCCCTGGGCCCAGCCCCAGCAAGGGGATGAGGGAGGCCTTCCCAGAGGATATGACCCAAAGTAAATCCAAGTTGGCCAACAGAAGCAATGGAGGGGCAGAGGGTAAAGAAAGTTAAGAGCATTGCCCACCCAAAGACAGCACACACAATAACTCAATAGTAGACATGCACATAGAAGGAGCCCAGTGTTTAGTGTGGAGAGGAATAAGTTCAAGAGGAAGGAGAGAGGGATTCCAGATGAGACCAGAGAATGAGCAGGAGGCAATCACTGAAGGACTGGAACATCTTGTTCAGTCTGACTTTTATCCTGACAATAGTGGAGCCAGGTTTGAGTTTTATAGCTAAAAGGTCTGGCAGCATTAGAGAGAGATTAGAGTGTGGAAGTAGCTAGAATGCAGAAGACTCCTTCAGCACTACCTCCAAGAGTGCAGTTTAATATGGTTCAGTTGCAAAAGCAATAATGTTGATTGACTTTAATTCTTACTGGAAAACATATCCATTTACCTGTGCACTCAAAAAAAACTTATGTTTTATCCTATTTTATTGACAATACCTATGTTCTCTTAATAGTAGAATTTAGGATTTGAGCAGTTTTATACTTACTGAATGAACTCCTCTCAATTTTATGAGGATACCCCCCCCCAATATTGGTCATCCTAGTGATCAATAGTTTCAATTTACATAGTAACAGGTCAGAGTTAGGGATGAGGGGCTCCTCTCCTGAACCAAGTTAACTAATATTTTACAATTGATTCCATCAACTTAAATGTGATAGAGCCCACCTCAGCATTAAGACAATAAAAAACAAAGTTAGGGAAGAAGATGTGGCTCAAGTGACAGAGCTTCCACCTATGATATGGGGAGACCTGGGTTCCATCCCTGGAGTGTCCTGGTGAAAAAGAAGAGGAGAAAGCGTGCTCGCGTGGCAAGCCAGTGCCCACACGATGAGCCAGTGCCCCGCACAAGTGAGTCATGCAGCAAGATGATGATGCATCAAAAGAGAAACAAAGGGAGAGTCAAGGTGAAGAGCAGCGGAAACCAGGAACTGAGGTGGGACAATTGACAGGGAACCTCTTTCCCCATCAAAGGTCTCCAGGATTAAATCCCATGAATCCTAGAGGAGAGAAAATGAGAGGAGAAGAAAACACAGACAGCAAAAACAGCAGGGTGGGAGGAGGGGAAGGGAGGAAATAAAATGAATGAATGAATGAATGAATGAATGAATGAATGAATGAATGAATCTTTTTTTAAAAACACACAAAGTTGAGGTATAAGGGTTGTTTAGGTTGATGGAGCTTTTCCATTCAAAAATAACTGAGTGGTATTAGTGTGTGTACATGAAGCAAATGCACTGCATTAGAACTAGTAAGTACCTCAAGAAGCATCCCGTGGCCCACTCTGGGCATTGCCCAGCAATATATTAATTAGTTGACTGACCTTTAAACAGACTTACTAGAATATCTGACAAATAGCAGCCAAACAGAAACAAATCTTTACTGCTCCCCAAGCAAGTATTTCAAAGGGAGGGGAAAAAAATGATGCTTCAAGGTCGTGTTATTTACTGCAGCAATTTTTTTTCTACCTTTCAGCTTGTACTGCATAAAATTATCATTTTCTGAGACATCCTCAGAGATGAACCCATGGCATTTCTGGCACAAATGGGAATAGTTTTAGAAGCCTGTTCATTAGTATTTGAAATTTATCTGGGTTATTCCTGCTGTTTACACCAATCTGTGGTGGTTACATCACGTCTCTGGTAAAGTCAACAGCACTCCTATGTCTACATAGGAGTCCTATGTAGACAAGTGCTAGTGACTGGGGACACAAATAACTCCCTGTCCTGTTCAAGTCAAGGAGTGCTGCTTCGACTCCAATTTAGAAACATCTACACCAGGGGCCTTCAACCTTCCGTGATCATGAGTCCTTTAAAGAATTTGTTTTAAAAATAACTATAAAGTGCCTCCCTAGAGTCACGAATGTTGAATTCATTTTCTAAAGTCTATTCAGGGATCCTCAATGCATCTAAATAACATACGATTCTTTTGGTTGCATGAAACAGGAAATCTAAGTTAAATTAACACAAGGTGCTCCATCTCCCAAAGACTTTATTGTCTTACATTAATAGCATGATTCCAGGCACAGTCTGAACCAGAAGGTATGCTTTGCCTCTTTGAGCCTGACTTTCATCTCTGTTGGCTTCATTCTTAGGATCCAACATGGCATGAGCCATGAGTAGATGGCACAAGCCGCTCCAAAAAGTGTTAATGCATTGTCAGTGTTGATGGCATCAATGATAGAGGAGGTGGAGGGAGGTGAAGAGCCGAGTCCACGCAGGCCTTCAACCTGACCAGAATGGAGTCAGAAAACTAGAGGCAAACATGACCTTGGGACAGAGTGGGTACAGTCAGATTACTGCTCTGGTCTCCCTGACCACAGATTTAAAAATTATATCAAATTATAAACCTCCCCTGCTTCGAAGCCCCCAGGACATTGCCAGGGCACTCAAAATAAGTCAAGCTCTTTGCCTTGGACCAGCAGCTAACCTGGCCCCAGGCGAGCAGTCCTGCCTCACCTCACCGCACTCCCCTCTGACGACAGCCCCTGGCTGGAAGGCTCTGCACACACACACACCCCTTTTCACGTCCTCAACTCCTACAGGTCCCTGTGGTCTCAGCTAAAGGGAGCTGGGAGGCTGCTTCTCTCTACTCCGCAGGATTGGATCATGGTCCCACGGCGAGGGCTCCTGTACTTGGCCACAGTATGTTTATGTAATCGGTACACACCCCAGACTGCATACCCCATGATGACACACCTGCGTCTGAACCACTACCCACCATTTGACCAGCACCTGGCATGCTTCCTGGTTGTCAATGAATTTTTCATAATGGAGAAACTGAATGAACTGCAATATAATTATAACACCGGGATATATCATTAGCTCTTCCTTTGCAAATGCTCTTTCTAACCAAGTGAACTGCTAAGGATTTTCCCATGCAATCTTCTCAGAGGTCAGAGGCCTGACTCATATCCATCAGTGTGGAATTCAAATAGATAGCACTGCAATGGATGGAAATCAACAACAACCTTCAAATACCATGCCAAAAGAAACAAACTAATGACAGTACAGTTCCTCATCAATTTACTTGGGCAAAGGGCTTTCTCTCTGCCTCCATGACAACATATTCAGATGGGAGAAGAGACTACAAAAAAGATGGTATGCGATCGTAAGGAAACTCAAACCCTAGCAAAACATCCTCCAGGGGAATGATGGCTCAGATAAGCTAATAAATCCTGAGACAAATCTAGCTTAGAATTTCTTTTCCAGGGAAACGGACTTTGGCCCAGTGGTTAGGGCGTCCGTCTACCATATGGGAGGTCCGCGGTTCAAACCCCGGGCCTCCTTGACCCGTGTGGAGCTGGCCATGCGCAGTGCTGATGCGCGCAAGGAGTGCCGCGCCACGCAAGGGTGTCCCCCGCGTAGGGGGAGCCCCCACGCGCAAGGAGTGCGCCCATGAGGAGAGCCGCCCAGCGTGAAAAGAAAGTGCAGCCTGCCCAGGAATGGCGCCGCCCACACTTCCTGTGCCGCTGACGACAACAGAAGCGGACAAAGAAAGAAAAGCAGACAAAGAAACAAGACGCAGCAAATAGACACCAAGAACAGACAACCAGGGGAGGGGGGGGATTAAATAAATAAATCTTTTTAAAAAAAAAAAAAAATTTCTTTTCCACATTTCAAGGTGATCATCACAAAGCAACTTCAATCACTCCATTTTAAATTCACACTAAGAAGGAAGCCACCAAGTTTCTATAACCATCTATCAACTTAAAGGAAATAAGGGGAACAAAAAAAACATGTAAACCAATACCGCAGGCATGGAATCAGTCAATACAGTCTGTGGGAAGCTACAGGACAAACCACTCAGATTCTTCAGAAATAAATTATAAAGAAACAAGGAGTAGATAAGAGAGTAGGCAAGAGAGGAAAAAAAAAGTGAGAAATGGAGGAATTTACAGATAAAACAGACCAAAAGTACCAATCAATGGATTGCAATATGTGTAACTAATTTAGATCTTTTTCTCAAGTTAAAAAAAAAAAAAATTTTATGACACTGAACAATTAATAATTTTAACTGAATGGATAGGCAATGTCTAAAGAATGACATTTAAGTTTGAAACCTTAATTATGGTATTCTATTACATTTTAAAACCATCTCAGAAGGACAAAGTAAAATATAAATGAAGCGGTATGATGCCTAGGAATTAATTCAAAATAAAATAGGAAGGGGGACAGGGACAGGGGAGGATGATTGTGGAAAGCTCTTGAGGATGGGAGATTACACACTGAGGTCTGAGAAATGAAGGAAAATAGACTCCACGACAGCAAGGATATAGCAATCAATGTCCGGCATAGTTCCTCGTGCATAGTAAGGGCTAAATAAATATTTGTTCAGTGGAGGAGAAGGCATTTCTTATTCATGGCACTTATTTCAGGCAGCTAACGAAAGCCTTGTCCAGCCTGCCTGCACCTACCTGCTGCTGTCAATAGCGTCTTTTCATTCTCCTCATAATTCTCTTCATAATGGCTATTTTTATGAAAAAAAAAATGCAGTTAAAGTGAGAGAACCCAACTCAACATCTTGGAGGAAGAGGAAGGGAGGCATGTGGGCAAGAGTTATTTATTGAGCTGCTACTATGTGCCACAACCATTCTAGGCACTGAGGAGCCTCGTAAAATGTTCATTTGTAAAGACAGACACATGCCTGCCACACCTCTTCCCCAATGTCACCATATGTGATATAGTGGTGCACAATAGGCTCTAGAATTTTTAAGAAACTAGATCTGAATCTTGAGTTTGCAGCTTACCAGCTGGTGGGATATTGGAAGAATTATTTAAACTCTCTTGCCCTCAGTGCCCTCACTGGTAATATGGAGACAATGTAAAACCTGCTTCTCCACAGTTGTTGTTGGAATTAAATATAACTTCTCAGAAAAAAAAAAAAAAAGAATTAAACATAATGTACACAGCACAATGCCCAGCACATGAAAACAGAGTTGTGCATTATTGTCATTGTCATACTAACTGTTTTTCCCTAGGAAAATGTCAAAAAAAAATTTTTAATTAAAAGAGGATTAAAAAGTTATTTAGTCAAGTCACCCATGCCTGTCCACTGCCTCTACAAATTTGGAACTTGGCCATGATTTCTGGAACCCCTGCACTGTCTTTTCCCTAAGCCCTTGTGGGTTCTTGGAGGAGAGATGTAACTAACTGCCAGAGCTGCAGATGTGCAAATAGTGGGACTTGTTTGCACATTACATCTGGCCTGCTTTCTAACTCCTTTGTGGCCAAGAACTCTTTACAAGTTCCAAAGCACAGCATTTTATCTGTACTTTTGCTACATGTAGTAAATGAATGCATACCATTACATAGTTGTAAGAAAACAAGTGGCCTAGCAAGTCCAGGGGCTCTAGGCTAATTCCCAAACTACAGCTATTAATAAAAATACATGAGGGAAGCAGATGTGGCTTAAGCAGCTGGGTGCCTGCCTACCATATGGGAGGTCCCAGGTTCAGTTCCTGGTGCCTACTAAAAAAGACGAGCAAGACAGCAAGCTGACACAACTAGCTGGTGCAGCGATCTGACCCAACAAGATGATGCAACAAAGAACCACAAGGAGGGAAACACAACAAGAGTTACAACAAGCAGGAAGTAGAGGTGGCTCAAGCGATTGGGCACCTCCCTCCCACATGGGAGGTCCCGGGTTCAGTTCCCAATGCCTCCTAAAAAGAAAATGAGCACACAATGTAAAGACAGCGAGTGCAAACAATGGGGGGGGGGGGGGTAAATAAAATACAACTTAAAAAAAAGACACATGAAAGATGTTGGAAACCTTAAGAAAGATGCATGTACAAGCCAAATAGATTGTAGAAAAGAGTTTTGTCAAAGTTCCTTATCTTCTAAAATAAACCTGTCTTCTACTCTCAACAGACCCAACTTCTTTCCATCTTAAATGGATTCAAGAGCAAAGAATAGCCTTCTGTTTCCTAACAAAAATAGCTGTATAAATACTTTTCACATCTAATGTAGCTTTTAAAGCTTGGGATTTTTACTCAGGAAGGTAATGTTACTAAAAGCCATGGCTTTTCTCTTCTTATCAATAATTTAACCTCTTAGTTATAGGAAATACTTCCTTATTGAAAAAAACGATGTTTCTTACATTTTTCCTTCCTTTGCTCCCAGGCACCAAAGTATCAAGGAATAGTCAAAGACATTTTAAGATTAAATGCACAATAAATATTTAAAGATGCTCGTCCAGAGAAGCATGATCCTACTCCCTGCCCCTAATCACCAAATACACACAAATGGCTTAGGGTAAGATACGATGAAGTAAAGACGAGGGGAGAGTAACTTGTCTTCAAAAGCACCAAACATAAAAGAGACAGAAAATATGTTAACCGTATATAAAGAACATATTCATATGGTACGTTAAAAGTTTATCTTTGAAAATCTAAGCCTGAGGTTACTTTTGGAAAAACTTAGAAGGAGCAGTGAGATGAAAGGAGCCTATAGTCTATCAATTAAACATTCTGGCTAATGGCAAGTTCTTTATTCTCCCTACTGAGAGGGCCTCTTATCATCTTTAGAATCTGTTTAGCATTTAAACAATTCTTCTCTTCAAGAGCTATCCTTCAAATCTGTTAGCTGAAAACTTGAACCTGAGCAGTGGTATGCCGAAGGTGGCTCACAAGTGGGGCATCTTGTCCTGTCTCTGCATACAGTGACTTCATATTGACAACATAAAACCAGCAACAGTGGGAGTATTTACACCATGGAAATAGACATGTGCTACAATTCAGGGCCCTGTCTTCTCCAGAAAGCCCACTGTTGTGAACCCAGACCAGCACACCACTTACCTAGAATTAGGCCAGAACCTACTACAGGTTAAGGGCAGCCCTCTCCAAGCCTCCAGGTGTAAGTTCAAGAGCCACCTCCACTTCTGAACAACTGGCTACAAATTCAGGGATTCCTACCACCCCCTTCAGGTCCAATAATTCACTAGAACAACTCACGGAACTTCCTGGAATTGCTATACTTTCAAGTATAGTTTTATTAGAGTAAAAGGATACAAATAAGAAGAGACGCTCAGAGCAAGGTCTGGGAGGGTCTCAAATGCAAACCTCTGTTTCTTCTCCAAGTGGAATCAGAAGGTTATCACCCTCCGGGCACAGCATCAGTGAATTTTCTCAATCATAGAAGTTCACCATGGAAGCTCCCAAGTTGATCCAGGTCTCATTATGTAAGCATGATTAATAGAATCAATGTCCATGTGGTTGAGCTCCATCTGACCTAGAGGTCTGGGGGGTGGGGCTGATATGACAGGGTTCAAAGTCCCAACCCCCTAATCACATGGTTGGTCTCTCAGGTGGGGCCAGTACCCAGCTTAAGATCATAGGTATGATTGGCCCATCCCTACCATCTCATTAGCATACGAACGATCAGGTGTGGTCCTGGGTTGAAAAGAAGAACAAAGACACTCATATCAACAGCACATTCCAAAAATTCTGAGATAGCTTCTCCAAGAACTGAGGACAAAGACCAGCCCAATTTTTTTCATTTTACTGTACTACTCAGCCTAAATGTCCATCAAAAGAGGACTAGTTAAATAAATGATGGCACAATCATACAATGCACTTCCAAAAAGCCTTGAAAGGTAATAGAGAGCTATAAATTTATCCACGAGGAAAGATTCCCACAATATTTTTAAGTTAAAATTACATGTAATTGAAATAGTGTATGTGTGTGAATATGCATATGTGTACACACACGGGTAAATGAATGTTCCCTTTTTTGCAAAATGTATTTATATGTAAAGAAAAAATATTCAACTGAGAGTTAAGAATGAACAAATTATGATTACTGAATCGTTATATAGATGCTTTTTCTCTCTTTTCCAATATATTATAAAAGAGCCCAAAAGTTAATACTTGGGTACTCAAGTCTGGCCTCACCCTGGTGTACACTTGCTGTTGTAATGGTTATTCTAAACTGGTCTCGCCACTGTCTATGGTTATACCAACTAGTCACACCCTTGGGTAAACTTGCTATTGTGATGGTCACTACTCCACACTCGCCTGTTTGAATCCATAAAAACCCTAAACTCCTCAAAATCAGGGAGGGAGTTTTGGAGCAATGAAGCCACTGTTCTCCTTTGCTATGCACAAGCAAATAAACTCTGAATCTCCAATGTCTCAGGAAATGGTCTTTAAGAAGTACATGGGGCAAGAACTCACTTTTGCTTGGTAACAAAATTTAGAAAAATATATATACACCAAATTGGTAAAAACACATTTCAGTGGTGGAAGGACTATGATTAAGTTCTAATTTTCTTTTCTCAATTTTCCAAGGTTTGTGGAGTGACCAGGTATTATTTTATAATGGATAGGTAGATCACAATAAGATTTAAATAAAAAGAAATTGATATTATACTAGCATTAGCACTGAGTTTCAATGACAGCATTAACTTATAAAGAGCTACTTATATACGACCATGATTGCAGTAAGTAGAGGAGAGAATTACTTTTAAAATTTATGTGGAAATGGATTAGATATCAAAAGCTCTGCCTAAATTCCCACCAATTGATTTTGCCTAAATGAGCCTCCACCTGCTTCTTGGCTAATTAAGCATAGCTACTTAGGCTGATGAAACTTTGAAAAAAAACAATATATAATTGAGAAGAATATTTTTCTTAGTGACCTTTTCGATCATTACATGCACTGGTCTACATCACTTAACACTTGGAACATTTTGTGCCCAACTCAAAAGAGCAGACCAACCTGACTTTTATCAGTTTGGGTTTTTCTTATTCTTATTCTCTCTCTCTAATTATATTTAGGGCATCGTATAAAGGCTTCAACAGTTTTGCAATTAGGATATTCTAGGTTTTGAAGACAGAAAGTAGGACCAACTTTACATTTCAATTATGAGTTTTCTTTCCAACTACTTTAAAAAATTTTTTCCACAGTCACAGTAATGAAAAAAATGAGAACACCTTCAAAAATTAATGAGGAAAGCAAACTATTCTAATAGCATTGACCTTCCCAACATTCTTCAATTTCTACTCATAGTATCTGATTTGATCTAACATGCATTTGTGTCAGTGTCTCCATTATCCAGTCCCAAGAAACATCTTCACCACTAACTTTGAGTAGCTCTCCTTTTTTCCTTTCTATATTCCATTATTCTCCCTGATAGAAGGGCTACACAGTGATATTCATGACCAAAAGCCTAAGAGATTTGTCCAACATTAGAAAGTTAACAAAGGATTGGGAGGCAAGGAAGAGAGTAGACAAGGGAACAAGCACTTTCATTTGCTGATCACTTCACAATATGCCAGGCACAGGGCCAAGAATACTAATTTATTTATTTGTACAAATACACATACACACAAACATATACACACACACACATACATATATACATAACCACACACACACATACAGACAGGCAGACAGACAGACTGGGGCTGGGGATTGGACCCAGGACCTTCCATGTGGGAAGCAGGAGCCCGCTGCTTGAGCTGTATCTGCTCCCTATATATTTTTTAAAAGTTAATCCCTTTAAAAGACAATTTTAAAACATCTGGAACTTAGTCCACAAAACAAGATAGCATCGAAGTCATGCACAGCTAGGTAACCACAAATAGCTCTTGCTCCAAAACCCTCTATTAAGAACTACACACAGGGAAGTGAACGTGGCTCAAGTGCTAGGGCTTCTGCCTACCATATAGGAGGACCTGAGTTCGATCCCTGGGGCCTCCTGGTGAAAAAGAAGAAGAGGAACCATGCCCGCACGGTGAGCTAGTGCCACGCAAGTGAGTCATGCAGCAAGATGATGACACAACCAAAAAAAGAGAGAGACAAAGAGGAGAGTCAAGATGAAGTGCAGCAGAGACCAGGAACTGAGGTGGCGCAATTGACAGGGAACCCTCTCTCCATATCAGAGGTCCTCAGGATCGAATCCCAGTGAATCCTAGAGGAGAAAGATGAGAAGACAAAGAGAGAAATAGATACAGAAGATCACACAGCAAATACAGACACAGCAAAATTGGCAGGGTGGGGGGAGGGGATGGGGGATAAACAAAATAACTATATACAACCACCTCCAAGCTGCATCTAAACCTTAAAATAAATTTGACCTAGGAGAACGTAGGACAGCTGAGTCAAGAGCATCAAGTAACAGAAGCATCAGGCTCACCTTTACTTCAACCCCTGCTCATCTATATTCCCTTCAACACACTCTACTAACTCCCAAGCTATGTGCTCCTGGCATGGAGGAATTCATGTTAGATTCCTGAGATGATTATAACGGAAAGGGATAAGTTTTTCCTGTCTCAGAAGTTCAGATTTACTCACATTCATATAACACTTAAGTTATTTTCCCATTAAATCCTTCTAATTGCCTGTAGAACAATGCAAAAGAAAAAAGATATGTGTACAAATAAACAGCATCTTTATGCCTATCATGACAACTGTGAGACTTAAATCCATCCAAAAAATGCCCTGAGCATCTCCTTCCAAATAAACTAATAACCACTCACTCACACAAAGGACATGTTAAACTAGAGTCGGTTTCATAATATATTAATTAACAAAGTTTCATTCTTCAGTGACAAGAGCCCATCTGCTCTCCTGGCACAGGAGAAGAGATGGATTTCAAGTCAGCTTAAGAGAGACTTGAGCCTGCACATTAGACTGAATGTTCTGACCCAGTTCTACTCTTGACTGTCAACTCAGCACATCTTATCAGACTTCTTCAACTAGCCCAAGCCAGGTGACCATGATGCGACAGAATGACCGGTTAACACCAGAGCTAAATTTCCATTGCAGGAGGGAGAAAGCCCATCCTAAAAGACAAGATTTTTCACCACCAATATTGAAGGTACACACTTCTCCACAGTCAAACCCAGTCTCTGCATGGCTGTGATTCTTTCAGGGTGGGACAATCGCAAATCTGTGGCTGGATTAGCACTAAGGGCTTAGCCGGCACTAAGGTCGGGGGACTGCATGAAACGGAGCAGGCACTACTGATGTTGCTGTGTGGCTACTGATTCATGATGTGCTCTCCAACTCTCAAGGGCAGAAATCCAAGCAAATAACATGGCTTCAAACTTCAAAGTCAAGTAACCATTAGGCTGTGGTATGCAGAATTACTGTCTCCCAAAGATGTTCACAACCTAATCTCTAAAACCAGTGACTATGTTACTACATGTGACAGTATGAACTTTCTGTGGATCCCAGAAAAGATCCTGTTCTTCAAGTTAATCCATCCCTGTGCATGTGGGAACCTTGGATTGGAATGTATTCAGTTGGGGGACTTTTGATTGGGTGGCTTCAGTGAGGGGTGACTCAGGATGAGTCTTGGTCCTCTTGCTGGAGCCCTTTCTGAACGGAGGCTTAAAAGCATCAGACACACTGAGAAAAAGCCACAGAGTTGGAGAGAAGAAACCCGGAGTTCAGATAGGGGCCCAGGAAAGAGGAAGCCACAGACAGAGCTGCCAGAAGCTGACGCAAGGAGACCTGAAGAAAAGCAGATGCCTCCCTGTGCCTTGCCACATGGAAGGAGGCCACGGTCACCAGCCACTGACCTTCACTGAGACAGCATCTCTGATGATGCCTTGATTTGGACACTTTCACAGCCTCAGAACTGAAAGCTTTTGACATACATAAATTCCCATTGTAAAAGCCAGCCCATTTCTGATACATTGCTCCCAGCAGCTTTTAGCAAATAAAACACCAAGTGTGGCAAAAAGAACTCTACAGCTATGATCAAGGGTGCGGTCTCCTGGAGATGGTGAGGTTATCCTGGATTATCTAAGTGGGACCCATCAAGTAAGGAGACCTTAAAAGCAGAGAACCTTTTCCAGCTGAATCAGAGACAAGAGGGAAGGAGGAGGAGAGATCTGCAGAGTGAGAGAGACTGACCCAGCTGGATGCTGACCATGAAGACAGAGAAAGGAGGCCAAAAACTAAGGGATGTGGTAGGCCCCTAGAGCTGGGAAGTTCCTTCACTGATGGATGGCAAGAAAAAGGGGAAGGGTGCTCTGTTTGCACAAGGAACTGAATTCTGCCAACAACCCAGAGAGCAAGGAACTTGATCTTCCCCTACAGCCTCCAGAAGGGAACACAGCTCTGCTGACAGCTTGATATAAGCTCAGTGAGACCCAGGTGGAAATTCTGACCTTCAGAACAGTAAAATAATAAATCTGTGCTGTTTTAAGCCATTAAGTTTGTGGTGATTTGTTAAGATAGCAACAGAAATCGACTATGTAGACTCAGGAAAAATGAGCTGCATCTCTGAACATCTTAGGTTCTCAGCCTTTACAATTAGAAGGAGCCAGTGGCCTAGTATATTGTTTACTAACACTCTTCAGTAAGTGTAAGAGCTACTGGGGAGCCAGGTTTGCAGTGCCACGGACAGATGCTAGTGCTGGGCAGTCTTTGAGAGACTACTACCACTAGAGAGATTAAATCATTCAAGACATTCTGGAAAGCAAGGATAATTTACTTTGATCAGAATTCCAAGCTTTTTCAAGGTATGAGGCACTTTTATCATGGGGAGGGAGGGTGGAGGATATGGTCACCTACATGAACAGTAGGGCTTCTCGTATGTGCTGGCTGATAAAATGCATAACCCCTCAAATCTATGCTGAACTCTCATGGAAGCATGTCAATGAATTGGTGCTTTAGTAATCACAGCAGCATCTACATACATGAGAAAACCTGTATTCCACACACATGGGAGAGAACATCTCCACAGACAAAGCCTGATAAACATAGGCACACAAAGATCTTCCCGGGCTCTGACCACCACCATGCCCAAACCCAGTGCCATGGGACGGGCACCACCAAGACGGCCTTGGCACATTCTGCATCAGGGGGTACCTCTGTTCACGGCATTACAGTGTTTTCTAATTTCCATTTTAAGGATAAGTTTGAGTTTTTAATAAACACATATCCTCACAAAGCTATCTGTGTACTACTAAAGCCACACCTAGAGAAAGCAGTAAAAAGGGAGCAAAGTTTAAAAAAACAAAACAAAACGTTCACTTCCAAATAAAGGCCTAGAACAGTATTTATATATTTTTAAAGATTTATTTTACTTATTTTCCCCTTCCCCCTCCCCGTTCCCCATTGTCTGCTCTCTATGCCCACTCGTTGTGTGTTCTTCTGTGTCTGCTTGTATTCTCATTAGGCGGCTCTGGGAACCAATCCTGGGACCTTCAGGAGTGGGAGAGATGCAATTACTATCTTGCGCCTCCTCAGCTCCCTGTTCTGCTATGTCTTCTTATTTTCTCTCCTGTGTCTCTTGTTGCATCATCTTGCTGCACCAGCTCTCTGTGTGGGCCGGCACTCCTGCACGGGGTGGCACTCCACATGGGCCAGCTCACCACTTGGGCCACCTTGCCCTCACCAGGAGGCCCCGGGCATCAAATCCTGGACTCCCTATATAGTAGATGAGAGCCCAATTGGTTGAGCCACATCCATTTCCCTGGAGCAGCCTTTTAAATAAAGGTTAGCACAGTTCAGTTTATCACTGACCCATGGCTGCTTACATTTGCAATTTTCAATATGGTTTATGAAACTATGAAATCTCTTAGAAATAATAATATGTGTCCATGTGATTAAACAATGGAACGCTTGTTCAAAACTAATCAAGGTTGCCATACTCTCAGTTAATTTCAACAGGTTAGAAAAATATAAAGATGACACCTCCATTGTATATCAGAATCCACTTGTGACTTGTGGTGATACAAATTAATACAGTATTAAATTAAAGCAACAACCATGCATAATTAGGAAGGAGATGGAATGGGTGGTTTTGGGGAGATTGCATGGTATCTGTTAAAAATAAACACAAGTATGGCATTTAGACTGTCCATATCAGCTACGCACCTTTGGGCATATAACTGGACCTCTCTGAACTTAAGGGATTTTCTCCCTCAATTTGTGAAATGAAAGGACTGAACTGCATTTGATACTGCACTCCACTTTTCTGAATGCTATGTAGACTAGCAGGGAACCTAATAAAGGCCTCCAGCTCCTGATGATGCTCCTCACTTGGAACCCTGAGCTAGACCTCAGCCCACTGCTCTGAGCCCTGACCTGACTTGATGGACCACCTCCAGCAAGTGCTGCTGCCCTCTGCTAAAAGCCTCCTAGTCTAAATATGAGAAAGAATAGAGCTACCAGGGAAGAAAATTTTCAAGTCCTTTGGAAGGAAATTTCTATATAATTCAAGTCATGTTGCTCTTTATCAAAACTGCAACAAGTGTGAACTAAAACCCAACACTAGTGAGTTCTCATTCCTCTGTGCTTTTAAGGACAGGAGTTTGAAGGGGAGAAGTATGGAGATAAAGCACTTCACTGTAATCAAGCACACTGTCTGGGCCATTCTTCTTCCAAAGTACACAAAATAGAACACTTAATCCACAAAATAGATTTGAAGATCGTCCTCCAACCCTCCACAGTTGGCATGCAACCACAATAAAGAGTGCCAAGTTTTGGAACAAAAAAGGCAAAGAATGAAATGACTCCTGATCTTACATTTTGGGCAGGAAACACATGAAGTTAAAAAAAAAAAAAAAAGAGTTCCACAAAGATTTTTGGCAAGGAAGAATTCTAAAAACACCTAATGGAGAAAACCTACTTGCATGAATAGGAGTTTTAAATAAAATGCTCATTTTAAACTACTCTGACTTTAAAACAAAAAAACTACGAATATTCAACGTTTTTCCAACAAGTTTCAAAAAAGGCAAATGTAAAACCTGCCACCACATATGGGAGACCCAAGGTTATCATGAAAATACCATCAGAGTTGAAATTAATGTACCTCACCCTCTCCTGGAGCTGGTGCTTGCTGAGTAACAATTGTGGGTGCTTGCTTTTAAAATTGTGGCAAAACCAATTGGAGAGACCTCATACTGTCATTCATCAATAGGTCTTTAACATTTTATTGTCATTCTTCCAGAGTTCCTTTTTGTCTCTGATTTTTGCAGCCATCCCTCTTTTTGAGAGCACTTCTCTCGTTTCCCCAGAGACAAATGTTTAATCGCGGTTGGAAAGGAAGCGACGGCACAGTCATCAGCATAAATCACGCTGCAAACCCACCAACCAGCAAATTTAATTGGTATGATCGATGTCCCCCAAATCAGCGCCTGCAAAGCAGCTGGTTTAGTCCCTGTGCCTTATAATTTGGCCAACCCCTTTAAAAATTGATGCCAAAGGAGATGCTAAGAGAGATTCTTCAAAACAATAGTGAAAGACCTTTGGTGTCCTTTTAGCCCACATAACAAAAACCCTGAACAAAGACCGGGAGTAAACACATTGCAAATACAATTCCTAAGAATAGGAAATTAAAAATCAAAAAAGTGTTTGGGGGGCAGATGTAGCCCAAGATGTTGAGCACCTGCTTCCCATGTATGAGGTCCCACATTCAATCCCCCATACCTCCTAAAAACAAACAAACAAATGAAAAAACCAACTCTCATTGGGGAGTGGATGTAGCTCAGTGGTTGAGCACCTGCTTCCCATGTACAAGGTCCTGGGTTCAATCCCTAATACCTTCTTAAAAAACAACAACGATAAAAAAAATTTTAAAAACTGAGTGTCAAGCCTTTGTCACCAACTGCTAATACTTCTCTGAATGAGAAGAGCTCTTCCATAACTGTCATCTTTGCAAGTATATCTCACCTAGAATTCCTCTGCTCTCACCAGCTGAACATTCACTCATCCTTGGGTCTCCTGAGTAAAGCCAAGATGTTCCCATCTGCATCAAAAGTATCCAGCCCAGGAATCACTATTTAGTTTTATGGCTTTGCATTTTTCTGACCATCTTGTTCAGAAGACCTGAGTTTCTTATTCATTTCTAGACATCCACTGCCTAGTTCAGCCCCAAGACATATAACTAATAATATATGTTTACTGAAATGACTGTCAATCAGGCAAAGCATCAGCCTTAAATTGTAAGCATCTGATCCTTATTCGCTTTCATGAAAACTGCACACCTTTATGGAGACTACTGGTTTTCTAGTCTGATTATTGTGGGCAATTTAGGGGAGCTTGAACCTTAATCATTGCTTTCAGTCTGTTGTACTAAGTGCAACAGAATAAAGACACATTATTACTTTTCCTTAAAATCCTCGCAGCAACTCTACACTGGTGCTATCACTCCCACTCCTACGGATGAAGAAACTACACTTCAGAAGGGTATTTGGCTTTTCCAACATTTATCAGCAAGTGTATCAGTAGGAAAACCAGGATTGGAGCCTAGAATGACCAAATTTTCAACAGTCATGTTCTGAATCACCATGCTATGCAATCTCTCCAACTTATTCAGCAGCACATGTACAACCCCAGTTCAAAACAGAAATAAACCTTGAGGATGACCTTTTATTGAATGTGCATGTATATGTCCAAAGCTATTTAATAGAGTTACTGTTGATCACTTACCTATCTGAAAGTCTTGGCTATGCTTTACGAAAAAGAAAACCTTCATTTTTAAATTCCAGGCTTACTGAGATTTTTATTTCACTATTAAAACAACCAACTTGAGAAAACTACTAGCTTCCTGTCCACAGGTTAGGTTGGCAGGTTTCTGAAAAACCTATTCCAATCTGAGCTCCAGTAAGAGTATCCTAAATTGGATAAACAAATACATGAAAGCAAGGGTTAGCTGAAAAGAGAAGGGCTAGTTCACTTTGTTTCATTTGCATGCAGGAAAGAATTTGTTGTATTTTTTTTTAACTTTCACAAGACCCTTGGGGCTTTCTGTGGCAGGGAGAATATTTTTAGATGACTAGCACACCTGCTTAGCTAGACAGTAGGAATCTACAGTCCATTCAACAAATTCTTACTCAGCATTGACTGCCCTTCCGGCTGAGGATAATGTGGTGAACAAGGCAGATGTAATTCCTATTTTTCTAAAGCTAAACATTCTTGTGTGTATCACCAACTGATAGATAAAAAAGGTAGTTTCAGATATAAATGCTAAGAAGAAAATAACAAGGAGATATGACAATGAAAGAGGGGAGGAGATAAGAATACAGTAGTGTGATGGGTGTATGCAGAGGTTACTCTAAATTGAGTAAGTTTCTGAGACGGTGCTGAATTTAGAGTTCAGGGAAAAAACAAGCTATGAGAAAATCTGGGGGAAGAGCTTTCCAGACAGAAACCTCAACCAGTGGGAATCGGTTTAATATGTTCAAGAAACATATAAAGGGAAGCGGATGTGGCTCAAGAGATTGAGCTTCCACCTAACACACGGGAGGCCTCAGGTTCGGTTCCCAGTGCCTCCTAAAGAAGAAGAGCAAGAGAGCAAGCTGATGCAACAAGAGACACAAGGAGGAAAGCATAGTGAGAGACACAACAAAGCAGGGAGCAGACATGGCTCAAGTGATTAGGCATCTCCCTCCCCACATGGGAGGTTCCAGGTTCAGTTTCCAGTGCCTCCTAAAAGTAAGACAGGCACACCATGAACAGACACAGCAAATGCAAACAAGGAAGTGGGAAGAAATTAAATAAATAAAATATATCTTAAAAAAAAAAAAAAGGAAATCCAAGTAGTTGGATCTATCTTTCTCTAAATGATTTCTAGTTTGATGCCATTGAGGTCAAAGAACACACTTTGCATAGTTCCAATGCTTTTAAATTTGGTAAGGTCTGTGTTACGGTGTAGGACATGGCCTACCTTGGTATATGTTCTATGAGGGCTAAAGAAGAATGTATATTCTGCTGTTTGTTGGCTGAAGTGTTCTACAAATGCCAGTTAGATCTTGTTGGTTGATGGTGTGTGTGTGGCTGAGTGCTTCAATATCCATGTTGATTTTCTAATTGCTCTGTTGTCAACTGAAATCACCAACTATAATCACAGATTAATCAGTTTCTCCTTTCAGGTCTACCAGTTTCTGCTTCATACGGTTTGCATCTATATTGTTTGGTGCACACACATTTAGAATTGCTATGTCTTGTATTTTTATTTTTTCTCTTTATTTTTTTAATGTTACATTCAAAAAATATGAGGTCCCCATCTACCCCCCCACCCCCCTGCTATGTCTTTGAGGTGGAATGATCCTTTAACCATACTTTCCCTCTCTGTCTCTAGATTTTCTTTGTTCTGAAGCCTAGATTATTTGATATTAATACTACCACTCCTACTTTCTTTGACATTAATCTTTTCCCATGCTTTTATCTATACCATAATATTTGAAATGAGTTTCTTGAAGACAGCATATAGTCAGGTCAAGTTTGTAATCAATTCTACCAATCTCTTTTAACTGGTATACTAAGACTATTTGCATTTATAGTTAACTATTGATGTGTTAGGGTTTACGTTTATCATCTTATTTTTATTTTTGTTTTATGTTTGCACTCTGTTTTCCTTTTCTTCCTCCTGACTTTCTATAGGTTACTTGGACATTTTTTTTAGAATTCCATTATCTATAGTATTTTTTATTATAGCTCATTTAACAATAGGCATGTTATTACATTATTTTATTTTATTCAGGGGCTTATTATGTACTAGGTATCATCAGGGAAGAGACCAGTCACATCATAAGGATATTAAAAAATTAATTCTGGCAGGAAAAGAAAATAGTTTCAGAAGGTCTTCTTAACAGCAATGACAAATGTACCAGCAAGTTAATTTATATCAAGTAATTGAGAAAAGATTTGCATTTACCCTAAAGTCACTGTGTTTTCTACTTCCATGAATCTACATTTCCTTGGTTTCTGATTCTTATAACTTTAGCAAACAGAACTCATAAGTATGATAAAGGCCATTCATGGAAAGCCAATATTTGAAAATAGATGACTGTGTACCAGAAATTAATAACTCTGTCTGCTTTATTTACTTTCACTGCCAAATAATATTTGCATTAATATTACATTTCTATCAGAAATCTATGAACTCTAAACTATTTAGATGTAAATGAAGACATTCTTATTTTACACTAAGTATTTATAGATCATTATTTGGCAGATTTAAGAATTTATATTTACAATTTTAGCACCCACTGCACCACATATAGACTCTCCCACCCTTGTGCTTGAAACCAGAATGCAGCCCTTCTGTTCAACAGCCCTGTTTCTCCCCAAAGATTTCATTAAGCTTCTTGTTTATTCCTGCTTTAATTATAAAATTGAGATCATAGAGAATAGATGAGAGGAAGTCCACATCACTGCAGGCAGGTGGGTGCCAGGGCCAGGACACGAGTTGGGTGGCTTTTGCCTTGTCATCCACATTAGCTCTGGAACATACTGCTATAGCGTCATCTGCAGCCTAATACTGCACACTGCAGTGTGGGAGCCAGCACACAAGTGAGGCACAACTAATCCCAAGTGTAGCATAACATCACAGAGCCATTATTTTTTCTAATAAAGCTTTCATTAGAAAATCTGAAAACTTTGCTCCATGCATACATAAGAGACTACAGTCGGGAGAGTAAACAGCTCTGCTCAATGAAAGGCTAGCTGGTGACAAAGTAATCTAATTCCACGGACACATGTACAGCTCCCTCAGTTTCTCCAGTTTCTTGAGGACCCCTATAACACAAAGAGGTTGAGGACCACTGGCTTAGTGTTGGGGATAGAGAGAAAGGGACAAGTAATTTCGAAACAAGGAATCAAGATAGGTATCAAAAGGTAAACAGGAAAAGATAAGGGCTGTCTGGGGAAGGGAAAACAATTGTTCCTTCCAAGAAATCATCACTTTTGTAAATGTCACTTGCCATAAACACCACACCTATAGTCCTGGTCCCCTGCCCACCACTGTCCATCAGCTTGCTCTCTTTGAAGCTATTTGATTGCACTAGGGGTAGGAGGTATCACAACAAAATAATGCCACCCCTTCATAGTAACACAGGGATGAACAGCTTGCAGACCTGTGACCTTTGCTCCTAGATGGGTCCTACAAGTGCCGCCTTTTGGCAAAGGTTCCTAAGAAAGAACATACCTAGACCATCAATGAAGCAAAAATAAAGATGGTTTTCTTTAAGCAAAAAATAAAATAAAAATCAGAGGGTCTGGTCCCCCATGCATGACTCCTCATGCAGCATTGTATCTGAGCTCCAAGGAGACCCATGTGGGATCTGGGAGCCGCCTCCTACTAGAAATAATCCCGGACACAATGTAGTTTCCAAGGCAACCGTGTGCCCGCCTAGCCCTGCCCACTTCCATCCTGGGCCCTGCCTGGTGTGTCCACAGGTCAGCATCGGTGTAGCTGCACTGCCTCCCAGAGGCCACAAAAGTAAAACAGGGAGAAGGTAAAAGCAAGCACAGCCTCCCAGAAGTCAGACACTTCCCCCAGCCACGTTCTCCAAACTCTGCACAATATCACACCCTCCAGCTCACCAAGAGCCAGTAGGTGCCCTCATCCTTAGCGTGTATAAAATATGCAGCCACCGCAATCAGGTGGTATCCAAGATGCCAACCTCCTGCGCTTGATAAGAGCAAGCATCCCACCTTGGTATAAAAACCAGGGATGAATTTAAAACACAAATGAACTCCAATTTTCTGCTCTTAGTCTTTATTATTTCCTTCCCTTCTGCTGGCTTTGAGTTTCATTTTGCCCTTCTTTTTCTAGTGCCTTGAGGTAAGAACTTAGGTGACTGATTTGAGATCTCCTCTCCTCTAATGTAAACATATGTGCTATCCAGCTCCCTCCGCCAGCTTTGTTGAAGCAGCACAAGGATTCACACTAACGTATACCCCTGTTCCTTGGCACAGGTCCCCAAACGTGGGAAACAAAGGAACCATGTTACATGGCCTGAAACGAGCCAACTCAAAATGCCTCGGGGTCATCTGGGCTTCACTTGTAAAGAAGGGTCATTATCTGGTTTGAAAATACAGACAGGAATCAACCCCAATTCAGCAAAATTTAAGTAATTAAATATTTAAATATCAGTGTGAACATTTTTCTCATTCCACCTTTCCATTCCTGCTCCAGAGCTACCCCACACCAAGGGTTTCGCTTCACTCAAAATTTTATTGCTATTTCTCTCACATCAAAACAGATGTCGCAGCCCTGAGTTATGGAGCTATTTCCTAGAGAGCAGGAAGCAGTTGATTTTCCCTCCTAGGTGTGTTAAGAAATGGCAAGTAAACACCACCACCTTTTTGTGACACTATAATTTACACTCTAGTGAGGGAGGAGGGATTTTAAAAATCACTTAATCAAGTAAACAAATTCACACCTGTGTTCCCGGCAGTTTTCTTTTTTCTCAGTTCTGTCCCCTTAAATTTTGTAAATGCATAGTTTTAACTTAAATTGATTCCTGCTGGAAGAAATATCTGGACCACAGCAAAATGCTTTCCTGTAATTCCTTCCTTCCTTCTAGCAAGCTTCAGAGCCCACAGGCTTTGCGGGGGCAAAGTCATGGTGACCAACTGTTCCTTATTAGGCCCCACATGTACCTCACTCTTCTCTGCTCATTCATGTACAACTGGAAGCGGAAGCCTTTGTGGTAAACTGTTTTCTGCTTCCTCATTATAAATGAAAATTGAAACGTGTCTCCTCTACCAGCCTTCCATGCTAGGCAGCCCTTAAGAGGCCCTCAGTGATCCCCACCTCCTGGTATTCCTGCCCTTACCTAATCTCCTCCCCATGAGTACCGGCTGTACTTAGTGACTTCCTTCTAACAAACAGAATGGACAGACGTGACGAGCTCTCAATTCCAAGACTAGGTTATGAGAAGACTGTCTTCTTAGTTGTGCACTCTCTCTCTCTCTCCTGGCTCCTTCACTCAGGGAGAAGCCAGATGCCATGTTACAAGGCAGGCCTACATGGCAAGGGACCAAGGCCCGGCAGTCATGAGTGACCTTGGAAGGAGATTCTTTACCACCACCCCAGTCAAGCCATCAGATGAGGCTACAGCCCCAAATGACAGTGTGACTACAACCTCTTGAGAAACCTTGAACCAGAGGTATCCAGTGAAGCCATCCTGATTGATGAACCACAGAAACTGTGATATACTAAAAGTTCATAGCTTTAAGCTGCTAAATTTGAAGACAATTTGTTACACAGAATAATGCCTTATTTCATATGTCAACTTGGCTAGGCTATGGTGTCCAGTTGTTTGGTCAAGGGCTGCCCTGCTGGTTACTTTGAGGCTATCTTGAAAATGGGATTTGCACTCATATAATCAGGTGATTGCATCTACAACTAGTTGATTGCTTCTATAGTCAACAAGGGTGAATGCCCTCAGCAATAAGTGATCTCATCATCCATTCAGTTAGAAGTCTCAAAAACCAGACTGAGGGTTTCAGAACGTCTGCCTCAACTTCAGCACTGACCCTTGCTGGACTTTCCAGCCAACCAGCGTCCCCTGTAGAATTTAAACCAATGAGTTCAATATTACTTTTATCAAAGTTTCCAGCTCGCAGCCCACCTATGGAGTTTGTACTTGCCAGCCTCCATGTTCTTGTGAGCCAATTCCTTATTATAAATCTCCTTTATAAATATCCTGTTGGTTCTGTTTTCTAGAGAATCCTAACAGATTTTGGCATTGAGCTGAAAAAAGCCAGTTGATAACTAATATACCTTTCCAGCCCAGCTACAGCCTCAAGACCAAAGGCTTGTTTGTCTGTCATTTAGCTCACCCGTTTCCAAAGAGATTCTGCTTCCAGAGGGCCCATGCATTCCAGTTCTCCTCATTAGGTTCCTACTATAGGGAAGTAAATCATCACTGTGACCTTATACTGTGTAGATTTTTTTTTTTCCCCCACTTTGAAGCAACCAGGTTAGAGTGGAAACAAGATAAAGTGAGTTTCAAACTTCTGGTCTCTTTTTGATTAAAGTCTCAGAGGAGTTCAAAGAAAAGAGAGCTTCATAGTGAAAAATGTTTGGGGAACACTAACAGCTATGCCCTCTTCTTAGAAAAGCTGAAGGTTTAGCAGATTGAAGTCTCTGAAAAGTCCTGCAAAAGGAGCTCCACTTTACTACACCCACCACACATGGAAGTACCTGCTACTAAGAGGCCACTGAACCAGCATTCTGAATAACGAACTTTGTGAAGCAAGGGTCCCAGAGCAGTGGTTCGCAAAGTGAAGCCTGAGGGAAGTGAACTTGGTCCAGTGGATAGGGTGTCCGTCTACCACATGGGAGGTCCCCAGTTCAAACCCTGGGCCTCCTTGACCCGTGTGGAGCTGGTCCATGCGCAGTGCTGATGCACGCAAAGAGTGCCGTGCCATGTAGGGGTGCCCCCGCGTAGAAGAGCCCCACGCGCAAGGAGTGCACCCCATAAAGAGAGCCACCCAGCGCGAAAGAAAGTGCAGCCTGCCCAGGAATGGTGCCGCACACATGGAGAGTTGATGCAGCAAGATGACGCAACAAAAAGAAACACAGATTCCCGCACTGCTGACAACAACAGAAGCGGACAAAAACAAGAACACGCAGCAAATGGACACAGAGAACAGACGACGGGGCGGGGTGGGATAAATAAAAAATAAATCTTTAAAAAAATTTTTTTTAAAGTGCAGCCTGAAAATGAATCCACGAAATCTTTGGGTCTTGTTTTAGAGTGTGTTTTCTAATGCAGATAAAATCCTACTCTAAAAACATGAAAATTAAATTCTGAATAAAGTTATACTGATTATTATTTAACACTCTTCTTCTAAAGGACAGGTCAGGGGGCCATGAGTCCACTTTCACTTCAGATTTAAAGGTTAAGGAAACATCAGCTCTCCTTGTGGCCAATCATAAATTCACTCAACCCTTTCTTTCTTTCACCTAAGTATTTCTTCTGCCATTTGGATTCCTTGGTTCATGTAATGTAGAAGTTCAGATGATGGGCCCCAGAGTAACTTTAAACTTGATTTCTGGCTTCAGCACTTACTACACACGGAACTTGATTTCTGGCTTCAGCACTTACTACACACGGTGCTGAGCTTCACCATGTTTGTCTATAAAATAAGACTTATAATAATAACCTACCTCACTGGATTAAATGACATAATTCATGCAGCAATGGCACAGTGTTTGGCGCAGAGTAGGCACCCAATAATTGCCACCCATTGCTATTGGTTTATCATCCAATGCATCAGATCTTTTTTTTTCTTCTGGTTATTATTAGCATGATGTATCTTTTTCCTATAGCCTTTTATTTTTTATTTTTTTGGTCTTTATTTTTTTAATGTTATATTCAAAAAATATGAGGTCGCCATATACCCCCCACCCCCTCACCCCACTCCTCCCATAACAACAACCTCCTCCATCATCATGGGACATTCATTGCACTTGGTGAATACATCTCTGAGCACCGCTGCACCTCATGGTTAATGGTCCACATTATAGTTTACGTTCTCCCCCAGTCTACCCAGTGGGCCATGGGAGGACATACAGTGTCTGGTAACTGTCCCTGCAGTACCACCCAGGACAGCTCCAAGTCCTGAAAATGCCCCTACATCACGTCTCTTCTTCCCACTCCCTACCCTCAGCAGCTACCATGGCCACTTTCTCCAAATCAATGCTACATTTTCTTCGATTAACCAATTAGAGTTTCTAACAAAATCCTAGCAGCTCAACACATTCCAATCACCTCATTCATAAAGACACAGATTTTGTGTCCTTGCTATGGCTTTGCATTGCCAGGCTGAAGAATCTGATGTTTTAAGTTCACTCTAAGGTGGCACCTCTTAGCTCTTCACCCCCATCTGTTCTAGCTGCACCTGTCTAGACCTTCTCTGGTACCAACTGCCATAAATACAACCTCAATTTCAGAGGTTTCATGGGCTTTTATAAAAGATTGGCTTTGCTGTTTTGCTTCCAATATCCTTCAGGATATCACCAAATATTTTATTGGCCTTGTGGTCTAGCAGACAGATTAACTTGCAAAGCCTGTAAGATTCTTTTCCCTGCTTAGCTGTTGGAAGGCCAAAAGAATGTGGATAGCCAGGCAAGAAAGAACTTAAATGTTCCTTTCATAAAATTTTGATATCAGAACCAGAAATCACTTAGTACTGCCACACTCAAAACCTTGGGTTCTTCCTTTGGAAACTGACTTGTGTGCAGGGACACCCACCCAGGAACAAAGGAATGTGGCACTTGGCAGTTACAAATGCAGTATCTGCCCACCCTGTCCTAACACTAAAAGAAGGCAGGGGTTATGTAAAGTTTTCTTTACAAGATGCTCACAACAATCTGTAAGGAAGGCTCCTAAGGTTGACTAGAGTCTGTCTGAACACTAGTTCTTATTCTGGGATGCAAGACCTGATGCAATGTGGTCTCAAGTGAATAACAGCCGCAAAGGGAAGTCTCACCCCACACTACAACACTGCAAATCTAGGGCAGCTTTGTATGGCTGGGTACAACTTGGCCTTTGGATGACCTTAATAAGGTCAGTTAACCACTCTACCCAACACTTTCCTCTATTGTAAAATGGAGGTCATGGTCTAGATCATCCAGGCTGTTGAATTTAATGGGGTTAAAAGGGGGTGTGAGAGAATGATTAAATTAATTGCCCCAATTGTTTACTACCACCCCTGCCAAAGCCAGGTCTGTGCTCTTTGCCACGCAACCTTGCAGTACTCTCCCACTCTGGACTTAGCCATGCAATTGTTTTGCCCAATAAGGCATTACCATATTTGATTACGTAGAATTTTTATAAGTGCTTCATATTTCTGCTCTGAATCATTGCATCTCATCATTGCCATAAGAACAAGTCTGGGAAAGACTGCTAAAGGATGAGCTCTCAACTGTCCCAGCCAAGAACAATCAGCTGTCCCCGTTAGTGAGCAAGCTCAACCAGGTATATCAGAGCAGATAGCCAACCACCAAGTTATGTAAGTGTGCTAGTTTCCAGGCTGCAATGGCAATTACTGCACAGTGGGTTGGTCTGAGCAACAAAAATTTCTTGCTTCACAGTTTCAGAGGCTACACGTCTTGCTCCTCCTGGGGTCAGTAACCTTTTGGTCCGCCAACAATCCCAGGCGTTCCTTTGCTTTTCCCATTACATGGCAATTTTCTCTCCTTTCTCTTCTGGTTGCCCCTGACTTCCTGCTTCTAGCTCCTCCCTGAGGCTTTTATTTATGAAATCACCAATAATAGGATTAACACCCATCCGGACTCAGTTGGCCACCCCTTAACTAAATTTACAAAGGGTTCAGACCCAGTGAAATGGATTAAGAAATTTCTTTTCTCTGGAGTGTATAACTCAATCTGCTACCGTAAGCAATAAATGCTCATTGTTACATGCTACTGAGGGCTGGTAGATATTCCTTAAGCAGCATTACTGAGACAATGGACAACTGACACAGGAAGTCAAGTGTTTCATTATGGATAATTTGTTTGTCTCATTATGGATAGCTGGGTACCAGGTCTTTGTCCCCTCCCAGCTTTCCAAAAATGTCTTCCCTGCACACCTTGTTTACAATTGCAAACGCCAACCCCTACCACTGTATAACTCCCAATTTTTACCCTATGCTGCTCATTTTTTTTCCATAGTACTATTCACTTTCAAAATACTATTTAAGTTATTTCATTATTATGATTACTGTTTATCATCTATCTATTTCCCTCACTCACCATCCCACTATAATGTAAACTCCCAGACAGCAGGAATTTCTGACTGCGTATTCATTTATGTATACCCCACAATAGTACCTAGAAGAGTTCCAGGCATAAAAAATAGGCTTAATAATAGTGGAGCAAATGAATAAATTATTGAATGAACAATTCTTGACACATTATGTAGGACACAGGATCTGTTCACTAAATGCTAACTGTAATTATCAGTATCTCAAATTCTACTGGACCTGCTTATGAAATATTTAATAAGAAGCCTCCAGTGATTGTGCTACCAAAACCTCACTCTACCACTTACTAGCTATGCAACCTAGGGCTACTGGTTTGACTTCTCTGTGCCTTAATTCCTCTTCTGTAAACTGGGGGTAATAATAATACCTATTACCTAGGGTTGGTATGAGAATGAAATGGGATACTCCATATAAAGTGCTTAAAAGTGTACCTGGCGCTTGGAAAGGGAATGAGAATTATTATTATATCCCATCCAAGGTGTTCCTTACCCTGGGTTGGTTAGTGCAACTTGCAGATGAGTTCAAATTCATACAGAGTAAGTCCACTGAGATACAGACTAAGTCCTATAAACCAAACTCTGGCTCATAAGGGATATTAGAGCTCATTTATCCTAAAGTTGATAAACCGTTCAATATGTGTATTCAGCCACCAGGCCAGTGAATCTGGACTGGGGCCTCTGGCTTGTGAGGATCCATATATTAAACCTAAGAAGCAACAAACTCAAAGGTCCAACATTCATAATCACTAATGTATCTGGAGCATTTACTCTATACACATGTTTTTAGTCTCATAACAACCCCAAAGTAGGTTTTGTTTTCCCCATTACAGATGGAATAACCGTAGTCCTGTATGGTTAACTTAACCAAAGCAGGTAGGAGATGGTGGAGCTAGAATTCAAATCCAAGCCAGACTGATTCCAGGGTCTAAGTAAGCTCTTAGCCACTATACTACACTGCCTCTCTGAGGAAGCATTTAATACATATTTGAATGGATGACAGACAAATAGTACTGTCTGATGTTTTCATCTTCTGAATTTTATTGTAGATTGTGTGTATTTGTCTGTTGTCTTTCTCAAAGAGGGAAAGTATTGATTGTTGTCCTTGCAAATTACAAAGAACAGCAGTATCTTAATAAATATGAAGCATATTTGTTTATACTGATTTTAAGACAATTATTTCCAGCACCAAATTTTTACCATCCTGAGAGTGTATATTAAACACTGTTACAAATGAAATCATTGTTTAAAAGCAACAGCTGATCACTACAGGCATTTTTTTTTTCTTTGTAAATACAAAAATCCTACCAGCTAAAGGAGGTAGCATGACAAATCACAAATCAGTGACAGAGTCTTCTACTTAAAGATTGAAAGCTCAGTAATCTCAATGTACTTGATAACATTAAATCTGAGGGATGTCTGAGCACCTTAAGAAATCCCAAATTCTTAAGCGTATCCTGGATAGAAATTTCTTATCTGTTTGTATTTCTTCTGTGAATCAGAAAATGGCTGGCACCACCTGGTGGTTCTCTTTCCTCTAAAATCAAAGTCCATAAGAGCCCTAAAACTACGGTATGGGCAGGCATCCTTACTGTCAGAGTTATCCATGTAAGGAAGCAGGCAATCTTTCATTTACCTTTTATTCATATAATTCTAACTGTTGAACAAATTTGGTTTCTATCCATATGGAAATAATTTTATCTCTAGAACATTCTCTTAAATACATAGGTTATGTTCAAAATCCCCAAGACACACAGCTGACTTACACAGCATGGGCAACCACCCCGTCATTTAATTGCCATTCATTCATTCATCTATCCATACACTCGCTCATGCTGAGAAAATTGCTTTGCCTAAGTTAAAGGTGATTTTAATGATGCAACTCCACTATGTACTGGATTCTTTACCACTTTATGGGCAAATGTGCTTGGTTCAGGTACTTGTCCAAGATCACTGAACTAGTAAAAAGCAGAGCTGGGATGCAATTTTGCCTGATCCCATAGTCGCCACTGCCATCCTCTGATGTGCTTCACCATGAGGACCAAGATGGTGATTAGTCCCAACATATTTACATGAAATTGGAGCACATCTAAGAGGTTTTAAATCCTAAAAACTAAGAGTTGTGCTGAAATTTTCCTTCTCCAGCAATCATTACAGGTGCTCAAATATTTGCTGATTAGTTAAACATTCAATTGACCTTGGGAAGCTCTAAAGGATTAACTATTCTTCTCCACAGACACACAAAAAGCATAATCAGAGAATAAGAATTGGTCAAAGGATAGGAATTACATCTGTCAACTTTCTAGCCAGCATCAAGAAGGGAAAACAAGTCAAAAGAAATACACTTCTTCATATCATATCTTTCTGTTTGGATTGCTGGAATTATGGTAAACTTTGAAACTGCATATTAGCCTGAATGAAATTTCAAATAAAAGTAAACCGAAGGGAAAACATACAGGCAAGTTAAAGAGATGGGATAAGCAAAGCAAAGAGAAATGACCTAGAATGTTTCATACCCCATGTAGGTTCTGAGAAGTCTTAATAAGATGCTTAGATTGACTTCCTATGGCCTGGGAATCCACTTCAGGACTTAAGTGCATTTACTTTTCACCACATGGACACATTAATGATCAGTTGATGATAATGCAACACTTTTTAGAAATCTAATGGGCAGTCTTTAATTAAAATGAATTAAAAATAACTTGAGGCATAGTTTGGACAAAGAAAATGTTTTCTTTTTTTTCTTTCTCTCCCCTCCTTCCACCCTCCCGCCCCCAACCCAGCTCTCTGTTCTCTGTGTCCATTTGCTGTGTGTTCTTCTTTGTCCCCTTCTATTCTTGTCAGCAGCACCAGAATCTGTGCTTCTTTTTGTTGCGTCATCTTGTCGAGTCAGCTCTCCGTGTGTGTGGCACCATTCCTGGGTAGGGTGAACTTTCTTTCACATTGGGCGGCTCTCCTTACGGGGCACACTCCTTACACGTGGGGCTCACCGATGCGGGGACACCGCTGCGTGGCATGGCACTCCTTGCGTGCATCAGCACTGCATGTGGTTGAGCTCCACATGGGTCAAGGAGGCCTGGGGTTTGAACCGTAGACCTCCCATGTGGTAGACGGACGCCCTGTCCACTGGGCCAAGTCTGCTTCCCAAAAAATGTTTTCTTAGTAAAGTTAGCCAACTTAAGTCATGTCTGATTTTACATTTTGTATTTTCCTTCTAAGCTGAGAGTTTTCACTGAGGGGAAGAAAATGAACTTATAATTTATTAACAGATGAAAAACCTGGGAAGTAGGAAGTGCCAACAGTGTAGTTAAGTGGTTAAAACCCAGACATAGTCCTGAGTTTGAGATCAGCTATCTGCAAGCTGAATGTTCTTGGTGACCTTACAAAAACCCTTTTATTAAGGACTCAGGTCCCTCATCTTCAAATGGAGAAGACTTCTTGCTGTGGCAGACTTTAGGGCAGCTCTCTGACTGAGGGATATGGGAGGATTACATACATGGCCTCCATGTTAGTGTGTGGATGAGTGGGGCCACATGACTAGTTCTGGCAGATGAGATGTCTGTAGAAGTGAGGTGTGTTGATTCTAGGCCAAACACTGAACTGTCCATTAAAAACCATCCAGTACCTTCTTTTCCCTTTTACATAGCAACCTGCAATGTTGGGGTGGTAGCTGTTCTGCCAAACTTGGTCCCTTTGTGACTAGGATGAGCAGAGTGCTCTCCCTTTCTGCCAGCTGGCCCATTGACCATCATGTATCCTGTACTAGAGACAATACCTCATTTTTTTTATAACACTGGGATTTGGGGGTTGTCTGTTATCGTCTTCACAACGTGGTTTTGAGATCTAAATGAAGTGATGCCTGTTAAAATGACTCTAAGCGCTAAATAAATGGCTTAAAAGAAATAAAGGGGAAGCAGATGTGGCTCAAGTGACAGCGCTTACACCTACCATATGGAAGGGTCTGGGTTTGATCCCTGGGGCCTCCTGGTGAAAAAGAAGAGAAAGCTTGCCTGCGTGGCAAGCCAGTACCTGCACAAGGGCCTGCACAGTGAGCCAGCGCCCTCACGAGTGCCCATGTGGTTAGCCAGTGCTCCACACAAGTGAGTCACGCAGCAAGATGATGACACATCAAAAGAGAGACAAGGGGGGAAACGGACTTTGGCCCAGTGGTTAGGGCGTCCGTCTACCATATGGGAGGTCCGCGGTTCAAACCCCGGGCCTCCTTGACCCGTGTGGAGCTGGCCATGCGCAGTGCTGATGCGCGCAAGGAGTGCCCTGCCGCGTGGGGGAGCCCCGCGCGCAAGGAGTGCGCCCATGAGGAAAGCCGCCCAGCGTGAAAAGAAAGTGCAGCCTGCTCAGGAATGGCGCCGCCCATACTTCCCGTGCCGCTGACGACAACAGAAGCGGATAAAGACAAAGAAACAAGACGCAGCAAATAGACACCAAGAACAGACAACCAGGGAAGGGGGGGAAATTAAATAAAAATAAATAAATCTTTAAAAAAAAAAAGAGAGACAAGGGGAGAGTCAAGGTGAAGCACAGGAGAAACCAGGAACTGAAGGAGCCTAATTGACAGGGACCCTCTCTCGCCATCAGAGGTCTCCAGGATCGAATCCCAGTGAATCCTAGAGGACAGAAAACGAGAAGAAAAGGCAACACAGACAGCAAAAGCAGCAGGGCAGGAGGAGGAGAAGCAGGAGAAGCGGGAGAAGCGGGAGAAGCGGGAGGGGCGGGAGGGGGGTGTAGGAATAAACAAATAAATCTTAAAAAAAGAAAGGAATAAGCATTTTTTCTAGATAGGTACAAATGGGTAAAAATTATTGGTTTTTCATTCACACCAAATGGTGAAGGAATTTAAATGAACTAAAATATAAATCAATGAATATTTTCTCCTTTCCTTTTTTCCAGATTGCACTCAAGAGTAAATGTTGGTGTTTGGGAACCTGTAGAAATGTAACCTCAAGAAAACCTGCAGATTCAACCCCAAGCTAGGGAATTTCTCTGCAATGTAGTTAAGTAAGTTACTTTTCTAGTTTGGTGTGAAGAATAACTACATTCCTGAAATTAAATTATCAGTCATGAGGCCCTGGTGTGGTTTGGGCCACACCATATTTTTCTTATGAATAACTGATATTAAAAGTAAAATAAAATGTTAACATTCAAAGTAATTTGAATACTCAATTTCTTTATAAAAATAATACAAACTTGAATGTACCCACTTCAGGAATGTTCTAAGATTTTGAACCAGTGTGTTTGTGTCATGCTTCAAAGGGCAGTCAGTGTAGCCTCCTCCCACTTCCAGTACGCAAACTATGATGACAACCAGTTTCAATTTGCTTGGTTGTTCCAGTTTTTATAAAGGAAAGTCCAGCATCCCAAGGACCCCCTCAGTCTCAGGGAAACTGGGATGCGTTGTCTTAACACAGAGACATCCTTCCAGCATCAGGATAAGCAAGACATTTCTTCCTGGAGTGTAAAGATACAAGGGAGGGATATTACGCCATCTAAAGTGGTTTTACATTAAAACAAAGATATGTAATAAAATACCATATAAACTCTGAATGAACTTTTCAGATAAAACTCAAACTGTCAAAGTAATGCCGAGCTTTACTTTTTGTCTTGTTTTTATAGGAGTACACTGGAGAAAAGATGGATAAGCAGTGGACTGCAGAGGAAAAGCCACTAACGGGAACACCAAGGGTGCAATGTTCACTCCTTCCCTTATTTGCAGCATGAGCTTAGACCAGTTATCTAACCTCTCTAGGGCTCAAACTGCATTTCCCTTATTAAAAAGCACTCCCCACTAGAAGGTAGGGAATGTGTTTTGTTTGCTACTGTATTCCTGATTGCTAGAGCTATGCCTGGCACATAGCACATGCTTATTACATAATGTTTGACTAAATGAGTGGGTGAATGCCCAAGTCAGGGATAACGGTAATATCCATGTAAGGACCATTGAAATTATCAAAGAAGACCAGACATGTGAAAGTACTTTGCATATCAGCAAGGGCTATATAAAAGTGATTTCTATTATTTTTATAAATCTCTTTCTTACCTTATTTTCTGCCACTCCATATGGATATTAAGTTGTTGCCTTACTTGGATTTTAATAGGTAGTGATGAGTGGGTGTAAATTTGCTGTATTAAATTGGGAAAAATCTGTTGGGTTAAATAATGTATGAATACATTTATGGCCTTCATATGTTTGGGAATATTTTTTTAAAATACATTCTATTGGCAGAAAAGGAAGGTGCATATTCAACAATATTAAACAAGGTTTAATCAAAAAACACTGAAGAGGTGCACAAAAAAGAGTTCGAAGAAGCTGCAGTTTGGCAATCCCGTACTGAAATCATCACCTTGCTTGTGAGATATAACTGACTATAAAAGTCCATGTGAGAAGGAGGAGTCAGAGAAGAATGTGGAAGGATTGTGCATGAAAGCCAAAAGCTGAGATCATATGGGAAAGGAAGATTTTAAGTGAAGACAAAAGCGAATGCCTTGAAGAGTGGGCAGGTGGGGAGGGAGACGAGGGTGGGCCGAGACTCAAGGGCACCTTGGGTCCAACACAGTGCCATTTTGCCACCTAGTGGGGTTATGACCAGCCTAAATATCAAGTGTTACCTACACCTTCCCTCCTGTTTAGCCCTACCACAAGGAAGCAAGCCTGGCCAACATTGCCCTCCTGGTGGCTCTTACGATGTGGCACAGGCACATCCATAGCCGTAGCCTGCCCGAGACATATTATCCTTTTTCCAATTGCCCCAAAATTGTGTTTTTTTAGGATGGTGGATCAAGATATGAAACTCTACCTAACAGGTGAAAGCAAACAACAAACATACACTACATATGTGTGCATATATACACGCCATTACCACATACACCAAAAAAAAAAAGGTTGGAAGAAATACCTGATGGCAAAATTTTAACCGATTGGCAAAGTATTAGAAGGTATTTGTGGCTGCTACTCTTATGCATACCACCAGGACGCTCTGTTGTTCAAAAGCCATATTTAAAAAGAAGTCTTTTGGTATTTATGACAATCTCTAGGCAGCCCAACCCAATGCAGATCTAGTATACAACTCCATGAAACATTACCTTACTTGTGAGATATGACTAACTGTAAAAATTCATGTTTAATGCATTAATAAGTGAATTCCTGGCAGGGACAAAATCTTAGCTCATTCTTCCATGTATACCCTGTGCTAATAAAAATTTTAATACAAGTTCCTTCCCTCAAATGCTTCAGTACCAAAGGTCTAAAATACC
The DNA here is from genome assembly GCF_030445035.2 of Dasypus novemcinctus. Lineage (NCBI taxonomy): Eukaryota > Metazoa > Chordata > Mammalia > Cingulata > Dasypodidae > Dasypus > Dasypus novemcinctus. Next base: position 27,026,613 of record NC_080698.1, read on the forward strand.
CATCACACTTTCTCAGCGGCTGGAGAATTTCCAGTGTATCAGATCCTTATTCATTTCTTTTCTCTGTCCACACTGTCCTCACCACCAACCTAAGATTACACAAACACACAATGAATTTCTGGATCAATAAATAAACCTTAAGATGTGACCAAAAAGGGCAAGTAGACAACAGGGAAATAAAAACATTATCTATCCAAGACCATATTCCACTAAATTACTTTAAAAGGCATCTCTCCGTTTGATGCATTTTGTTGTTTTTTTTAAAGATTTATTTATTTATTTATTTCTCTCCCCTTCCCCCCCTCCCCAGTTGTCTGTTCTCTGTGTCTATTTGCTGCGTCTTCTTTTTTGTCTGCTTCTGTTGTTGTCAGTGGTACAGGAATCTGTGTTTCTTTTTGTGGCGTCATCTTGTTGAGTCAGCTCTCCATGTGTGCGGCACCATTCCTGGGCAGGCTGCATTTTCTTCCCTGCTGGGCGGCTCTCCTTACAGGGCGCACTCGTTACGCGTGGGGCTCCCCTACGCGGGGGCCATCCCTGCATGGCACAGCACCCCTTGCGCACATCAGCACTGCGCATGGCCAGCTCCACACGGGTCAAGGAAGCCCGGGGTTTGAACTGCAGACCTTCCATGTGGTAGACAGATGCCCTAACCACTGGGCCAAGTCCGCTTCCCTGTTTGAAATATTTTGCTATTGCAAAAAGCAGAAACTTTCCTGGGAGAAAATGGTCTTTTCGATCAAGAACCCTTAGAAATCCCTCTGACGAAATAGGGTGGTTATGTGAAAATTCTGACTTTTATTTTTCAAAAATCTTTTTTAAAAAAGGAAGAAATAAGGAAACATAAATACAGTGTGCTTCTGTCCTTTCACACAAGGATTTTGCTATCTTAGGAAGTTAGTGTTTTGTGCATACAAGGCACAGGATCTCTGAATTAATGAATAAGTGAATGAATAGGGCAGTGGTGTACATCCATCTATCCACTCACAAAAAACTCAGGAATTTCTCAGCCAATATCCCCACAAGTATTATCATTTCCACGTGATTCAACTAAACAGACAATGAGATAAATAAAAGACGTTCCAAAGGCCAGACTTAGAAGAATCACCCTTGCTGCAAAATAGATAACCTCTATATTCGCAGAGAAGCTCAAAGTTGGCTTTGGAAACACCTCTGGAGTAAATTCTGTTGGGAGGAATTTGCATAAAAAGTCCTACCAGAGGGAGCTCAGCCAATGAGTTCTGCAAAGGAGGCACTTACTTAAAAATAATGCTAGTCTCTGCCAACTGGTGAGTTGGGTTGCCCAGCTTCAGTGGCCTGCCACAACCACAGTCACCCCAGGGTGACTTCCCAGGGTGCCAAGCCATAACAGATGGCAACACTACTGAGAAAAGAAATGCCTACCAAATACCCACAACCAAAGTGGGGAGTATGGCACCACAGAGATGGGGACAGCACCCTCTAATCAGGGACTGCAAAGTCAAATGCCTTCAGGGCCAGGAGGTAACATAAATAAGTACAACATCTGCTGGGTATTGCCAAAGAGGTGATGGTACTGACTGTGGCTGCAGAAGGTGTGCTAGGCCAGAAAGCTAAAAACAAATATCTAAAATCCTGAGCTGATTAAACAAAAGCTGCCTGAATGTTTGATCCATGGGGTGTGACTTTACAACCTCTAAAATGGAAATACAAATCTGAGATAGTCACTGACAGCAAATTGCCTGCCTGATATTAATTCCCTTCTATTTTCTGTTGCTACAATCCTGATTCCATAAGGAAGCAATGTACCCAGCTAAAATCCCAAATGTCCTACTCGCCCTTGCAGCAAGAAGGTAGCCAATGAGGTATCAGAAGTCATGGAGTGTAATTTCCAGAAGAGTTCCTTAAAAGAGGACAAATAACTCATTTTCCCTTATATTCCCCTTCTATTCCTTCTCGCTTCTTCCTGCCTTGAATTCAATCCAGGGGTCTCACCTAGGGGTAGCAAAACAGAACAAAAATGATGATAGTATGATATGCTTTACATGCCCTGGTCCACCATCCCCTGGACTTTTCATTTCCTGAGAGAAAAGTCAATCTTGTTTAGGCCACTCTTTTAGGGTCTCTGCACTGTCATCCCAATTCAATTCCTAGCTACTACAGAATCCCGTATGTTTCTAGCAGTCAGAATATTGAAAAAGATCGAATGAGAAAAAGAGCACAATGAAAGGGAATCCAGCCTCGTGGTTTGGAATCAGAGCAATATGGATGTGACTGCTGGTTCTGCCACATTCGAGGGGGTTGGCAACTCTGGGCAAGCTTCTTAACCTGGTGGGCCTCAGCTTTTCTGAGTGAAACAGGCATACGAGCAGCACCTAGTTCCCACCAGGAGTGCCAGGATCACATTGTGCTGTGCACCTGAAGTACTGAGCACAATGGCCAGCATGCAGAGGTGGGATCCTTAGAGTTTCAATAAACGACGTCTTTATGACCTGTAACCCATGTTAGCACCCAAGGCAGAAAATGTGTTCTGAAATGTTTGCTTTGGGACATGCAGATGAGAGCTCCACAGCACAAAAGAATTGTTATTACATAAATGAAGTCAGAATGGGCAGATGGCACATTTAAACTTACAAGAACCAAGCCTGAATAGCCATTACCTCCACTGGGTACATCAGCTTGGGTGAGGAAAGGAAGTGCAGCACTGTACCAGCACATGTGCAATGAGACGACTTCATTCATTTATTCGAGTATTCACTCACACTTCCTTTCACTCACTGATGTAACAGATAAATATCAGGAAATTCTCAGGAGCCAGACACGCCTGTCTCGACATTGAGGAGTTGATGGTAGACACACGCACACAGAACCACTACTCTTTCAAAGCTTCCTATCTCCAGCACATTCCAACAAAACTTCCCACAGCAACAGAAAGAGTTTATATCTGCACTGTCTTTTTGGGTAGCCATTAGTCACAGATGTCTATTGGGCACTTGAAATCGGGTATTGTGGCTGAGGGACCAAATTTTTTATTGTATTTCATTTTAATCAACATAAATTTAAAAAGTCACATGAGGCTAATGGCTACCATATTGGATAGTGAAAGGTCTAGGTGTCTAGGATGTAGCATTCATGTTGGGGAGAAAAGAAAGAATACAGCAAGGGCAAGAACGCAGTTCTTTCCTGAACATCTTCCCATACACTCATAAATTTCAAGACCAATGAACTATCTTGCGTTCCGGTTTTCCATTCCTACCTCCCCCAACCCTAAAACGTGCCCTCCTGGGTACCTGAAGTTAAAAATGAATGGCAGATGGTGACAAACACTGAAGGTCCCATTCGATAAAGTATGTACAAGAGCATTGACTCGAGCTCAGGTGCCCTATCTGATTTAGTTCAAACCACATGCTGCCTAATACTGTTTCCTTCCCATTCATCTCTGCACAGAAAATGACAAGGTCACCTTGATGTCAGGTGACAGAGATGCTGCAAAACTGTAGAAAACAAGAACTCAAGAGACACAGCAGGCTCCTGCAGCCCCCCATACTGACATATTTCAGATGAACAAATGAGGACATCATATGATATACCTCAGTCAACAGCACTCTCCAAGAGTGTGCAAGGAAACTTGAATTTGAGAGTGGAGTCTATTTACTTAGAGGTTAACTTGTCCCCACTACACTGATGCCTGGAATAGAGAAGTTGAGATCCCCTCTTCAAAGTGAAATGGTTCTCTGTCCCAGTAAGCAGCACGAAGGAATAGTACATTCCCTCTCCATGGGAGTCTCTGTGTAAGCTCAAGTTTATAAGACACATAACTTGAAGGGGAACTCCAATGGTCCATGGAGCCAGGCTTCCTTTTCTCTTAACCCAGTGACATCTTAAAAACAGCCAACCAGGGAAGCAGATATGGCTCAACTGATAAGAGTGTCTGTCTACCACATGGGAGGCCCAGGATTCAAACCCAGGGCCTCCTGACCCATGTGGTGAGCTGACCCACACACAGTGCTGCCATGCGCAAGGAGTGCCATGCCACGCAGGGGTGTCCCCTGCGTAGGGGAGCCCCATGTGCAAGGAGTACGCCCCACAAGGAGAGCCACCCCACACGAAAAAAGTGCAGCCTGCCCAGGAGTGGCGTCACACACACAGAGAGCTGATGCAGCAAGACGACACAATGAAAAGAGGCACAGATTCCCAGTGCCGTGTGACGAGAATGCAAGTGGACACAGAAGAACAAACAGCAAATGGACACAGAGAACAGACAATGGAGGGGTGGGGTGCGGGGGTGGAAAGGGGAGAGAAATAAATGAAAATAATAAAAATTTTAAAAAATTAAAAAAACGAATGGTCAACCAAAAACCCAGGAAGCACATGAAAAGCAATATAACCCCCTTCTCTTGACAGGAATCGCCTGGCCCAAACAAAGGCAACGGGGCGCAGCAGAGCTCACCCACAGGCTCCACCTGGCAGAAAGGCAACACTTCACTCGGTCGGAGATGGCCTTTGCTCACAAGGTCAGTGGCTAGAGGCACGGTCAGCAGTATTCAGAACAGGAGCACAACAGCACAACAGAAAATTTAAGACTGTTTCAAATTTTATGAACCATCAAAACCCAAAACACGGCCAAGTAATCTGTGATTTCAGATCCTATTTTTCACATTTCAACAACTTAAAAATTGATGAAATTTAGTAATTATCACCCTGTGGTTGTTTGCAAATCAACACACTTCCATAGCTATTCTCTAATTTACACCTCTTAATCCTCACATAAATACAGCATGAGCAGATACTGTGGTCCCCAATCCACACATCCGAAAACAAGAGTGGAGAAGTTCAGAGCCAAAGGGCACTCACTGGCTTGTCTAGCAGAGATATTCTCTCTCTCTCTCTCTCTCTCTCTCTCTCTCTCTCTCTCTATATATATATATATATATATATATATATATATATATTCCTAGCAAAGAAGAGTTTATTGAGAAATGAGGGAAAAGGAAAAGAACCACCCCAGGCACAGGTGTGGGCTTGCTACAGGGTGATGCACAGTCATGGGGCCCCAGGTTAGGCCTTTTCAAGGCCCTTCCTCCTCCCTTTTCCTAATGTTGGGGAGGGGCCCCAGCTCTTTGCTGTTCTGATTGGTTGCCTTGCTGTACCATATTTTAGGGCTAGGTAAGGATAGCATTTCTAGCTCTTTTCCCCAGTATTTCCATCAAGGACAGACAACCTTAACTGTGGTGAAATCCTGAAAACTGCTATGCACCAGGAATCTAGTTGAGTAGTGCCATAGTCTGCCCCCCAGATAGATTAAACAGTTACAGGCAGATCCTGCTTTACCAGGATTTCATTTTGTTCACTGGGGGAGGGCACTGAAAACATCCCTTAGGCATTTCAAAAGGAGGTAGACAAGGAAGGAGGAAAGGAACAAACTGGTCTAGGTATACAATATTTGGGTGATCAAGTGGAAATTTATGAACACAGTGTTTTCAACAGTATTAATCCTAAAATGGTAATAAGAAGTATAGTATTTCAATAATGGTTTAAGCATAAATGTGCTCATTACCATCAAACAAAAAATTCATGACAAACAGAAGCTTCCAAATGACTTCAGAAAGAGCGCATTACTTCATACTGACATAAAAGGAAGTGATGTTATAATTTATAGAGCTGAACTGCATGATTAGGAAAAAGTACCATACCTCACATCCACGACACAAGCCAGTCATTATGGAGACAATACATTAATGGGTCTCTGTGGCTTTCAACTCATTTTTAATCTTGTGGATTTGTGACTCGGCTTGGCTGGGTAATGCCATTAATAAATTTGATCAGATGAGAACCAAGATTTTCAAAGTTCTAATGACTAACTCTGTACCTTCTTCCCAGCAGGCGCATGGCATTGTGACCATAAACCTTTGTTTTTCTAAACAGCCAAGGACCCAGTCTTGTCAATTCTGTGAGAAACCTTCATCTGTGATGATATGGGCTTAGGAACCCTGCCATTATCTTCAAGAATAATTTTGGGCAAATATACATGCTCTAACGGCATATAAATTAAAAGAGTAAGAAATCAAATCCAATTTCTCACTGACTTGTATTATTATTTCAGAGTTATTTCAACTTCATTTCTGAATGAGCTAACACAGAGTTTCTCTGTACCCACCATAAATACAAGCACCACATTACAGTACCCCTGGGGATGGAAGGGAGTTTATGAGCCAATGGTTCTGCAACCTTCCATGTGAAGTAACAAGCATAGTTCTTCATGTTCGGACCCCTTCCTACCCTCCAGCTTTCTCTTCCACTCCTCACATCACAAATCTTCCACTGTCCTCCTGAGGTCCTTGAACATGTACCACAGCGCTACCAGACGCTAGGAATGCTCTTTGCTCCCTACTCTCTCAGTGTACACAGAGTGAGCATCGGCGGTTAATGGTCTACCTGTTGCTCAAGTAGACTATGCACTTTCTGAAGATAGAGGCTGAGACGTTTCATCTTTGAAGTCCTCAGCACTTCACACAGTCAGAGCATATTTTCATACACACCCACAAGTCTGCTGGACACAGATGTATCCCCATTGGTGTGTTTAAGGATATAAGAGCCCCAAGCATTATTGTATCAAATGAGTTAAGTAGGCTACAAGACTTTGTAAACTCTAAGGAGCCTTATTTAGACATTATGGCCCTCTGTGCTCTTGAGTTCTTTCAAAATGCATACGTACAATTCAACAAACACACATAATTTCCATTTACTTACAACCCCTCTTGGTCGGTGAGACAAATGCTCTTCAATGACAAAAACAACTGGAGCATTTATACTTACAGAGCAAGAAACTCTTACTAGGGGTAGGGAAAGGATGAGAAAAAGGGAGCAATCACAGGTTGCATGTCTGCTACATGCCAGTTAGTGTGCTACTGCTTAAATACATGATTTTATGTGATCCTACTCTCAGAACGACAGGCCAGGGCACTGACAGAGCCACCTCCACTGATGAAGATAAAAAGGCTCAGAGTGTATTAGGGCCTTGTCATGAGTTAGACGGCTGGTCGGAGTGAGCGCCTGTGTATCTGGCACCACAGCCTCCAAACCTCCCTCTCTCCAGGCCAACTCTAAAGAGGGAGCAGTCCTTGGGGTAGGCCGCAGGGATCTCTGGGTACCTTGCTACCAGGAGCTGTGGGGACTTGCCATGGTGATGGCATCCTCAGCTAGATACCAGGGAAGGTCTCCCTGGGACTGCACTGTGAGTCTGGCCTCCCTCGGGCAGCTAGTACCGTTAGGTGGGATCCCTGGGGAAGAAAAGCAGGATGTGCAGGAGGCTTGCAGGGAGTCATCTCCCTCTTCTTCCCTTTCTGCCAGCTCCCTTGAGAAGGTGACTGTCCTTGGGTTTAAACTGACTTTGACTTTACAGACATATTCTCAAAGCCATTTCAAAAGTGTCTTAGTTTTCTAGGGCTGCTGCAACAAGGTACCACAAATTGAATGGCGTAAACCAACAGAAATAGACTGAATCACTGCTCTGGAGGCGAGAAGTCTGAAATCAGTGTGTCGGTGGTTCGTCCACAATCCAGGGCATTCTTTGGTTTGTGGCATAGTTCAATCTTTGCCTCTGTCATAGGGTGTCTTCTCTGTTTTTCTGTGTCCACATTTCCTCTCTTTATGAGGACACCAGCCACACTGGATTAGGGCCCATTCTAGTCCAGTTTGGCCTCATCTTAATTGATAACATTTTCAAAGATCCTATTTCCAAACAGGTTCATAGTCATGGGACCGGAGGTTAGGGCTTGAACTTATCTTTTGGACACCATCACACAAAGTAACAAAAATCACTAGTTTACCTTCAATCACTTCTAAATGGCACAGAGTCCCAAGAGGGGCATAGGTTGCCCTTTAACAGAGGTCTTCATTTCAGCAGCAATTCCAGTGGACAGGGAACATCAAACCAGACACGCCCTGAGACCTGGGGCTAGGGCCACCCTCAAGCTTAAGAGTGACAGAAAACCACGCTGGGGGAAGGCAGGCAATCTGGCCCTCTACTCTCCATTCTTCCCGTTTTTCAAGTTTTCTGGAATGAGTTGCCTTTCTTAACAAAAGTTGCTAAATGGAACCTTGGGGGCTTAACAGGGCCATTGTAAGGATTTTGTTTGCCAACACAACGTTTGGTTTAGTTTGGTTTGCTTTTGCAGTAGTTAGACCAGGTATGCAGTTTCTATCCAGCCCCTGCCCATCACTTCTGACTGTCTCAGCCAGGCCAGTGTCACTTTTGTATCACCTCTCTGGCCCCTGAAGACTTTGCTTTTGCATCTCCCAGTTTTATACATTCAAGGAAAAAATAACAAAATACCTTATCCTTGCAAAATTTATGCTACCCCACCCTATAATGCTAACCACTCTTGTCTATAAACCTCTGAAACTGTGGAATGTTAATACACTGATAAAGGAAACAGACTCGGGAATAGGTGATTATAAATAAAAAGCATATGAGTGGAGAAGAAGAGATGCACCTCTGCCCAAGGAAGTTAGGAAGTTATGGAAGGTTTCAGAGTGAGGGGCCATTTGAATGGGATCTTAAAAGCAAGTGGGGGAAGCGAATGCGGCTCAATTGATAGAGCGTCTGTCTACCATATGGTGGGTCCAGGGTTTGATCCCCAGGGCCTCCTGACCCATGTGGGAAGCTGGCCCACATGCAGTGCTGCCACGCACAAGGAGTGTCCTGCCACGCAGTGGCACCCATGCGTAGGGGTCCCCCGCGCAAGGAGTGCGCCCCACAAAGGAGAGCCACCCCACATGAAAAAAACGCAGCCCACCCAGGAGTGGCGCCGCAAACACAGAGAGCTGACTCAACAAGATGACACAACAAAAAAGAAACACAGTTTCCCAGTGCCGCAGGATAATGCAAACAGACGCAGAAGAACACACAGCAAATGGACACAGGGAGCAGACAACAGTGGGGGAAAGGGAGAGGAATAAATAAAATAAATCTTAAAAAAAAAAAGCAAGTGGGAGGAGAGAAGGGAAAGAGGAGGGAGAGGGGAGGGAAACTGAGTCAAAGAACTTCTTACAATGAAGGACAGAATGACACAATGGTGAGTCATAGCCTCCACTGTCCAATCTAAAATGTGGATCTAAGTTTCCTTTAACAACCAATTCAAAGCAACCTTATAGGTTGATATAAATCAGGCCAGACATTGTGAGATAGCAGATCTGGAACAACTAGTAAGGTGACTTGCACAAAAAAGTCACACAAAACAAGTCCATCCCTCTAATTGGCATCAGCAGGCTCCCAAGCTCAGCATCTTGTTCATTTTCTATTCCTCTCTTTTCCTTATGTCTAAAGAGGCACTGTCCGCCACATCTTGGACTTGGTTCTTTTGTCCTCTCTCTTCTGCGTTTCCAGAGAGATAATCTGCCACAGCAAGACGCAGTCAGTAGTTGTTTGGCACTCGGGTGCTGGGCTAAGGCCTAGGTGAATCCTGCTCTTCCACTTCCCAGCAAGTTACGTCCTAGGCTCAACTTCTCCTTCTGTAAACGTTCCCAAGTTTACAGCACCATCTCAGAGGGCCAAAGCCTGTAAAGGCTTAGCAGCTCCTGCCAAAGGACGCACCTGCATGAGTGCCAGCCTTCACTAAACTAACCACTCACGCCTTCGCCATGTTTGGCCTGAGTCCTTCTCCTTGCCTGTTTCCCCTCCTCTAGATCATTCTCATTATCACCAAGACTTTTCAAAAACAGCAACACAGCAGTGTCTGGCTTACTGCTCACACAACTCTATTCCTCTCCTCCATGTGCAACACACCTTACCCTCGCTTCCCAGCCTCCCATTCAGGCTGGCGGGACCAGAGAACTGAGTTCTAGCCAATGAAAATGTGAAAAGAAGGGACGTGAGCCCATTTCCAGGTTTGGCTTAAAAATTTTAATTGTATACTCTGTGTTCTTTCCTCTTCCACCAGTTTGCAGCAGGTAGAAAATGGCAGAGCTACAAAATGAAAAAGCCTAGGCCCTGAAACACCACTTGGAGCAGAGTCATGTGCTGATCAGAAACACTCTTTTTGTACATTATGTGAGGGAGAAATAAGTTTCTTGCAGGTTAAGTCACAAAGGATCTGGAGTTTACCTGCTATAGCAGCTCGCATTACCCTAACATAATCAAACTGATGAAATTACAAGCACTATCATTAATCTTTGGATACATCCCCACTACCTACAGAATGAAACATGACCCCTGTCCAGCCCCAAGTACTCTCCGAGCCCATTTCCCATCATGAAGCCATGAAGCCACGAAGCCAGCTGATAAGCACCAGGCATTGCCAAGCATCCTGAATTCTTGAAGTCTTTGCTCTTAGGGTTATTTTTCTCAGAGGGCCCCAAATACCCTCTAAAGTTTGGTAAAGTTTGGGTCAGCCTTCATGGACCAACATTTAAACCCATGCAGAGTTGGTCACCATGTCCTCTAGCTCCCACATCACAAGGTTCACTCCTTATACAGGAGTACTACTTAAGATACTAACTAATTGGCTCTGTACTTTCACACCTACCAGGTGCTTATACAGGGTGGAGCTGAAGGGTTCTTTGAATTCACATCCTCAGCCTTTAACACACTAACTGGTACTGAGTAGGGATGGTATATATTCCATGAATAAATTAATAAATGTATAAAGGAATAAGAGCATCCTCCAGAGACCATCAGGTATTAGGCTCAGGTATGGCTGCTTGGCCTCAAGAGCCCAAAAGTGAGGCCATTTTCTTAGTGCAATTCCTTGGCAGGTCAATGATCTTGGTCTACAGCCTGATCAGAGACTTGCGAAACTGGATCACTGGACACAAGGGAGCCAGATGAGAATGTCCATGAAGGCAGACAAATTTATTTCACTGCTAGACCAAGAGCTCAAAGTCTTCAGTCCATCCATCAAAGAACTGAGAAGAAAAGTCTGCAATAATCTAAATGCCCACTAAATTACTTGGTATCTATATAATGTCCATAGATTATACAGCTATGAAATTGTATATTTCATAAGACCCCTGTCACCACCCTCCCACACCTCTCAGTCTTCACATAGCAGCTGAAGTGTCACTCTCTTAGGGAGAGGTTCCCCTCTGTCACATACTCTGAGTAACTTTCCTTCAGAGTTTGTTCACATTGATTTGTATGATTATTTTATCATTGTCTGCCTCTTCCACTACATAACTGAATGACAGTGGGAAGAATGTCTTTGTTTTTTATTTTTAAATAGTTCAAAGAACATATATGCAGCAGAATATTTAATGACATGGAAATATAATACACTTAAAAAAGAAACAGATTACAGAATAGCATATGCAGCATAATCCTATTTTGTGATTGAAATATATTATACCCAACTACCAAACTAAATACACACACACAGAGGAATCTGGAAGGTTCTTCACCAAACACTAGCAGTGGATTTTTCTAGCCAAGGTTAAAAGAATTTGCATGGGCTTTTCTCTCTGGTGCAGATGAGGGTAGTTTCCTTCTGGGTAATGGACAGGATGGGCAATATCTGAGAGCAGGTGGAGAAGGTGGCCTGGTTCCCTGTTTTGCTCGCCAACTACAAAAACGCACCATCCATCAGGGCTCCCCCATAGCCACAGCAAGTTGGCAGCATCTGCAGCACATGTGGGGTGGCGAGAGAGGCGACATCCAGTACCACACAGCTACATATCAGAATTGAGGAAATAGCACTTCTCATTCCAGTTTCCCAGCTTGAGCCAGTTCACTATGGAGAGGAAAACACAAAGAATGGAAGGATTCTAAGTACAAAAAATACTTTGTGCGCTTACCCTGACACTTTTCTCCTGGTTGTCTGTAGGGGAAATAGCTTTTCATGGCTCTTCACTAGAAATACTGGACTAAAGTGAAAGATCTGCCTACTCACCCTGCCCTTCCCTTCATTATTTTAGATCCATTCATCTGTAATTTTGCTGTACACATATATTAGTGTATGGTAATGTTTATTTTAAAAACCAGAAGCAGGGGAAACTGAGCCAGTATAAGCTTGTGTTCTTTGCCCTTTGATGGTACAATTTCCTCCTGGAAATTTACCAAGGAAATAAACTAGGATGTGTTCCAATGGGAAAAGCTGGAAACATCCTAAATGGCAACTTGCTAAAGAAATTATGGTTGTGTCCTCTCCCCCAAAAAAAAACCCCAACCCAGAATACTTTACAAACTTTCAAAGCCAAAAAATGCAGCTACTGACACGGAATACTACTCATGATAAATATTATTGAAGGAAAAAAGCATGTTATAAAACACTGTGTATTGTCTGATTCAATTTTTAAATAGCAAATATATACTTCATACATATAAAATAAACATAATATACACAAATAAAATATATATTATATAGGAACACCCCCCTACACACACAGCCTGTCCTGTCTCAGCATCATGTACTGCACTTCCCAACCCCTCTCACTCACACCAACACTGGCCTCCTCCAATCTATGAGACACTCACGGAGGAGCACGGGGTAGTCGTGCTGGGGGACCCCAAAGCTCTGCCCCAGTCACATCCACCGTGATCAACAGTCACAGCAAGACCTCCGTGCCTGAACATGCCATCTTGTCCCTGCTCAACACTCTCATGTGAAGTGGCGCTGCCTGGGGTTCGTGGCCTTCGCCTACTCTGAGGTTTAGGGACCAGAAGACGGCGGGCCCAGAGCTCAGCTTCTACCACCAATTGCCTGCACATCTGTGCCCTGGTCTTTGGCCTCCCTCTGACCAGCACTTTCAACACCCTTTCCATCACTGGCTCAGTGATAAGCTTCCAAGCCGTTTACCAGCAGATACAGCATCACAGAGGCTCTCCACACCTACTGCTTGCACCTACATATTGACCTTGCCCCTACACACAGACCACGTTTTACCTCAATTTATGACACACACATATCTGACCAGTATTGAAATCAATAAAGTACACACACATGAAAATACATATAATATAAAATATATAAGCCTTGTAAAAGAGAGTAACTAGAGACAGACTAGCTGTGGTGGAGAGAGACTGCTGGGCTTGCTGCCTTTTACTTTTTCTATAAAACTGATGTCTTGTTTTATTTTAAAAAGGAGGGATCAAGGAAAGGAAACTAAAGGGAAAACAAAGCCTGTTGAGTCTAAGAGCTCAGCAGGAGACCTTGACCCCCAGTTCACCATCTGCCACACAAGACCAAGGAAGGACAGAATGACCTGTGTGAGTCTGGCTTTGGAATAAATTAACTAAAGAGATGTAGGGTCTTGTTGATTTGTATAAAGAGCTGAAATACTATCTCCACCACGGGCACTACCCACTAAACCTTTCCTGCATTCCCCTTCCACTCCCTTTCCCCAAGGTCTAAACTGAAGCACTTTTACTGCTTTCTAAGGCTGGCTGTTTCATAAGACTAGAGTGCTGCCAGGCTTGTCAAATAAACTAGAAAAACAACAAAACTCAGGGTTGTTCATCCAAGGGGAATACCAAAGTGGCCAGGCAGTCAGCATGAACAAAGGATGGCTAGGCATTAGGGAACAGTAGCTGATGGGGAGACTGTGGCCAACCAGCAACTGTGGATCAACAGCTGCAAGCAGAACAGGAGCCCAGCAGTGTCATTTCCATCTTCAGATATTTCTAAAGAGAAGCTGAAAACCCAAGAGTCATGGGACACCTCCTAATGTGTGTGTCCTTGGGTGAGTTCCTTAATCTTTCTCTGCCTTAGTTTCCCCATCTATAAATTAGGGATAATAACAACACCTATTCTATAAGGCTGTTGTGAGGGTTCAATGCATTAGTCCATAGGAAGAGCTTAGAAAGTGACCTGGTCCACAAGGAGAGCTCAGTGCTCATCATCAGCATCTGACTCCCACTACCATCAACACCCCCAGGCCTCCCTACCTGAAGACTAGAAGGTCCCTGAGGGTAGGGACTGTGCCTCTGCTCTCTTCCTGCTCCCAACACATGGCAGAGCACCTGGCACACTGCTGGAAGCAGTGTCTTCTGAATACATGAATGAGTCATGGAAAACTGCCTAAGGAGCTAAGGCCCATGGAGCCCTTCCTGCAGAACCACCTGGACACACACTCCCCTCCCCCCGCCCCCGAGTCTCAAAGGGAGGGAGTGGGCCACCCAGGAGGCAGCCAGCCTAGCAGGGTAGTGTCTCCCCAAGATTCCAAGGACGTCCGCCATTTATTTGTATTTTCTGGATTCCACTCTGGGGCACACACTCAGGATAAGTCAAGTCTGGGGAGGACGGGAACAGATGGCTGTCCCAGGAGTGACAACTCGTAACTGCTGATCTGTCAGGAATGCACAAGGCACTCCTCGATGCCCTTTCATTTGCTTAACATGCTTGCCTGCTGAGAGGAATCCCCATGAGTTCTTTTGGTCCATATGCTGTTCTGGAAAGTTGGCCCTGTGTTGGGAGGAGAAAGTCACAAGTGCCAGCACCTCCAACCACAAGCTTCTCACCCCACCCGGGCAAGGAGTTTGAGAGACTGACCGTGCTCAGTCATCTTGCCAGCAAATCCTGACTTGGGGCAAAACCTCAAATGATCCTGCAGAACAAGCATGGGTTGTTCCAACAATAATGATGGGTTTTGTACAGGGAATCCCTAACGTGTGTCAACCCTGGACTAAATGCACTATAATATTACTAAAGCGATTACTGCATCAATCCCAACAGTTAGCTTTTGAGCTAAGTATGAAGATTCCCATTTTACAGGAGAGGAAGGCAAACCTTAGAAAGTGAAGTAGCTCACAACCATGGTATGGAAAGTGCCCTGATTCAAAGGAAGGTCTGCCAGCCCCTGAAGACAGGGGCTGCAGGGACTTCACCACTCATCTCCCAGAGAGGCTCTGAGCTGCCGGAGAAACAGGATTTCACACACAACACTGCTCAGCACACATCCCTGGAGGAATGACTATTGCCACACAGCCCTTCCTCCTCTGAACACCACTGGAAATTGAACACCTAATTATTCCATGGGGGCTCACTAATCACCCTCGAAAAACCATGGTCCAGGGAAGCAGATGTGGCTCAAGCAGTTGGGTGCCCACCTACCACATGGGAGGTCCCAGTTTGGTTCCCAGTGCCTCCTAGAGAAGACAAGCAAAACAGCAGGCTGTCGTGACAGCTGGCACAGCAAGCTAATGAAACAAGATGATGCAATGAGATGACACAACAAGTGGGGGG
Organism: Dasypus novemcinctus; assembly: GCF_030445035.2. Taxonomy (NCBI): domain Eukaryota; kingdom Metazoa; phylum Chordata; class Mammalia; order Cingulata; family Dasypodidae; genus Dasypus; species Dasypus novemcinctus. The sequence goes on from NC_080698.1 coordinate 27,041,765, forward strand.
CAGAGGTGGCTCAAGCAATTAGGTGCCTCCCACATGGGAGGTCCCGGGTTCAGTTCCCAGTGCCTCCTAAAAAGAAGACAAGCACACAATGAATGGACACAGAGCAGAAAGTGAACACAAACGACGAAGGGGGGAGGAGGAACAACTAAATAAATAAATCTTTTTTAAACATCTACTCATTAACTCATTCATGCAATAAACACACAAAAAAATTTTTAATTTAAAAAATAAATAATGGGCCATTCGGGGGCAAGGGTGCCAGGATGAACTGCCTTCACTTTTCTGCTTACTGAGCTCAACAAAGACTTGTTAAGTGAGTTCTTAGATCCTTTCAGTTATATTATACAGGGCAGAGGAGGCTTTTTGAATATTCTGCACATTTTACTGCATTCTCTGCTATGTGAAGCCCACTCCAATCACCCCAGTGACTACTGTAACCAGATGCACACTGCAGCATTTTCAATTCCCTGACCTTCGTAATTTATTATGCTTTATTTATTATGCTTTTAGTTTATTATCTATCCTACCCTTCTAGAATATACACTACCCAAGGGCAAGGTTCTGCTTATTAACTGATACATTACAATACAAGTGTCTCCAACAGGCCTGATACTTTGTAGGTGCTCAATAAGTATTTCTACTGGAACTGAAGATCCTTATGACCACCTTTCCTTGTTTGCACTTAAGTGGTTCTGCTGCTGCCTACTTCATAGGTTGTCAGGAGAATGACAATAAGAGGGCAAGAGACACCTGTGAAGCATGTGGTGCAGAACCTGGCACAGAGTAAGTGCTCAGGACACTCCCTATTCTTCAACATAGAAAAGGAAATTTGCATTGTATTCTGTACCTGGCATGATGCCTTGAGTCATTGATTGCCACCCTTGCAATGGATCAAGTTGTTTATGGGGCTGGGAAAACCATTCTTCATTAAATGCAATTCCTTTTATAAAGAGCTATTTATTCTACCAAGGATGCTGAGCATTTATTTCTTACCATGGAAAGGAGCCTATAATGTTGACAAATGTCTGTAATGATCAGTAAACAAACATGGGAAGAGTAGGAACTGTACTTAATTTAGTAGGCTGCATAAACACTGGGATTTTTTTTTTATTATTAAATCTCCATGACCCAAGGTCAATTCAATATTGCAGTAGCAGGCCTGGGCCTCCAATGACTCTCCCTTTATTTTCATTCTGAATTAATGAGGAGGATTGCCCAAATAACAGGGAAAGCCTTTGTAGTACATTCTGATCTCACCCCATAGGACCTTGCTCTCCTCTCCGAGGGGCCAAGGGCAGTATCTTATGCCTCTTTATTATACCCTACCACAATATCTGGACCAAGATAGCAAATGAAAAAGGGAGGGGAAAGGAAGGAAAGGAGAAAGGAATGTGTCCATGGCATGGCTTTACCATTTTAGTGGAGGAAAAAAAAGATAAGAAAGGAAGACTATGATCTTTATGCTTTCATATGTTTCTAAAAGCAGGAAAGGATATTCATCAAACTGATAGCACTGGATATCTCAGGGAGGCGGTGGGGCTGGGTAGATGTGGGAGGGAATAAAGAAGAATGTGTTAACTTTGTCTTCAGGCACCTCTGTAACATCTGACTTGCCTCAATGCTGGAAATATTAATACATGGAGGGGATTTGTTTATCAGCATGACCACAGGAGCGAGCCAGCTGCGAGCACAACACTGAGAGAAGAGAACTCGGGAACTGCTGAGGGGAATAGGCAAAAAATGACTGTGGAATTCTGGGTACTTCCCAGGAGGCAAGTACCAAGTTTATAGGGGCAGAATTATTCAGCAGCCAAGAGGTGGTATAAGGCCAGTACAGCTGGAAACATGACAGTTTCACTCGTGGAGTGAGGTGGAGAGAAAGGAGCAAGGAAGGCACTTTGTCTAGGACCAGAGTCAGGGATGAACATTCAGGAAGAGCTGGTTGCAAGACTTAAGGCAGGAGGGTAAGGAAGGATATGGAACATTCACCCTTGTTTCTGCAACATTTTCTACCGAATGCTGAGAAAGGAACTTAAAACCTTGCTCTGGAGATGAGGTTAAATATTACAGAAACAGATCTGCCAACTTGCCCTTAACTTCCACCCCAAGCAATCATTGCCCCTTCTTAGATGACTCCAGAAAACCCTGGGTGAATCACTCATTGGCATTTTACCCTGTCCTGGACCAATAATGTGCCTGTGGTTCACATCTACAAAGGAAGGATGCAAACCTTCCTGCTCATGTCAGTTGGCCTCTCACAGTCTCCTGCATCAACACACTGGTGTCAGCCTACAAGAAAGCCTGAGGTAGGAGTTCTTGCCAGCTGTGTGACTTGCGGCATGCTGCTCAAGTTCTCTGATCTTCAGCTTACTAATTAGGAAAACTGGGAAATAACTGTATGTAGCCCATAGGGGTTATGAAGATTAAATTATATATAATATTACCTTAGCACAGTGACTTGTACTAGGAAGCTCCAATAAATGTTCACTGATCCTTTTAGGCAATACTTTATACACCCTCACAGTTACCCTATGATATGAGGCCTTATTTTTAATCCCATTTTATAAGTGAGGAAAATGTGCCTCAGAGGTGAAGTTTCCCAAAGCTAAACAGCCAGTAAACACAGCTAGAGTTTGAGTACAGATTGAAAGCTTGTACTCCCAACTACAATAATGATATTACCTCCATCTCTTTCTCTCCACTTTCTTCCCTATCTTTTTTTAATCCATAGTAACCCCAGTCTGCCTTCATCAATTTCTCTCCCACTTTCCTGTCCCTAGCCCACACATGCCTGAGGCCATAAACACATATTATGAGTCACATAGCTCAGAGAGAGGTGGAAAAAGGAGAATATCAAAATTCAAAACCTATTTGTCTTCTAAAGCCAAACATAAACCTACTGTAAGGTCCAGCTCTTTCACAGCTATGTAAATACACAAAAGAAACAAGTGCTATGTCCACCAAAAAAATATGGACAAGAATGAACAGAGGGAAGCGGATGTGGCTCAAGCAATCGGGTTCTCACCTACCACATGGGAGGTCCTTGGTCTGGTTCCCAGCACCTCCTAAAGAAGACAGCAAGCTGGTGCAACACGCAGGTGTGGCAAAAAGAGACACAGGAAGGAAGACATGATAAGAGATACAACAAAACAGGAAATGGTGGTCACACAAGCAATTAGGCACCTCCTTCCCACCTCAGAGGTCCCAGATTCAGTTCCCAGTACCTCCTAAGGAAACAGGAAAGATGCAGACACGGCAAATGCAAACAATGAGGGGGTAGAGAGAAATAAATAAAGTAAAATCTCTTAAAAAAAAAAAAAAAAAGATGAACAGAATAGTTTTATTGGGGTAGCAGATGTGGCCCATGTAGTTAGGCCTATGAATAGAGAAAAGAGAAATGGATATACTATAGTATGTTTATAAAATGGAATATTTCACAAGCAATAAAAAATGAACTACTTATACCTGAAGCAAAAAGATATATCCAACAATAGGCATTATATGGATCAAATTAAGTCAGGCATAAAAGAGCACACACCACCTATACCATTTATTTGAAATACTAGAGCAGGCAAAACAAATGGATGGTAATAAAATCCAAAAGAGCAGTGACCTCTTGGGGAGAGGAGAACCAAGTGGGAAGGGGCACAAAGGAATCTTCAAGGGAACTTAGTGTTCCAAATCCAACATGGGTGATGGTTACATAAGTGGATACATAGATTAAAAAGCCATCAAGCTTAATACTAGTGCACTTTATGTATTTATGTATTGTAGACTTGGATAAAAAAATTTAAAAAAAGAATGAACAGAACTTAAATACCAGAACCCTCTTCAATGGAACAGTCTCCAAGGCTCTGGGGCAGCAGCCAAGATGGTGGGCTATGGTGCTGTCCACAAGCAAAGTACTGACTGATCTCTTGGCTGAGATCTGAGACAACCCTGTGTGTGGGAATGGGGAGGGTGCGGATCAGGAAACAACAAATCGAGTCCCAGCCAAATGCAGTTGCTGCTCTCTGCATGTTCTGGTCCCACAGCAAGCTCTCAGGGCCGCAGAGGTCTGCAGCAAAAGCTGAAGTACAGCTTGTCCACAGCTGGGCTGTTTGTGCTTATTTCACATACTGTTCTTGTGCTAACTCTCACATTTAATTCCCACTGTATATTTTCTTGCATATTTGATGTTTTTTGATGTTGGCACATTATGATACTTTGGACTCTATTTTCTCTTTATCTAATGTTCTTGACTGCATCCCTCCAGGATGATTATTTCTTCCAGTTTCAAAGGTTTCAGACAATGGATATAGTTGGACCCCGTCCACTTCATTATCATCCATATTATCATGTTACCCAGACTTTGTGGGAAGGAGAATAGGTGTGCTGATATTGGACAATGACAATGTGTCAACACCCCTGCAGGTTTGCTTTTTGATAAGGATGCCAAGACTATACAATAGAAAAATAATGGTCTTTTCAACAAATGGTGCTAGGACAACTAGATAGATATCCACATGCAACCAAAAGGAGTTGTTGGAACCCCTTTCTCATTCATTACCCAAAATGGATCACAGACCTAAAAGTAAGAGTGATAACTATAAAACTCTTAGAAGAACATATAGGAGTAAAAGTCTGTCACCTTGGGTTAGGCAAAACTTCTTACATATAAACAAAAAGCACAAGTGACCAAAGAAAAAAGATAGATTGAACTTCATTAAAATTTAAAATTTTTGAACTGCAAACAATGCTATCAAAACAGTGAAGACAACCAGCAGAATGGGGGAAATATTTGAAAGCCATATAAATGATAAGAACTGTATCCACAATACACAAAAAATACTTTTAATTCTACAATAAAAAGACAACGCAATTTTTTAAAAAGATTTATTTATCCCCCCCCCCCCCCCCGCCCCAGTAGTCTGTTCTCTGTGTCTATATGCTGCATCTTTTTCTTTGTCTGCTTCTGTTGTTGTCAGCAGCACAGGAATCTGTGTGTTTTTTTCTTGCGTCATCTTGTTGTGTCAGCTCTCCGTGTGGGCGGTGCCATTCTTAGGCAGGCTGCACTTTCTTTCGCGCTGGGCGGCTCTCCTTCCGGGGTGCATTCCTTATGCATGGGGCTCCCCTAACTGGGGGACAGCCCTGTTTGGCAGGGCACTCCTTGCACGCATCAGCACTGCGCATGGGCCAGTTCCACACAGGTCAAGGAGGCCCGGGGTTTGAACCGTGGACCTCCCATGTGGTAGACAGACACCCTAACCATTGCACCAAGTCTGCTTCCCACGACAATGCAATTTAAAAATGGGCAAAGAATTAGAATAGATATTTCTCCAAAGAAGATAAACAAATGGCCAATAAGCACATGAAAGATGCTCAGCCTCATTAGCCATCAAAGAAATGCAAACCAAAACCACAACAACATACCTCTTTGCATACCCTAAGATGACTATAAGGATAAATTTTAAAAGACAAATAATAACACATGCTTCCAAGGATGTAAAGAAACTGGATCCCTTTTATACTGCTGGTGGGAATGTTAAATCATGCAGTTGCTTTGGATGACAGTCTGGCAGATCTTCAAAAGGTTAAACATAAAGTTTCCATATGACCAAGCAATTACACTCCTCAACACATACCCAAGAGAAATGAAGGCATATATCCACACAAAAATTGTACATGAATGTTCATAGCGGCATCATTAGAATAGCCAAAAAAAGAAAACAATCCAAATGGCCATTAACTGATGAATGGATAAATAAAAGGTGATGTATCCATACAATAGAATATTTTTCATATTCATAAAAAGGAATGAAGTACTGACATGCAACAGCATGGATGAACCTTGAAAATATGATGCTAAGGAAGCCAGTCACAAAAGACCTCATATTGCATGAATGCATTTATATAAAATGTCCAGAATAGGTGGATCTATAGAAACGGAAAGTATATTAGATGTTGCTTGGGGCTGGGTGGAGGTGGATACAGAGGGTGACTGCTAATGGACATTGAGTGTATTTTGGGGGTGATAAAAACGTTCAAAAATTGATTATGATGATGGCTGCACAACTTTGTGAATACATTAAAGACCACAAGTGTAAACTTTAAATTAGTAAATTATATATTATTTGCATTATACCTAAATAAAACTGTTATCAATTTTTTTTTAATTATGAAAAAGGAGAACTGGCTATGGTGATTTGAAGCTATGTGTACCCCAGTAAAACATTTTCTTAAATCAAATCCACTCCAGTGGTTTAAACCCATTGTAAGGAGGTTACTTCCATTAAGGTAAGTCCCACCTCAATCAGGATGGGTCTTAATTCTATACCTAGAGTTCTTTATAAGAAAATGAAATTCAGACAGAAAGAGAGAAAGCCACAGAATCAAGAGGTTGAAATCAATGAAACCTGGAAGAGAAGGGAGAGACCAGCGGACAGCTCCATGTGCCTTGCCAAGTGACAGAGGTAACAAGGATCACCAGCAGCCAGTCTTCAGGAAGAAAGCTTTGCCTTATTGATGCCTTGATTTGGACATTTTTCCAGACTCAAACCCATGAGCGAATAAATTCCCACTGTTTAAGCTGAACCATTTCATGATATTTTTTTAGGCACCCTAGGAAACTAAAACACTAGCCATGGTTTATTTAAAATTGTTTTTAATCCCACTGGCTGCCAAGGCTACCTGTGGAAGTGGAACGAACACATGACTATGAATAAAATTAGAAGTGCAGGGAGTTAGTTCTGGCTCTGCCTCTCTTTATTGACTAGAAACGTGATCTTGGTAAAGACTGTATCTCTTCTTGGCCTCAGTGTAAAATGAAGGACTGGAATAGATTATGTCTTAATTCTCTTCTAGGTCTAATATCTCTTGATTCTTAAAGATGCATTACAATTTAGTAGCCATAGTATAAAAAAGTGCCAGGTGGTACTCAACACTATACGTTTCAGCTCCTTATACTCGCACAACAACCCCTTGAGATAAATGCTATTATTCCTATTGCACAGATGAGGAACTGTGGCTGAGGGGGGCATTAAGAAATGTTCCCTTTAAAGGATGTTACGAAGGGAAATTTCAAGATGACAGCTGGAGAATGGGCAGAAAACATAAAGAGGGGCTCCAAGAACTTTTTAAAAAAAGGAACTGACGGATTCTTTGATTGGTTTGGCCGCGCCCAGAGGGTTTTTTCTGTTTTGCTGAAGACTTAAGGGAAGAATTAGAGATGGACACACACCAAAAAAAAAATTAAGCAAAAGAAAATTCAAAGCAATTATAAATGTCATATTTAAAGAGCAATATAATTACAGCACACTATGTGGCTTGGCTATGGATCTTTGCCCCTCCCCCCCACCAAAAAAAATAACTGGCAGAGGGATACATTAGGAACATAGAGTCGAAGAAATGTGTGGGTGTTAGGAGGTGTGAGAAAACTAAAATTCTCAATTTCCCTGCTAGCAAGTCAATTGCTAATATTTAAAACTCAAACTGCAAGAAATAGAAACACTGCAAGAAACAGGGGAATCACCCTGAAGAAACAGCTTGCAGAATTAAATGTGTTACCCCTCCGAGGAGATGCACTGATGGATGGGGAGGAGGGCTTTGGGCTCCAATACTTTTGGTAATAAATCTTAAGGTACTTTTTGAGTTTCTTAAAATCCTCTGCATGTATTTCTTTGGTTTTTGAAAGAAATTAAATTAAAATAAAACCAAAACCTTATCCAAGTTTAAGCTAGGACTAAACTGCAAGTAAGTGTAAAATACACACTATGATAACACAACCTGCAGAATCACAAATGGGACACTTGCCCAATTGGGATTTATATAAAATGCTCTGAGAGGTATCTTAGGAAACATTTTTATAAAATTAAGTATTTCTGGCATAATCATGGTTGTGGTCAATTCATTCCTCAGAAGATATGACACGCTTCAAGCCATCTCCACTATCCAACTGGAATATCATCGGTAACTAAGCCATGGCCATAAATGCTGGCAGCCTCCCTATAAGTGTGTGCAGATATTTTAATGTGTTTTTCTCCATTTCCACCCAGGGGAACAGGGTCCCCAGAGATGACCCCAGTTTAAATTCAGCTGCAAAGAACAGGTCTTATCCTTGGAGAAAGTGTCTTAGCTCCCATATGCAGAATCAATAAGGTGAGGAAAAGGTGGAGAAAATACTTTTCTACCAAAACAGTAACCTGGATTTTAAGTTAATAAATATTCAAAAGCTTTCTGATCATCAGAAAAGCACCTATCTCCTTTAAGAGTAGAACACCCCATAACAAAAACAGGAGAACAGTACATCACAAACGGCTCTGGCTTTTGATGAAATCCTCACCAAAGGGTGTTCAGGCTTCAAGTCAGAAGTTTGCCCATAAGAAGGTAGGTCTTCACTTGCCCAAATAAAGAAAAAACGAAATATCATTCTCTCCATTCCTTAAATAAGTGATGATTATACCATGAGACTAGAAGAAATAAAAGACAAAGCACACCAGAGACAAAATGGATAGGTTTCCCACCACGATTGCCTATGACTTTTCTGACAGTTTAAATATTGCACTTTGCTTCAATGCTGTCAGCCTGTTTACAAATAGTCCAGAGCCCTGCTCCTGCTCACAGCCCAGAGGATGGCTGCCTGGACTGATTTAATGTCCAGGTCCAACCAGAAGCTGCCTCCAATTTCTCTATGAAAAAGATGGGAGGTTAGGGAAGAGCTAGAAGGGAGGGCTGCTTCTGCACTGGGACGCTTCCTTCTCCCAGCCTCCGGTCCTTCACCTGGTCTGATCTCCTTTCACCTTCCCCAGTCACCTGCTCCAATGGCCTGAGCCGGGAGCTGCAGTAATCAAAGTCAGCACGGGACTCGCCTTGCTTTAGAACTGCCTCCAGGCCATCAATCCACCTTTAGAATAAAAATAAAACTCCTCAGTAAACAAAAGTATCCCCACCAGGCAGGCACACAGCCTAATTGCAGGTGAGTCAGCAGATCAATGCACAGGAGACTTTGGCTGAAATACTCAGTGAACATTTCTCAATTTGTTGATGCAAAGCCAGGATTTAAGGTGGAAGCTAAGCGCAAAAAGAAGAAATTCACTGGGAATCCTGGGCTTGACAGCTACCCAACCCATCCACTCCCATCCTTGAAAAACAATCACACTGCATTTACCTTAAAGGGAAAAGAAAGCTAGGGCCTCCTCTACCAGCAAAAGGCAGAATTTCAAGTGGGAATTAAAGCTCCATACAGTGAGAAATCAGGGCTACCTCAATAAGGCAAGAAGCAGGACTCTGTCATTTAAAGCCTAGTTCATGATAAAAACAAAAACAAAAACAAAAAAAGGTATTATCCTTTAAAAGAAAGTTACAGTACACTAAGTGGCATCCTATCCAAAGCTTCACATGTTCTAACAATATTGGGCAATCAGACAGCTGTGTCCCAAACCCAGCTCCCCTACAAGGTAGCTGTGTGACCCCAGGCAAAGTTCTTAACCTCTCTGTGCTCAGAATCATCTGTAAATTAAGAATAATGATCTCTCCAACTACAGGGGTGATACAAGATTTGAAGTAGATAGTCTAGGTAAAACACCTGGTGCACACTAAGGAGACAAATGGTAGCATTATCATTTATTGTAGTTATTATTCCTATTTAATAGGTAAGGAAACCAAGCTTAGAAAGGATGATAAATCTCCTGAAACTCACACAGCCAATAAGGGGCAGAATTGAGTCTGATAAAACTCCAGAGCTCACACTCATCACTGCCTTGCCTCTTTCCTATACTTCTCCCCTTACTACAGTAATGGATACCTGTCATCAGCACACACTATGCATTCAGTAAATAAAAAAATTTGGAAGACAGCTCCCATTAGCAATGATAACACCAACAGTAGAGGTAGTTGATGTTTCCATAGCATTAAAGTTACTGACCCTTACTGTAGCACTGGTGGACTAAGGCATCCACAATATCTCACCCCCCTGGTCAAGAGAGGCTCTATGTGTCACAATTCAGCTAAAATGTCGGGGATTTCAAAGGGTGGCACAGAAGGAAAGCCATGTGTTGGCAGGACAGTTAGGAACAGGATACATTGCTGAACTGTCCCAAAACAAGTATTTTTACAAAAGACGGGGTGGTAGGACAAGCATATCAAATGCTCATGTCGCAAAAAATAATAACTACACAACTCGTTTTTGAGAAAATGACGGCTGAGAACTGCAGATCACAGGGAGATGTTTCATACTAAACTATCACAGCAGCTAAGGCAAGAAGAAATGGCCTTATTTTTTATCCACTGGAGAAAAAACACAGCGAAGTCACTGTGTAGACAGTGAAATTGGAAGAAAAAGCCGTAACCTCCTAAATTAAAGTTTAAGATTATACTTTTGTCCTGCAACATCTTAACGAAGTCTGTCCCTTCCAAAATTTCATGGGAAATGAAAGCTTCTGATCTTAGAACCTCTTCTACATCCTCATCTCTACAAGGGCAAGGACGTGATATATTTACTGCTATGCTCTCAGTATCTAGAATAGTCCCTGGTGCATAGTAGGTAGGCAATAAATATTTGCTTACTGCATAAATGATGTATCTAAACCTCTTAAGGGACCCATACCAAGTACTTATTAAAAAAAAAAACAGTAACATCATTATTTTTTATTTTCCTTTAGGGAAGGGTCAATCTATTTCTTTCTATCTTGCTCAATACTAAGCAAGCCCTAAATACAAGGTGAATACTCAGTAAGTGTTTAATGAATACACAAAGAAAAAGGATGACCAAGTTGAACAGTTGCCACAAACCATTTCATAAACAGGTCCCAGCTATATTAAATGAAGAAAGGCTTAATTTAAACCAAACACATGTACACACAGACACAGACACACCCTGCCATTTATTGTGTGCCTACTGAACATTTTCTTCCCAGAGAAAATGGAAACCTCAGAGCAGAAAAGGTGATTAACCAAAAGACACCCTTTCCTTCCTCACCAGGAAGCTTATTATCACTATGGATCTTCACTTCCAACCAGAGAGCAAACTCCTTGAGGGCAGAAACTGAAAGAGAGAAATCCAAGATTGCTACCACTACCTGGCCAGAGAGAGAGATGAAACTTAAGAATCCGATATAGATTTTAAAGTCCATTGCAGACTTCTTTTGAGGGGAGGGATAATGATATTTTCGATGTAATTTTTATTTATAAACACTCTATACATACCGAGCAAAAACTGCCTCTTTTCCCCTTCCCCTATCCCCAGGTAACACTAATCTACTTTCCACCTTTGCAAATTTGCTAATTTTAGGTCTCTCATATAACTAACATCCTAAGACCTTTTTCCTTATGTGCCTTGCTTATTTCACTGAGCAGAAGGTTTTCAAGGTTCATCCATGTGCAGTATGCCTCAGAACTTCATTCCTTCTTATGGCCAAATAATATTCCATTTTGTGTATATGTACAATATTTTATCTATTCATTCATTGATGGAGGGATAGGAATGTTTTAATGGAAGGAGAATAATATTTAAACAAAAAAGAGATGCCTCCCCAGTCTCAAATTCTAACTATTCATCCCCACTTCTACCTTTATTAAAATAGTCACAGCATTTTACAATTAAAAGAAATACCAAAGATTATCTAGTGACCAAAGCCTTCGTTTTACTGATGGGAGAAAAAAAGGTGTCACTTTCATGAGAAAATCAAATTATAGCAAGGACATTTAATGTTCTTAATATATAACATAATACAAGGTAAACATCATTCTGCAAAAGTCACCAATAACAGTGAATTTTTGCAATTTTACCCAAATATCTGCTTTCTTCCTTTCTTCATACTCCACCTTCCAATTTTCTTCATAACTCAATATCCCCCCTAGAAACACACGCACAAGAAGGACTTTCATTATCTGGTGACCAGATTAGAGGAGGAAATCTGGACAGAGATGGACTAAAAAGGAAGAGGACCATGTGAAGTACTGCAACTGCGACCTAAGGACACCAAAGATAGTCAGCACACACCAGAAACTAGAAAGAGACTAAGATCTAGAATCCCCCACCCCTGCCCCAGGATTCAGGCTCCAGAGCCAGAAGATAATAAATTTCTGTTTCAAGCCACCAAATTTGTGGTACTTTGTTGCAGCAGTGCTAGGAAACTAAGACACTACTCACTAAACTAAGTAATTTACCAGAGGAAACAACTGTTCAAACCCATGCAGCGGCATTCGGAGCCTGTCCTCTTGACCACCATGCTGTCCTGCCCCTTTGCAGAAACAGGCGCACTAGACACTCTTGAGCGTGTGACTACTATGATCAAGGTAATTTCTTAGGAGCATTATTCTGACTATATTGACAAAGTGAATTGAAAGGAGAAGCATAAAAGCAGGGAAAGTAGGAAAGCCCCTTTTAGAGGGAATGGAAACAATAGCAAGGAAAATAAATCTCAGAGGCGCCAGCTTTCCTAAAACTCACCAGACTCAAGTACATGAAGCAAACCTCTTGGGGAAATCAAGTCATGCTATATTTCTGCAAAAGCTGGGGCCTTTGAACAACCTCTAGTCCAGAGAGATCTACTATCAGGTTTCCTCCTCTTTGGGGAAAATGAGTAGGGTGGGGAGAATAAGATTGCTCCTCTTGGTTAATGGCTATGAAAAGCATTTTAGGTTTGAATATGAAACTATATCTCAAGTGTAATAAAGAATTTGTAAGTTGCCAAAGTCCAATCCACATGGTCCAGCAGTGAACCTAGAAAGTTATCAACAGCATGTAAGTGTATAAGCTTGTTTTGATTTCCTTGGCTGCTCAAGCAAATACCCTGCCAGTGGGACACCTTAAATAATGGAAATTGATTCGCTCACAGTTTTGAGGTTGGGAAAAAGTCCAAATCAAGGCGTCCTCAAAGTAATGCTTTTCCAAAGATGGTGTTCTGGGACTGCTGCTGGTAATCCTTGATCCTTAGCTTGTCACATGGCAAGGCACATCGGGCCATCTCATAGTCTCTCCCCTCTCTTCCAGGCCCTGTTGATGCTCAACCTCTGGCTGTTCCTCTCTCTCTGTCTCAAATTCATTCTCTTACAAAAGATTCAAGTAATAGGACTGAAACCCATCCTGATTGAGGTGGGCCATAGTCACAACTTAACTGAAGTAGCCTCATTAAAAGGTTCACCCCACAGGAACGGATTAGGTTTAAGGACATTTTTTCAGGGGGCACATACAGCTTTAAGTCACCACAAAACTCAGCACACATTTGTAGTAAGCCCATCAAATGAGTTGTACTTTAGGTCTATGAAAGCCTAGGGATATAGAAGAACGTGCTCTCAAAATCATGGTGGAGGGCCTCAGCTCCTAACCTCTTTCTGAACTGATCTAAGTACTAGCAAGTGGGTGGGAGAAGAGGCCCCAAATTCTTTTACCTCACCTACACTGCATGTGGTCAAAAGGCATGAGAGCCTCTGGAAATGTGGCACAGGAAAGGGGCAGAGGCTTGCAGTGTCCATCCTAGCACTGTGAAGAGAGATCAGATTTCTATCTTGGATCATACAACTAACTCATACTTTTCACCCAACAACATTCTGTTTGGGAAAGTCCTGGTTTCCCATGTGGCTGGCCACCAAGGTGCAAGTGCTCACATAAGCATTCTATCCTGACAGATGATTTTCTTTTAATAAATACACAGATGATCATTCTGATTTGATCATCATTCTCTGAGAGGTGGGTTACTGTGCGTTTACTCTTGGCCACTAGGTAAATACCCAGAGCATAAGGAATTCCCCGACAGTACACCAGTTGCGCCTGAACCATTCCGAAAGGCACAAAGTATTACACAAGCTTCTTTAGTTGTAAACAACAGAAAACAACTCTGACTAATTTAAGAGAAAAATGGATTAATTCGTTTAGGATAGCCACAAAAGAAAAGAAAGAGATGACAAAAGAGCCTTGGAAATGACAGGAACAAAAATAAGAATTTGGGTAGCAGTAGCTAGCAATCTCCTCTGCTCATCCCTAGTTGAATAGTTTTGGCATCTCTCAGTTCCACATTCAAATTTAGGGAGGGTATAGCTCATTGTTTAGCTGAAGTCACACATGGCTCCCAAGCAGGGGTGGGCAGGGGACCTTGGTTGTCTGGCCCTGCAAGACTGTCAAGTAGAGAAGGAAATACTCCCTGATAGAGAAAGAAAGGAGGAGAAGAACAGGGCAGGGAAAGAACCATAACAGAAAATGTCCACTGAACCCCCTCCATGCAGGAAATGGACAAGTTCTTACAGCACCTGAAGAATTATCTTCCCAATTTCTTTAATAGCCCAGATATCTGGTGGTCCAAGCTACACTGAAGAGCACCAAGCCACAGGTCTGGAAATACAATGGTTAGTCATTACAAGAACACAGCTAAGAGATACACATTTAAAAAGGGCTCAAACCTGTGAAAATATTTTTTTAAAAAGATACTCGAGGGTGGGGGGGAGATTTGCCTCAACAGATAGAGTGTCCACCTACCACATGGGAAGTCCACGGTTCAAACCCAGTGCCTCCTGACCCGTGCGTGTGATGAGGTGGCCCACACGCAGCGCTGATGCGCGTAAGGAGTGCCGTGCCACACGGGTGTCCCCCATGTAGGGGAGCCCCACGTGCAAGGAGTATGCCCCAGCAGCAAAGCCACCCCATGTGATAAAAATGCAGCCTGCCCAGGAGTGGCGCCATACACACAGAGAGCTGACGCAGCCAGATGATAAAACAAAAAGAGACACAGATTCCCAGTGCCGCTGACAAGAATGCAGGTGGACACAGAAGAACACACAGCAAATGAACAGAGAGAGCAGACAAAGGTGGAGGAAAGGTTAATAAATTAAAAAAATAAAATAACATCTTTAAAAAAAAAAGACTGATACTCTGGAGAGGAGAAAGGTGAGGAGACAAAGCAGAGAAACAGATACAGATGATCACACAGCAAATGGACACAGACAGCAAAAACAGCAGGGTAGGGCCAGGGAGGGGAAAAAATGAAAATAAACCTTTTTAAAAAAAGATATTATGGGTATTTTATTACACAACAAAGGAAATGGAGTTAAGAGTGTGTGTTACTTAAAACAGTTTGCCAATAATGTTTCAGAAAATCAACTCATTGAGAATTCACTAGCAATTTCTAGAGTAAAAGAAGTAAAATTTTTAAAATTCTGAAATGTGACCCTCAAGAATGTAAGAAAATGTCTATTTTATAGGTGGGGTGGGTCATAGTAAGGAGGAATGTAATACTTACAAAACAAACAACTCCTTGCAAAAATTATACCAGATACATATTTCTGGAATTCTACAGAAACTCTGGCACTTTGCTATAAGACTCTACGGCTGGAAGACCACCCACTTCAAATGGAATGTGTCAATTACTGAATTACTAATATTCACAGATTTCAAAAAATGTTTTTGAAAGAGGTTTGGTACTTTAAACCCTGGTATCAGAATATCTCGTTGTGAGACAAATGATGCATTCCTGAATTGTCTCCCTGTGCTCTAACTCTCTCCACAGTCTTTGTTCTCCCTTCCTCCCACCCTCAGACAGAAGGAGAAAGTAAGCCTGCAACAATAAAAACTGTTTTTCTTGGTTTTTATATATATAAGAATCGCCTATGGGCACTTGGTAAAAGGTGATTCCTCAGTTAAACCACTGTGGTCAGCACATTCTCTGTTCATCAGGAAAAAATAAGCTTCTCAGTCTTCTTCATTCCCCAGCCTACCAAAACTAAAAGAGAGGGGAGGAGACGTAGCTCAAGTGGTTGAGTGCCTGCTTCCCATGTATGAGGGCCATGGTTGGATCCCCAGTACCTCTCTAAAACAAAACAAAAACCAACTTTCATTGGAGAGTGGATGTGGCTCAGTGGTTGAACACCTGCTTCCCATGTACATGGTCCTAGGTTCAATCCCTGGAACCTACTAAAAAAGAAACGAAAAAAAGAAAGGAATTCTTCCAGAATTGTTCCCTAAACAGGCAAAAACACATCAGAAACAATGAAAGCAAGATTCTAATAGATAGGCAATATAAAATGCACCCATGTTGGAAAGGACAAATCAAGCATGAAAAGAGAGTAGAAGAAACCAGTCAAAGGTTATATTAAAAGGATCTAAAACTGATGATCAACTAATTAGATTCCTAAATTCACAATAAAAGAGAAAGAAATAAATGCCATAATAAAGCCTACCAAATCCTTCTCCCACCCCTGCTGCCATGGTCTTCCTCTCTTTAGCTACAACAGGAAGCCAATGACAGTATATGCAAATCAAGATGTATCCAGGTGTAGACTAATGAGCAAATTGCCAATACAAAAGGAAAAAAATAAACTGTGCAGTATGGACTGGAAGATGAAGGAAGAACTTGACAAGGATACATTCTACAAATATACAAAATGGATGAACAATGGACAAAAAGTACTTCCCGCAAATATAAAAGAAAAGTGTCAAAAAGCAGGATAAGGGAAGGGGACTTCACCCAGTGGTTAGGGCGTCCGTCTACCACGTGGGAGGTCCGCAGTTCAAACCCTGGGCCTCCTTGACCTGTGTGCAGCTGGCCCAAGAGCAGTGCTGATTCGCGCAAGGAGTGCCATGCCACGCAGGGGTGTCCCCTGCATAGGGGGGCCCCATACGCAAGGAGTGCACCCCGTAAGGAGAGCCACCCAGCGCGAAAGAAAGTGCAGCCTGCCTACGAATGGCATCGCACACACGGAGAACTGAAGCAGCAAGATGACACAACAACAAAGAGACACAGATTCCCATGCCGCTGACAACAACAGAAGCGGACAAGAACACGCAGCAAATGGACACAGAGAACAGCAACTGAGGGGGCGAGGAGAGAAATAAATAAATCTTTAAAAAAAAAAAAGCAGGATAAAATTAAGGAAGAGAAAACTTAAGTTAACCCAAATTAATTTCCCTACTATTAAAATACTGAACTACCAAACAAATGCTTTTGCTATCAGTTTCAAAGATTTAAGGTACTGAAAGAGAAAAACTACCAGCCAAAAATTCTTTATCCAGCAAACCTGTCCTTCAGAAATGAAGGAGAATTAAGACATTCACAGATAAAACAATACTGTATTAGTCAGCCAAAGGGGTGCTGATGCAAAATACCAGAAGTTGGTTGGTTTTTATAAAGGGTATTTATTTGGGGTAGGAGCATACAGATACCAGGTCATAAAGCATACATTACTTCCTTCACCAAAGTCTATTTGGAGCAAGATGGCTGCCGACATCTGCAAGGGTTCAGGCTTCCTGGGTTCCTATGTTCCTGGGGCTTGCTTCTCTATGGTTTCTTCCTGGGGCTCCAGCTTAAGGCTTCAGCATCAAACTCCAGGGTCCCTCGCATAGGGAGCCCCATGCGCAAGGAGTGTGCCCCACAAGGAGAGCTACCGCATGTGAAAAAAGAGCAGCCTGCCCAGGAGTGGCGCTGCACACAGAGAACTGACACGGCAAGATGACACCACAAAAAGAGACACAGATTCCCAGTGCTGCTGGCAAGAATGAAAGTGGACACAAAAGAATACACAGCAAATGAAAACAGAAAGCAGGCAATGGGGTGGGGGTGGGGGGGTGGAGAAGGGAGAGAAATCAAAATTAAATAAATCTTTAAAAAAAGAAAGAAAAATACAACATTACAGCAGAAATTCAGACACAACCTCAATGTTTAACAATAAAGCACAGATCATATAAATTAAGAAACATCTATAACCTGGATGACTAGATTATCAAGGAAAATGGTATTTTACATATTTGTGAACATCATTGCCCCTCAAATATATATAATGTTAGAAAACATTCAGGCTTTAAAACAGTTAAAAACTATGAGCAGATATAGCTCAAGTGGTTGAAACTTGCTTCCCATGTATGAGGTCCCAGGTTCAACCTCCAGTACTTCCCCACGACAACAAATAAACCAGTTGTCAATGGGGAGCAGATGTAGCTCGTGGCTGAGCACCTGCTTGCCAAGTATGTGGTCCTAGGTTCATTCCCCAGTATGAAATAAATGTTCAGGTATTTGTAGGTGGTAAATATATGTTTGTACATATATATATTCATATATATATATATAATCCTATTTTTAAAAACAGAGATTGAGAGGATAGGAATTTCCTTGTTTGCCTATTTTTTTATTATTATTACTATTGAAATAATGGAAACGCTTTAATAATGACTGAAGAAATGAACGGACAACTATGTGATTACACCAAATACCACTGATTGTACACTTTGGATAAACTGTATGCTTTATTAATATGTCAATAAATTGATCTGGTAAAAAAAAAACAGGGTGGGTTTGGGGGAAAATACACCAAATGTAACATACGGACTATAGCTAATAGTAATTATTTCGATGATGCTTTTGCATAGTTTGTAACAAATGTATCACAATGATGCAAGGTGTTGGTGGAGGGGTGATGTATGGGACCCCTATATGATGTTATGCATGTTTATTTGATAAGTTCACAACTTTTACTATACACTTATTCTTTGCGTATGTTCATGTATGAATGATATACTTCAATAAAAAATATATTTTAAAAAAAATCAAATGCTGCATGATGGTTATTTTGGAGTGGAGATATTACAGTTTTTAATCTAAATTTTCTAACCATAGCAAAAATAATTTTACAAGCATAAATCAAAGGAAATTAACTTCACAAGGAAATAATGTTCTATACTTGAATAAAGGTTTGAATTATAATGGGCCAACCTCTCCTTAGATTGAAAATGGACTATTATATTCCAAATCTCCCTATATTACAGTTTTATTATCTGATAAAATCTTGCATCATACCTATTCTCCAGAGAATATCAATATGTAATATTCCCATTATTAGTAAAATTATATACAATATTTTTGACAAACTACATAAAGGGACGAGTATAAGGCAAAAAAACGTAAAATCACAAATTATTTTTTTTTAATTTTCACTTGGAACATAGGTTGGATTTTTCATTTAGTCTCAAGTAAGTGTTTGTCTCAAGATTCACTTTAAGCCAAATGAAAAGACCATAGTCCTTAGCAAAGACTGTGAGTTGCCTCCCAAAATGCATTCAGTCCTTTTCCCAAATTCTAAGTTGAGCATACGGCTGCCTAGATTAAAGGCTTCCCTTGCATCAGGTTATGGCCATATGAGCAAGGTCACTGTTAATTAGATGTGAGCAAAAGTGAAGTGTGTAAATTCCAAGTCATGCCTGTAAAGAGAGACCTGCCCTCCCCCCTGCTCCCTTCCCCCTTTCCCACTAGCTGGAATGCAGACAACATGCTAGTGAGAGCAGAGCAATCAATGAAATGGAACATGGGCCCCCTCCCTGTGGAACCAGCTCGCTAGGCCTGGACTATTACATGGCGGGACTGTTTACAAGAAGCAGAAATAAACATCCATCATACTGAAGTCGCTGTAATTTGGGGTTTCTATTAAAAAAAGACCAAGCCTACATCTCGGCTGATAAACAAAAACCTGAAATACGATGGAAATGGAACCAATGAACTATTTAATTTTTCCAACCTGCTCCTTGCACATCTTATCCTCAAAAAAATTTCAGTTTTATTTACATAAAATAAATGTTACTACAGTAAAAAAAATTTTTTTTAATTCAGAATAGGTAAATATACCATGTGTCACTTCTTAATCATTTAATAGACTAGTCAATGCCAAAAGGCTTCTAAGTAAACACATAAAATACAAGTACAATTACAATAAAATACTAATGAATAGCATAAGTTGAAACTAGGAGTTTTCAGAGATGACTAAAATAAATTGATACATGCCATTTAGATAAAAAAATACTCCAAAGCTTACATGCATGTTTTCATACATATAGAATAAAAATAGAAAAAACTACATCTCAAACTGGTAACCTCTAGAGAAGTAGAATTTGGGGTAGATACAGAGGGAGAAAATAGGGAAAGTTTAATTTTCTGCTATATATACTTTGTTTTATTTGCTTTTAATAATAAACATGTATTACTTTAATAATACACAAAACTACAAAAAGAAAGCAAATATTAGAACTCTACAAGGAACATTGGGCCCAAAAAAGTCAGAAGGCAAAAAAGGCAATGAAATTTCATCTAGAAATAAAATCATAGCCTTCCCAATTTAATGAAGTTCAGAAACCTGTAACTTCTATTGCACATAGAAATATATATTTCATGCCATAATATTTGAATCTATTCCTTTAACTTCTTTGCCTTTAACGGATACTACAATTTCTCTTAGAGAGGCTAAACAGAAAAAGAAAACTCATGAAAATTTAAAGGTAGAGAAAATTATTTTTCTGGTTACCAGACATTAATAAACTCATAAAACAGGATGCCACTGTCATCTAAGACACAGGGTTTTCAATCTGATGTTAAGTCAGTTCATCTTTCAGCCTCAATGTCTTATGGCTTTCAAGACCATATGAAGGTGTGGTAGGGCGGCTGCCCATTATCAGACTTAGATACTGATGTAATAATAATCACAGCAAAGTGCTCATTCCCACATAAGAAGAGCATAGACACACTATGTTGAATAACAGTACATATCAAACACAATCATCATTTACACTAAATGTTATTAACATTATAATTTCTATAGTATCAATAACTAACTATATCACTCAGGTTGCCATTAATTCCATATGGTATTAGGAAGAAACTATCAGCCAACTAACAGTTCCTGACACCTGCAAGACCCAGTCCTCTATAAAAGCTTCCTGGTTTGAATTCCATTCTCCTTGCTGATAAGAGTTCCCACTACTCAACCTCATGGTAAGAGAGTCACCACATAATTGGGTATAAAGGCCATCAAATATTAACATGGCTAGAAGAGAAGGCTCCTGATCTTTATGAGATTTACAGTACAAGGAGCCATATCAAGAGTCTAGAAAGCATTCCAATAACTTCACAGAAACCCTAGGATATTCAAAGAGAGGTTGAGAAAAGACCTCTATCTTTCATCTCCAGGACCAAAATGAAAGAAAGGGTCCAACACATACAGGGGCTTATAGTGGCAACCAAGTCACACAGTCAAAAGGTTCATCATAACCTCACTATCCAGATGAACTCAGCTGCTTGATGAGGAAAAAAATTTTGCAGTACCTGACAAGTTACCACTGGCAGAAGGTAAGGGAAAAAAAGTATCAAGTAGTAAATGGGATAAAATTTCTAATATTGATGAAAGCAGTTTAGACCCTACCAAAACTAGCAATGTGATTCACAATAGTCTCACACAAGCACACAAGCACACACACACACAGAGAGGAGGATCAAAAGCAAGCCTTGTGCACTGACCTTACTTTAGTCTTATAAAACTAACAATGTTATTCTTATTTTTCTCATTTTGTGTCTGAGCACGGCCCAGCACTGAAACAAGGAGCAATATTTGAGAACCAACTTCCCAAATGACTTGCAAGGACATTCCAAATTTAACACTACATCCAACACTAACACTACTCTTTAAAAAGACAAGTAGAATCATATAGCCAAAATTTAAGAGTTGAAAGAATCGCAAAAGATTGGCCTGTCAATTTACGGAGGTACAAAATGATGAGCAAATGGTTTAAGGACCTTGCCCAAGGCCAGCTGCAACTAATATCAGTTCTCAATTTTAGAACTTTCCCAGTAAGTTATACCAATTGAACCCCTCCCACTATATTTGTTAATAAGCATTTGAAACAGCATGAAAACTTAACTTGAAAATAAAATGGAATGAAATTTATCACCTTATTTGCTTAGACAACAAAATCTATCATAATGTATTTCCAACTTAGACAATGACTTGTTCTTTAAAGGATGAGGCAGATAATCAAAATGACAACAAATAATGTACTGAACACCTATGGTAAATCTGGCAATATGAGAAGCCATAGCAACCACCATTGGCCAAATATTGAACCAGGTAAGCCCAATCTATAATGCCATTACAGCACAAATTTTAAAACCATACAAGTGAAGTAAAATAAATACAAAAGAAGCCTAGGCTACTAGAGCACAAAGAACCAATAAATTTAAAAGTTGGGTTAAGGGACAGAAGTTTTCATCATTGTCTCATAAGTTAACTATATAAAGTAGCAGTAGACACATGATGAATAATATAACCAAGGAGGACAAAAGTGATCATACTTCAAAATATTCAAACAAACATTCCCCGCACAACAGCCCTACGAGGCTGGAAGACTTCCACATCATTCCATATTGCTCCAATTAAATTTTGTGACAAGTTATGAGCTATCATAGAATCATATGGGACAATGAGATTCACAAACATGCACAAATTGTTCTCAATCACTACTTTAGCATCACTGTACAGAAAATACTGTCTTTGATTAGAATTACCAACATAGTTATTCTCAATCCCTAATTATCATGTAACACAAAACAGGAAGACTTTCAGTTATAACCAGATGGGTGGCCAGTGGGAAAACTCCCTCCAGGTTCAGTGACCCTAACTGTGAAGTTAATTTTTCTTTAATTACATTATAGAAAATCGTGTCTTGAAACACAGTTCTCCTTATGCCTCAGAAGGCATGGCTGGTTGGCAGGAAACTCATTAACTTGGTTATGATAGACAGTACATGAGCAAGGAATGAAAGAGCATACACAACTTGGTGATGAACGTAAAATAATGGCAGAAATCGATTTTATTTAAATGGTGTACCAACATTTGTAGGCAACTCTCTGATTTTTCCAGGGATTGTCAAGAACCATAAGAGTAAATTTAAAGAACAGAGTCATGTAAATTATAATTACAATAGCAGCTAACATTTAAATCTTAACTAATGGGCTTAACATCCATTTTCTTAGTGTCTCATAATTATAAGACAAAAAAAACACAACACTGAATCCCTGGAGTGGCTGATTCCGTAGCTCTGGGATGGGTCTCAGTATTTTAATAAATGCTTTAGGGTGAGTCTCATGATCAGTCAAGGTAAGCAGTGTGCTATCTTCTGGAATCAGCCTAACAACCCTAGGAGGTAAGTCTCCCTATTATGACAGAAATGAAACCAAGGTTTAGAGAGGTAGCAAAGCTACTTAAGGATAGAAGCAGAAACAAACCCAGATCTAAAAACTCAGACCAGTATCTTTTACCTGGAGACTGTTCCGCTCTCCCCATGTAACTGAGAAGGACACTAACACACTCAATTTCATGGACAACAAAGATTTAGTAACAAGCCATTCTTCCCCTGTTATCTACCTGTCCTGGTTTGCTTTTTACAAACCCCAGAAAATTTTGTTCTTAAGCTAACCCATTCCTGTGCCTGTGAACACAGTGTAGATGGGGTCTTCTGATTAGATTCACTTAAGGGACCTTGATTAGATGGCTTTTGATTGGACTCAGTGAGGTATGATACAGTTTGAATCTTCTCCCTCTTGCTAGGTGGACTTATATAAATGGAGACACAGAGAGAGACACACAGAGAAAGGGAGGGCCAACGATTCTGACCCTGTCATGTGAGAGAGAGGACTCCAACTTCACCCAGAGCTGCAGAAAAACAGAGAAGTCCCAGGAGACTGAGACGGGTCCTGAATCAGCAGAAAACAGGCCCCTGGGGCACCAGGCCCATGGAGCAGCTCAGGGCTGAGGAGAGGAACCATATGCCTGACTGCCCACAACTGAGCTAGAGAAAAAGTAGAGCGTACCCGACAGACCCGCCATCTTGCCTCACCATGTGGTAGGACATGAGGTCCAGCAGCAGCTGACATTTGCTGAGAAACAGCTCTGATAATGCCTTGAGTTGGATATTTTCACAGCCTCGGAACTGTTTTACCCCAAATAAATTCCCTTAATAAGACAACCCATTTCTGGTTTTTTCCATCAGCAGCCTCTGGCAAACTAAGATACTGCCTCAGAGCACTAAGAAGACTACAATATGTGCAAAATATTATTTCGACCCTCCTCCCATCATTCAACTCTTCTTCTATTGACTTCCTACATGGGAGTCATTATGTTTCTTGCTGCCAAGTGAAGCAAAAATTGCCCAGACATATATAACTTTAACAACATATGTAAAAGAGATGCTTAGAGAATACAAGTAACTGAATTAAATTTAATTTTTCTTTTATTTTTAATTTCATGAAAATTACATTCAAACTTTTTGATATCCAGAAGTCCAGAGATTTCTTGCCAAGAGAAAGGCACTTAAAATTGGTATAACCGCTTTAAAAATAATAATACAATTAGCATAAATCTCTCCACATATTCTCAAGTTCCAATTATACATTTCAATAGAAAATAATGACTATTTATTGAGGATCTCACAAGTGTAAAATCATTAGTTCTCATAATAAATCTAGAGGCAGTTAAGTTACAATTAAGGAAAGAAACACAAAAGGAGTTAAACATCTTGCCTAAGGTCACACAGCTATCTAGTGGTGGAAACCATATTCAAACCTTGAAAGTGACCTGTGCCTTTTTTTTTTTTTAAAGATTTATTTTTTATTTATTTCTCCCCCCTTCCCCCCATTCCCCACTGGCTGCTCTCTGTGTCCATTCGCTCTGTGTTCTTCTGTGTCCGTTTGCATTGTCAGCAGCACTGGGAATCTATGTCTCTTTTGGTTGCATCATCTAGCTGTGTCAGCTCTTCGTGTGTTCGGAGCCACTCCTGGACAGGCTGCTCTTTTTTTGTGCTGGGTGGCTCTCCTTACGGGGTGTACTCCTTGCGCATGGGGATCCGCTCCGGGGGGACACCCCTGCATGGCATGGTACTCCTTGCCCGCATCAGCACTGCACATGGGGCCAGCTCCACACGGGTCAAGGAGGTCCAGGGTTTGAACCCCTGGACCTCCCATGTGGTAGGCGGATGCTCTATCCATTGAGCCAAATTCGCTTCCCTGACCTGTGTCATTTGAATCTCATAGTATACTTGTTCCATTTTATCTACTGCTGCATAACAAACCACCCCAAGACATCAAACGTAATGGCTTAAAACAACAATACTGCTTTTATTATCTCTGAGGAATCAGGAATTCATGGCGGGGGAGGGAGGGGAGGTCACCTCTATTCCTTGATGTCTGGAGCTTCCACTGGGAAGAAAAGGGTGCCTCAATGGCAAAAGGTTAGAGTCGTGTGGCACCTCCGCTGGGGCTGTGCACAGGACCTCCCAGACATGGCCTCTCTGTGGGGCTTCTTGAGCTTTCTCATGACTTGCTGGCTGGATTCCAAAACCAAGAGTCCATGAGAATCAGGTGAAAGCCATACTGCCTTTGATGACTTAGCCTTCTCAGAGCACCACTTCTGCCATGGTCAGAAGCCCAACCTGATTCAAGAAGGAACACACATCACCACCACCCCCTACCTTCCCAGGGAAGGAGCATCAAAGTCACACATGGAATGGGAGAGATTAACGCAGCCAATTCCTGACATAACATCTAAAGAATGTTATTATCCCCAGTGAGAAAACTGAATTTCAGAGAGGCTATGTGGCTTGCTGAAGGTCACACAAGTAACAAATGATGGCACTAAGATGCTCACACAGGCCTGTGACTCCAGATCTTAGGCAGTTTCCATTACACCATACTTGTAAAACACATTCTAGTTAAACCTGTGTTGTTCATTGGCTGCTTAAGAGACCACAAACTAAGACATACTTATGTTTAAAAAAAGAAAACAAGTGAAAAGAAACCATCCTACCAAAAGTGTACTAAAAAGGTATCCAAATATGAGTGATCAAATTTTGGAAAGGCAGCAATTGGAAATCCTACCATAAAGTGTTCACAGCCTTTTCAGTGATGTTCAATGCTAATAGTTTTAATAGTTGAATTAGGTCGAATGTGAGGTTTTTTTTGTTTTGCTTGAGGTTTCCTTTGGGTTTTTTGTTTCTTTGTTTGCTTGTTTATTTTTGAGGTAGTATAAGAAAAGATAAATGAAATACCAAGTACATCTGCAAGGAAAGTCCTTAGAAGAACTATAAAGACCTAGGACAGTGGCACAAACAGTCCAATTAAACCTAAATAGGACATACCCAGGCAACCTAATGAATCCAGTGAGCCACTAATTCCATCTGATGCCAAGTCCAAAAGTCCTCAGTCCTCACAGTCAACAGCCTTGAAATTGCCAATCCCAGCTATGAGTGTCTCTTCTGGCATGGGAAATTTCACAACACATCTTTATTGCAGGCCGACACCACTTGCATCATCCAGATTTATTGCCTTATGAAAACCTGCAATATGAATGTTTACTGTTGCCATGGAACATTCATGAGGTCAAAATAATACACGCCCACAATTGTGGCATTTCCAAATCAGACTGAAAAATAACAAGGAAATGGAGGCCTAAATAATGTTATTTATTAAAACAAGTCAAGACTTCTCTTTTTAGATTTCTGTTGTCTTCATAGGAGATTTAGTAATCAGTGCATGGTCTTGCATAACTTAACAAAAAAATCCATTAGTCCATTATTTCACCACTGGGTTGAATAAAATGTCTGGCATAAAAGTGACTATCTCTGGGAAGTGGATGTGGCTCAAGCAGTTGGGCTCCCACCTACCACATGGGAGGTCCCGGGTTCAGTTCCTGGTGCCTATTAAAGATGACAAGCAAGACAGAGGGCTGACACAATGGGCTCTTGTGACGGGCTGGCATGGCAAGCTGATTCAACAAGACGACACAATGAAATGATGCAATGAGATGACATAATGAGAAGACACAAGGAAGAAACCCAATGAGAGACACAACAAGCAGAGAGTGGAGGAGGCGCAAGTGACTGGGCACCTCCATCCCACTTGGAAGGTCCCAGCTTCAGTTCCTGGTGCCTCATAAAAAGAAGACAAGCAGACATAGAAAGCAGACAGAGAGCACAAGCAACAAAGCGGGGGGGAAATAAACAAAAATCAGTTTTTTTTAAAGTGAATATCTCGGGAAGCAGCTGTGACTCAATCAGATGAGCTCCTGTCTACCATATGGGAGGCCCTCAGCTCTTATTCCAGGGCTTCCTTATGAAGGCAGGCTTGCCGGCACACTGCTTCGGAGAGCCGACCCAGCAAGGTGATGCAGCAAAAAAAAGAAGGGAGACAAGCGAGAACACAGAGGAGCCCACAGCGAATGGACTTAGAGAGCAGACAGCAAACAAGATGCAAGGCAGGGGAAGGGAAATAAATAAAATACAGACGCAGAAGAATGTACAGCAAATGGACACAGAGAGCAGACAGCACACACACAAAAAAAAAGCTGTAGGGGGGGCGATAAAAAAAAAAGTGAATATCTCTTTAACAAATGTGCCTTAATTATGAGTGGACAGCATCAGCACTTTCTCCCTAAATGGATTCATAACAAGTACAATAGGCCAAATGCCTCCAAAAAATTCAGCACCTCTTTTTCAGGCCCTTTTCTCTCCATCCAATACATTGATCGTGGACATTAAAGAACACAATATGTGAAATACACAGGTCATTTGCTGGTCTGAGTTAGTGATGCCTTGAGGCTTCAAAATCAAACTATAGCCTCAAATTCAGAAGCTGGAATACTCAAAATTATTCTAATTCACTCCAAAAAGCAAGGCACAGCAAATGCTACCTTTGTCTTCAAACACCAATCAACTTCTTTCTTTCCAAATCTCTACAGACTCTTTTTTTAAATATATTTTTTATTTTTAAAAGCTACATATTTCACACAAAATGTTACATTAAAAAATATAGGAGGTTCCATATGCCCCACTCCCTACACCCCCACTATTCCCACATCAACAACTTTTTTTATTAGTGTGGTACATTCATTGTATTTGATGAATACATTTTTGGAGCAATGCTACACAGCATGGGTTATAGTTTACATTGTAGTTTACAATCTCTCCCAGTCCATTCAGTGGGTTATGGCAGGATATATATAATATCCTGCATCTATCCCTGTAATATCATTCAGGACAACTCCCAAGTCCCCAAAATGCCCCAATGTCACACCTCGTTTTCCCTCTCCCTGCCTTCAACAACTCCTGTAGCCACTGTCTCCATATCAATGATATAATGTCTTCCAATGCTAGAGTCACAATAATTTACAGTAGAATACCAGTAAGTCCACTCTAATACATATTTACAAAGACTCTTGATAAGTAATGATCCACTATCCTGCAGCTTTCTTTACCAAAAGTAAATAAGTTAACCTAAATTCATTATAGTTTTAAGTGCCAAGTGCATAGTTAATAGCTAAATTCAAAGCAAAATCATTTAGATGATGAAGCCTCATCCAAACGTATGCCTACTGAAAAACAATGCTTATCTATGCCATCAATAACCTTACTTATAAACACTTTTCTCCTCTGAATTGGTTCTCCAATAATCAAATTACAATTGGCATTAAGCCCAAAAGAATGCCCAATCGCAGGCATTAATATCTCCCTGGAAACCTATTAATTATTCAGCAATTCCTTGGTTGTTTACAAGCCCATAGATACCCTTGGTTTTTTTTGAGTTGGAAACACTAGCTGGCATTACTCCAGCATGGACCCACTACCATTACATCCCAGCAACACCCAAAAAGGGATGCTCAAAGAGGACTAGACCAATATCCAACACCCTGGCTGACGTGAGAAAGCACTACATAGATCATGTCTCTGCCAGTTGTGGTATTTTTTTTTCCCTGAAAGCAGTGGCCAAAGGACAAATGTTGCCAACTGACCTCTAAATCAGGTACAGGTATCAGACTTTGGCAGACAAGAAAACTGATGTCCCAGTAAAGACTGAAACTACCAGAATATTAAACAATAGCGATAATAACTATTATTAGTTATCATTATTATTCCTGCTAACAATAAGGGTTGCAACAACAACTGCACAACCACGCCCAGTGCAGACAGGAGGGCTATCAATAGAGGACAATCTGATAATAAATGCTTTAAATAAAGGAAAGAAAGACAGAAAAGAAAAAGACTAAGAAACTATAAAACCTTGGGTTCAACAATCCCACATATGGCAAACTCTTCCAAGGAAATCATTAATCACATGGACAAAGATTTAGCTACGCTAGAATATAAAAATTAGAATTATATTATAATTAATTTTTATTATATTTGAATTAGTATTTAGATTTATAAAGGTTTGTTGTTATGCTATATTTTTTATAATTGATTATATTAAATCTAACCTGGTCTTGCATTCCTACTTAAAATTTGTGATTTCTTTCAACTTATTTTACTATTTATTTTACAATAAAGGACTTTTTAACAGCTAAAAAATCATAAGTAGAAAGAGGGCTGATTGTGTTCATTTTACATCTGTGTAAATCCTAGAAAAGTGTGGGATAATTTAAAGATTGCAGGAGATAGGATAATTTGCATAACTCAACTTCCCAGTTCTGCACTTCCAGGAATTCCTAAAACCTAGAATGTGGCTGGCCAGAATCAAACGATCTTTGAGAAACAAGAATGATGTAAGCAAAGATATTCATAAACTTTTATTTTTAAAATTTATCCCATGTATTTCTGATATCTTGTTAAGGTTATATGCAATAAAAAATGTGTCTGCAAAATAAAAAAATTTAAAAAAACCTAAAACCAATAAAAAAAAAAAAGATTTAGCTACGAGGATGTGAAAACTACATATCCAATCAGAAATACTTAGATATACTATAATTTGTCCATATAATGAGATACTAAGCAAACCTTTAAAATGATCATGTAAAATCATGTTTTATGTTTGTTTTTGTTTGTACTGATATGGTAACATGTCCACGATTTATAAGGAAGTGAAAAGGTAAATAAAAATAAATACCATACTTTAATATAAAATATAATTTTATACACAAGTGCACTATACGTCTAAATAAACAAAAGGATAACACTGGTACATTTGACTGGTGGGATTACGGGCAATTGTTTGGTCTATTCTTCCTAATATTTCTGTAATTAACATGTACCACTTTTTTGGACATAAAAAATTAGTGGAAAAAAAATTAGTGGAAAACATTTAAGCATTTCACCAATATTCTAC
The DNA here is from genome assembly GCF_030445035.2 of Dasypus novemcinctus. Classification (NCBI taxonomy): domain Eukaryota; kingdom Metazoa; phylum Chordata; class Mammalia; order Cingulata; family Dasypodidae; genus Dasypus; species Dasypus novemcinctus. The sequence goes on from NC_080698.1 coordinate 27,071,632, forward strand.
TATATATGCCACTTTTAAAGGCATCCTCTTTTCAGAGAACACAGGTATTTGACCCCTAAAACAAACTTAAATTACCCAAATCCAAATCTTTAACTCAAGTTATAAAAGAAGCTCTTTTTTGCAGAGTAACTAAGAATAAATGCTTAAGATAAGGGTGGTCATAAGCCAGACTTTAATATGCAAGCCAGTTTTTAATGATTTTTTTTCTACAGAATCCCTGTTTAAAAGGACTCCTCTCAAATCCTCTCAAATTCTAAATACAGAAAATACAAGTAAACTGATGGCTCATTCATTTGTATGATTCATTTCAGCAAAAGTTCCTACTATTATTTTGAAAAGCTTACTATTATTATGCAAAGTTCTTCAAAATACACTGACATAAAACAACAGCAAACTAATGACAAAGGAATACATTAAATGAGTATCTTTCAGAAACAGCAAATGTGTTTAGGCTGTAAAACCTAAACCATTAGGATTCACCGCCATGAAAACAGTCTCAGAGGCGGGAAGTTCATAATTACGCAGGTAATTGTTCCTTTCTGTAATTCTTACTCATAACGTGCACCTTTACAATTATCTTTCTGAAGAAATCAGGCTTATCATGAAATGAAAACAGATCACAGAAAAGTAGTGAGTAATGTCAACCTTCAGGAAAAATGAGACGCTTCCAGAAGCGCTGACAGGTAGTGAAAATGTCATCCATGGCAAAACACTTTTGACATGACTGGGTTAAAGCCCTTTTGGGGCAACGATACCAGAGGAATAAATTAAGATGGATAGAAACAGAAAGAACAACTATAAGTTGTCTCCATTTTTTTATGGAGGAAAATTAATTTATACAAGGACCTTGGCATAATTGTTAATCCTCCATATGTATGCCAAAGACCCCACAGAGGTTTTTAATATAACTTCTAATGCACTTTCAGCTAACTTGCTTATATTTTGAATTAGACTTGCAAAAGGGAATTAAAGTTAAAACTGGATTAGGGAACACAAATTAAAACAAACTCTCCCTAATGTATTAATTTTCCAGATACCAAGAAGTCTTCAAGTCCAAAGTTAGAGCATTAAAATGGCCTTAAACCACAGAAATCCACATCTTGCTTCCAAAGAAGTAGGAAAAGGACTGATTATCACATATCTTGTAGCTAATCACTTGCATGCTTAGATCAAAAAGAATAATTAAGTAAAGTTCCAAAAGAATTTCAAATTAGCTTTAACATTACCACGAGCCCCACGAATGAGCCTTCTATCCTACTGGGAAATTATGTTTCTTTGTATATTTTTGAGGCAGGTGACGGGCAGTATATACACTATTGTCACATTTTGGACAGGACTGAAAGGAAACAAGGAGTCCCTTACATTTCTTATCTTTCTTATGTCATGCCTCCTTGAATTCATTAACTTTTTAAAATGCCAGATGCCACCCAGGACATGCAAGGTATAAATCTCATCACTAACCAAACTTCAAAATATCTTCTCACTCACTACAATGAACATCACGTGTAAGCAGTAGACAGAAAACCCAGGAATATAATTGAGAAGAGGCAATAAAGGTGTGGGGGAGGTTGAATGTGTCAAATATTACTGTCTAGTGTTAGGCATGAAATAAGACTTAGCATTAGTAAATGCTCACTCAGTAATAATACAATAGCACCCAATTACTTTATCTTATCTGTCCACCCAACTCTGTGCATATAAATACGCAGCATCATTTGACAAGATTTTGATGAATTTGCAATTGTGATGAGGAGAGTTAAAAAGAGGTCAAACAAACAAGCATAAAAACCAACTGTGGTGAGCACTATTGGGTTGCCAGGCAACACTGCCTCCCCAATTTTCTAACCATTGTCCTACCTATAGACACTTTCAGCCACCACATTCCTACAGACCTCCATTGCACCCGCCACAGTTTACTGGCCTATGGGTAGACAGATACCTGACCAATCATGGACCAATCAGCATCCCTCGCCCTAGCATTTACAATAAGGGCTATTGAGCTCTTGAGAGGAAGAAATGTGTATACCTGGCACTGTGGACAGCCAGGCTCCAGTTTGGGAAGTACGTCAGTCTATTGTGAGAGAAGAATAGAATAATGAAGAGTATATTAAGGGGGAAATGACAGATACCTGAAGAAATGTTCAATATCTTTAGACCCGATGTTTCTAAAGCCTGACTACAACCCTTACCCATTTTTGTTTATTCATGAGCCTTCTACCACTCATAACTCGAGTCTTTTACTAAAATGACCAACAGTCAAAAGAGAAAAAGATGAAGTCACAGAAAGGGAAGGACAAACTGCACACAAACGGAGAAGAGAGATGTGGGAGCTCAGGGAAAGTGTGTGAAGTACATTTCTGTTCACCCCCTGCAGAATGGTGACAGTAGCACAGTGGCTAAATTGGGCTGGAGATACCGTGCTTTTACTACAGTGTTTCGGGATCTGTAAATACCACATTCTTTTCCTTACTTGTACAATCTTGTTTGAAACTCTAGCAAAACACTGTACAGGGGAAGCAACTAAAAGTTTGGCTGAGAGGCCGTTATGTGATTTCAATTAAAAACATTTTCTCACTTGCTGCTTGCTACCGCTGTGGAAAATAAAGAACTGCAATGGCAAGTTTTATTTCCTATTGAAAAATATTTCTGTTGAGCTTTGGAATGGTGAAAATGCTTTATCTACATACACAAATAACTTCTGTTCAAGCTATACCAGGGCTCTGGTCCAATCCCGACTTTCTGGGAAAACAGCAAATTTTGTATAGACTATTTCTACAGTTTTCATTTCCTAAGCAACCTCCATTTGCATTTATACAGCCCAGAATGTCTAAAAATGCTCACAAATGCCTGCTCCCCCACAGGGCTCCAATAATCATCACTTTTACTAGTACATACTCATTCTGCTTCAGAAAATACTCACCAGGTTTTAAAATTTCATTATTTATTAAAAAGCACCACTTTCATCATTCTAGAACTACCAAGACTGTGTTCACCAAAAAGACAACACATATTTCTTAATTTTTCCCCATGACACTAAACACTAAAGAAAGCAACAATCCTAATTGTTCTCTGCTATGGATTAACAACAATTTTTAATACAGCAATAGAGGGGAATAAATATCTGTATTTGCTTTTGTTTACTGAAAAATAATTGTACAGGATGGTATTTTAGTACCCTATAAAGAGGGGCAAACCAAATCAGAGGGGAGAGAACTTGCATGCTTCTCTTAAGCTTTGACTTCCCAGAAAATCAGATTCTGCAATTCTACTACTACCTCCAGGGTGTTGGACAAAGAAAGAAGCCACAGACTGCCACTAGCTGGAAGGACTCTCATGCCAAAGAGTTGAATAAAAACAAAAAGAGCCAAGATGGCTCCTTAACAATGAAATTCCAAGCAATACAGGAAAACAATGGCCAACAGACATTGATTTCAGAAGCCTGGGATCGTGCCAGCCCTTTCAATAGTAAAAATAAGGAAACCCCCACATGGAGTCATTCATTCCTGCAGGAAACACCCCAGCGCCCTCGTGGAGCCACAAGCAGAAGAGCTGAGCTATAGTTGTGAAGAGACAGACGGGCTCTCTTACCTGTACTGGCCTGCGACTCCCACCCCTTATTACAACTTGGAATCAGCAGTCAGGGCTCTTTCAGCAACTCAGCCAATGGGGCGGGGCCACCTGACTGTCTGCCCTCACCTGAGGGCGGGAGTCTGAGCATGCTCCCCCGTCAGGGAGCAGCAGGGAGGTGAGGATCTGCAGCCCTCAGCTTGAGCCTAGGATCAAGACAGGTCTTTCAACATGACTGCTAACCTCAGGGAACACGAGGGAAGACTAAAATGAGGTAGAGAGGTTTCTTATAGTCAGACATTAAGGATCAAAAGGAAGGGAAAGAAAGGGGCTACGAGTGTCACTAAATGGCTAGAACACGGCCACTGGGACCAGTCAGGCAAAGAGGAGCCATAGGCCACATCCACGCCTGGCCAGGAAGTCTCAGCTTGAAGTTTTAAAGTGGAGCTGCAATCAGCTGGGCTCTCCTCCACCATGTGGGAGGCCCTGGGTTCGTACCCCAGAGCCTCCTTATGAAGGCAGGCTGGCCCGCATGACACGGAGCACTGGCACAGCAAGATGACGCAATAAAGGTGTTGTAAAATTTGAGAGAGGTTCAGTTATTTGAGTATAGAAAGGCCAGGACTCAGGAATGATTTTGAGAAGGAAAAATGGTTTATTGACCGCCAGCTGGGCTCGGGAGCTTTCTGTTTCAAACCCAAGGCCGGAACAAGGTTTCTGAGTTCCTTTTATACAGAGAGGAAAGGCCAAATGGTTCTTTTGTTTCAGTGCTCAAAAGGCTTGAATTAGCATATATCTTCCACATCCTAGGTAAGCTTTTAGCATGGACTTCATACACTCTAGATAAGCTTTTAGCACATTTGGTTTGCATTTTCCCTGAATATTTAAAGTGTATAGAGTTTGCATTTGATAAACTGTTCCTGGGACTGGAGTCATTGCCATGGTCACCAAGGGCAGGACTGCAGCCTCTCACCATCCCAGCCCACAAGTCAGGACAGACAGTTCAGGCTAAGGTTATCTCTGAAGAGACAAAGAGCCTCCCACCCATAGCCCACATCAAAGGGAGACAAGCAGATACATGGGGGGCAAAATGCCCAGTAAATGGACACAGAGAAGAGACAGCAAAGAAAGGAATGAGCTGCAAGGGCAGGGATAAATAAAAATAAATCTTTTCTGGAGATAAAATAAGTAGAGCTAGAGCAGAGGGTAAGAGCCTGGTGAAGGCGCTGCCTTTCCCTACTTGGCTGACTGTGGGCAAATCACCTCCCTCTAAGGCTCAGTTTTCTCATCTACAAAAGGGTAATAAGAGCAGGGCCTGCCTCGCAGTGGGAGGTAAGATTTAAATTCCTAGCACATAGCAATCGCCCATAAAATGTCACGATTAGGCATAATACGACCCAGGAGAGCCTGCTCACATGCAAAGGCACACACACGCCTTCCCCAGAGATCAGTGTCTTAAGGAGGGAAAGAAGGCACTTCCCAAAAGGTTTTTGTTTTTATTCCTTACCACTTTGTTGTAATCAAAGTTCCTCAATGCATCTTATAAATGACTCCGTTTTCGACTGGCTAAAATCAGGCACAGAAAATAATTTTAAATCCCTTGAAACCATGTAAATCTATGGAATTAGAAAAAGGGCCCCGAACACTTAATTATGGGGGAAGTTGTCTGTAAAACACTCCATGATTCAGTTGTAACCTTTCCAACTTGTTCCAGACAGAACAGAACACTGCCACAATGAAAGCGGGTATTTCTACCACATACGCTAGGAGAACCAGCCAGGGCCTGAGGGACTGGGGCTGACCAACCTTCCTTCACTTTCTATTTTGGCCACTTGACCTGACTCACAAAGTCTCAGGATCACAAAAGGCCATAAATTCACGCCATCTCAGGCCCCTTCTCACCTACCACATCTCCAAAGGGTCATTCAAACTCTGAGAAGTCAACTTGGGTGACAGAAAGCTCATTACATGCTTTAAATCTTCCAATGGCTTGACACTGCCCTTTGGAACTAAATCTAAACCCTTTACCTTGGCCTTCAAGACCCTGTGGCCCTGCCTCTGCTCTCCTCCTTAGTCCAGCTCCCAATTCCCAGCCCTCTCCTATGGCCTGGCCTCTTCTAACACTTCCAGCTCCACCCACCTTTAGACCTTTGTTCATATCATCCCTCACTCCAGAATTCCCCTTTTCTGCTATTCCCACATGGGCTTTATCTCATTCTCTAGGTCTAAGACTACATTTCCTAGTGTAGGTCACCTACCCATTCGGTTCATATCATGGCCAAAATATTGAACTAGGCATCCATCTTATTAACCTATCAGGGCTGCTGTTGCCAAATACCAGACTAGTTGAATTAAATAATAAAAGCATATTGTCTCATAGTTCTGCAGCCAGGGCCAAAATCAAGGTGTTGGCAAGACCACGCTTCCTCTGAAATCTGTAGGTTCGGAGAGTAGCAAGCAATCCATGATGTTCCTTGGCATGTGGCTTAACTCAATCCCTGCCTCCATCACATGGCCTTACCTGCCTTCTCTCTATGTCCAGATTTCCTTTGCCTAGAAGGAAAAGTGTATTAAAATCCACCCTAATCCAGTCTGGCCTATCTCAACTAACAAAACCTTCAAAGATCCCATTTATAAAAAACACTTTCACGGGACCAGAGATTAGGAACTGGGGGCCCAGAATATCTCCCTACCCCTGTTAATCAGGAAGCTGTATGAGGGCAGGCCCTGAATATGCAAGAACCTGGCACCTAGTAATGGCTGAACAAGTAGGTAAAGTGCAGCCCAAGGCTGCCCATCTCCTCCTTTGAGGGCATTTTGAAACAAAGCTTAAGTAAGTAACAGGACATGAAAAGGCCTCACCCAGAGTTTCAATCTTTTATGGAAATCAACAAGTATTCATGAACATCCCTGCAAAGTGCTCTGTGTCTACAGGAAAGGGCTCAAACCTGGCAATCAAGACAATAACAAAGGGGTTTAAAAAAAAAAAATTGCTGGGCCATCCCCCCAAGATTCTCATTTAACTGATAAGCAGAATGGCCCCCAGGCATTTTTATAAGCCTAAGTGAGTTTATTGTGCAGCCAGGGTTGAATATCACTGCTTTAGAGCACTGCTTCTCAAGCCACTTGTGGGAAAAGACCACTTGTCTCTTTTGGGTTTTTTTTGTTTTGTTTTAAAGTAGTTTTTTTTGGTTGGTTGTTTGGTTTTGTAATTCATACTTACGGGTGTTTATTATAGAAACCTAGATTCTGAATTTTGGGGGTACAATTGAGTCCCCAGAGTGGAGTTCTTTACATATCTCTGATGACTTACCCTGTCACCTGCTGAACCTAATTCATGACCACTGAATTTTTTTTTTTTAGGAAGTAACGGGGATTGAACCCAGGACCTAGTACATGAGAAGCAGGCGTTCAATCACTGCCACATCCACTCCCCAAGACCACTTGCTTCTTTCTCCAGAAGTATCAGAAAGCAAAAATGAATTACGAGAAAAACAAAGAAGAAAACATATATTAGACTCACAGATGTAGTAACTCTGGAAAATTGCTATAGAAGCTTCTAAATGCTTACTCTTAATTTCTGCATTTATGCCCCTGTGGACAGGGAACGAAAAAAGAGGGTTTGCAGATGAGCATGGGCACTTTTAGGGTAGCACTTATCAGAGGGTACAGAAAATGAACAAAACGTTGTTGAGGACTGTATGCCATTACCAAGCAGTAAACAATTACATACCTAAACAGGAAAGTGTGCCATCAAAGCGCAGGACTCATCATTAGACAGAAGTTTCTCTGAGTGTTAGTCAATGCTAACGTAATAGAATTTCTGGGCTGGTTTATGCACAATTAATGTATTCCCTTGGTAAAAACATAAACACACTTTTATCTGTCTTTATTTTTTAACATTTCTGTAATTGAGCATGTGTTTTGCATTACCTAATAACAGAGCAGCCTGTCATTTTTCTCCCTGAAAATATGTTATTATCATGAAGGCACATTTTGTAAATGATAGCATCTAGCAATAAAGAAAACATACTACCTGAAGTAGGACTAAACTAGGAAAGACTTGCAGTGAATTTGGGGATGGGAGTGGGATAAAAGAGGAAGCAAGGCTTCAGGAAGGAGGATGCATTAGGGCTAAGAGAGGGCTTAGACAGAAGCAGGACACATTCCTGTGCATTCTGAAGGGCAGCAAGGAGGCTGGCCTGCTCACTGCATGAGGGCTGGGAGGCAGCAAGGGAGAGGGGTGGTGCTGGCAGGCTTCTTGGCCAGAGGGGACCATTTCCTCAGGCTTCCTGCCCCTTCCTAAGCAGCTGCAAAAAGTCCATCAATGCTTCCATTAAACTCTCAAAGGAAATATCGAAGACAAAGAAAAGTCTAAGTATGATCTAAGTCAATGTTCCAATCACCTTAGTAGGTTTAAAAAAGAAAAATTTGATAACGTAGTTCTACACCTGAACAGTGGTGAGAAAAAAGAGATTTCCCCATTCGATCTAGCATTAATCCAAAAATTCATTAAGAGACTTGCCTCTTATTTACTTAAACAACAGATAACAACAAAGACACTGGAATTAGTGCCACTTAAAGCTTAAGGATTTTAAAAAATAAATGTCTCAATGGTAAAAAATAACATTAGTTCGACTTTACTGCCTAAGGTAAACCTTTCATTAGATTTTTCAATCTGCTTACCTCCCTTTGGTTGCAATTATGACTTGATACATAGTATTAATAATAAACACTTCATATTTTATTCCCATCCTTTCAATAACCCTACCAGATGAATATGACTATCTTTTTACAGACTGAGGCCTTCTGAGGTTGTTACCTGCCCAGCATCCCATAGCCTGTCAGTGACAGAACTAAGACTGGAACCCAGGTCACTGGTGCCAAATCCACTTAGCGTCACCACATACAAAGTGCTTTCACCACCAACTTCCTGTATCTTCTAACATCTCAGCCAGTCAACCCATTGCTATTTAAATACAACCAAATTTGAAAGCCAAAAGGACACATTAAAACCAAAAATACATATTTGTTTCAAATTTAAGAATTCTCTGCTTTCCATAATGGCCTACAAAAGGGAAAGGGCTTTAACATTTATTAGGTTGAAATCTTCAGTAGACCCGGTGTTTCACATTCCTCAGCCCTGAATCCTCTTGTAGAGTCACCATTAATCCTTGTAGCTAACTTTGCTTTAATGCCCTTTGAGCCTGTTTCAAGCTTTCCTTCCCCCACCATCCCCATCACCTTCCTCAAACATTCAGTGGCTTTTCCAAACATTATCCTGCCTCAGGGCCTTTACACTTGCTTCTCTCTCTGCTGGGAAGATTCTTTTTCCCAGAATGACCAATGCCTGGCTTGGTCCTGTATTCATGTCTTGACTCAAATGCCACCACCTCTAAGAGGTCTACCAGGAATACCCTATGACTTTACCCCCTTTTTATCACTCTCTAACAGATTCCCCTTTGTAGTAGGTTGAATAGTATACCACCACCACCCCCAAATTCATGTCTACCTGGAACTTGAGAGGGTGCCCTGGTTTGGAAATGAGGTCTTTGCAAATGTTAACTACTTATGGACCTTTTATTCAAACATGCATTTTATTTTTTCTCTTCCCTCCCCCTCCATTTTTTTTTGTTTTTTGTTTTTGTTTGTTTTTGTTTTTGTTTTTTTGCTGTCTCTGTCCTTTCACTGTGTGATCTTCTGTCTCTTTTTGTCTTCTCTTCTCTCTTTCTCCTCTAGGATTTATGGGATTCAATCCTGGGGACCTCTGATGTGGTGAGAGGTTCCCTGTCACCTGTGCCACCTCAGTTCCTGGTCTCTGCTGTGCTTCACCTTAACTCTCCCCTTCATCTCTCTTTGGCTGCGTCATCATCTTGCTGCACTGCTCACTTGTGCAGGCGCTAGCTCAATACGTGGGCGCTCCGCTTGCTGCGCGGGCACTCGGCTTGCCATGCAGGCACTCACATGGGCACTTGGCTCACCATGCAGGGACTCAGCTCGCCACGCAGGCACTGGCTTGCCGCACAGGCACGCTTTCTCCTCTTTTTCATCGGGAGGCCCCAGGGATTGAATGCAGGTCCTCCCATATGGTAGGCAGAGGCCTTATCACTTGAGCCACATCCGCTTCCCTACTTATGGATCTTGAGATGAAATCGTCCTGGATTTGGGATGAGGCCTAAATCCTATGACTGGTATTTTTCAAGAGAAAGGAGAGGGAGATTTGAACACAGAAAGACCCAAAGAAGGTGGCCATGTAAAGGTGAAGGCAGAGACTGGAGTTGGGCTGCCACAAGGCCAAGGAATGCCGGAAGCCTCCAGAGGCTAGGAGAGAGGCATGGGGCAGATCATCCCTCGGAGCTTCCGGAAGGAAGCTGCCCAGCCAACACCTTGACTTCAGACTTCTGTGAGAGAACAAGTTTCTGTTGTTTTAAACCACCCAATTTGTTATGGTGCCCCTAGGAAACCAATATACCCTGTATTACTTTCTTTGTAGTACTTGTAACTACTTGAAATTTTTATTTTTTGAGCATGCAAACTCCCTACGAACAACTTACAAAGAAAGAGGATCAAAGTTAACACAGAATAGATAACCCAGATGCCACACACATCACACACAAACATGCCCTGAAGAAAGACTTCTCTGAAATAAATTCAAAATAACAGGTAACCAAATACTGAATATTTTGCTAGCTCCCATACAGCACCCGCTAAGAAACGCTCAAAGAGGCATACACAGGAAAATTACTACCAGACAACAAAACACCAGGCTCTTCTGCCTACTATTTAACATTCTTCCCTCCACCAAAATTCCCCACCAGAAACCTTATTTTTAATGTTTCTAAAATGAACAACTTTTAGCTATGACTGCAAATTATCTCCTGTATTTCTACCTCTACCAAACAGGTTAGGATGTGAACAGAAACTAAGAAAAAACTGAAATCCAAGCTACCCAATTTAAAGTATATTAGGACTCCCTGGCCAACTTCCCCACCCCTTGGCTCACTCTTTCCAACAGACTCCTCAGGGCAACTTTCCAATCTGCCTTATCATTAGAGGATTCTATTGTTCATTAACTATAATGACGGCTCACAGTCCTCTCGTTTCCTTCTACATCACAGTGCGGCTGGAACTCAGAAGTCTGCTTATTCACAGCCAGTTATGCTGATGCAAATCAATTTTTTTTTAAATGTGTTAAATTTAATGTTTTAAAATTGGGAGGATGACTTCCAGCTATTATAAGATAACCCATTTTCTAGGGGTGTCCTTTTATAATGCCAAGCCCATGCATAACTGGGAATCAAGTGTAAGTGTGACTAATTTCAAGTATAGTCGGTGAGTTCTACCTACGGAAAGCTTTCTGCTTGCAGGACCTCCTCATAAGACTGCTCTGGAATTGCATTCACATGTATAAAATCTCTCTTCCTACACTGACAGCATCAGTGAAGTGCTAGTATCAAAATTATTTTGTCGCCCAGCTCTTCTTAAAAAGTAGCAAAACTGGAGTGACCACAGTAAATAGCAAACATCTTTGGTTCTCTGCCGCTAGCTTTATTTCAGGGATTTGGGAATTCTGAGCAAAGTAAACAGACCCAGATAATATCTGCGCAATGCTAGTTCATAACCATATGTCTATGTTTGGATGAAATTACACTGAATGACTGAATATAAAACAATAAATATTTTTTAAGTAGTTTTGGCTGTCAAAGACTTTGTAAAGATGAAGGTGTTACACCTTTGTGAAGTGATAGCTAAAATTGGGGATGTCAAATTTTGGGGGGAAAGCCTTTATTCCCCACCCCATATGCCTATCCCCCCAAAAAAAAATATCAGAGGGAGGGAGGCAGGGAGGAAGGAAGAAAAGGCAATGCTGCCTGCACTTTACAGAGGAAAGCAGAAAAATAAATACCTTTCAAAATAATCTTAGTGAAAAACAACCAATAAAGTATGCTACCATTTTGAGTGTCTTGTTTCTAAAGTAATCAAAGTGACTGTTGGGCGGCACTAATATGAGGAGGACATGGAAATTTGAGATAGGTAGAAAAGATGATTAATCTGAGAAAAGAGTCAGTGTTGTTTTTAAAGAACAATTTATTTAAAATATCTTTCTGGAAAACCATGAAGTGTCTACCTCCTCCAAAACTCAATGGGTTCCCATTACCCACAGAATATAATCCCATCTACTTCTTCAACTTTATTCCCCAGCTTCTAACACCAAGGTCCTGTTCTAGCCAAGTATGTCTGCTCATCAGCTCTCCAACATCATGGATGGAGTTCTACCTTCAGGCCTCTGTTCTCCATGATGGATTTTTGCTATCCAGCATCCATTCTCCCTACCCCTGGTAAGAACGATCCAATAATAGCATAAGAAACTACCAAACCCAGTTCCTAATTATTTTCAAGTACCTCAAAGCCACTACCCCAGCACCATGACCTCTGTCTTCAAAATTTTTCTAAATCCTAAATACTATATATTTTTTTTTTTTCATTTAACCTGCTTCTTCAAACAAACTACAAAGCCCTACTTTTATAGTCTGTTGAATTATTTCTCAGCATCAAACTTGGCATGTAGGAGGTGATAAAAGTTTTAATTTACCATTCCTGAGTACTTACTATCTGTAAGGCATTATACTAAGTGGTTTCCCATTCATTACTTTGTTTACTATCACACAAAATAGGGAGAGCTATCTCAGTTCACACATGATGAGCACACCAAAGCTGAACATACAGGGCATATACAGTAAGAAAAGGAACTATGATTTAACCCAACCTGTCCTCAGGGTCTATGTTTTCAATCATTGATGATAATAATACTTAAAAGGGGAGGGGGGGAAGTAAGTGTGAGAATAATCATTCTTGGTAATGTATTTTGTTGACTGGCTCCTGATGGCCAAACCCTTATCTTCTCTCTGTGTATGAGATTCTGCCCATTTCAATATCCTTGACTCCAGTAGTCCTGAAAGCTACTTTCAGTAGTCCTTGACTTTCAGAAAGTTCTTGACTTTCAGTAGTCCTGAAAGCTACTTAGGGTTAAATGGAACAAACCATGACTTCAGCTAACCAGAAGAAATAAAGCCCTTGCTTCTTTTAAAACAAAAAACAGGGAAGCGGATGTGACTCAAGCAACTGAGCGCCCATCTACCACATGGGAAGTCCCAGGTTCGGTTCTTGGTGCCTCCTTAAGAAGACGGGTGCCTCCTAAAAAGAAAACTTGCATACAACAAACAGACACAGCAAATGCAAACAACAAGAGGGTAGGGAGAAATAAATAAATCTTCCAAAAAAAAAAAAACAAAACAGTTCTGTTGCCAAATCATATATTCCATATATATAAGCTTTGGGATGTGTTTGGAGGTTATTTCTAACCTGCTTGGACCAAACCAAAGCAGGGGAAGGGAAAACTGAGCAGCAGGCTAAGAGAAGCTGGGAGGATCTCAGTCAGGATTAAAGCTACAGGGGGATAATTCACATATAGATCATTAAGATTTGAACATGCTTAAAAACAGCTCACATCTGGTCTTATGCGGGTTCCCTATTTTCATCCAAAAAGCAAGAAATTCTGATTTTTTGTTTAAGGGGAGGGGGAAATTAGGTAAGAAAAAGGTATATTTTTCAAGTCACATATAAAGTAGGGTTAGTTTTAGGAATGGAGACCAGCACTTGGAAAACCTAATTCATCATGAAAACCAACTCATCATGAGACCCTGAGCGAATAAATTAACCTCTTAGAACCAGTTATCTTAATAAAATAGGGGAAATATTATTTTTCTGTAATTACCTCACAGGATTATCATTATAAGACTCAAAAGGAAGTATACATGTGGGTAAGATTTACCACTATAACAAGATATTAGCTAATATGCCCAGACGAAGTAGTGCAGAGCCATCCAAGTTGTCCAATATGATGTAAACTGCCACATCAGCTACAAGTCACCAAAAATGAAAAAGGAGATACAGCCCCCATAATGCCAAGCAATCCACCAGATACTGTGAGGAATAACTTAGGCTTTTATTTGAACACTACCAAGCCAGAAAGTTCGATTCTTTTTTAGCTGTGTCATATTTGACAAACTTGTACCTACAAAATAAAGCCATTTAAAAGGAATTAGGAGTATACCAAAATAAACAAATAAGTAAATTGAAGACACAGTTCAATGCTTTTAGGCAATTTCTACAGTGAGGCAAATCCCAATGTACTTTCTTCAGAAAGTTAATAGATACAGTTTGTTTTTTGTTTCATTTGTGGGGGGAGGGACACACAACCAAAAAGCCAGGTAGTAGAGGGGCTATGGTCAACAGAGTTTGGGAAATGCTGTGTTAGATAAAACAATATATGTTCCTTGAAGGCTGCCCTGCTCAGAGACTTTAATATGTTAGCATTTCAAATCCACAAGCAGGTGTTGACATAAAAAGCATTTACCAAGCTTATTTGCACAGAGCCTCCTGCAGGCAAGAGTTCCATGGTAAAGACACTAGAAAATGTGACAAAGGATCATCTAAAAAGAAAACAGATGCAACAGAAACTCCTTCAAAATATACTGCATTTTTAGAAGGTAATGAATAGTGAAGTAGGGGAAACTGCACCACAGACTAAACATCCCAGGCTCTCTCAATTCTATTCAAAGAATGCTTCTGAGTACTTCTTGATTCTTGCGAAGACACTCATATGGGGCCAGAAAGCAGTCTGTCTTAAGCTGGAAGAGTTATTTTTTCAAAATAGGAAAGAAACAGAGAGAGGAAAGAAGAATCTTAGACCTTCCCTCTTCTCCTAATGCTTATTAACAACTCTCTTCAATGTTTTTTTCATTAGATTTAGCCTTATAAAAATCACCTCAGGGCATTTTATAATTAACCAAACATCAGCCTTCAGGAGACACATCATATGACTATAACCACCGGTCAGCAGACAGATATTCACCAAACAAACAAGGCAGGGAATTCTACCCACAGAGGTCCTTCTATGAAAATGTGAAAAGTGAACTGATAATAAAGTCAATTCATTGTTTTTTGTTGAGTAACATACATACCACTATGTTTATTTTGGAGCAAAAATCAATCCGTCCATGTTAATAAATTTGAAACCACAAATGAACACATTCTAACTGGGACACTTCCTGGTATAAATAAAGGTTTCTGCAATCACAAATTCCTATTTTGATTCAGGTATGCAAATTACCTTAAAGAATGAAGCAGGCAGGGCCTAAGAAAATAGGAATTTTTTTACTGCAGTTACAGATACTCCTTGTTCTCCGGGATGGGATTTGTTCATCATTATTGTTTTGTTGATTGTCCAGGGCAAGCCCAAAGAACTGGAGAAAAGAAGTTGACAGCTACTCTGCTGGGTTTCAGGGCTCAACCAGCATATGAACAACATGCAGATTTAAGTCTCCGAGAGATATAGTTAATGAGTATATGGGAATTATAGAATCAAAGAAAATGAGTAAAAGAATCATGTTAGTAATAGGAAAAACTATGAATGTGGATGGGGGGCAGTTATACAGGAATGCACTATACTTTTGGTGTAATTTTTCTGTAAATGTAAATCTAAAACTTCTCTAAAAATAAAATGCATTTAAAAGAAAAAAGAACATACAAATTTACCAAGACTAAGGGGGAATTCTAGAGTACAAGCCAAGCCTTAAGGTATTCATGTTCAATTTAATTAAAACACAACGCTGGGAGAGGATGTGGCTCAAGCAGTTGAGTGCCCACCTCTCACATGGGAGGTCTTGGGTTTGACCTCCTGAAAAATAAAAACAAACACAAGCAAAACAAATGAAAAACCAACTCAGGGAAGCAGATGTGGCTCAGTGGTTAAGCACCAGCTTAAAAAAACAAAAAAAGCTGACTAAAACAACAACAGAAAACAAAAAGAAAACAGGTAAAGTTCAAAGTCAGCCCATGGGCTGTCAGATTGAGATATCTGGGTGGACTAACCTCCTTAAGAGGATTTGAACTTAATGCTTTACAAATTCCAATGAGCATATTAAGTTTACAAATTAGCAAGTTCAGGATAGAGTGCCAACCCAGAGTTGTTAAATAAATTTGCCTCTCATTAATGGTTATTTGCAGGGCTTATATACAACTCCCCTAAGTTCAATGTCTTAATTGAACCTTAATTGAACCAAGCAACCTTGAACAGGGTTTCTCAATTCTGAGCTTCAGTTTCCCCATCTACAAAATGAAGAGGATAATACCACCCCTATGAGAGCAGTAATGAAGATTACACGTGAATATATCTATAAACTTCTTAGCATATATAGCACTCAATAAATGGCAGTTAATTTTTATTACAAAGTATATTCAGGTTAATATTACAATCCATGTTTAGAACACTTCACATGAGGACAGGGTTAATCTGAAAGGCAACTTGCTAAGTAAATGGAGCACAAGTCACTTGGATGATGCTACAAACTGTGTGACCAGTCTCAGCCTCTTTGCAGAAGTCACAAAAAGATGCTGGTGCCATCTCATGGAAATGCTCAGAGCCTAGGAGATAAAAATACTAGTACTGTTCAAATTTGAACAACAGCTTGTACACATTTAGCATTAATTCTGGTAAATATTTCTTAAACACGCAATTCAAAAGTGCAAACCCAAACCCACATACACACACAGGATGCTAATACATAGCTCTCTGCCAAATACCTTGCAATGTGCACAGTCATATGCCCTCCATAATTCACATCCATTAATGTTACCATTCTCACATCGTCTTCCAGCAGATGATGTGCACACTTGCCTTTTTTTAGACATTGAATGTTATCCCCTGCAGAAAATTTAAATCACATCTTTTTTTTTTCCATCTCTGAAGAGGCTGGACTGGGAAGAGGAAAAATGATGAAGTAATAACACACAGGTGCTTCCTACCTAATTAAAAGAGAAGTTTACAGCTGCACTGGTAGTGAATCATCGCTCTGGGTTATCCATGTGTATCCGTCAAATGGCACGTTGCTCCATCCAGAGCCATATTCCATATGCTTTCCGAAAAATGCCTTCTCCTAGCCTGGTAAAAATGATGACTATCAAGCAGCTAATGGTATATTCTGCTTCCCAGCTTTCCTCCCTATGGACAACCCAGTTCATTTGTGCTTCCTTCATTCTAAAAGTAATGAAATAACCTTGAAACAAAAGGCTCAGAGCTTAATAAATCAAGCTATGATTTATGTTGAATCAAAGTGTACTGTCAGGAGAAATAAAAGATGGAAAATAATGTACAACACGTTGCCATTTATGTAAGAAATACACACACACACACAACCTGTGACTGCCTCTAGAAAAGCCAACAGATTGGGGTATGCTGGGGTGTCACAGATACGATTGGAGAAATGGGATTGTATAACCTTTTGTATCTTTTGAAAATTGTACACCTGATGGATATATTCATGACCCTAAAATGCTAGGTTTGACTTTTTCTTTAATTAATTGGGACCACTAGTTGTTTTCTTACATTTTAAATGCATAACATCAAAAAGTTTTTACATCAATCTGCTTTTATTCTTTTAAATTATCCATAGACATTTCCATTTTTTTATATAAATAGAAAAATCTAGGAAGATATACACCAGACCATTAACACTAAGGATAGGGAATAACCTTGGGCTAGAGGTTTTATTAATACATATTCCTCTACTTTTGTGCATTATTTTTATCACTTTTGAAATTAAAAAATAAAAAGCTACACAGACTAAATTAATTTTTTAGTTACAAAGAAGACAGCTACACGCTGAGGTAGGATTACAAATAATTACAAATAAATTCCTATCATTAAGCTTTTTTATTGAATCCGAAGAAGGGCAACTGCAAACATGGAAGCCATCTAATTTAAACAGGAGCTTAAATAATTACATCACTTTCATTTTTGCACTCCCTACTTACCTTGATTAAAAATCTGAGGCTGTAAAATGTTCACCTGTGCATTATACTCTGTTGAGGCTCTATAAGCAATATCCTGTTCTACAACATTCTTAAACTGATCACTTTGGGCAACAAATCCTATTTTTGTCCCATTGCTTGGTGGCTAAACACTTCAAGAAAGAAGAATGTTCATAAAAAGTTAAGAAGGGTAAAACTGTACCACAGAGAGCTGTGTTTTACCTAAGGAAGGGTAATAATCCTCAGTTACCAAAAAATAAATAAATAAAACAAAACAAAACCAGCTGAAAAGGTCTAAAATTTGAGTCCCGTATTACTGTGGCAGACCACAATGGCAGCCACTGGGACAATGCATAATGAAAAGGGACAGCACCGAGAACTGTGATTTAAGAAGACTAACAGTTTCCATGATCCTTACTCAACAGAATTTCATTGGCTTTTTCTTTGAAGAAAACTGAATTCGCTTCACTCATTTTTTGGGAGGGCTCCCCACCCCCAGGAGATGAAACACTGACTTTTCATTGTGAAATTACAAATGTAAGAGCAACTTGATTTTCCATGTCTTAAGCCTCACATTGCTTACACAGGGAAGGTCTTTGTGGGTAACTTGGATATTATTCTGCCAACTTAGAGAAAGGAAATTTCCCCCCATTAGGGGTTCTGTTAACAATGACCATCAAATACTGCTTGAACAATTTCCACATGCACACACTTACCCTTCTCACCAATAGCCAGCGACTGCCTGGTATAGCAAAACTGTTGAGCTCACACATTTAATCGCCTTTCCCTTTTTAATTTTTTTTTATCTCATGCCATTGCTCATCAGTTTAGGATTGCTGGAATCTCGGGAATGGCAGGAATCTAAGTGGTCACCTAGTCCAACTTCCCAGCCACTGGTGGCCAGACCTGCCCTTCTGCCCACCCTGCTTATGCTCAGAGCCACAGCTTAGAGACGCCATTTCCTTCTGAGCATGTTTCTCACCTCCCAGGGAAGACAGGGCAGCAGAGGAGCCACCTCCTGGCATGCCCACCCCTGGCACCAAAGGGTGGGCATGCCTGTCACAAGGGCACCGGCCTCAACTTCCCCAAGAGCTGCAGCTTCCGCTTCCTCCAGATGGAGCCAGAAGGGCTAGTGGTCCCAGAGCCAGGGGCTGAATGGGCTCTGCTGAGGGCTCCACACAAGCTGGTTCCCGCTCCAGATGCTCCTGGCTTACCCAGGACCAGAGCTCTGCCCGGTGGGATCTGGCGCCCAGCTCCCCAGAGCACAACCTCTTGGCAAACCTGAGGGACACCTGCACCACCATGAGGCTCTTGCTGTGGCCACTGACTGAGTGCTGCAGCAGGTAAGTGAGCCTGGAGTTGCAGAGGGCACGGGGGACCCTGGTGGGAGATGATGTTGCCCAGAGCCAGCATCTACGAGTTGACGTGCTGGGCCTCCCACAGGCGGCTGCCCTCAGACCTCCACTTGCCCACACACCCCGAGCGGGCCAGGTCTTCCAGGTCTACCAGGTTCCGCTTCCACGTGGTATGCAGCCCATACAGCAATCCTCACCCCACATGGTCACGACAAGCACAGAGCGCGTCAGCTGTGCTTGTTCAGGTTGCCCCACACACACCTTTTCAAATCAGGTTCAACTCAATCTACTTAATTTTTCAAGGGGGTAGCTCAATTTCTCCAAGACCTCGTGACAGTCATTAAGGACCATGATATTAAGAACAAGTGCTTCTAAAATTGCCATCTTCTTAGTTTTAAGCAGTGTGGAGCAAAACATATTGGATCCTCAATCAAATTCCAACAGTCACATACAAAACACCATATGAATTTCTAACCCCAAACCATCTCTTTTTAAGGTTATAATACATGTATCAGGTGAAAACCTAATCACTCTTCTAGTTTCAGTCACCTCAAGCCCTTCCATATTTATAAGCTTCAGTCTCTCCTGGGACTTAAGAAATATTTTAAAAACAATATGGTATAATTAAATTTAGCCCATTTCCCCCTTCCCAAAGACTTGCCTAACAAAATTTACTCAGTTTCACAATTCAGAATAAAATGAAAATTAACATTAAACTGAATAATTCCCCATGATTATTTATACATGGGTTTTAATTTATACTAGAACATTTACATTTGCTAACACAAAATAGAATTGAACTGTAATTTTACAGTCCTAATTGACTCCATTGCCAAACTAAATTCATTTCAGATTATAATTGAACAGAAAATGCAAATTATTTTATTTTGATTTTTATTACCATTTCAACCCACTACAGAATTATTTAACATGGTTTGCCAAGTTGGTAGAAACCTCCCCCACATGATATTTGTTTAACTCAAGCCAATAACGCAATCAGTAAAATTTGATTAAAAAGGCAATTTTCTTAAGTCAGCCCATATTTTAGCATTGACATGATTTTCTTCAACACTTTGACACCATTTCAGAATAACCTCTAATCAAGAGAGGCTCTTACCATCATGGTTCAAGTAAGTATATCCAAAACTCATCTGAAACACACACACATATGCACACACAAGCACATTACATAAAAGGTCAATACCTTTGATAAGCACAACCAAATCACCAATTTTTTTCACTTTGCAAGAGTATACCACAGTGCCTGCCTGGCAAATATTGGGAAGGAAACAAATGTTCTCTTAATTAATTGATCTGAAATAGTTTATTAACCTGACTAATATTTGCCAAGCTTCATCATGAAGTATGAAGTCAGATAATCTGCAGTCCAATCTTGGTGTCATCAGTTAACAGGTCTGTGACTTATGAATGGTACTTATCCTATCAATTCCTCACTTCCTCAGTTATAAATAGGTATAAATACAGTAACTATTTTAAAGAACTGATTTGAAGATGAAATAATAGAATCCATCTTAGCACAGTATCCAGTGTATATCAAAATACCTAACAAAATACTAGAAAACCTCTATCATAATCCATTCCTCCTCAAGGAGTGATCAAATCAAAGAAGAATCAATCAAAATTATTGATAATGGGCAGCAATCTATGAATAAAAGTTAAAGGAACAAAAAAAGCAATCAGAATTGAATTGTGAAAAATCAAGAAAAAGAAATTTGGAAAATATCTGTAGGTTCAAGGTAAGTATAAGAGAAAGGAATAATAGAGTATATCAAGTCTTTACCACATGACAGCTCTGTATTATATGGTTAATCTGCACCATCTTATCAATCCTCAAATATAGGTACTACTATTAGATCCCTTTTACAGACACTTAAGTCTCTACAAGGAGACATGATATGCAGAGGTTCACACAAAGAGCAGCAGCATCTAGACATAAACTGGCAGCCAAACCAAGAGTTGAAACCCACTGTACTGGATTGGATAGTGTTCTCCCAAAATCCATTTCCACCTAGAACTTCAAAATATGACCTCATTTGGAAATACGGTCTTTGCAGATGCAATTAGTTAAGATGCAGTCATATGGGATTAGGGTAGACCCTAAATTCAGTCACTGGTGCCTTAGTTTGCCAGAGCTGCTATAACAAAGAACCACAAACTCACTGACTCATACAGAATGTACTCTCACAGTTTGGGGGACTAGAAATCTAGAAATCCAATTAAGGTGTTGGGGGAGCCATGCTTTCTTTCTCTGAAGTCTGTAGCATTCTGGTGGTGGCTTGCTGGCCACCTTAACTCAAACTCTGCCTCCTTCACATGGCCATCCTTCTCCCCATCTGTCTCTTTCCATGTCCAAATTTCCTCTCCTTACAAGGTCTCCAGTCATATTGGATTCAGTTTGGCCTCACCTTACCTGAGAGCATCTTTAAAGATCGGATTTACAAATGGGTTTGCATCTACAGGACCAGGGGTTAAGACTTGAGCAAATCTTTGTGGAGGACATGGTTCAATCCATAACAACTGGTATCCTTCTAAGCAGAGAGGAGCCAAAGAACAGCAAGGATAGTTGGCAAAGAAAGAGGCAAGGAAGGGTTCTTCCCTAGAGCCTTCAGAGGGGGCTGCTGACATATTGATTTTAGACTTTTTAGCCTCCAGAATTGTGAGGGAATAAATATCTGCTGTTTTAAGCCAACAAGTCTGTGGAACTTTCTTATGGAATCCCTAATATAATAGTCTCCCAAAGGGGTGCCAATGTAAAGTACCAGAAATCTGTTGGCTTTTATAAAGGGTATTTATTTGGGGTAAAAGCTTATAGTTACAAGGCCCTAGAGTCCAACTCACGGTTGCTTCATCACTGAAGTCAGTAGCCACGTGTTGAAGCTAGATGGTTGCTGATCTCTGCCTGGTCTCTCTTTCCTGGGCTTGCTCTTCCTCTTGAGACTCCATGGGCGCAGCTTCTTCCAGATCTCAGCTGTAGGCTGGCATAGGGCTTGTCTCTCAGGTCTACCTATATCTGTCTCGACTCTTCCCAAGGCAAATGGCTCATCTTTCTTTCCGCGTGTCTTCTTAAGTGAGTGTCCATTTACATCAGCCTAACAAGGGGGTGGGAACTCAACTCACCCCTGGTCTAATCCACTCCCTAATCGTAACAGGTAATTTAATCAAGACATCTCAGTTGAATCTAACGTAATCAGAGGTCATCACAGAGGAATAAATTAGTTTACAAATATACTCTTTCTCTTTTGGGGATTCACAAATAATTTCAAACTGTCACACCTAGGAAACTACTACATCTAGGAAGGCACCCCATTCTAGAACAAACTCAGTGAAAAGAGAGGAGAGACAGTATTTGAAACCAGCCATTCAGAAGATCACCAGGTTATTGTCAAATAACCACACTCTGTATTTCTGGCCCTTGCAACAGCCACTGGAACAATGACTGTGATGACCTTTGGCAGCACTGCACATAGTAAGAAAACACAATATTTTTTCTTGATAACAGGAACACCTGGTTATGTGAAACACAAAAGATTCACAACAGAAGACGTGCACATTCCAGCCTCCCTAACAGCTGATAAGAGCTTAGGTAAAATTTGATTATTCCAAACCAGCCTGCAAGTTTGATTCCAAGCTCCCAGGGTCACATGCCCAAGGCAAAAGATTTCTTATTCTTCCATATGAGACCCTGTTTGCTCTATCCATTCCATATGTATCCACCCACCCACCCAAGCATGAAACTATATTTATGAAGCACTTACTAGATACCTGTCATTTTGATCATT
Organism: Dasypus novemcinctus; assembly: GCF_030445035.2. Taxonomy (NCBI): domain Eukaryota; kingdom Metazoa; phylum Chordata; class Mammalia; order Cingulata; family Dasypodidae; genus Dasypus; species Dasypus novemcinctus. Next base: position 27,094,226 of record NC_080698.1, read on the forward strand.
TTGGAGATACCGAGGTAAGCCTGAGAAATGCAGACCCACTGCTCAGGAAGTTTATCCTCTAGCAACAACCAAAGACATTCAACAAGTAATTCTATGTATTGGAATTACCAATGAGGCATGCAAGGTGCTCTAAAGGACAGGAGATGAAGCTGGCCAGAGTGGCCAAGTGCAGCTGTACAGGTTGTACATTGTGCAAGGGCACCTGGCCAAGGAACACAAGAGGCCTAAGTGCAGTGTTCCTCCCCAGAGGAGCACTGGTTTCCAATCAGCACAAAGAACCCATTTGGACAAGCATAAGCCCTGAAGCTGTAGAGGACAGGGGCCAAATCTTACAGGTCATGTGAATGAATTTGGATTTTATATTAAGAGTAATGGGAAATAGTTGAAGAGTTTTTTAAGAATTAGTCACAGCTGTCTAAGGGAGAAAAGACAGTAATTCACCTAACATTTTTTCCTTTCTTGTGTAACACTGAAATAATTCAAGAAGATGTATAAATAATTGAAGCTAACACCATCTGTAAAAATGCCATTTTGGCTCTTTACCAATTGATGTGCATTTAAAGCGTAGATGGAAAATGGAGCTTTTTTCATTCTTTTAACTCCAGGAGGATTTAAATGGTTTATTAATCAAGTGCTTTCTCTCTGGACTTAAGTAGGATTATAGGCACTTTTCCAACCTGTCTTCTCTTTTCACATATCAAACTCTTGCCTTCAAGAGAAGTTACCAAAATGCCCAGATTAAGATGGGTCAGTCTATAGAAATGGGGTCAGTTCTCCCCATCCAGTATATTGCAAAGTTGGAAAACTACTCCTGCTCCTTTAAGATATATGAGTCCTGATTCAGGAATTTATAGCTTCAAATCAAGCAAGAATACCACAGGGTGACAAATCTCTATAACATGGGAATTCAAAAAGAAGCCATTATTTCCCGAGCAGAAACCAGAATGCTCGGTAACATGAGGTTAGAATGAGGCCTTCCTAAACCCAAAATTATCTACCTTTGAGTCAGAGTACTCAGAGCTGTAGGGCAGGTTTCCGGAAGTGGTTGGGTGGGTCCCTAATTCTCCAAGATGCATCACAAAACCACTCTCTGCTCAGATAAATTTAGGAAACCCCACATACTATACCCTGCTTCCATTTCCTCATGAATCAAATGGGAAGAAATAAACCTCGGTGTTGATGTAATGATTCGCAAATAATAGAAACTGCTTATAACCTTGTCTGGTACATAGTAAGTGCTACATAAATATACTAATATTATTATTTTAAGTTTTGGAACATGATGAGGAATTTCCACATGTTAAGACCCCTGGACAAATCACACAAATAAATAAGTCTGGTTAATTTTATGTATTCCAGTCGTTCCCAAACTCTTCTGGCCAGTGTCCTTTTATATTCCCATGACACACTTCCCATCATGGGCAGAGCTCGTGTGCATCACTGCAGAGCTCACTGGGGGAGATGCTGTGCTGTGCCTTGGGGCCTCCCCCAGGTTACCTCCAAGGATGAGCCAGGAGATTTTACGCATAACTTAAGCCATGAGATGGCAGAAAAAGAAAAACCAGAACCATGGTTAAGGAGCCATTAAATTTCCAGTTCCTCTTCTATTGAACGTCCTTGATATTTCCTTGGGGATTTAATTCCAAGGTAATAAAAGGCTTTCAGTCCAGGTGGTATTTTTATGTATTATTTTTACATAAAAAATTGGCTGAAAGGTCAAATGGAATGACAATATAGGGCTTCTTGCCCAGACTTGGTATAAAAATGCACACTCTGATTCAACAAGGACAACTATAAACAACCCAGGGCCAGTAAGACCTTAATTCCCCAGTGCAGAACTGGAGAAAACAATGGGAACCTGTTCACAATAGTAACGCAACTCAGGGTATTCCTTTTTCTCTTTACATAACCTAGAACTTATCTCCTGAAACGCATTGATTAGACTGGTACGAATGAAGAACCCATCCTCTTTAATAGCTCACACTTATCTAGCCCTAACTATCCTTAACACATCAACTCATTTAATTCTAACAACAACCCTGAGGTAAGTAGGTTTTTCTCTAGTTTGTAGATAAGTAAACTAAGGCACCAAGCATTAAGTAACTTGCCTAAGATCACACAGCTAGTAAAAGCAGGATTCATTTCATATTTTTAAAATGTTACTTACTTTATGACCTAGGCTCTTCAAAAGATTTATGTCTACTTCTGACCCTGCGGCATTAGGGAGACAAATATTAACCAAACTTCAGACATTCAAGAACTACCTTCACAATGTGTCGTATCCGAAAACCAGCTATTATTTATTAATATTTTCAAATGAACTCATTTTTAACTTGAATAAATGAACTTTGAAAGGAAACATTATTCCATTACCGAGAGAGTGAAAAATCAGTATCCCCTAACTCTAAATAAAAGGTAGCCCTGGAGATAAAAGTAATGCAAATAAAACAGTATTACTAATTTCTTGCTTAAGAAAGCCCGAGGTCATTGACAGGAGGACCAAGGCTGAGGTCTCTGTGTCTCTGTGTCTCTGTGTCTCTGTGTCTCTGTGTCTGTCTCTGTCTGTCTGTCTGTCTCTCTCTCTCTCTCTAGGAAAGAGAGGCCAGCAAGTGCTAGAAGATATTAAAGATTCACTGGCACCAAAATTAGATTTTCTCCTCAATCTAATGACATGCACTGCAAGAGAACTGCAAAGGGAGGCGCCGTCTCACTCTAAGATTCCATACCATTTAATGCCACGAGGGTGGACTACCTCCAGGCCCCTCACTATCGTGGGTGGCTCCACACTTTGAAAAACACTGCTTCAAGGAACATTAGGAGCTAGGGATGTCACAAATGCAGATTTATTTCCCAATAAATCAAGTTTCCCCTGCAGGTTTTTTACATAATAAGAAACCACAGAGATAAATGGAAAATACCACTTCTAGGTTCAATCCATCAATGGTAAAATGATAGGATAAGGGGAAACCTGGCTTGGCTGGTAGGTATGCTGTGAAAGCGACTTGTGGTTTTAGCTGACCACAAGATCAACACCAGCCAAGAGTGGGACACAGGCCCTAGGGACTCCTAGGCTGCAAATTCGGGACCAAATCCAGGGAAGGAAGGGAGACCCTGACTGCATGGTGAGCCAGAAGACCCCTTCTAACAGTCAGGAAACACAACACTAACATAGCATGACCGGTTCAGAATAGACAAGCAGGAATGGCTAAAGTCTGAAAATTAAGCCATATGAGGTTTAAAATTACAACCCATGTCCCCTCAGGATACCCAATCCTCCTTAGCTATGTTCTATTTTTTTTCCCTTGGAATTTTCACGCAATGCAAATTGTTTTTACATGAATTTACTGTCTGTCGCCCTCAGTGAAGACAAGAATTTTTTACTGGTTTGTTCATTAATGTTCCCCCAATGGCTAAAACAATGCCTGACATGTAACAGAGGCTCAGAAAACTGAATGGATTAATCAATTGTTTTAAACTAATTGTGATGGCTTACAAATGAAAACGAGAAAGCTTAGATGAAGTGCAATCAACCTTTTTTTTAAAAAAAGGTTTACTTATTTACTTTTATTTATTCAACCCTCCCCCCCGATGGTTCTCTCTTTTGTCTGCTCATTGTTTGCTCGCCTTCTCCAGGAAGCACCAGGAACTGAACCTGGGACCTCCCACAGGAGAAGCGAATGCCCAACAGCCTGAGCCACATCCGCTCCCTGTGGGCTGCAGCATCTGCTGGCTTGTGGCATTGGCTGGTTGCGGCAGGGGTGGCAACTAGCTCGTCTTCTTTTAGGTGGCACCAGAACCTGAACCCAGGACCTCTCATGTGGTAGGCAGGCGCCCAATTGGTTAAGCCACATCTGCTTTCCACAATCAACTTTTTAAACAGTTACACAAAGATTTATATTTTGTGGTGGTGACAAGTGCAGGCTCTACTATCAGAAAGACATGGGTTTGAATCTCAGACCTGACACAAGCAACTGCATCCTAAGCAAGTGACTTACCTCAGCTTTGACAGAGATAACTCAACAGACTGAGAATCTAAGCATTTTGGAATAGAAAAAGACTGCATGACAATTAGAGTAGTAATAGCACTTACTTCCCCGTTACTGTGGTACTTAAAAAAGATGATGCATATAAGAGCTTGTAAAAACCCTGACATGTAATAAGGTCCCAATACACCATTATTCATCTACATTTATGGTAATTATATTATTGGTCATGGTAATTTGCTGTATATGGCACATAGTGGTGGCAGGAGCCACCTCCTGCTGACACCACAGAACCAACTGTGTGCAACCTTTCAGTGACTTTATATTGGTGTCTTGAAATTGGTCATGGTGGGAGTATTTACACAAAGGAAATTGGCAAACACTGCAAACGAAGGCTCCCTGCCCAGAGTCCACTGTTAACCATTTCCAGCATTCCAGTGATTGCACTGGAGAATAGAATTAGGGGCAAAAACCGAGTAAGGACAAAATTACAAGCAAGGGTACTGTTCGGATTGGAACCAGCGGGACTGCAAGTTTAACTAGAGGCTGGATGACATTGTATGCCAGAAGCACATGAGATGTAATCACTGCCTTGTTTTCTCCGACTGGGCACAAATGACCATCATGTGGGCAGGGTTCTCAACCATCCACATCTATCGCTCAGCATGCCAGTCCACATCTCTATCGCTCAGCATGCCACAGCGCCCACCCGTGGCACAGTGTTACTATATTCAACTGTTTCCTTCCAACTCAAAGATTCTCAAAATTGTACAGCACATGTCTAAAATAAAAAGAGCCAATGTGCTTTTAAATATGAAAAGTGAAGTTTCTCCCTTTAAAATTTACCTTTTCAAACAAAACTGCCAGGGCAATGGGAGCAATTATATAAGGAAAGCCACACCTTCCAGTATGCCTATTATTCTAGCCATAAGGCAAAACAATGGCAAAACAAATTCTGCAAAAGGACCCTGAAAAATGAGTAAAATAATTTTAACTAAACATGCAATGAGCATGAAATTTCTGAGATGCAATAATAATGGGTGGGACACAATGTAACCAAAGATTAAGAATTAACAATGATTATGATTACTAAGTCCTTACATAGATGTATTTTTTTCTATTTTGCCCATACATTATAGAACAAACAAAAGCTAATACCTGAAATTATTGAAAGTAGCTAAAAGGGTCTCACCCATTTATGGTTACTCTAGACCACGGGTTCTTAACAAGGGGTCTGTGAGCTTGAATTGAAATTCAAAAAAACATTACTCTTCTGGGGACGTGTTGGTGTGGGTGTGATATATTTATTAAATAATACATATATTATTTACTAAGGGTCCGTGGTTTTCACCTGACTGGCAAAGGGGTCTGTGGAACAGAAAAGGTTAAGAACCCCTGCTCCAGCCTAACCTCACCATTGTGTATACTCCCTATTGGAATAAATATTCAAAACTGGACTCACCCATTTATGGTTACTGTAGACTAGCCTCACCCTCCTGTATACCTGCTATTGTGATGGGAACCACTCCACCCTCCCATTTTGAATCCATGAACTCCCTAAACTCCTCAAAATCAGGGAAGGCAGATTTGAGACCACCCTCTCTTGTCTTCCACTGGCATTATTAAACCTGCTTTCTCTCAGGCCCATGTGGGTGTGGACTCCAAGGCATCTGCTCCAGGCAAGAACCCAGAGGGGCCCCTGTGGGGTTTCCTTCAATAAGAGATGATCATATTGGCATATTCAATGAAAAGAGCGAGTGACAACAGACCTGTTTAGAAAGCATCTGCTCTCCTATACTTCATTCATGCTTTTCTCTCAATCAAACTCAGTATTCACTTCATACAATAATCTCTCACAAGATGGTCAAAGCCCAGCCATACATAGACAGAGAACAATGATGGAATCAAAAGATTCATTTAAATAAAATTTTATTGAAGTATATCATTCAGTCACAAACATAAACATAAATTTGTGAATTTATAAAACAAACATGCATATTATCATACAAAGCTCCCAAACACCCCCCACCAACACCCCGCATTGTTACAAAACACCTGCTACAAATTATGAAAGAGCATTGCCAAAATATCACTATAAACCATAGTCCATAACTTACATCTGGTGTATTTTCCCCCAACCCACACAATTATTAACATCCTATATTAGTATTATGTATTTATCATTCAGAAGAAAACATTCTCATATTTGTCCTATTAACCACAGTCCATCATCCACCACTGAATTCCCTGTGTTATACAGCCTGTTTTGTACAATCCATTCAAAGCATACACTCAGTGGCTCTCATTTTCATCACAAAGTTGTGCTGTCATCACCCCAGTCAATTTTAGAACATTTTCATTACTCCAAAAGGATAAATCCTATACTCCCTTATTCCTCCCTATTGACCCTCAGAATTGAAAATCAAAAGATTTTTATATCAAGAATCCTATGCAACTCCCCCAAACAAAGCCCCTCATTTCTCCTGAGGCTGCAGCTTCTGCCACTGCCATTGCCACAGGACATCGCCCATCGTGCACCTGGGCACCAGGCCCATCAGATTTCACCTACAAAACACAAGATTTGCAACACCTACTCTCCAGTTCATTGGATTCACCCAGAACAACTAACAAGGAGATGGTGACTGACAATGACCATCTCAAGGAACAGAGAGAGTCTGCAACTGCAAGCAAGATCGTCCCATGCATTTGGCCTATGGGATCTAAGCCCTATCTCAATTAGAGGCAAAGTGGGCATCACCATCCCAGAATGCTCAGGATTGAGGAATGAATGATGGCCTAAAGTAGACTTACTGTTGTTCTACTATAGACTTATTATGATCCTAGCAATGGAAGAACTCTTATCATTGATGTGGAGGCACTGGCCACTGGAGGTTCTGAGAGGAGGAAGAAGGGAAAACAGATGTAATTTAGGGGCATTTTCCAGACTTAGGAATTGTCCTGAATGGCACTGCAATAACAGATAACAGGCCCTTGTATATGTTGTAACAAATTACAAAAATGTGTGGGAGAGAGTGTAAATTACAGTGTAAACTATAATCCATGCTTACTGTCAGTGCTCCAAGATGTGTTCATCAATTGTGTCAAATGTACTACACTAATGAAGTATGTTGTTGATGTGGGAAAATGTGGGAGTGCTAGGGAGCAGGGCATATGGTAATCCCCTATATTTTTTATGTAAGTTTGTTTTTAAAAAATAAAAAAGTATATTTAAAAAACAAAATAAAACAAAACAAAAAGAATCCTATGCAATTCACATAAGGGAATTAACAGATATTGGATAACTCTATGTCAAGTAACTGTAATCCTTTCATGCTGTAAAATCTATATAAGTGGAATTCTACAAGCCCCCATAAACAAAATACCACAAACCACAAATAAAGGGTCTCACAGAGTGATCAACTAAGGATAAGAATTTGGGGTAAGAAGCTAAAGGGTACCAAAGGGCTACAGAATGGGGTAGTGGGCTGGGCCAGAAATCCTGGTTCTAATGCTTTCTTTGATTTCTAGTAGTTAAGTGACTTTGGACAAGTCACTTAAAATTGTAGTTTTCTTTACCAGGAAAAGGAGAAAATAATTCCCCTGGGTATCTTGCTCCTTTGCTAGAAGGGTAAAACACATAATATATATCAAAGTTAAGTTCTTTAAAAACAAAATCGGAAAATCAGAAAATTATATTCTAAAAAGGAAGAATCAGGTACTTTAAATTCTATATCAGACTTTACTATTAGTTCTTCAAGTCAGGAGGACATGTATTTAGCAAAGTCCACGTGCACCCACTTGAATTGTGTTGTTTTCAACTTATATTACAGGGTAAAATTCCGTTTATGTATTATTTCTCCAGGGCACATAAAATCCTGCCATTGGGTATGGATTTGAACCTACTTTCTGGGTACGGTACAGTGAAAATCCCCACACAGATTCTCTTACAGCTGACTTTTCATTCTATGTGCCTTATGACACTAATTAAATAATGTATTTTAAAATACTCCCTCCTCCTTGGAGTCATCACCTCATTTTAAAATGCTTCCCTGAAACCTGACATTGCCACACAACCCAATAAATAAACTAGAGAGATAACTCGAGAGACTGAGAATTCAAGCATTTTGGAATAGAAATTGTATTAAATGATCTACCATGTTTGCACACAAATGCTCACAAACATTTCAAAAAATTTTTCTAATATTTTTTAATAAAGAAAAACCTTGAACTTGCACTTTTCTGATCTGATTTCTATACCAGTTTCTCGCTTATTTTCTCTCTGTTCATCCTAAAAGAATGCAAAGAAGGCCCTGTAGGAGACCTGGAGATTATACTCCATTCAAATTACTTCATTATATTGTTCAAGGAGGAAGTATTTCATACATCCTGACCCTAAGATGTGTCAAATAAGAACATCAGAATTGCCCCAAATTCCAAGATCGTGATTCAGTTTACACAAATCCAAGAAGGATATTTGTTCACATTCCCTCTACTTTTTCCAAATGCATCTTTAGAGGTGATGATCTACAACAGTCAGGAACACTATGTTTCTTATACATAATCAAAGTAATCTCTGTTTTTGTTTTTATAGGATATGTAATAAGCTTATTAGTTTACACACAGGCTCTTGATGCTAAAAGATAAAATTCAGGACCTAGGTAGAAATGTGGAAAGGAAAGAGATTATATTCAGGATATTATTATTAGTTTTGCTTTATAAAACAATATTTTGAGAATCTGACATCTTATAAAGCTTGAATAATTCATTATATTTTCTAAAACTGGCTACCTATGTTGGCTCAAGGAGAAACAGAAGATCTCAACTATTAAAGAGTTTGAATCAGTAATCCAAAACCTCCCAACAAAAGAAAGCCCAAGACCACATGACTTCATAAGGGAATTTTACCAAAATTCAAGAAGAATTGATACCAATCTTACTCAAACTCTTCCAACAAATTAAAGAGGAGGGAACACTCCCTAATGCATTCTACAGGGTGAACATTATACTCATATCAAAGCTAGATAAAAGTACCATAAGCAAAGAAAATTATAGGCCAATATCTCTTATGAATATAGGTGCAAAAATAATCAACAAAACAGTAGCAAGCCAAATCCAACAGCACATTTAAAGAATTATACACCATAATCAAGTGAGATTTAAACCAAGTATGCATGGTTAGTTCAATATAAAATCAATTAATGTAATATGTCACATTAATGGAACGAAGGGAGGAACCATTTGATCCTCTCAATTGACACAGAGAAGACATTTCACAAAGTCAAGCACACTTTTTTGATAAAACATTTAGAAAACTAGAAACAGAAGGAAAGTTTCTCACTATGATAAGGGCATATATGAAATACCTACAGCTGACATCATACTCAATGGTGAAAGACTGAAAGCTTTCCATCTAAAATTAGGAACGTGACAAGGATTCCACAGTTATGACTGTTATTCAACATTATACAGCAAGTTCTAGCTAGAGCAATTAGGCAAGGAAAAAGGGGGGCGGGGGGGATTCAAATTGGAAAGGAAGAAGCAAAACTTTCCCTATTTACAGATGACAAGATCCTATATAGAGAAAATTCTGAAAAATCCACAGGAAAACTCCTAGAGCTAATAAATGAATTCAGCTAAGTAGCAGGGTATAAGATCAATACCCAAAAATGAAGAAATGGTGGAAAAGTCAATTTATAATAGCAACCAAAAGAAAAAAATATTTAGGACTATATCTAACCAAAGATATAAAGGACTTGTTCAGAGAAAACAGTAAAACGTTGATAAAAGAAGTTTTTTTTTTACAAGACCTGAATAAATGGAGGGACAGTCCATGTCCATAGATTGGAAGACTAAATATTGTTAAGGTGTCAATTCTACCCAAAGTGATTTACAGAATCAACATAAATCCAATCTAAATTCCAACCACCTACTTGGTAGAAATGGAAAGGCCAATCATCAAATGTATTTGAAAAGGTAAGCAGCCCAAATACCCAAAACCTTCTTGAAAAAGATGAAGTTGGACTCACACTTCCCAATCTTAAAAACTTATTGCAAAGTCACAGTAATCAAAGCAGCATGATACTGGCACCAATACAGGTATATAGACCAATGGAATAGAACTGAGAGCTAAGAAATGAGCCTTCACATTCAGAATCAATCAGCCAATTGATTCTGACAAGTAGACAAAGACTATTCAACTGGGAAAGAATAGTATCTCCAACAAATGGTACTAGGAAAACTGGATCACCATTTGCAAAAGAACGAAGGTGGACCCCTACTTGACAACATGTACAAAAATCAACTCAAAATAGATCAAAGATTTAAATATAAGAATCAGAACTATAAAACTGCTAGAAGAAAACATAGGGAAGCATCTTCAGGACCTTGTGTTAGGCAATGGTTTCTTAGACTTTACACCCAAAGGACAAGCAACAAAAGAGAAAAAAAAAAGGTAACTGGGACCTCAATAAATTTAAAATTTTTTGTGCTTTAAAGGTCTCATCATGAAAGTAAAACAACCAACATCATAGGAAAAAATCTTTGGAAACCACATACCCAATAAGAGTTTAATATCCAGAATATATAAGGAAATCCTTCACTAAACAACAAAGACAACCAACCCAATTTTAATATGGGCTTGAGTAGACATTTCTCCAAAGAAGATATATAGTCATATCATGCATGAAAAGATGCTCCATGGTATTAGCCTTCAGAGAAATGCAAACCAAAACCACAATGAGACACCATTTCATACCAACTAAATGGCTACTTTTTTTTTTTTTTAAGTTATCATAATTGGGGAAACTGTGGAGAAATAAAACATTCATTCATTGCTGGTGGGAATGTAAAATGGTGAAGCCACTATGGAAGACATTTTGGCAGTTCCTCAGAAAGTTAAGTATATAATTACCATAGAAATTGGCAAACCCACTTTTAGGTGTATACCCAAAGGAATTGAAAGCAGGAACTTGAGCAGATATTTGTACGCTGTTGTTCACAGCAGCATTATTCACAATTTCCAAAAAGATGGAAGTAACCCAAGAATCCATCAACCAATGAATCAATGTGGTATATACACACAATGGAGTATTTTTCAGTCATAAAAAAGAACAAAGTCCCAATACATGCAACAACATAGATGAACTTTGAAGACATGTTGAAAGAAATAAGCCAGACAAAAAAGTACCAAATTGTATGATGTCACTGCTATGAAATAATTCAATAAGCAAACTCAGAGTCAGAATCTAGAATATAGGTTACCAGGGGACAGAGTGGGGATAGGGAATAGGGAGTTAAGGCTTAAAATGTACAGAGTTTCTACTTGTGACAATGGAAAAGTTTTGTAAATGACGGTGGTGACAGGGTAGCACAACATTGTGAATGTAATTAACAGCACTGAATTACATGATTGAATGTGTTTAAAAGGAATAAAGGATATGAAAGGTAAACCTTTCCAGGGCTATTCAGACAATCCAGTTGCAGACAAAGGCCATATTCTTTTCTTGGAATACATAGGGATGTAAAATGGTTGATGCATTAACTATCTATTGCTGTGTACAAAATTGCTCCAAAACACAGAATCTTAAAACAAAAATAAACACATTATTTCACACAAATTCTGTGGGTCAAGAACTCAGGAGCAGCTCTAGCTCATGATCTCTTCCTTGACTGCAGTCAAGATGCTGGCTGGAGCTGCAATCTTGATCGAAAGGCTTGATCAGAGACAGAGGGTCGGGTCTGCATTCCAGATGGCTTGCTCACAAGGTTTCTAGCAAGAGATCTCAGTTCCTTGCCAGTGATTGGTAGGAGGACCCAGTTGCTCACATATGAACTACCTGCATGTCCTCACAACATGGCAGTTGATTTCCCCCATGGCAAGTGATCCAAGAGAGCAAGATGGAAGCTGCAATGTGTGTGTTTTTTTTTTTCAAAGGAGGCACCAGGGACTGAACCCAGGACCCCGTACGTAGGAAGCAGGTACTCAGCCACATGTGCTCGCACAATGTCTTCCATGTCCCAGCCTCAGGAGTGACTCCCTCATTCCCACCATATCCTGTTGACAAAATGACAGTCCTGTTCATTGGCTATTCACAGGCATGAAGAGGAGTCAGTCAGAATCATTGGGGGAGGAGCTGGTCTCAGAGATGATGTCTTAGTTTGCCAGGCTGCCCTGACAAATATCACACAATGGGTTGGTTTTAAAAACAGGTATTTATTGGTTCCGGTTTTGGGGCCAGAAGTCCAAATCAAGGAATAGTAAGAAAATGCTTTCTCCTCAAAGTCTAGGATTGTGCCAGCCTGCTGCAATCTTGGGGTTCCTTGGTTTATGACTTGAATCTCACTTCCCATCGCATAGCGCTGTCTCAGTTTTGTTTTTTAGGAGGTATGGGAGATTGAACCCAGAACCTCAAACATGGGAAGCAGGTGCAAAAACCACTGATCTACACTCACTCCCCACCGAATTCTCTTTATAAAGTGTCCAGTAATCCACACAATGGCCCAACTTGCCTAAATTGGCCACACCTTAACTAAAAATAACATCTTTAGACTGTCCTATGTAGAGTGGGTTCAAACCCACAGAATGTAGATTAAGAATAAGAATATGGGGAAACGGACTTGGCCCAGTGGTTCCCGGGCCTCCTTGACCCAGGTGGAGCTGTCCCATGCGCAGTGCTGATGCGTGCAAGGAGTGCCCTGCCACGCAGGGGAGCCCCACACACAAGGAGTGCGCCCGTGAGGAGAGCCACCCCAGCGTGAAAAGAAAGTGCAGCCTGCCCAGGAATGGCGCCGCCCACACTTCCCGTGCCAAAGTATCAAATTTATCACTAGGGTAGGACACACAGTAGAACAAGGCAGACACCGCCCCCGCCCTCCTAGACTTGTTATCTTTATCAGGAAACACACAAAAATTTAAACATTCAATAAAGGTATGATGAATACTACGACAAGGAGTATAAGACCACAGAGGAGGGGTTATATTTTCCCCAAACCTAGCGTGTTAAGGAAGGGAAGGACATCCTTAGTATGTGACACTGAAGCTAAAAAGTAAAATATGTATAGGATAGCAGTTAGCTTGGGCAAAAAAGAATAATCCAGGTAGAGAGAAAAGCAGGTTTTCAGGTCAAAAGCCAGAGTGAGGGGACTTTAAGGAACTGAAAAGAGTTTAAAGAATGTAGAGTGAAAGGGGGCCAATGGAAAGAGTGAAGAGAAATAGCCAGACAGACTGAATTCTCTGCAGCTCCTCCCAATAAGAGGCAGAGTCTACGTCCTCGGTCCTTGAGTTCTCACTGGCCCCACGACTTGCCTTGACCAGCAGAAGGTGGCCAAGGTGGCACTGTGTGAGCTCTGGAGCCCAGCCAACTGTACTCTCACTCTTCTGGCATGCTGCCCTGCAGCCTCCAGATAAGGAAGCCAATCTAGCCTGTGGGAGGATGAGAGAGCAAGAGGGGACCGAGGGGCCCCTCTTGGGCCTGCTAGCTCAGCCATTCCTCCGGTGAACACTGCCAAGTGACCGAACCCAGGTCAACACAGCCCAGGAACTATCTGGGCATCCCACGGAATCATGAGCAATAATCTTTTTTCTTTTTAAACTACTACACTTTGGGTTTTTTGTTTTTTGTTTTTTAGGAGATACCAGGGATTGAACCCAGGACCTCGTACATGGGAAGCAGGCACTCAACCACTGAGTTACATCTGCTCCCCAACAAAAGTTGGGTATTTTGTTTGTTTTTAGGAGGTGCCGGTGAAGAATGAATCCGGGACCTCATACATAGGAAGCAGGTGCTCAACCACTGACTACATCCTCTCCCCACTTCGGAGATTTTGTTAGGCAGCAAAGGGAAAGAGACCACAACACCCAGCACCAGGGGAAGGACTTTGATCTACCTTCTGAAATCAGTGGAGAGCCCTGGAAGGGCTTTAAGTATGGGGTAACATAATCATTAATGCCACAAACATAATGCCTAGGCCAACAAGTTTTCCTAGGGCCTAAAATATTATATTCCTGGTAAGAACAAGGTTGACCACAAAATACAAAAAGAATACAGAAAAATCAAAATTCATAAATGTTTCATTAGATATTGGCGATCTATAACATCTCAATTGCAATTCAATTCTTATGGAGTTACATATATTGATTTTCATTCGAGAAGTAGGGTCATTTTAACTTACTTGATATGTCGCAGAGTAGGGGACTCTCCACAGTACCTTGTACCTTGACCAGACAAAAAGGAACAGAGGGAAGGGCTCAGAAGTGAGGGTAGCAAATAACAGACAAAAAAGGCTTACTACACCAAGGCTTTGACCCACCAATATGGCAAGGAAGAAATTATATTTATCTTGCCAGCCAAAATAAAATGAAGAAAATTCAACAAAATTTTAGTCAGTGTAAAACAATATAATCACCTAACTTTCCCTAGACAGTACCTTTTGCCAATACAAAGCCAGCAGGTGCCTATACCAGAGAGAGAATCTCATCAGGAAAGTAAACTAGCAAAAGAGAGGGAGGCCTATATTGTGGAATCTAAATTCCAATAGGGGAAGCAGATGTGGCTGAAGCAAGTGGACTTCTGCCTACCACATGGAAAGTCCCAGGTTCAGTTCCCAGTACCTCCTGGAGAAGGCGAGCTGGTGCAGCAGGCAGGCATAGCAAGCTGATTCGACAAGATGACACAACAAAAGAGACACAAAGAGGAAAGACAATGAGAGACACAACAAACCAGGGAGCTGAGGTGGCTCAGGTGATTGAGCACCTCTCTTCCAAATGGGAGGTCCTGGGTTTGGTTCCTAGTGCCTCCTAAAGAGAAGACCAGCAGACACAGAAGAGCACACAGCAAATGGACACAGAGAGCAGACAGCAACCACAAACAACGAGGAAGGGATAAATAATTCCTCAAAAAAAATTAAAGTAAATAAATAAATCCTAATAGCAAGTTATTTCTGTTTGAGATGTGAAAGCACTGTCAAAAGAAAGACAGCCTGACAACTACCTTGAAAATGCTGTCAACCTATTTGCAGACCTCAGCCTGCCCCTCCCTGTCACTTCTCGCTTGCCCTTTTCCGTCAGATTGCCATGGCCCGCCAGCTTTGTCTGTTTTGAATGGCAGTGCTCAATGTTCAGCTAAGGAAATCCCCTCCTTCCCTAGCTAGCTCACCAGGAAATTGTTTGGAAGTCAGCTTTTTCCCGGAGGTGGCCTGACTGTCCACAGGGAGAAAGAGAAGGTTTTCCAGGGGCCAAGAGTACTCCTGTGGCAGGCCAATTGATGGATGGTGGTAAGACCACAAAGCCCCAGGAAAATTCCACAGCAAGTGCATCTGGGTACGTGTGTGTTTGCTACATGGCTTGCTTTGGATAAGTACAAGTCACACTGACGTTCCCTTCCCTGCTAAATAAAATTTTTAAGCCACACCTTTTTTTTTTTAGTTTTGTGCTTTTTTAACTTCCAACTTAATGGTCCTCAGGAGAACCACAGCAAAGGCTAATTCAAAGGAGGAGGAAGAGGCAGGTAATGAAATTACTCGAAATTAAGTAAGATTTTTACCTAGAGGATATTCTTCTATTAGAACATTAGCTCAGAAAAGTTATAAATAGGTCAGTCACAACTCTTTTACTTTTTAATTTAATTTGTATTTGCTTTTTAGAAAAAGAACAGTTGTAAGAATGAAGAGAGTCTGGACAAAATAATGGTCTAGTAAGGTGGAAATGTTTGACTAGATACCTGTGTTCCATATATCAATATGCTCATCCTTCCTATCAAGTTCAAATATGTACAAGGAAGACAAACTTCAAGTTACTGAGAAGTTCTTCAGTTACCCAAGCCACAAACAAAATTAGAGCTGCCCTGAAAAATAAAGAACTTGATCAGTGGATACAATTTCTTTGAATTTAGGGCAGATAACTAAAGTGACACTCAGAGGGGAAAAAAAATTTTTTTTAAATGTGGTTTTTTAAGGACCTTACACAACAGGCTTCTGTCGGGATAATTCAAGTACCATACCAAGGGGGGAGCACAGATGATGTCAAAATGACCCCTTCAGTCTCATGATGTTAAAAGTGACAACCTCCCCACATGTGGGACTAGATGCTTGTTCCTTTTTCTGCATTTAAGTAGAACCATTTAGAATGCAAAATAAAGTGTGAAGCATCCACCCTTTGAAGGCAGGCTTCTTATAATAAACATACTCTGGCCATCCTAATTTTCAAAGGCCTGAAGATGTCCTTGTTCTTTGGTGTAACAATGACATAAGATTTATTTATAGTTTTCCCCAAGACTCATTAAACATTTCCTCATATGAGACATCACTAAAAAATCATTTTATTGTGAAGGCCGGCAGAGTGCAAGGGAAAACGGTCTTCAAAGACAAAAAAACAAGGTTCTGTAGACTGTCTTTGCAGCAGAGGGTGGAGGCACAATTTTTTTTACTGAGGATGCAACCATTGTAGGTAAACAGCAGGAACTCTCTCCTGATGTTATATCCTGTCGTGTTTAACTCATTAATTTAGTAGGCCCTAAGCTACCACAGTAAACACTCGCACTAGTCATTCTTTTGTGGACAACCCCCCCCCAACAAAGCATTTTATTATGACTACATAGGGAAAGAGAAAAAAAACAAACCAGTCTATGTTTACATAGATCACACACTGAATGGGCTACTCAGAAATACACTCTTTTGAACTTATTGTGTCACAGCTGTACATGAAGAATCTTTTTATTTATTTACCCTTTTTTAACGCCTTTTGCAAATCCTACCAATTTCCAAATTTCTATTACAATGGAGAGGAAGATCAACATAGCAAATGTATATAAACTTTTCTTATTGAAAAATATAAACTAAATTTGCCATCAAATCATTATTTCATAGTTTTTCAAGATTCCACTGTGGGATAAAAAATCAATAGTCAGATGGATTGGCAATGCTAATTCTGGACAAATTACAGTTAAATGCAGACAGCTATAAGTTGATAATGAATTACTCATAGACAGACTGAGCAATGTAAGTATCCACAGAGATATTGTCAAATGGCCTTAAGGCTGGTTTATTTTCTAAATATGGAGAAAATAATCCAATTGTGAACGTTAAATCATGAGCCCATCTAAATTATCAGGTAGGAGTGACACGAGCTATATAAACTACCAACTGCTACTTCTCCATCACTTAGACCATCCCTGGAATGTATCACCTCCATCAAAGACCCTACAAGAAAGGAAAGGGTAATTGATTTGAGGACTAAAAGTTAAATAATTTGGGTCTAATGGGGTTTGGAAGCAAAACTGACATTCCTCATATTCTTTGAACATTAGTAAGTACATTGTGGTCACTTGATAAATGGTTGTTCATAATATTACTAAGTTTCTGGGTTATTTTACAGTCTCTAGAGATAAAGGAAGAATAAAATGAGAAAGAAGAACCTTAGACAACTAAAGGATACATCAAATAAGAATAATGAAATAATCAGTGTGGTAAAGGCTAGGCTGAGTTGCCTTCCTGTTGTCCATCTTGCCCCACGATTTCTTAGCAGTCATTACCATCTTTCACTCCTCTCTACTACTCACCCCCCAACACCCCAAAATTATAATTGGACATACACAGAATCCAAGAAAAAAAATGTTTGTGGAATCAATGTGCAAAGCATTAGAACACCACTGCCCTTAGCTATAACCAAGACATTTCACTAAAGCAACATTGTATCAAATTATTCCAGAGCAGTTTTCCATCACAACACTACTGACATATTTTAACAGATAATGTTTTATTGTAGGGGACAGTCCTGTGCATTTTTGGATAGTTAGCAGCATCCCTGTCCTCTTCCCACTAGATGCCAGTAGCATCCTCACGGAGTGACAACAAAGCACACATCTAGACATGGTCAAATGGCACCCGCTTGGAGGTGGGAACTTCACCTCTTGATGAGAACCACTGGGCTACCCTGGCATCTAAGAGAACCAGTCTGAAGTTCTTTGAATAGCTTCTCTCACAAGTGAATAAATTAAACTCTTTACGAATAAAAATTGGTTCCCAATGACTTGTGGACATTGAAAGAAGAATATTAACTTTCATAAAGAATGCCACTTTCGGGAAACGGACTTGGCCCAGTGGTTAGGGTGTCCGTCTACCACATGGGAGGTCTGTGGTTCAAACCCAGGGCCTCCTTGACCCGTGTGGCGCTGGCCCACGCGCAGTGCTGATGCGCGCAAGGAGTGCCGTGCCACACAGGGGTGTCCCGGGCGCAGGGGAGCCCCACGTGCAAGGAGTGCACCCGTAAGGAGAGCCGCCCAGCACGAAAGAAAGTGCAGCCTGCCAAGTGCCCAGGAATGGCGCCGCCCACACCTCTCACGCCGCTGACGACAACAGAAGCGGACAAAGAAACAAGACGCAGCAAATAGACACAGAGAACAGACAACCGAGGGCGGGGATTAAATAAATAAATAAATCTTTAAAAAAAAAAAAGAATACCACTTTCCTTCCTCACCTACAGCCCGGAGCTTAAAAGACACCGTGCTGCCACTTACACAGTGCCGTTTGTGAGAAGTGTTACTTTTACTAATGACTAATGCCACCTGTGGGAAAAGCAGATACCAAACCAACAAATGGAGTAATCTAGTGCAATGTTCAGTTATGAAACAAAAAATTTCTTACTGAGAGTCAATGGCCATCACAAGCTGTTGCCAGAACTGATAAGCAATAGCTGAAGAAGTTTTACCCATGCTCTGAAGAACTGTCATCTTCTAATAGTCCTCAAGTAGATAGTTCATAGTTTTGTGGTTTGGACATAATTTGCTTTGTCCTCTAAACACAATTACTGTGGGGTCAGAAAGAAATGTGGCATGATCCCAAGTCTATATAATATGGTTGGCATTTTATTTTGATTGAGTTTTTAATTACTACAATTAAATATGAAGTCAAAGTCAGTTACCATTTCCTTTTTAATTTAAAGTTAAAAATATCATATAGAATGCTAGCAACTGCCTTGCTTTCCTCATCGGTAAATTGGGGGTTATAATAATAGCACCTACTCCCTAAAGAGCTGTTATGAGGATCAAATTACTTAATATATGTAAAATATTCACAATGCTGCTAGCATGTACCCAAGGGTTAAGAATTAACAAATAATTATAATCATTATATCATTATATAGATACCTTTATAATTATAAAATAGCAAAAGGTTAATTCCTGAAATTACTAGGAGCTGGCTAGATTGGTCCCACTCCTGTTTAAGGTAGTTCTAGACTTAACCTCATCCTGTATATTTACTTTCGTGATGGTAATTCTAGATGGAACTCACCCAGGTGTATACTTACTATAGGGATGGTAACCACACCACCCACCTCTGTTTAATATCCATATGAAAGGCTTCTTACTGACTTTTGTTCTGCACACTCCTATCCCAAATTCCTGTGACTGACCCTAGTTTGCCACCCCCCCCCATTCATCCTGACCAGCCCCTTAATGTTTATTAATGAAGGATCCTGTGTTCAGCTCCGCCCCAATTATTCTGGCACCCAATGTTATAAAACATTAAAATTCCTGCAGATCAGGGAGGCAGTTTGGGGCCATGAGGCCACTGCGCTTCATTGCTTACACAACCAATAAAACTCTCTCTTTGAAACTCCAGTGTCTCAGGAATTAGCTTTAAAATATGCATCAGGACAAGAAAACCTGCTTTTGTTCTATATCAGGCATGTAAGGGTTTTTTAAAAAATAAATAAAATTAATATTGCTCTATATCTGAAGGTGAAATTATAATGTTTATGCTTACATTCTTCATATCAAATTGGCTATATTATTTTGCTGTTCTTTTCAGGCAGTAGGCACAGAAACTAAGCCCTTTGAAATGTTCCTTTCTGTCTTGGGACTTTCTGTTTCTCACAAAACAGACATCTTGGGGGAGAAAAAACATTTCAGGAAACAAGACCCTACTCTGTGTGTGTGTGTGTGTGTGTGTGTATTACATATATGTAAATTCTGGTTGTAACCCACTATATATAGATTTCACTACCCACAGTCCTGAATCTTGACCTACAATTTGAAAAACACTGCTTTAGACTAGTATTTCTCAAAAGCACTCTATAGAAAAGTACTCTTTTTTTTAATACATATATATAGGACAAAGTAAACTTTTTTTTTTTTAAATATTACATTCAAAAAATATGAAGTCCCATTCAACCCCACTGCCCCTACCCCCCACTCCCCCCACAGCAACACTCTCTCCCATCATCATGACACATCCATTGCACCTGGTAGGTACATCTCTGGGCATCACTGCACCCCATAGTCAATGATCCACATCATAGCCCACACTCTCCCACATTCCATCCAGTGGGCCCTGGGGGGATCTACAATGTCCTGGAGTTGCCCGTGAAGCACCACCCAGGACAACTCCAAGTCCCAAAAATGCCTCCCCATCTCATCTCTTTCTCCCATTCCCCGCACCCAGCAGCCACCATGGCCACCCTTCCCACACCAATGCCACATTTTCTCTGTGGACATTGGATTAGTTGTGTCCATTGCACATCTATGTCAAGTGGGGGCGAAAAGTACTCTTAAGACATGTTAAAGAATGGGTTCCATGGTCAAATAAGTGGGACACATTTCATTTTATATACCCTACCAACAGAACTAGCCTTAAGAAATTCTGCAATTAAGAAATCTGTTAATTTTTATAGAACTCAAAAGTTCCCAATTTTATGTCTAAACCTTAAAAAGCACATTTTATTCTGTTGTAACAGATTAGCACCACATGGTTTGAGGATTCCTAGGCTAGTTTTTATATTTCCCAAATAAAATTTTTTAAGAAAAGAAAAATACCATTTCCAGAGAGAAACACCCTTAACATAGTCTAAAAGTGCCTAACCCTGTGCCTAATACAAAATAAGTGCTTAGGAATCCTTACTACTCAATTGATGTAGTTTTGCAATTTCTTATTAAAATTTAATGCAAAGTAGACCTGAATCCCCTTAAAAAGGAATGTACTAGTTAAGGAAGTAGAGTAGCACAGACTGAAAGTGCTATATAAATGCTAATAGCTTTCAAATGGTTTTTTAAAAAGGACTATGAAAAATTGTTTCCATCTATTAACGAAGTGACAAAAACAAATGGGATCTGAAGGGAACTCTTTGGATATTTCATCGCCTTTCTACAAGAAATTTCTAGAAAGAAGTATCCCTGCCAGCATCCAGCTCACTGAGGAAATAGCTCAAAAAGAAAATCTATATGCCTAAATTACCATTTGCAAAAGAATAGTGGAAAATGGAGATGGGGGCAATATATATCTAATAATTGGGAAATGGTTAGGAATAGTGTGTCAATTTTGTTGGATAGACATTAAAATGTGTAACAACTAAGTACATTCATTGGGTATATTCATTATATGATATTGCTGGGTTGGGAGTAGAGTATAGAGAATAGAAACTAAACTGTACATTTTTAAATTTATATGAAAACCATCAGGGAAACTGAAAATTGTTGGTGTGTTAAGACAGTGGTTCATGGGAAACAGACTTTGGCCCAGTGGTTAGGGCGTCCGTCTACCATATGGGAGTTCCGCGGTTCAAACCCCGGGCCTCCTTGACCCTTGTGGAGCTGGCCATGCGCAGTGCTGATGCGCGCAAGGATTGCTGTGCCACGCAAGGGTGTCCCCCGTGTGGGGGAGCCCCATGCGCAAGGAGTGCGCCTGTGAGGAAAGCCGCCCAGCGTGAAAAGAAAGTGCAGCCTGCCCAGGAATGGCGCCGCCCACACTTCCCGTGCCGCTGACGACAACAGAAGCGGACAAAGAAACAAGACGCAGCAAAAAGACACTGAGAACAGACTACCAGGGGAGGGGGGGGAATTAAATAAATAAATAAATCTTTAAAAAAAAAAAAAAGACAGTGGTTCTGAAATGTGGGGGCACAAACAAATCTGCTGTCAAAGCCTATTAAAAAATTCAGGATAATCTAGGGACTGTATAACATAGTGATAGATGAGGATTGGGGTTAATAATACAAATAAAAGAATGTTCCTCTATTACACGGTATTAACAAGATGGGTAAAATACAACTAATATAGGCTATAGTTAACAGTAATACAGTAATATTTTTGTAGCAAAGGCAAAGAAGGTACTATATCAATGTTAAAGGTTAAAAAAAAAAAGAATATGGGAATGAGTTTTATGAGATGTGAATATGATCAAGCTTTTTTTTTTTTCACTGTCTTTATTAACAAGGAGAGTTTGGTCATGTCATTTAACCAATCCGTGCTCAAGTATTCATCTTTTGCAACACTGGAGAAACAACTAAGTTTGTTTTTAGGATTAAATAAGATAAACCTGTCTGTACAGGACTTTTCAAACCAATGCTTCCATAATTTGTTAAGCTACCTTTGGTCTGTTACTTCATTTTTTGAGATTGAAATACATTTTTTTTTTTTAATTGCAGAATCTCTGGGCTCTCTTCCAGACAAATGTCCAAGAATCTGCATTTCTAATGAAGGCAATTCTGAGGCTAGTTGTTTGTGACTACTGACTGTGCATCTAGCATGTGCCAAGTTCTGTTCTAGCTGCCGCGTATATACACAACCGTGAACAAAGTCATATATGAGAAAAAAGCATTAAAGTGATCATGTATATTTTAATATTAAAACTGTGTTTCTCAAGAAAAAAAAAAATTTTAATTACGAACCAAAATTTCTCTGCTCTCTGCCTTATTTTTGTGCCAAAGAGGAAAACATATTAAAGAGCTCCCTGAGCTTGACTCTAAGGTCAGCCTATGACGTGGACCCTGGAGAGGAGTGGAATTAACTGGCCAGAGAGGGCTCACAGCCACCTGGAGAGGTCCTCCAAAGGAGGCCTCACCTTTCCTGCTGTTCCTGCACAGCCTCACAGCTCTACCCTCCCAGGGAATTAAGTGGGGTGACTGGGAATCAGAAAAGGTGTTACTTCATTCCTAAAGGAGCACGGGTTAGCGACAGAGGCATAGGGAGTGAACTTCCAGAATCTGTGAGTCATCGTCTGACTTGCTGGTTGTCTGAAGCTGACCTCTGAACTCTGCCAGTTAGAATTTTGCTCCTTGCCTTCCTGGCATTTCATCATTTATTTTGTGATTTGGAATATTAGAAATTCACTACACTCTGGTTTGGTTCTTCTTGCTTTGGGTATAAATTCCAGCAAGCTTCTCAAGGTTAGAGAAAGGCAGAGTCAAGGGTAAAATAAAATTCAGCATGGGAGGGAGCAGCCAACCAACGGGACAGCTCAACCCTATTTGTCTTGGCAAGGCATTCAGTAAACTGTTGGTTATGTCATTTGCCCGCAAGTAGGCAGACCTCCCTGTTTTGCAGTCATCCATTTCCCCAAACACACAAATCCAACAGTGCACACCCAGCCCACTCCAACTCCAGAGACAAAGGAGGAGAAAACAGAAAGGATGCATTCCACAAGGAAGAAAACATGTAAGAGTTTTAAATATTAAAATGTTTTTCACCTAGAGAGTATGAAAGTTCAGGAAAAAGTGGGTACCTGGAGAATTTTACCCAGGTAATGAGTTAATACAACAGCACACTAAAATCCAGATCTAAAATGACAAATCAACAAAAGCAAAGCAGAGCCCAAAATCCCACTGCTGGATTGTTTCATCTGAGGTACTTTACATGACTTAATTTCAATGTATAGTTAAATGTCAAGAAAAATTGGTTCATTTTCTATATTGAGTTGGGTTTGTTGCCCTAAGACCTTTAGGTTCTAGGTAGTCTATAAATAAAATGAATAACATTTTATTCTTAATGTTACATAAATAATTCCCCAGTTTGTGCTTCCTACAGTCCCTAAAGGAAACAGAATCCAAAGGGTGCAAGAGAAATTGATCCATAAGCCATAACCAAGAGTTCCTGAAAGTAGACCAACAATGCTAAGATAACAGATCTCTGTTCTCTGACATTTATGGTTTTCGCCATAGTAGTTCTGGGATCAGCATTTGTAAAATCCCAAACAGAACATACAAGGTATAAATATCCCCTAAATATAATTAACTGAGGTAGGTTAGTATAGTGAAAGAGAAGACTTGGGTCACAGCTAAAGACCCAGCAGACAACGTGGCCACCCGGAAACCTCCTGAGGGGTCCCGCCAGACCCTGGAATGAGAATCCCATTGGAGGTCAAGGGAAAGCCCCGGATATCCTCAAAAGGCCTTACCACTGGCCCCCTGAGAAATGACAGGTGGGGCAACCACTCCAAACAGCAAACAGACTTTAAAAATCCTGACCTGGGGTCCCATGCGCACAACTCACCCTGCAGTATGCCTACAGTCCATTCCTCACCATGAACTGTGCACTTTTCTCATTTCCTTGTTTCTTAATAAACTCTTTACTGTGCTGCCTACCCTATGGCATGTCCTTAAATTCTCTTATGTGACATAAGTCAAGAACCAAGAAGCCCAGAAACCAGAGCCATCCGGTAACATTATAACCTAGAAAACAATATGATTAGCCAAATGGGAGCATAGGAAGAACAAACAGATGTTTTTCTAAATCGTGTAAAGATTTTAAAAAGAAAGAAAAAACAGTACCTATATCTTAAATCGCCAAATAAATATATGGAGACAAGTTATTTCAAGGTAAGGCCAACTCCATCCTTCCTCAAAGGCTCCTGTGTTTCCTAAAACACCAAATTTTCTCCTTCTTTTTGAGACTTTCTTCATTCTGAATAAAATCATCTCCTATTTGCCTGATGCTCTATGTCCCCTCATTATAAGGGAATCAAATTACCCAAGTCGAGCTTATGGTAACTTTCAAGTAGGATTAAAAGTCACTTGGTCAGCCTCGCTAAACTACAGCTTGTGGCAGGCACAGAAGACTGGGTCAAGCCCCTCCAAAAATCTAATTCCATGTTTAAATGTTAGAAATCGTTCTTTCAAAAGATAAGGACCCAATTCATACTGGCTCAGCTTACTAAGTGTATTTGTAAAACAGAAAAATGTCATAAGCAGAAAAGAAACTATCACTGACCCAGAGATTCTGAAAGTCTATATGACTAGAAATAATATTTAAACTGTTAAAATATGTTTTGGTTTTAGCATGAAAAAAACTTCTTAGCACTTAAAAAAATTCTACAGGGCATGAGGCTGATGCTACAGATAAACTAGCCACTCAGTGTTATGCCCAAAGTGAAATGACTGGACTGCATCATCCAAGGTTCTTAGTCCCCGCCAAATGCCCAGTAGCCAATGCAAGATGGTGACAAGAGGGAAGTGGACTTGGCCCGATGGATAGGGCGTCCGCCTACCACATGGGAGGTCTGCGGTTCAAACCCCAGGCCTCCTTGACCCGTGTGGAGCTGGCCCATGCGCAGTGCTGATGCGCGCAAGGAGTGCCGTGCCACGCAGGGCTGTCCCCCACGTAGGGGAGCCCCACGTGCAAGGAGTGCGCCCCATAAGGAGAGCCACCCAGCGCGAAAGAAAGTTCAGCCTGCCCAAGAATGGCACCACACACACGGAGAGCTGATGCAGCAAGATGATGCAACAAAAAGAGACAGATTCCCGTACCGTTGACAAGAATACAAGCGAACACAGAAGAACACACAGAGAATGGACACAGAGAACAGACAACTGGGGGGGGGGGGGAGAGAAATAAATAAAAAAATAAAATCTAAAAAGAAGGTGACAAGAATATAAGAATGAAGCAGAGAGAAGGGATGCAAAGAAGGCAACTGTCATTCCTGAAGTTTGTTCTCATCTTATTCGGTGTTCTTCAAAGCATTTATCACTTTCTGGGCATATTTTCATTATAGCAATTATGATATTCAGCTATAAATGTTTATTCTCTACTTTCTTAACCTATTCACGCAGGGAATAAAGTATGAAAAATTAAACAGAAAAAAAAATGTTGGTTCTCTCAACTCTAAAATCCAAGTGCCTTGCTCCAGAGCATTTGTCCTAAAGAAGCAAAATGGTGGGACAGGGAATCAATAGACGGATCTAGAGCCTGGCAGAGAGTCCACGTGGACATGAGTAACCCCCAAGATGGCTGCTGGAAGACCCCCACCCCCAAGATTCTGCTATCCAGAACAAAGACGACTTCTGGAAGCAATGAAAAGCCCCGGATATTCCCCAAGGACTTTATCATTGGGTCCTCACTGGGGGATTGATAGGTGCGGTAATCAATCAAAACCCCAAACAGCTGGAACCCCTCCCCTGTCATTAACCAAGGGGTGAAATAATTAACAGTTACAAAGCCAAGCCGGACCTGAACGACACTTGCTCTCAGCTCTCTTGCCTCTGGACCCATTCCTGCCCTCTGCGCGCCGCTCTTGCCATTTTTCCTCTGCCATGTGGCCATGCAAGTAAACCTGGGGATTTATAACCTATAATGAAGAATTGTAGTCTGTAAATCAGTCCTCTCTATCCTTTTCAGCCCCTTCCTCTCTACTTGGGACCCCTGATTTGTTATTTTCTCCCATTTCTCTTCCCTCCCTACCTGAATACATTACTGGCCTAACTTACCCAGCGTGCTCTTGAAATTTATGTCTGCAGCATAGCCAAGAACCTAAATAAAATCCAGTAACACTATCAGATATATCCCCAGCATCTGCAGAAAGAACTAAACAAATCCTGAGTCCCTTGTGTTTTTCGCTACATCCTAGAATAGTGCCTAACACATAGTAAGTACCCAACAAGCATTTGCTGAATGAATAAATAAATGTCAGCTGCTATTTGTTATTTCTACTACTTGGCTGAAAATTGCTAGGTTTCTCTTAGGTATAGAGTTAAAAAACAAAACAGAATCCACTGATAAATGTACCTTCTCTCTCAGTGATCATTTAGACTTAACCTGAGTTTACTGTTTCTTTTTACAAAGACTACAACTCCTGAGAAGAGATGTGCCTTTTACTCTTTTTTACTCAGAAGCCCTAGTACAACATTGCCTTCAACTAACAGGTCCACAGTTCAGCTGAGATATGAGACGCACCTCTACATTTCTAAGGCCCCAAAGAGTTCAACATTCTCCACAAATACACCAAGAATAATGTGTTGCCAGAATCCACTTGTTGACAGTCTTTGAACATTTTCCACATCTTCCCAAACTCCCAAGTTTCTAAACTTTCATATCCAGGACACTGGATCAGGACTAACAACATAATTGGGTCATAATTTTTTTTCATAGCTTTTCGATTTTAATCAAAAGAAATGAAAAAACAACATACAGTACCAAAATAAATTTTAAAACGCTAGGAGATAAAAGCAGAGCTAGACCGCCCAAGTGGATAACAGAATTCGCTGAAATTACCTAGCTTAACTTCAGAGATGAGCTTTTGGAAGGGAAAAGACATTTCTAACAATTTCAGCCAGGAGTCTGGATGGGGCCTCTCTAACCTTACTTCACAGTAAAGGTCATCCACCCGGATTTGCAGGTCTTCCCAGGTCCCCAAAGACTATCCTAGCTATTAAATGGCAGACAAATAAAACTGAGTGAAAAGATTAAATTGAGTCCCACATATTCATCTCTTCTAGAGAGCACTATAGGGAAAACAAACAAAAAGTACTAATAATATACTAAAAACCCATATGCAAATTAAATGCTATTATTATGCCAAAGGCTTGCACAAAGAACAAGAATCTTTCCTCTCAGAATTTGTAAATCCCTCTTCATTTGGTTGGAATGGAATTTACATAATTCCATCCCACTCCCACACTCACACTGATCTGCAAAAGCCACTACTTGGCAGAGCTCTGCATTATCTCTATGTCATGTGAGCCACCTACTCAGGGCCAGGCAGGCACTATTGATACCTTAAGACACTATTGGCGGTGGACTTGGCCCAGTGGTTAGGGAGTCTGTCTACCACATGGGAGGTCCGCGGTTCAAACACTGGGCCTCCGTGACCCGTGTGCAGCTGGCCCATGCACAATGCTAATGCACGCAAGGAGTGCCCTGCCTCGCAGGGGTGTCCCCGCGTAAGGGTGTCCCCGCATAGGGGAGCCCCACGCGCAAGGAGTGCGCCCCGTAAGGAGAGCCGCCCAGCGTGAAAGAAAGTGCAGCCTGCCCAGTAATGGTGCTGCACACACGGAGAGCTGACACAACAAAGATGACAGGACAAAAAGCAACACAGATTCCTGGTGCCGCTGATAAGGATAGAAGTGGCCACAGAAGAACACACAGCGAATGGACACAGAGAGCAGACAACTGGGGGGGGGGGAAGAGAAATAAATAAAATTAAAAAAAGACACGCTTGATACCTTAAACAAGCGCTTACATCATAAAAATAAATCAAATGAAATTTCCCCCAATGGCCTTTCATTCTTATTCTCTCCTCCCAGAGGACTCCGTGTCAAGCTAGGCTCTAGGCCTGTGTTATCCAATATGGCAGCCATGAGCCACATGTGGTGACCAACCACTTGTCGGTCCTAAGTGTGCCTAAGGAACTGAACCTTTTATTTTATTTCAAC
The DNA here is from genome assembly GCF_030445035.2 of Dasypus novemcinctus. Lineage (NCBI taxonomy): Eukaryota > Metazoa > Chordata > Mammalia > Cingulata > Dasypodidae > Dasypus > Dasypus novemcinctus. The sequence goes on from NC_080698.1 coordinate 27,122,621, forward strand.
GTAACTGATTTAAACTTAAATTACTCATGCAGCTTTTGAAAATTCTTATTATGTGTTTGGGACCACCTGAATCTACTTTTCCAACTAGATTTTGTTAAATGTAAATGTAGATAAAGTATATCCCATGAGTGTTTGAATTGAGATGTACCCTAAGTACAAAACACACAAGTCATTTTCAAAGACTTAGCTCTTCATGCTACCAAAGTAAAATGTAAGAATGTAGAAGATCTCACTAGTATCTTTTATACTTTTGAAATAAAAAGTTTTAATGTATTCCGTTAAGACATGTAATTAAAATTAATTTCACCTGTTTCTTTTTACTGTTTTTGAAGTAGTTACTAGAAAATTTTAAATTATACGCTGTTCACATTTTATTTCTATTGGCCAGTGCTGCTCTAGAGATTGAAATCAGCTTAAACCTTCAGCTTCAAACTCCCTCGGTCTTTCTTGTGACTGGACTCTTTGGGCAGCCTTGGGAAGCCTAAGGGTCCCTTCTCAGTATAACGTTTGTAAATGCATTAAATAAAATGTGCAAGAGTACAAGGGACTCCCATTACATTAAAATATAGTTCAGAAAACATGTTTATAATAAAACTAATATAATTATGCTATTTCTTCCTTAAGGCATGGTATTACAAAGCATTAAATAGTGGTGGTAATTACTGGAATTTCTAAGTCGTGATAAACCTAAACAAAATTTTAATACAAATTAAACTGTCTGAGATTGCTATTCATGACAAAGCCATGGGTATTTATACCAAAGGAAATGTTCAGAAAGAAGTTAGTGAAAACGTGCATGTGATTTTTATCCCATACCCTGCCCCACCCCTATTTGATTTCTAGCCACAGACTCTTGAGTAATCTATGGATCCCAGGTTAAGAATTCTATTTTAATATCAGGTGACTCTGTGCATATCTGTTTTTCAAGAATAACACCCAACTTTAGGATGTAATTTTACCTCGGCTCAATCCTGTTAATTTGGAGCTCATGACTCATAATTCCTGTTTTCCAACACAACCAAACCAATATTATAAGGAAGCACTTGCACTTGTTTTTTCCTGATACTTTTGCTCTACAAAGGGGACAGGAAGACCAGTAAGGAGTGTATATTTAAAAGAAAAAAAATTTCAGCTAAGTACCAAAAGCAATTCTCTTGATCTAATGATTAATTTGTGTGTGTCACAATATTCAACAACCAGAAAGACCACAAAAATATCAATGGCACTTCATATAATTGTACAAAGTATTTCCCATTGTTTATTTTCTTGTACAGACACTTCTCTAATACTTATGTGCCAGGTACTACTTCAAGGACTATAAACATTAACTCCTTAGTCCTTTTACAACTCTATGAGTTGAGGGCATCCTGTTTTTAGAGATGAGAAAAAGGAGGCTCAGAGAGGTTAAGTCATTTGCCCAAGGTCACAGAGCAGCTGGGATTCCTATAGAGACCAGCTGCCTGTGCTGTTTTCAAGAAAAAGGCAATACCAGGCAGTCATATAGAACCTCAAGACTCTCCTCACAGCAAGTGAGCAAAGGTTATTACCAAACTGCCTGCTTCTAAATCACCTTCTGAAAATTAAAACTCGAGAAAGTAAGGCCCTCTTTATACCTTCTGGCCTATTCACAAGCAGGTTTCAAAATTAAACCAAACACCTTTTTTATCCATGAGGTAAAATAAAGCTCCCTCAGTATCTTAGGGCAGCTAATGCTTGCCCTGGCAACTTTCCACTCTTATCTAAAATATGCTCCGGGAAAAATCTAGGTCCAGTGATAAAGCCAAGTTTCAACTTCACCACACCAGCTTAACAGAGATTACAGGCATACTTGGGAATTAACCAGCAAGGGAAGGACACAGAAACCTTGGGTCCTCAGAGGCCAGTCAGTGTTTACAATCCGTTGCCAGGGCCGAGCAAACTTGGCCGGTGTCAAGAGCGCAGTAGTGAAGTTTCATCAGCGAAACTGGCCTTCCAGGTGTACGCTGGGAGGCAGGTACAAGACCACATTCTTTCCTCCAGTGAACAAATAGAGGTTTGTCTCCTGCTATGCTGGCCTGACATGGGCAGCTAGATAAGCCTCTCTCAGACAATAACCTCAACACAGAAACCTTTTTAGCTTGCTGGCACTTCCTAACACCGAAAGCAAAATGGTTTTCCGAATGCCAAGCACTAAAAGAAGCAGATAACGTTATACTAACATTTATCTAGAAAGTCAAGGTTTGCTGGGTAAAATTTAACTTCAGCAAGCAACTTTTTAGGCAGATACAACTCAGTACATGTTTGTGGCTCTGAAAACCTGGTGTTACCTTTTCAAAGGTCTGCTGGGCTAAATTAAAGGCTTCATCTTGGCTATGTGAACGGGTATCTCCTTTGTGAAATGATAGAGCCCCACTGGGAGGTATAATATTAAATAAGATGACTTCATTTTCTTCCAGAGAAAAATTTTTACCTCAACCCCCACACTCTGGCACTCACATACACAAGACTCCAATACCAGGGGGCAAAATGTCAGGCCTAATAGGTCTGGATCATTCTCAGATTAACAACCTTGAGGGAATAATCCTATAAGAAAATATTTTCAAGATTTGGGGTAATAACATTTTTGGGCCATATGAAATTTGTTAGCGTTTGCACTTTTGTTTCTAAAAACCTCTGAAGTCATTTGTTTCCCACAGTTTTTCTCAGAAGCTACTTTGTGGGAAAGAAAGCCAGATCCTAGGCAGCAAGCCAGCTCTAACTGGACTGCTCCGAAAGTCAACTACCCCCTATCCCCATCCCACCCCCACCCAAGCTAGGCTCAATGGCCATTTCTCTTGGCAAAGGTAGTTAATTTTTTACCTAGGTATGAACCGACATGGGAAAAAGTTCATGGCACACCATTTCATGAAACAAATGACACATAATAGAGAGATCCCAGATGTGCTGTTTGAAATAACATAGAGGGAAGCGGATATGGCTCAAGCGATTGGGCTTCCACCTACCACATGGGAGGTGCCAGGTTCGGTTCCCGGTGCCCCCTGAAGAAGGCAAGCTGGTGTGGCAGGCAGACATGGTGAGCTTATGCAACAAGATGATGCAACAAAAGACACACAAAGTGAAATGACAATGAGAGGCGCAACGAACCAGGGAGCTGAGGTGGCTCAGGTGACTTAGCACCTCTCTTCAACATGGGATGTCCTAGGTTTGGTTCCCAGTGCCTCCTAAAGCAAAGATGAGCAGACAAAGAGAGCACACAACAAATGGACACAGAGAGCAGACAGCGACCGCAAACAATGAGGGGGGGGAAGCAGGTATAAATAAATTAATTCAATCTTTAAAAGAAAAGAAATAACATAGAAACGGTAAAGCCAAAGTGTTAAATGGATATTTCTATAGAGAAGAATAAGGGTTGGGGATGCGTTGCGAGAAGGGAGAGTGATTCTGGAACCAGACTGCCTCATTCAAATCCTTGGCTCTGCCACTTTTTAGCCAAGTAATCTTAGTCAAGTTACTTAAACACTCTTGCCTCAGTTTCCTCTCCTGTAAAACAGAGTATACACCCATAGGGCTGCTGAAAGGACTAAATGAATTGATAGATTCATACTTAGCATAAGTACTTAGAACAGTGCCTGGCGCTGGGTAACTGCTAGATAAGCACAGCTGTTAATATTTTTGCACTTTTCATGTTTACAACATAAAACCTTAGTTGTTACTAAATATAACCCTCATAAAAGGGGCACAATTATTGTCTCCATTGAGAGATGAAAGAACTGAAGGTTAAAGCAATTAAGAAACTGGCCCTAGGTCATGCAGCTAAAATTAAGAGCATTCCATGTGAAGTGCTCCATCTTTGTTATCTGAATTCAGAGCCCAGCAGTCTCATCCTCTCTCATCCTCTCTAGCGTCACATTTGGCTTTTCTTTCCTTACTTTCTCGTAGAAAGAAAGGAACGAAGGGAGGGAAAGAAAGAAGTGAATAAAATTTGTATGTACATTATTTTTTCAAACTAACAAAAATAACCTTAACTTATTAAAAATTCAACTAGGTCAAACACTGAGTGACTGAGAGAAGGGGGGCGTCTGCATTCCAGGCTCCTGGCTAGCCCTGCCCCTCAATTCTAGCAGTTTTGCCAGGCAGGGCAAATAGACCACAGGAGGGCGATGCTCAGAGGGAAGCGATCACATAATCCACCCAAAAGGACACCCTATGTCTTTGAAGAGCAGATTCTAAGGGTCAGGAGTGGTTTGAAGAATCTGGATGCTTGGGAAAGGAAATACAAACAACCCATCTAACAATCGCCCACCTTTGCCTACTTCAAATGCCTCACAAATCCCTTCAAAAGAAAAAAAGGATTATTTTGTGGTTCCCAGTTTCCTTTTTTTTCTTCTTTATTTTCTTTTAAATGTTATATTCAAAAAATATGAGGTCCCCCCTACCCCACTCCTCCCACATCAACAACCTTTCAATCATTTTTCCATTTCTGAAATTGCTACAGTTCTCTTTCAAATAGCAGGCTGACAAACGATCTTTTAAAATGCCACCCTCGGTCACCATGCAAATGCAGAAAAGGAAAGAAAAAAAACAAAAAACCGGGACTGCCAGTCACAATATTTACCAGTGCTGAAGTGTTTTGTTTATTTTCGGTGGAGGATGCAGTGAGATGACAAAGGAAAAACAAAAGTCCTGTGTCAAACACACGCTCAAGATGATTTCCTTCTCTGCTGCCCTTGTGTCAAATGCACACAAATCCAGAGCAACCCTGGCCCCCAGCATGCTTATGGTTTGGCCGAGCCATAAACATGTCATCCTTCAAAACAGCACAGAGCCACACAGACATCAAACAAACAAGGTAGTGCCAGAAAGGATATATTGAGTTTTGACGTCTAATGCTCTGGATGAAATGACTTTGTTTCCCCTAAAAATAGATGAACTAAAATAAATATAAGCGTTCCAAGGCAATGGAACCAGTCACTTTTCCTGTGACTCAGAGACTTTATAACTTCTTTTTTTAATAACTATAGGTCAGACACTAAGTGCATTTTTGAGTTGACTCACAGGCTCATCATTACCAACCCTATGAGGTATTTTAAATTATTCCCATTTTGCAGATGAGGAGACTGGGGCACAGAGGTTAAATAATTGTGTAGGTTCACAAAGCTTTCCACTGGCATTTGGTCCTGCACTGTCAGATTCTGGAGGCTGACTCTAAAGAATACTGCCCCACATTTAGTTAAGGTCTTATATGGCCACCCAGTAGCCCTTCAACAAGGACTTAAGCTAAACTCATTCAGGGGTTCTGGGCTCCAAACCTCAGCCTCATTGCTTGTCAACAAAACACCCAGACACCACAGCGATGAATTAAATTTTTGAAAGTAGGCATGCTTTTACATAGCTCAAGTTTAAAAATTCACAATACCAAGTACTGGCAAGGATTTTAAGCAATGAACATATTCATATAATACTGGTTGGAATATAAACTGGCACAACCACCTTGGAACACAGTTTGGAATTATGTATGGGAGTTAGAAAAATGCGTACCAGTTCCACACTTGGGTATACCCTAAAGAAATGAAGGTAAGCATGCATCAAAGCATGTATGGGTGCTTGCTTTGGTGGCACATATACTAAAATTGTAATGATACAGGGAAGATTAGCTCATCCCAGTGCAAGGATGACATGCAAATTAGTGAAGCAGTCAGTATTTTTTATTGTGGCTGAAAGGGGTAGTCTAGGGATGTCTTTCTTTTCAAAGAAGGCTAGAGAATAATCTCGGGACTGAATAACATAGTGAACCCAGAGGTGAATGAGGATTGTGGTTAATAGTACAAAAACAAGAATGTTCTTCTACAAACTAGAACAAATGTACATCACTATTACAAGGTGGTAAGACTATGGAGATGCATGGGAAAAATACAATTAATGTAACTTATGGACTATAGTTGACATCAATACTCTAATATTCTTACATCAATGTCAAAGAAGGTACTGTGTTAATAAGACAGGAGTATGGGAAAAATATACCCAATGTACACTACAGACCATAGATAGTGGTAATAGTCAGATGATGTTCTCTCATAATCTGTAACAAATGTTCCACAGCGATGTAAGGAGTTGGTGGAGAGCTATTGTATGGGAATTCTATACATTCGGCATGATTGTTTTGTAAGTTCACAGCTTCTCTAAAAATATATATATTTTAAAAGCATGTACAGCCATAATCATAGTAATATTATTCACAACAGCCTCAAACTACAACCAACACAAATGTCATCAGTAGGACAGATGAGTAAATGTTGATTATATTGTTGTAGAATTTTGAGAGAGGTTCAATTATTTGCATATAGAGAGGCCAGGACTCAGGAATGATTTTGAGAAGGAAAAATGGTTTATTGACCGCTGGCCGGACTCGGGAGCTTTCTGTTTCAATCCCAAACCCGGAACAAGATTTTTAAGTCCCTTTTACAGAAAGAGGAAAGGCCAAATGGTCCCTTTGTTCAGTTCTCAATAGGCTTGAATTAGCATATATACCTTCCACATCTTAGGTAAGCTTTTAGCATATTTGGTTTGCATTTCCCCTGAATACTTAAAGTTTATAGACCTTGCATTGTTAAACTGTTTCCTGGGACTGGAGTCCTTGCCATGGTCTCCAAGGGCAGGACTGCAGCCTCTTATCACCCCACACCCACAAGTCACAGATAGTTTAGGTTATCTCTGAAGAGACAAAGAGCCTCCCACCCATAGCCCTCATCAATATCATGCTACAACACAATACAGAAATGAAAAAGAATGGCAGCTATACATAACAACATGGGCAGACCTCAACATAATTAAACAACATGAGGAAATGAAACCAGACACAAAAGAATATATAGCTCCCTTTGGAGAGGAGGGACTGAGCTCAAGTGGAGTCTTCTCACTGCTGTCATGTTCTAGTTCTGACTCAGCTGGTGTTAGCCAAGTGTGCTTACTTCACTGTAACTCGCACAGCAGAATACTTCGGATTTGCGTGATTCTCTATCAGGTCTTCACTCCAATTTTCCCCCCGAAATTATAAGAAAGAAAGTTCATAAAACCTTGAAATCTAAACTCAGTTTTTTATTACTGCACTGGAAAAACAAGCATAATATAAGACATTATAATCCTATCTTGATATTCTGAACATGCAAAAACAGCTCTATAGAAAATTCCCTTCAGTCGCCAAAGTTCACCTCAGAAGAATTTTAGATAATGTTTGTATTCAAAATAGACCCGCTTATTGTGGTATCAAAGAAATGCATGTGCAATCCACCTCAGGAAGGGGCTTACACACACAGTGCCCAGGGTTTGAAAGTATAATTCTCTTGCTGCAACAGCAAAATCAATGATTTTGAGCCTGCGTAAAAGCTGAGTATTCTCTGCAGTGGATACTAGAGAAGCAGGGGTTAGCTTCACCTTAAATGTCCTCGTCAGTGAGGGCAACTCTAACCCCTACCCTCCTATGGAAGTAGAAGAGTTCTGGCTAATATGGCCCATAACTCTGAGGTAAGAAAAACTTACCTCATGTCCATGGTCCTCGAGGGTAAAAATATACACTTCATGCTTTAGTAAATGTAGAAAGAACCCTAGTGCTACTCACATCTACCAAAGCTCAAATGAGGCTTCCAAGTCTCCAAAAGCCACTAAGGGGCATAGTATCTCCAAAAGATACGGACCATGGGACCCTGAACTAGCTGAATGTTCTCCCCATTCTCCAACCCCTTCATTTGGTTAACCCAAAACTATTTCAAACTCACCTCAAGCTCACTGCTTTAGAGCTTTCTCCGATGTCCTCTTCCCCTGCATTGAATCTTTTTGTCTTCTACTTCCACAAAATGCTCTTCCTTTCTTCCTATCCCTTTACTCAAAAGGTCATTTAACCTTTTTTTTTTTAAGATTTATTTATTTATTTATTTCTCTCCCCTCCTCCCCCCCAGCCTGGTTGTCTGTTCTCTGTGTCTATTTGCTGCGTCGTCTTTGTCCGCTTCTGTTGTTGTCAGTGGCACGGGAATCTGTGTTTCTTTTTGTTGCATCATCTTGTTGTGTCAGCTCTCCGTGTGTGCGGCACCATTCCTGGGCAGGCTGCACTTTCTTTCACGCTGGGTGGCTTTCCTTACGGGGCACACTCCTTGCACGTCGGGCTCCCCTACGTGGGGACACCCCTGCGTGGCAGGGCACTCCTTGGGTGCATCAGCACTGTGCATGGGCCAGCTCCACAAGGGGCAAGGAGGCCTGGGGTTTGAACCGTGGACCTCCCATGTGGTAGACGGACGCCCTAACCACTGGGCCAAGTCCACCGCCCCATTTAACCTTTATCTGCACAATTATTTCATTCACCAAAAGACCACAACTTTTTTCCCCATCATTGATTCTACAGGCAAAGCATAATTTCTATATAAAATAGGGGCTTAATAAAGTCTTAATGGACAAATGAATAAATTTCCTTTTGATATCAACAATAACAACAAAGATAAATTTTTCTGTTCTTCCCAAACCAATGACTACAGTTCGTAGGTTTCAGGAAGTATCTAAAATCGCCCCAAATGGGTTTTAGCCAGGCAAGCGGCTCATTTTCTTTGGGCCTGGGTTCCCCAATGTGGAAAAACTCCCAGGAAGCCTTGCCTAGATAAGCAGAAAGTGATGTCTAGACAATTTTGCTTTAGTCTTCTGCTGGGAAACCCTCCAGCTATTTCACTGAACCTCAAACAACCAAGTCATAGTTCACATTTCACAGATTCCTTGCCAGGGTTTTGACATCTTTGGAGCAGAGAGCTGGGGGAAGGGTGGGCAGACATTTGTCTTTGGGGTGGTTTCTACAAACCAATAAGTACAAACAATTCCATGGGGGAATGTTATTCCAGGAAGACTAGTATATCACTGGCCACTGTGACTACCCAACAAAAAATAGAGATCTGTCCTAGGTAATGACTCCAAAGGGTGAAAAAAAAAAAATAAAAGGGCCTAATCATAATTTAATTATAATATTTCACCCTGAAATCAGAGAAGAGAAAATCACCCCGGCTTAAAGCTGAATTATAGTTCTCATTGTCCACACAAATGTACACAAGTTTGCCCTTGTGTAGAACCATCCGGGGAAGTAAGCTCGCCGTATGGTACCCTTTACCCATTTCAACTCTCCCACACCTCCCTAAAACATCCCACTCTTGCTTCCATATAATTTACCCATCATTGCTCCTCTGTGGAAGAATATTCTGAGAAATGAGTACAAGTGCCACAGTTACATACATTCCTTACATTTATTTTCTGGAGTTTCTATACCTCCTCTCTAAGCTACAAACTCTTGGTGGGCTGAGACTCATTTTTTCCAATGTTACAGGCAGCACATGGCATAGGGAGGCTCGACAGGACAAGCATGCAAAAACCGATAGGCTGAATGGAAAAATAAGTGAATTAGGATTCTTTCCTACTTAGAAATAACATAAAATCCCAAAATAGCCTTTCACCTTCCTTGATGCTATGCTTTCAAGGACAAAGAGGTCATACCTATATCTACCTGACATGTCCCTGCATCAGGCCACTTCCACTTGCTGAAATACATCAGAAGTAAAAGAGACAGGCAGGAAACTAATTCCTCTGTGTCCAGTCAAGGAATGATTTGAAACAAATCTGTTTGGAAATAAAGTCACTTTGACCTTGGAACGACCTGCTCCCCATGCATTTCCCCTTACCTCTTTCCTGCCAGGGCTTAGAATTCATTCCGTTATCCATCCCATCCCATCCACTCCTGGGAGATAGTTGCTGATGTTATTTTAAACTTAAGTTCCTTAAGCTAACACTGAGCATGCATAAGTGAACAGTAGAGCTAGCAATGAATAAATGGTTTGGACATTTAAGATTTCTTACATAAATGAAGAAAAACACATAAAATTCAAAAATTCCAATGAAAAACAATTTGTGCATTGAACATGGTTGGCTGTACCAGCAGAAATACCTTGTATACATTGCAATGCTGGGTACCTTGGAACATAATATTAAAATAAGAGCTCTTCTGAAGATGTCACTTGGATAAGGAAGGTCTAATGTCTCACAAACGCACTCTACAGTGAATAGGCAGCTATTATTCTCAGTTCCAGTGTAGAGAGAAGCTGAACTGACACCACAGAAGTACAACTGCTCATGAGGTTTTACAAGTTTCAAAAAACAAGTTTCCCAATAAAGACAGCCTCCATTCCTCTTGCCACTGATCTTCCTGTCAGGCTTCCCTTAATAAAATTTGTATCTGAAAATCATCATGAATGGTCCATTGTGCTGAGAAGAAAGACATTCACCCTAAATTGCTTGGTAGAGCTAAGCGCTTGGGAACCACCTGAGCAATCAGCTAAGTTATTTGGAAAAGCTATTTCTCCAATTAGGACAATTTCTATGGTTTGATTTGGCATGATATCCATCAAGAGATTGTTTTTCTTCTGCTATCTTTCTCATATCAGTAGTTTCCAGACTTAAAGTAAGCATATTTGCTTTTTTCTTCTCATGGATGCTACTCTGAACTGTACTCTTCAATTATATTCATGTTTGTTCAGGTACAAGACAGAGAGAAACACACACACACACGATGAATATACTTTCCAACTCAGTTGTGCAGAAAGATGAGCTTAAGTTATATCAAAATGCCCGTCGGAAAGCCATGATACAGGGAAAAACTTATGTGGCTCAAGCACTTGAGCTTCCGTTTACCATCCGGGAGGTCCAGGGTTCATGCCCAGGGCCTCCTGGTGAGGGTGAGTTGGCCCATGCGGAGTGCTGGCCCACATGAGTGCCACCCCATGTGGGAATGCTGCCCCGTGTGGGAGTGCCCCCCAAACACACACACAGGAGTGCCGGCCAATGTGGAGAGCTGGCACAGCAAGATGACACAAAAAGAGACACAGAGAAGAGACAATAAGAGATGTAGCAGAACAGGGAGCTGAGGTGGTGCAATTGAATGATCGCCTCTCTCCCACTCAGGAAGGTACCAAGATCAGTTCCTGGAGCCGCCTAATGAGAATACAAGCAGACACAGAAAGAACACACAGCAAATGGACACAGAGAAACAGACAATGTGGGGCTCAGGAGAGATAAATAAATAAATAAGTTAAAAAAAAAAAAAAAAGAAAGTCATGATACAGTGGGCAAAAAACTTAGACAAAAAATCAGGCAGAAAGAGAAAAAGAAAGGTTAAAAGAAGCTGAGTTTTTAAAAATACTGTATTTAAATAATGAAGTAATTGTTTAAAGAGCTCTCTTGATAAAAATAACCACAGCCCAATGTAGAATGGGCAGTTTGTAATTTTCCAGAATAATTATTTTATAATTTTAAGGAGAGCCCCATGCCAAGCCCTTTTACATGCACTACTTTATTTAAACCCTACAACAGTCCTGAAGGAGAGAAAAAAAATTTCCATGAGGGCAGTGACCTTGGCCTGTTTTGTTTACCCACAGATCTCAGGATCTGGCACAGTGCCAGGCATACAGCAAGCACTTAATAGAATTTTCTAGCTGAAGGGCAGCCTTTTTTCACATTAGGGAAATGCAGCTCACAGAAGTTAAACAATTTGTTCCAGATCACAAGGCTTAAGGAAGCCAGGCTTTCGCTAAAGGGCAGTCGGACCCCTGAGTCCTGGCATGTTACCACTCTGTGAGTCTGGTCCTTCTAATAATATTTTTAAGAGTGTCAACACTAACCCTTATTACATCATATCTCTGCAAGGCAGCAATAAGACATATTCCTGTAGACACAGAAATAAACACAATTTTAACTCATGAAGCACAGTAACTGCCCTGCCCTTTTTTTTTTTTTTTAAAGATTTATTTATGTATTTCTCTGCACACACACACACACACACACACACACACACACACCCCGGGCCCCCCCCCCCCCCCCCCCCCGCCCTTGGCTGCTCTCTGTGTCCATTCACTGCGTGTTTTTCTGTGTCCACTTACATTCTCATAAGGGCACTAGGCATCTGTGTCTCTTTTTGTTGTATCATCTTGCTGTGTCAGCTCTCCCTGTGTGTGGCACAACTCCTGAACGGGCTGCGGTTTCATGCGGGGTGGCTCTCCTTGTGCGGGGACCACTCCTTGCGTGGGGGGCACCCTTACATGGGGGCATTCCTGCATGGGCCGGCACTCCTTGTGCACAGCAGCACTGTGCATAGGCCAGCTCACCACACAAGCCAGGAGGCCCTGGGTATCAAGCTCTTGTACCTCCTACATGGTAGGTGGATGCTCTATCTGTTAAGCCCCATCTGCTTCTCCTGCCCTTGTCCTGTAATAGCCTTTCACAGTCTCTGGTAATAACCTCAGTGTTGGATACCCCTATGGGAATGGAAAGACCATCAGGACTTGAGAGAAGCCAAACCACTGGACGGCTAAGGTACAGCAGTCCCTAGCTGTTAGAGGAAGGCGCATCCACACTGACGTAAAAATCAGACCTTGGGAGCAAGAAGAGAAAGGAGAAGGAAAGGTCATGAGAAATCACCTGGACATCTCAAATAGGGCATCATATCCCTGAATGAGGGAGTGAAAAGGGCCATGAGTCACTGGCTCCCCTCTTACAAAGAGCTACAAAGAAAGGAATCTCTTTTATAGACCTGAAAAATTAGTATCAAGTCCAACCTCTCTCAAACCATCTCTTCCTCCCTCTCTATCTTCTCTCTCCCCACTTCCTCCCCCAGTTGTTCCTAAGACTCCATGAATTGTTCACTGTCAACCAGTGAGGATCCTGGTTTCTTTTCCAAGGTAAGGATGACAACATCTTCCCCATTTTTCAGGCTTCAGGTTATTCAGCACCAAATAGGCTCACAGATTTTCTGAGCAGTTCTACCCTTTCCTCTCCCTGAACAGAATCCCTAAGAGTCATGTGATTCCTCAGGCTTACTCTGGATTCACTCGCAGTGGATTTCCTGAGGATGCCCCTTTTTGATGTTCCTCTGCTTTATGAAGCCACCCAGAGTCTGACAGACACATAGCGCCCGTTTCCAGGAGGCTGGAAGCACACAATAAAATGGAAAGATTTTTGCATCTGCATCCAACTGGCCTACTTCTAGGTGTTGATGATATCAATGACCATTTCATGATGGACATAATCAACCTTAATCTAAAACCATCCCGAGACCAGAACCTGCTGCATATATTTATCTTAACTCAGAAACAGATGTAGGTTGTAAACAATTTCCACAAACATCTTTGAAAAGGATATAACTACCTGATAAATGTTCCTTCTGACCAAAGCATCTACTGCCAACAGACACCAAACAAACTCTGAGAACCATTTAATTCAGTATTTATTAAACTTTCATCATTTGCATTCCATACCTCATGGCTTCTACCATATATGAGTACCACTTCTACTATTTTCCTTTAAGTTTCTTTTAAAGACCAGTTTGCCCTTTTGTGTAATTAAATGTATCTTAAATGGAAACTTTGTCACCTCAATAAATAGACATACAGAATCATGTCCCACAAAAATAAGGTAACTCTAAAAGCAAATACAATAAAAGCAAAATGATGTCATTAAAAACTCCAGGTGGCTTATTACTGCCCACTGGAGGCTGCAGAGCCTGTGGCCCTCAGTTAGAAGGGTGATAAGCATATGTCAGGGGTTTGTAAAAGACACCTTGGCACCTGACAGAGATTCCTTTGATATAATTCAAGAATTGCGAAAGAAGAGCAAAGGGAAAGAGGGTCTAACCTGCATTGAAGCAGGGGCTCAAGTGAGAAGACAAAAGCTGTCTGTGTCATTTCACCTTCTGTTTTACTGACTGAGGTAACAAGTGACATTGCTTACCGTGAATATCAGGTGGGATACTCCTCAGAGTGTAAAAGATGCTTCCAAAGCCACGACTTTCACCCTAGAGTGACCAACTGGGGTAGGGTTCCTCTCAAAATGCCCGTGTCGGACAGAGCTAGCAATCATATTTATTTTCTTTACACAAAATATTTCGGCTAGCACACTAGGAGTAATTTTCTAGTATCTGAGAAGTAAAATAGTTGAGAAATAATGACTGTTGCCAAAACAACCCTAGGTGACTCCTACCCAGCTAGTCGGCCAGAGCTCCCACAGCAAAGAGGACCCTGAACTAGAAAAGCCTGTTGGAAGGAAAAGTATTTCCACAAGAGACAAGAAAACAGTCAGGTGTTCTCTCTTCTGCAAGATAGCTTAAAGTCACACCAATGTTTAATAAAACCTTGGACTCTTCCACCTGTTCCCCACAATTCAGGTAAAGATTTCTGTCAACCTCAGAAATCTCCGCCACCTTATAGAATCCTGAAGTTTGTTCATCTTACAATTAAAAGAGAAAAGACACTACGGTGTTGATGAAACAAAGGATAAGCCTTACTTTCAGTGTAAGATAGATTGGTGGTTATCTCCCACTGCTGCCACTTACTAGGTCTCAGCTTGGTCAGCTGCAAATGGGGATAATCTGCTTAAGTTGGTCTAAGGAACAAATGAGGATGTATACATAAAATGCATGGCACAGTATCAGTCCATAGTTTCTCCTCCCTAAAATCCACAGAACCCATGAAATAATATTAATTTAGCACTTACCACCTGGCATGTACTAAATGGCTAATCCATAGAAGCCTCTGTTCTAAATGTAGTACATGTACTGACTCAACCTCACAAAACCCTACAAAGCAGGCACTATTATTTCCATTTTACAGATGAGAATACTGAGGCACAAAGAGGTACAGTAACTTGTCCAAGGTCGCAGGGTTATTAGTAAGTAGCAGCGACAGGATTCAAACCAGGCTAGGTGGCTCCATAACTCCCACTCCTAACCACCACGGTGCCTCTGGAAATCCAAAGACACATCACTGAAAAAGCAGACAATGATGGCTACAGGGATGGACAGATGGATAGCTAAGTGATAAAACAAGTATAATAAAATGTTAATGGTAGAATCTAAGTAATGGCCATACAGGGGTTCACTACAAATTCTTTCAAATTTGCTGTGTTTTAAATTTTTTTCATAATAAAATGTTTTTTTCGTAATAAAATGTGGTTTCCTGCTAAAAAATGAAAGCACTGAAGATCTGCCAATAATGTCAGGGTGAAAAAGTTAAAAACAAACAAAGACACAAACAAAAAAAACTGTCCCTGTTAAACTCTGTAGACCACAGAATCAAGTTATAGGTAACCCCAGTAGGAGGTGAAGGCTGGGAAAGAGAGGAGCAAGTGGACTGGAAAACTGGGTCCTCAGTCAACTTAGCTACAGAAGCCATCTCACCCAATTAATGGAAAAGACAGGCCAAAGCATCCAATGGCAACATGTTTCTTGACACTGTACATACAAACAGATAC
This sequence comes from Dasypus novemcinctus, assembly GCF_030445035.2. Classification (NCBI taxonomy): domain Eukaryota; kingdom Metazoa; phylum Chordata; class Mammalia; order Cingulata; family Dasypodidae; genus Dasypus; species Dasypus novemcinctus. The sequence goes on from NC_080698.1 coordinate 27,137,918, forward strand.
TGCTTCTTCTCAAACGGCAAAGAATGTAGTGGTCCAACCATGCCTAGCTTGTAAATCCTGGCGAGCATCCAAGACAAGTGAACAGATTTCCACTTCTCAGCCACTGCAGTTAAGTTCCAGCTCATAAAAGCCACCCAGTGAATGAAAAGAGGAAAGCATCAGAGGGGAAAGGGTGAGGACAAGGATTTTACCAGATGAAGCTGAACCAGCAATAAAAGGGGTGACAGAGGGAGTCTCTGGGGGCACCACGTACCCCAGTGAAGAGGAAAGTCAGGCAGTGCTCTTAAATGGGATGGTATGCATCTTTCAAGAACGCTCCTGTGGCGGGCATTATGTCAAGTGAAGCAAGCCAGACACAAAAGGACAATACTGTATGACTGTGCTACTATGAACTAAATATATTGTGTACTCTCATGGACTTACTAACTTGAATATGGGTCACCAGAAAATAGAATGAGTTTAGAAAATGGAAAGCTGAGGGTTACCTTTGTGTAGAATTGGTAAAAAGGATGTGTATTAACCTTTGGAAATGAATAGAAAAGGTGAAAGCAGTACTATTATGTGGGTATGAAAGTGGTTTAAAGGGAAACACTAAGGAGTTGTATATTACTAAAAAGAAAGCTACATTATATAACATGGAACTGTATAGTACAGTAAAATAGCATGTGAAATAAGAATATGGGTAAAACTGCATTTTTAAGACCATTTTCCTTGAAGCTGATCAAACGTATGCTTATTTTTGCTATTGGTTTTTTTTATTATTTCTGTCTTTCTCTCCCCTTACCCCTCTCCCCCCCCAGTTGTCTGTTCTCTGTGCCCATTTGCTGTGTGTTCTTGTGTTCTTCTGTGACCGCTTCTATCCTTATCAGCGAAACCAGGAACCTGTGTTTCTTCTTGTTGTGTCAGCTCTTCGTGTGTGCAGCGCCATTCTTGGGCAGGCTGCACTTTCTTTCGTGCTGGGCGACTCTCCTTACGGGGCACACTCCTTGCGCATGGGGCTCCCCTACGTGGGGGACACCTCTGCATGGCACGGCACTCCTTGCGTGCATCAGCACTGCACATGGGCCAGCTCCACATGGGTCAAGGAGGCCCAGGGATTGAACCACAGACCTCCCATGTGGTAGGTGGATGCCCTATCCTTCGGGCCAAGTCTGCTTCCCCAAATTTATGTTAATACTACAAAATGTTAATATCTGACAAAAAATTATTCTAAGTGAAAGAAACGAGACACAAAGTACTACATATTGTATGATTCTATTAATATAAAATGTAAATATAGGTGCAGATGTGGCTCAAGCAGTTGAGTGCCCACCTATCATATGGGAGGTCCCAGGTTCAGTTCAGATGCCTCCTGGAGGAAAAAAAAAAACAACAAGCAAAACAAACTATAAAACTAACTCAGGGGAGCTGATGTGGCTCAGTGGTTGAGTGCCAGCTACCCACATACAAGGTCTGGGTTCAATCCGAGTAACTCAAAAAAAAAAAAAAGTAAATATAAATCAATTTATAAAGATGAAATTAGATTAGTGGTTATGTAGGGCTGGGAAAGGAATGGTAAGGGGTGTACTAAGGGGTGTGGAGTTTTTCTTTCTGGAGTAATGATATTGTTCTAAAATCTTTTGTGGTGATGAATGCACAACACTGATTTTACTAAAAGTCATTGATTATACACTTTGGATACATCATATGATATGTGCATATATCTCAATAAAACTGCTTAATAAATAAATTGTGCAAGAATAGTCAGAAATAGCAGCTATATACAGCAGGGGAAACAGAGATTGAGAAGTGAGGAATTTTCTTGTTTATCTGCTCCTTTGTTTATTATTATTATTGAAATAATGGGGGAAATGCTCTAATAATGATTGAAATGATAAAAGCATAACTATGTGATTTTACCAAACACCAATGACTTTGGATGAATTGTATGCTTTATTAATATGTATCAATAAAATTAATTTATTTTTTAAAAAATTCTCCTGTGATTTGTGTTCTACATACTTGGATGAGATAAATTCTTCAACTAAAGGCTTGCCAGTTTCTAAATTCTGTCAGGGGGTAGGAAGAGAAGTTGAAGACAGAAATAGGAAAGCAAAGATGGTAAGATAATTAGGGGATTAAATTTCAGCATGTCAATATACAGTCGGTGAAAGTAGAAAATGGTACATCATCTTTTTGGGATGGCAATTTGACAATCTGTAATGAAAATACAAAATAAGCCTACCTTTTGAACCAGAAAGTCCACTACCAGGCTTGTAGTCTATAAATATAATTACACTTGCATAAAGATCAAGGTACAAGAACATTACTCACTGAAGCACCATTTGTGAACACAGAAGACTGATAAGAACCTTAATGCTCATTAGCAGGGACTGGTTAAATGAATGCATTATGGAACTTGGATGTGATGGTGAATCCCAAGTCATTTAAAAGAATGAGTCAACCTTGGTGCTAATGAAGAAAGAACTCCTAGATATAGTTGTAAATGTTAAGTGCAAAAAAAAAAAAAAAAAGGAGCAGAAAATGATATAGATATATAGATATTCTATTTGTGGACTTTTTTAAAACAGAAGGGAGGGAGGGATGAGTAATATGTTTAGATATATACAAAGAATTTCTAGAAAAAGGAACTGTTAAAAGCAGTTCTGCCTGGGGAGAACTGAAGCCATCAGGGGATCAGAGACTTTTCACTATATACTCTTTTCTACTGTTTGAATTTTTAAATTCCACTCATATATTTTTCATTTTAAATAAAAGCCAATTTACATACGGATATTCTAAATCGGTCATATAAAATAATATTTGATTCATAGGGAAGGTAATAATTTATTTGGAATTTAGTCATAACATCTCTGTGAAACTGCTGCAATTAAACGCCTATTGTGTGTTGGACAATTTAAAGGATTACCTTAAATGTAAGAGGCAGGGCACCTCCTTGTACACCCATTTTATACAGGATATAACTAAAGTAATGAATTCCTAAATAATCTGCTGTAGTAGGAACACTTGTAAGCAAAAAGCTAAAACCATTCAAAATAATTCAAGTCAAAGAATAAAGTTACTATCATACTAAGGTCTTTCACAGAACTGAAGGAAAGTAGTAAGGCATGTCTTAAGACCCAAAAACCTTAAGACAAGGGAACTGGCAACTCAAACCCTGTCAGGAGCCTCTCTCCATCTCTGTGGCTTCATTCTTCCCTCCCTGCACACCAGCTTTTTCAACATGATGGAAAATCTGGCTGTCAACATTTCCCAGCTCTAATCTGAAACATTTCCCTAGGAGCAGGGTGTCTCGACTGGAGTTACAGACATTTTGAGCCAGATAATTCTTTGTTGTGCGGGCCTGTCCTGTGCACTGCAGGTTATTAACAGCACCCCACACCTATACCCACTAGATGCCAATAGCACCCCACTCCCAAACAGTAACAATCAAAAATGTCTCCAGACATTGCCAACTGTTCCCTGGAGGGTAAAAACTGCCCTCGATTCAGAAACACAGCCCTAAAGAGACTGAATGGCTTTTCAATTTACCTTCCTAAGGGCTGAGAAAAGATTCTGATGAGCGAGCTTGTTGCTCAAACCTGGATGAATAAACTATAGCAAATTTGCACTCACAAGGTGACCCTTTGATAGGTCTGTAGTTTAAGGGAAGTTTTCAGAAGGAGAGAGACTCTTCCTATCACTACTGTATCACTTTCCCTAAGCACTGTACAATAGAACTTTCTGCAACGATGGAAACGTTCCATATTTGTGCTGTTCAAATAGTAGCTACTAGTCACATGTGCCTAATTAAGTAATTGAGATGAGGCTACAAGGATTGAAGGAAGAATTGTATTTTTTATTTGACTTTAAATCAATTTAGATTTAAATAGCCATATTTAACAAGTGGCTACCAAACGGGACAGCGCAACTCTAAGTATTGAGAGATTTCAGGCTCCTTGAGAACAATTGCTGGTTTACTGAGTAAGTGAATAAATGAACAAACAAAGTTGGACACATGGTCTGGAGTGGAAAAGATTGTCAAGAAAGTCAGATGGCTGCAACCACAGGAAAAAGGAACTCGGCGACAAAGAATCAGGGAAGCTTAATACATAATAGTACGGTAGACTGAATCACTGTTCCCAATTCTCCATGCCCTCCCAGCACTACAATTATACCTGCCTGTCCTTTGCCATGTAACGCTGCAGTTCTTTCGGTGATGGATGGAGTATACTTCTCTGCCCCACTAATGTCAGGTTTGGCCATGCGATCTGTGTTGGTCAATTGAGTGTTAGCAGACACGACATGAGCACAGGCCTCAATGTTCTTGTGCAGCCTGGCCTGCCGTCCCACACTCCGGTGAGAGTCCAAGTGCTGCTGGTCAGAGAAGAGGACATACATGGAACAGATGTGAGCCCAACCCACACTGGAGCTAAGACCAGCCAAGCCACAGCCTGAAATAGAGCCACCCACAGACTGGTGACCAAGAGAAATAAGTGCCTATTGTCGAATGGTGTGAGTTTTGTGGTAGCGTTACCCAGCATGATTGTGCCAATACCTCCCTGATAAAATGAGCCTCAATGGCCATGGTTTTGCCACCAAGAAGAGAGTCAAACAATAATGAATACTTCCCTCTAGGGCACTTAAGAATCAGCTCCTAGAATTACAGTATAGTATTTTAACAATTAAATCCCTGAACTATGAAGTTTTATGAACCATTATTTAAAAGGCCTACTAGGCCAAAAAGCCTTAAAGAAGGTGGCCCAAAGTAGAATTGTGCTTCATCGCTTTAAGGGTCTGTGGCCTATAGTTTTAGGTGACACTGAACCTGAGAAAAACAAGTGTTACTAACTCTCGTAACCCTTATCATACCTGGAAACCATATGACTTTAAAAGGATCCAATCAGAAATGCTTAATGAAGCACTTCAGGCCTCAGCATTCTCTATTAAATATTTCTCCTTTCAGACGCCCCTGGCAGTTACTCCTAGCTGGCAGCCAGCATACCCTAATATCTGAGACCCTTTCACCCAGGGAGGAAATAAAATCTGCATCCAAGTCAGACACATGTTTTTATGCAATTCGAAGAAGCAAAACCCTGAATAAACTGTGGGCTCACAGGAGCCACATAATCATCCACAAAAATACAGGAAGCAGATCACCACCTCCACCAGACTGAAGTCTTCCCGCTTCTGCCCTGATGTGCTTCCCTGGGATGGAACCGGTTCCACTTCCCTATTCCATTCACCTCTGCGCCAAGTGACCAAGAAAGGTTTGGATTTTTTTCTCCAGGAGAAAAACTTCTTACCCTGCTATGCCCCAAACTCAATATAGCTTCCCCGTGGACACAATATTTAAGCTGCATGTCAGCAAGAAGGGGCAAAGGGTAGAAAGCAGGGGTTCAAACAGATATTTGCACACCAACGTCCACAGCAGCATTATTCACAATTACCGAAGGGTGGTAGCAGCCCCAGTGCCCACCAACCATGGATACACAAAATATGGTACATAAATACAATGGAATATTATTGAGTTTTAGAAAGGAGTGAAATTCTGATGCAGCTACAATATGGATGAATCTTGAAGACATCATGTTGAGAGAAATAAGCCAGACACAAAAGGACAAAAGGACAAATGTATGGTCTCAATGAAATGAAATAATTAGAATAAGCAAATTCATAGAGTCAGAAACCACAATACAGGTTACAGAGAGCAGGGGTGGGGGTAGGGAATGGGAGTTAAGGCTTATTTGGTACAGAATTTCTGTTTAGGGTGATGGAAAAGGTTTAGTAAGGACAGTGGTGATAGAAGTAAAACACTGTAAATGTAATTAACACGACTGAAACAGATAACTGAATTGTGGTTAAAAGGGGATATTTTAGGTTGTATATGTTGCCACTATTAAAATTTAAAAAAAAAACAAAACAAAAAACCTCAGTGAACCCTAATGTAAATTATGTACTATAGTTAATGGTACAATTACAATATTCTCTCAAAAAATTGTAACAAAGGTACCACGCTAATGTAAAATGTTAACAACGAGGGTGGATATATGGGAACTCTGTATTTTCCACACAGTTTTTCTGTAAAGCTACAAATTTTCTAATTAAAAGGGGGGGGGGGGGAGAGAGGAACCTAAAGGCAAATGGGAAAAAGATCCTAGTCAGGGGATAAGAGAGATGGCAAACAGGAAAAGACTGATTTTGATTTTGGGGTCAAGAGGAATGGGACTCTGTCAAGGCTTTCTCAGGCCCACCCAATTCAGCCTTTTAGCATAAGTGGTCCCTCATTTGGCCACATCATAAGGCAAAGCCATTCTCATCCCTCATTTGGAAAACTGACAAGGATACTAGGCAAATAATAGGAGAAACACACACACTAGCAGTAGAAAAAGAATTGGAAAGAAAACCATTAAAAGAGAGATTTATGACATAAAGCCACTGTTTTAAATTCAAATTAACTACTGTAAAAAGTAGCAGAGAATATAAATACTTTAGAAAAATGTTCACCAAAAGATGAGATTTTGCTGCTTTAACTGATTATACTTTGGCAATTTCAAACATTTTTTGATGCAATAATGTTTCACTGCCAAAGGCACAGACATATGACACACATCTCTTCTAGCCTGAAATCTCATGTACTATCCCTAAAATTATTATGATGTTTCTAAAGCGTTAGCTTTTGGTGAGATAGGCTGCTGCTGCTGGTGAAGATGATGATGAAGAAGATGACAAACGAGAAGAAGGAAAAAAAATCACCAAAAGTCACCATATGTTCAACTATTAATGGTCAACAATTAAGCACATACATGCATAAACTCATGTAATCCTCCAAATAAAAGAAAACCATATTAGTACTACTCTTATTTTATAAATGCATAAATAGGCTTAAAAGAGCTTAGGCAACTTGACTGAGGTCCCACATGTGGTCAACAGTGTCAAAAAGGCATTCTGAGAGTCATGCCCCAGGCCAATTAATTCAAGTCCTGTTGTCCAATGCCTATCACCAGCAGACTACCTGCGATGGGTGCTCAACCTTGAGGAACACAAAAAGTAATTAAGGCGACTTTTCCTCTACTCACTCATCTTCTAGCCTCCTCTCTTCACAGTGATCAAAATTTTAAAGAGAAGGGAAGTAAATTTTCCTAAGAATTCTACTCTGGTATTTTCTATTCTTTTTTTCATCTTTAGCACCTTTGAGAGGGAAAAATAAAAAAGTGCTCTTGGGGGAAGCAGATGGGGCACAAGCAATTGGGCTCCCACCTACCATAGAGAAGGTCCAGGGTTCAATGCCCAGGGCCTCCTGGTGAAGACAAGCTGGCCTGCGTGGCGAGCTAGCCCACATGGAGTGCCGCCCTGCATGGGAATGCCACCCTACACAGGAATGCTGGCCCACATGGAGAGCTGGCGCAGTAAGATGACTCAACAAAAAGAGACACAGAGGAGCGACGATAAGAGACACAGCAGATCAGTGAGCTGAGGACGCACAATAGAATGATCACCTCTCTCCCACTCCAGAAGGTCCCACGATCAGTTCGAAGAGCTGCCTAATGAGAATACAAGCAGACACAGGAGAACACACAGCAAATGGACACAGAAAGCACATAATGGGAGAAGGGGGGAGAAATAAAATAAATCTTAAAAAAGGGGGGCTCATGGGTTTCATGGGACTCGGTAAGATACTCCATTTAATGTTCTTTCACAGTCCCATTGATACTCTGATACCAATTTGGCCAAAGCATGCTTTAAGGGTTCTGTTTAAACACTGCAAACAGTACAACTTGATGTCTCCTAGCAAAATTATAAACTCCTTGAAGTATATAGGGCAGTATTGTGTGTTGGTACATGCACACACACATGCACACGCACACATAGCAGAGTAGCTTGAGACAGGGATTCAAAATTTACTTCCAATTCATACTGAATTGTAGACTTTGGGCTAACTGTTTTAAATCTTGGTCTCATTACCCATAAAATAGGAATACGAGTTATTACCATGATAAGGCTGTTGGGAGGATTAAAAGAATACACATAAACTTCTTAGCATAAAATATGGCATAGAGAAAACATTCCATCAATACTAGTATTTATTATTTTGATTAGTGTGTATTGATTTGGCTCAAGTCTCATTTTCTTTCTCAAACTTATCGGTACCTTTTCATTTTTGGAACAATTCATACAATCAAGGAAAAATAGTTAAACAATGTAGATTTTTAAAAATCCACTTAAAGCACCTTATAATTAATGATGTCGTAAATACATTTTACAGTAATTTCATCTAAAATTCATTTTCATAGTGTAAACCAAATGTGTTTAAATTAAAGTTCATTGTTCTCTGTTCTGAATTAGCATAAAGAATACAAAGAAGGAAAGGGACCGAAAAATAATAACTTTCTTTAAGTACTTCTTTACTTTTAAAATTCAAATTTAATCCTAGGAAAGTGACATTGTGGAAACTCAACTACAATTTTGCTGGAGAATGTGGGTTGCGGCATTCTTCTTAGCATTCTAATCACTAAGCAGTCCTTGCCACACAGTAGATGCCCAAACAATTGGTGGAAGCATCAGAGAAAAATGGAAGGGTAAATTGGATGGATAGAAGGATGGATGCATGGATAAATTTACCAAACTTATTATTAATTACCTATTGCTATGTGACAAAACATCCCAAATTTAGTCTGACTTAAAACACTTATTATCTCAAAGTGCCTGTGGATCAGGAATCTAGAAGCAGCTTAGCTGGGTAGTTGTCAAGATTTCTCACAGCTTTGCAAAGTGTCAGTGGGGCTGTAGCTATCTGCCACTTGACTATGTCTGGAGGATAGTATGCCAGGTTCACTCACAGCTGTAGGCAGGAGGTTTCAATTCCTCACCACATGCACTCCATATAGCTGCTCACAACACGGCCTTTCCCAGAGCAAATAATTCCAGATAAAGAATGCCAAAGATGGGAGTTACAGTCTTTCATAACCTGTTACAGATGGAGTCACATACCCCACAAAAGGCATGTTCAAATCTCAATCCAGGGAAGAGGATGTGGCTCACGTGACAGGACTTCTGCCTACCATATGGGAGGACCTGGGGATGAAAAAGAAGAAGAGAAAGTGTGCCCATACAGTGAGCCAGTGCCCACGCAAGTGCCCGCGTGAGTGCCCGCATGGTTAGCCAGTGCCCCACACAAGTGAGTCATGCAGCAAGATGACGACGCATCAAAAGAGAGACAAGAGGAGACTCAAGGTGAAGCACAGCAGGAACCAGAAACTGAGGTAGCACAATTGACAGGGAACCTCTCTCCCCATCACAGGTCTCCAGGATAAAATCCCGGTAAATCCTAGAGGAGAGAAAATGAGAAGAGGAGACAACACAGACAGCAAAAACAGCAAGGTGGGAGGAGGGGAAGGGGATAAAATAAATAAATATTTAAAAATAAATAAAATCTCAATCCACATTCTCCTGGGTATGAACCCATTTGTAAACAGGACCTTTTAAAGATGTTATTATTAGTCAAGGTGTGGCAAATCAGAGTGGGTCTTGATATATCACTGGAGGCCTAGTAAGAAAGGAAATTCAGGTGCAGTCAGTCAGCCAAAGGCACAAGAGGAAGCAGAAGTCAGAAGAAGTCAGAGAGGAGAAAGAAAAATCACCATGTGATGGAAAACTGACATCACTAGAATAGGATGGACCCCAGGAGAAAGCATGCCCTTGCTTTCTTGATTTTGGACTTCCAGACTTCAAAATCATGAGATAATAGATTCTTGTTGCTTAAGTCAGATGGTTGTGTGGCATTTGTCATAGCAGCCTTGGCAAACTAAGACATTACCTAATCTCAGAAATGGCATTCCATCACTTCTGCCATTGGTATGCTATTGGCCACACAGACCAACCTTGTTAAAGTGTGGGGGGGGGAATGCTCATGGGGGTGAACACCAGTGGCAGGGGATGTTGGGGGCATCTTTAAGGCTGGATAGTTGAAATCATCAGATCTTCTTAATCCTGAAGCCAAGCTCAGACAGTGACAGATTAACGCAGCACCAGAGGCAGTTATTTTTGCCCTGCTGCAAAAACTTAGACAAATCATTTATATTGTGTTGCAGAGATTAAAAGGGAACTATCTGTAAAAAAGAAAAAGTAACCACCCCTCAGAAATGTCAACTTAGATTTTCTTCATGACTCCAAAATGAATGAAATATTACTGCTGCTAAACTTTCAATGCATGGCAATAAGAATTTTCATTCTAAAAATCCAGGGCTTAACTTACAAATACATTAAGGCAAACTGCCAAAATTTTATCTTTCTCTTTCAGGAGCTAAGGCTAGACCAAAATGAAAAAGTTTAGACCACAGAATGGAATGTCCTTTCTAGCCCTCCTATGGGCACATTAGAATGAAAGAACCTTCCACAATTTACGTAAGGCATAAAATAGAAGGAAAGAATCCTTCTCTGGAATGCATTATTACCCCAGCCTGAACTGCATGATGGCTTTTACAGCACCAAAAGCTTTATGCTGGTATCTCTCAGCTTTTTCATCTGTAATCAAGTGTCACTCAGACTTGGACAGAAAATAAGTCATAACTGACAGATGTTGACTCTCCTCATCTGAGTTTTTCTCTGACTGATCAAACCCTTGATTATCCTGATTCAGCATATTCTACCTCAATTTAAATGATGTTCCTATCCCAGAGGATGGGCAGTGGCCAGCATGTATTAATACAATGTACTTCAAATTTTATTTTTACTACAGGAATTCAAGAGGGAGGAAAAAAAAAGCCAGACTGAAATTAGTTTCTGCTGAATAATAGAGAGGGTCTCCATCCCAAAGGGTAGTCTTTATTTATGGCTGTTTCCTATCCTGGTGCTTTTAAACTTGCCCCCTTGCAAATGTTTATCATAGTTCTTCTCTGAATGCTAAAAAGGCAGAAGCATTTGGTGAATTCAACCATGACTCGCTCTGCCCCTTTACCACTCAACTCTAGCCAGTCCTTATGTAACACTAGGTGATATCTTACGACTTAGCAATTCTTACAGTATCTGAGATATCAATGAAGGAGGTAAATCCTTACCAACATCTTCAATAATGAGATTTACTGTACAAAAAGTTTTAAACAGAAGGGGGGAGGGGTTGTATTAGGCAAAGGGGTGCTGATGCAAAATACCAGAAATCTGTTGGCTTTTATAAAGGGTATTTATTTGGGATAGGAGCTTACAGTTAACAGGCCATAAAGCATAAGTTACTTTCCTCACTAAAGTCTTTTGACACATGTTAGAGCAAGATGGCTGCCACCATCTGCCAAGAGTTCAGGCTTCTTGGGTTCCTTCCTGGGACTCTGTTTCTCTCTGGGCTCAGCTGCTATGCTCTCTCCTCAAGGCCAGCTGCAGACTATCAGGCAAACGGCTCTGTCTCTTTCTCCAGGGCTTAATTCTCCCATGTGTTTACTTCACAGGCTCCAGCTCAAAAATTCTAACTCTGTCCTTTGCCATGTCTTTTATCTGTGTTGGGTGGGGACTCAACACCCTACGTACATGGCCCAATCAAAGCCCTAATCATAATTTTTTTAAATATTTTTTTTTTATTTTTAAAGAAGCTTTAGATAACATAAATGTTACATAAAAAATATAAGGCATTCCCACATGCCCCGCTCCCTCCCCCTCCCACATCTTCCCCCATTAACAACATCCTTCATTAGTGTGGTACATTTGTTACAATTGATGAACCCATATATTCATTATTTGTTAAATACGGATTTTTAACTACTGTTTTATTCCTCAGGTTACTTTTATATCTGAACATGAATATTCTTCTAAAAGTAGTGACTTATTAGCATCTATGCAGACCTGGTGCTTGAAAGTTGCAGCTGTCATTTTAGTTCACTACTAGTAAAAATATAGCTGATAACAAGCAGAAAAGTAGATTGTCATCTTTCATATCCATAGAGATTACAGTATATGTTGCTTCCTCTGAATACCATTTAACGCCCATATAATGTGGCTTCCTCAATATCTATGGTGGCAGAAATGCCCGACCATTTTACATTAGCTTCTGGTCCCTCGGAAGTTTGAAGATTGTTTAAAGATGACAATTTATCAAACTGCCTGATTCCAAAGGGAAAAGAGTGCTTCCTTCGTCTCCATTGACTTTTTTTTGTCTTTCAAAATGTACATTTTATTGGAAAATAAAGAGTTGCTTTGCATATATATATAATTATCTTTTTTTTAAAGATACATAGACCACACAAAATGTTACATAAAAAAGTATGAGGTTCCCATATACTCTCCCACTCCCCATCCACCCCCACTCCTCCCACATCAAGAACTTCTTTCATCAGTGTGGCACATTCATCGCATTTGATAAATACATTTTGGAGCAATGCTACACAGCATGGATTATAGTTTACATTGTAGTTTACACTCTCTCCTAGTCCATTCAGTGAGTTATGGCAGGCTATATGATGTCCTGCATCTGTCCCTGCAATATCGTTCAGGACAACTCCAAGTTCCAAAAACTCCCCCATATCACATCTCTACTTCCCTCTCCCTGCCCTCAGCAACTTCCGTGGCCACTGTCTCCACATCAATGATACAGTTTCTTCCATTGCTAGAGTCACAATAATTCTATAAAATACCAGTAAAGCCACTCTAATCCATATTTCATTCCTTCATCCTGAGGACCCTGGGATGCCTAATCATAATTTAATCAAGGAAAAGTGAAACCTCGGATAGACCAGTTTATAAACATAATCTAATATCTATTTTTAAAATCCATAAACAATATCAAACTGCTACAGGGGGTTAAAATGGAGACCATGCAACATTTATTTCAAACACCTTTCTTACTGATGAGTTTACTGATGGCAAGACTGTTATGATCATGCTTTAAAGTTAATTATGAAAAATCTCTTGCATTTTTTTAATGATTTACTTTATTTCTTCCTTTTCACCCCCTCACTGTTTGCACTAGCTGTGTTTATTGGTGTTCCTTGTTTCTATAGGAGGCACTGGGAACCAAACCAGGGACTACCCATGTGGTAGGAAGGAGCTCGATCACTTGGGCCACATTCACTTCCCTTGCATTCTCTTTTGTTACTCTTTTGAACCCAACTCAATCACATACAACAATCAATCACAACACACTTAGCTTAAAGCACAGGTAGACCATGAAGGGACATGAGAAGTTATTCAATGTAATTCTGAATTACAAGCTTCATTGTCAGCCCAAATTCAAATTAGACACATCCACACTGGTTTCTTCAAAATGCAGAAGGCAGCCTCAGGTGCATTCTCTCATAGGTGCTTTCAAGCAAAAATCATTTGAATGTGTTTCCAGTTAACAAGATGCGGAAGCCACCCCAGCAGGCAATCTTTCAATTTCCAATTTCAGGAAACCTAATGTCAATTAAAGCACTTAACTCAGGGCAATGTTTAGTGATGCTCGATACCTATTTCGGGATGCTGGAGGCTTTAGAGGGTTTCCTTCTGTTTAATTTGTGCTTTAGTCACCTCAAAGTTGGAAAGGAGACCAGAAGTCATCTCAGAGTCTATCCCCGTGGGCCTGACCCAGTCCTTTCCCCCTCCTACCTGGAAGGCTGTCAACATCAACACTCAAGTGTCCTGGTCACCCTCAGCCTACCCGCACTTCACGTGATGCCATCCTGACGGCACAAAGGGACAGCTCTCAGAGTGGCCTCATCACAACCGGATCATAACTCCTCAGGTTAAAACCCACTGCCCTTACAATACAATCCAAACCCACCTGGGTAGCCCAATGTGATCCGGCCCCCGCCTCACTTTTTGCCACCTCCCACTTGATGCAAATTCAGCCACAGTGGTCTTTCAGGCCTCCCTCCAACTCACCAAGCCCTTTCCTGCCCCAGGACCTTTGTTCTAAGGGCTCCCTCAGTCTGGGACACTCGACCCCCGAGATCACCATGGGACAAACTCCTGCTCAGAATCCAGATCTTGACTCACAGGCCCCCCTCCACCGACCAGCCTGTCTAATATCCCATCTCCCATTATGTCATCACTAGCCGCCATTTCTGTCTGCATTCATTAGCATACCTATTATCCGTCACGTATGTGCATGTAAGAATGGTAAGCTGTCTATAATAATAGCGGTTAATAAAACTAAGGCTTATATTAAGCCCCCTCTCTATTTAGAGGTGGACTAGACATCACCATCCCAGGGTCCACAGGATGGAGGAATATAATATGGATTGGAGTGGACTTGCTGGAGTGGACTTGTACCATAGAACAGCTGTGACTCTAGCAATGGAAGAAATTGTATCACTGATGTGGAGACTGTGGCCATGGGAGTTGCTGAGGGCAGTGAGAGGGAGGAAGAGGTGTGATATGGGGCATTTTCGGGACTTGGAGTTGTCCTGAATGACACTGTAGGGTAGATGCAGGACATTGTATATCCTGCCATAACCCACCGGATGGACTGGGGGAGAGTGTGAACTACAATGTAAACTATGGTCCATGCGGTGTGGCGGTGCTCCAGGGTGCATTCACCAAATGCAATGAATGTACCACACTGATGAAAGGGAATGTTGATGTGCAAGGAGCGGGGGTGGGGGGTATTATGGGTACCTCTTACTTTTTTTAATGTAACATATTGTATGATGTATTTATCTTTATTTTTTTTTAAAGACAAAAAAAAAATAAAGGCAATGGTCACAGGCAGGTTTCAATATGGAAAAACAAAAAAAGTAAGGCTTATATTATATATAACACTTACCAGGCACAATTCACAAGAACCTTCCAAAGCAGGTAATATTATCACCATCACTTATCAAATGGGAAAACTAAAGCACAGAGAGGTTAAGTAATTTGCTCAAGACAAACAGCTAGTAAGTGGGGAAACCAGGATGCAAACTCAGAAGTGTGTCTCCAGAATCCATGCTCTTAACCAGGAGGGAGGGAGCTAACTCATCCCCTACTCTAGATCCAGATCCTTCTCTCCCACCATCTCCAAATACTTCTAACTCAGGGATCCTATCCCCCACTCCCACCAACACACTCAGTTTCTTCATTGCAAGCAAAATTTAAAATCATGTAACAGGGGTGGGTATTTCATTGACAGAGCAATGACTTTAAGGGATCCAGAAAGCATCACTTCTTTCATTCAATGAGCCCAAATAGCCATCTCATTCATTTTTAAAAATTTAATTCCAGAAAAAGAAGTCAAGTTAGCAAAAACAACCAGTTTTTGCCATAGCTGCACAGAGAAATACCAAGATCTCTGGAACAATAAGAGCTGAACATTAAACCCAGCCCAATTTTCTTACAGGATTTTTCACATAAGGCCCAGCCTCAGTCTACAAGCCCTTGCTGCTACTCCAGCTTCAGTCTGGGCCACACTATTTCGATCTTCAAGGGATCACATTCCCAGGGCTGGGAAGTAGCCAGTCGCCTATTCATAAGGCCGTCCAACAAAAACCATTCTAGTGGTTAAATTCGACTGCCTTCGGGAGCAGCTGGCTGAAAGCTCACTGGGACATGTGGTTCTAGCTATTCTTACTCTTCAGGGTAGTGCTATTTTTCCTCAAAGCAACGTAACCCAGCAACCCCAAGGATTAGCTTCTTTGGGGAAAGGGTTGTGAAACTCCGGCTCTCTTCACTTCAGGGACTTTTAATGGCAGGGCCTCTGTTTCACATCAACCCTAAACTATCCAGAGAAATATGAGCCAAAAATGGATGCCTCTTCTGGAATAGTCTTTCTCTTTCTCAGTTCTTTATCTTGTCAGAACACAGACCAAGATTAGAAACTGGAAACTATACCTTAGCTCTCCAAAGAATAGCTACGATAATAAACCTGATGGTTTGGAGTCCAAACGAGATTTTAACAAGTAAATGGCTTACGTGTTAACAGGACATGCTTCGGGATCTGAGGCAGAATAGACCAGATGGATCTTGCACCAGGCCAGGAGGCCAATACAGAACCAGTAACCTTAAAAGCTGTGCACTCAGTAATCTTCCAGAGTCAAGTTGCATACTTGACCCCTGCCAGAGTCATATTCAAAGAATGTCCTGGTGACTCAAAAGGAACTGGCCCACAAAATGGGTCAGTACAAACTGGTCACCACTCTTGGAAAAGCTGCTGGGTTCTTAGCTCTCAGAGAACATCCCTAAGCATCATCAGTGCCTGGATTAGGGTGAGGCAAGTGAGGCATAAAAAACAAGTACAGGGTTGGATTCTGCCTTCATTTAAAATTTTGATATTTTTTTCATTACTTTTACTTTCTAAAATGTTATTAACCTTTATTACTGAGGTTTTGGGCACCACCTTAAATTCTGCAACTGATTCAATTGCCTCACCCTATAGCCCCTGCTCTGGCATTCCTTTTCTACTGAGTAACTTAAGCTTCATGTGCCAGGCACTGTGCCAGTTAATTTACACATCATTGGACTGAATCTTCATAACAACTCTATGAGGTAAGAGCACCATTATTTTCTCCATTGTACTTATGATACAACAGCAGAAGACAGGTTGCATAACACAAGACTGCACGTTAGTCACAGCAGGGAGCCCAAACTCTTCACCCTCATAGCAGCCAGAGTGGAAGTTTTAAGTATACTGGTATCCCCTGACTGGCAGACTTAAAATCCCTTCTCTAATTGTACTGCCTACCTTCATTTTAAAAGAAAGTGCAACTAATAAATACAACATAATTCTCATAGTACCAGCCCCCAAACAGCCTGAAAAGAGACTGCTGGACTATCTCATACTAAAGATAAGTAAAGTAACCCCTATCCTTAAAAGAATATTTAAAGAAAACAAGCTTTTGAGGTTCCCATCAACATTTCAAATGTGATTAATGCACCACAGGAGAAAGCAATCTCAGCTCCCCAAACTGAGCCAGACCCACACTTGATGAAATCCTGGTAAAGCATGCACAGACCTTAGAAAAAGAAATCAAGTGCGTGGGGACAAAAGGGCCAGGGGTTTGTGCACTTGCACCTGGAGAACATCAAGGCAAGAGCTAATTTTAGGACCGGCTGGCCTGTTCCAATCCCTTTAGTTTAATTACATACTTCTGGTAATAGACCTTAGAGATTGGCCTTGATTCAGATCTAAGAGATAAATTCAGGTGCATACCCCTACCAACCTATGGATAAAATTAGTATAGATTGTAAATGTATTTATAGAATCTATTTCTTCAACTGAGCTTAAGGAACTCTGCAAATATCAACTCGTTATCAACTAAGATTAGGCAATACATTTTTAAAAAGTTAAATTAAAACACATGGCATTGTGGAAAAGGCAAAACTACAGAAACAGTGAAAAGATCAGTGGCTACCATGGGTTCAGAGGATCAGCAGTTGGGGGGCGGGGAACAATGGGCATTTATAGGGAAGGGAAAATATTCACATGATGCTGTGATGGTGGATATATGACTTTATGCATTTGCCAGTACTCAAAACTGTACATACAGAGTGAACCCTAACGTAATCTTGCCCCTTTAGTTACTAATAATATATCAATTTTCGTACATCAATTCCAGCAAATGTACCATTTTTTTGTATATACCACAAGATGTTAATAATAGGGGAAACTATGCACGTATAGGGTGGTATACAGGAACTCTGTACTTTCTGTGCAATTTATCTGTACAGAGAGGACTGCTCAAACAATTTATTATTTTTTACAAAGTTAAATTAACATGGATAAAATCTTGACCACATCGATATAAAAAACAACGCTCTATATAAGGAATGACACACAGGTTTTATTTCATGTGCCAATTCCAATAAATTGAGAATTACTTCGCAGCCACATCTACACTTCGTGGGATATAATTCCATGATCAATTGGTTCTGCCTGTCAGGT
This sequence comes from Dasypus novemcinctus, assembly GCF_030445035.2. NCBI lineage: Eukaryota > Metazoa > Chordata > Mammalia > Cingulata > Dasypodidae > Dasypus > Dasypus novemcinctus. The sequence continues at coordinate 27,155,718 of NC_080698.1, forward strand.
ACCTAGGGAGGAAATGACCACATACATCTAATCTATTTGTGCCTCCTCTCCCCCGCATCCAAACTCTTACCCTCGGATTGATTAGCCAAAGGCCAATGAGGAGTAGAAAATCAACAGTGATAGATCTTTACAAGAATTTGCAGCATTCAGTACATTCTTCTTGACTAGTGACTCTAAATCAGGCCATTAAACATGTTCAAAGCAAGCAACATTTTTAAATTGTTTTAGTTTTAGTGTTTTGATTTTCCATTTCCAGTTCTCTTGGGTTTTCTGTGCTGTTACTATCCTTTTCACCTGAATTGAGAGATGCAAAAAAATTTGAGCTGAATTGAGTCAGTCCCAACTCACTGAACTCCCCACAGTGAACTCACTCCCCCCTGCCTCCTATGACCACAGCTCCCATTGTTTTGAAACAATGTGACATTTCCTCCAAACAGGTAGCTAGTAAATAAACAATCAAATGCTGGAAATGAAGTTTATTTTAGCCTCTCAAGGCCCAGAAAGAGGACTGGGGGGTTGGGAGGAGAGACCATCACAATAAGGACAAGGGAATCCTCTTTGAAATGAAAAGGTCTAGTAGTTAATAAGGTAAAAGCTGTACTTACTTTAATAATCTTCAGAGAGACTGGAACAGAACTGCTTTTCAACTTTTCCTAATCATCTGTCATTTAAATTTCCTAAGAGAAGACCACATACCAGCTAACACCAGGTCGCCATTGAGAATATCCTTGCATGTGACCAAGCTGCCTTTTTTTTACTCCTCTCCCCTTCCCCATCCCATCCCCGGTTGTCTGCTCTCTGTGTCCATTCGCTGTGTGTTCTTCTGTGTCTGCTTGTGTCAGCAGCACAGGAATCTCTGTTTCTTTTTTGTTGTGTCATCTTGCTGTGTCAGCTCTCCATGTGTGCGGTGCCGTTCCTGGGCAGGTTGTACTTTTTTCTCGTGCTGGGCGGCTCTCCTTACGGGCGCACTCCTTGCACTTGGGGCTCCCCTACGCAGGGGACACCCCTGTGTGGCAGGGCACTCCTTGCACGCATCAGCACTGCACGTGGGCCAGCTCCACACAGGTCAAGGAGGCCCTGGGTTTGAATCTTAGACCTCCCCTGTGGTAAGCGGATGCCCTATTCATTGGGCCAAATCCGCTTTCATGAACAAGGTCTCAGCTTAAATGCCATCTCCTCCAAGAGGCTTTCCTTTACGCATCACCCCTTTCAGATGACGTTAAGAATAATCTGTCACATACTCCGGAAACACTGGATTTATCCATTCAACACTCAGCCTGCTTCTAGTTACATGCTCAGGGTAGCAGAGCATGGCTTCCTCATGCATCATAAATTCAAGAGGCCAACAGAGCCTCTCAAAAGTCACACATGCTCAACAAATAAGGAAAGGCTGAGGGTGCCATCACTAAGGTGGGGCACCAAGGGCTCAGGCAGGGTGCAGGGCTGTGGCCTACCCCCACTCTAATCCTTACCTCAGGGAAGCCCTGCAACTCTGCTCTTCTCGTTGCTTAATATGCAAAACAAAAGAAAAATCTCCTCTCTGCTCATCTCATAAGAGTAATCTGAGAATAAGATATTTTATTTTGAAAAAATTATTCAGAAACCGTCTATATATATAAACATGGAGAGAGACCAAGACAGTTCCATTAAGTGCTACGATCCCAGAATAAACACAATTTAAAAGAAAAAATAAACTCTAAGTTCTAGGCTCCATGGATGCAAAGTCACATCCTTCTATTAACCACTAAATTCCCTGTGCCCAGCATCCTGCTGTTTAAGAAGGCATTCAATTAAATGAGCATGTGAGTGAAACGATGATGATGACAAGGACAACACTGACAACATATAATGGCAAACACTTCCTGGGTGCCAGGTATTACTCTACGCACTTTGTATGCACAACTCATTTATACCTGCCACCAACCTTACGAATTGTACCCCATGGGACTTAACGGGGCTTGTCCCTTTACTACTGTCATTTTACAAATCCAGAAAGACACGCAGAGAGGTTAAGTAATCTGGCAAGTTCCCCAGCTAGGAAGTGGCTGCTCCCAACTGTTTTGGTCCAGTGCAGGAGTGCCAAGTGATTGCATGACTGACTGACTGATACTGGGGGTCACGTGCGTAAGGAAAGGCAGAGAAATGACTTTAAAAGACTGCTCAACAGACTCTACAATTTGATTTTCTTTTAAAACATGATGTTTATCTAAAAAGAAAACGTATTTAGAGAAAAGCAATCATGTTATTTAAATCCCACTGTCTGCACAGTCTTTCAATCCAAATTATGTAAGCAAATTTTAAAAGACAGAAAAGTCCAAAGCTGAAACGCTCGCCAGTAGTTTGACTGTCTTTCCTCAGAAGAGACAGGGCCCCTCTCCGAGAACCTCACTGTACTCTGCGTTATTTGGATGAAAAAGACTTGGCTTGATTTTCACAACGTCAAAGGGGAACACATGTAAACAATGACCCATCAATCAGTAACTACTGAAGCAGAAAGCAAGATGAGAGAAGTAAATAATAACTCCATACAATAAAGAAAAGAGAAGAAAATATTTAGTCAGAAAGCAAACAAGTTTAACTTTACGAGTTACCCTGGATTTTTCCTCTTCTCTAAGAAACATCACACATTAAAATATCCATGCATCTCACAGAAAAATCAAAAAAGAATTTTGGGGGATAAAGTAGGTCCCACTCACCCTCACCCCACCGCTGGCATTCTTAGGGCCTATCCAGGGGACTTCTGAGAGCTTTTAGACCTGGGGTCTCTCAGTCAGAGGGTCTCAGCTTCAGACCTCTGCGTGGTCTCATGCTGAGATCTACTGACTGGATTGAAACTGCACTATAATTGACTTTAAACCCACATCCCTTACCAAACCACACACCCTACAAGACACTGATAATATTTTTTAAATGAAACTATCATTGTCTTGTAATAGCAGTCACTCCGCATGGCATGTTCTATATGCATTAAAAGTACCCCACTAATTGATTAGGTATAAATATTTTAAACATTTATTCCTTTTGGATGTCCATGGAAGCTGCCCGCGTTGCCCTGAACCTTCTGCCCATGCCTTGGGATGGATCGTCTCCCTGGGGAGGAGAAAAAAATCACAAGACAGGGCCTGTCCTTTCTCCGTAAGCTGTTCCTTGCATATGAGGAGCCAGCGCTTGAAGAGAAGGGATGTGTGGCTCGCCCAAGCTCGGCCGAGACAGGCAGCAGGTGGGAATGAGTCCCCAGTCTGCCCACACCCTGGAGACCGGGCCTGCGGTCTTCCTCAGCCAGCCCTCCTCCCAAGGCCACCAGGAAAGCGATGGGCACCCAGAAGGTGGAGAGCCCTCCTCCCAAGGCCACCAGGAAAGCGATGGGCACCCAGAAGGTGGAGGCTCTTGCCTTCAGATCCAATGAGGGTCCGATCAAAACAGCACTGCAGGAAAAACCACCCTTCACTTTTTCACTTTAAGCTACATAATTAAAGTGTCCACCACCAAGTTAGGAGCTGGAGGTGTGCTGCACTTGGCAGTGTTTAGGAGGCTGGGCTCTGAAGGCAGCTGGAGGACCTGATTTACAAATCCCGGGGCAGGTGACAGCTATGTGTAACAGACACAGCCACCGTTATTTGAACACTTATTACTAAGCACCTGACATATATGTCACATAATACCTCATACAATATGGCAACAAGGATGGAAGGGGGCTGTTACCATCCCACTTTCAAGATGAGAAAACTCAGGCTCAATAAGGCTGAGTAGTTTCCCCATGTCAGGCACCTAATGAGTGGAAAAGTCAGGATTAGAATCCCAAGTGAGCTTGACTCCAAAGTCCATCTCCTCCCCCAAAGGGGGGGGGACCTAAGGGCCAAAGGTTCACCTACCCACTAGAGCAGCACTGTTGAACAGAACTTTTAGCAATGCTAGAAATGTTCTACAGCTGAGCTGTCCAATTAGCAGCCATTAGCCGTAAGTGGCTATTGGGCACCTGAAACATGGCTAGCATAACAAAGGAGTTAAATCCATATTTCATTGTAATTAATTTACCTATAATTATTTACATTTAAATAGCATAAAAACTGACCAGCATAAGCTCTAGAGCATATGGATGATCCACAGCAGAGCTGGCAGTAAAAAGTGAGCATCGCAGCCCTCAGGCCAGTGCTTGTTCCACAAAACCATACATCAGGGATCCTGATTACAAAATAGTTCTCTGGCTCCTGCCATTACTGAACTAGTCTGGACCTCAGGAACTAATTAGCAACTCCGTGCTAAGTCAAAAGAGCCTCTATTTCTTCTTCATATGGTCATATACTATATTTTACAATCTATAAAAGTATGGCTCAGAGAGGCTAAGTAATTTGTCCAGTGTCACACAGCTAATAAGTAACAGGAACCAGATTTCAAAATACATATCTTCTGACTCCAGCCTGTTTAAAACTGGAACTTAACTACCACCACTATTTGTTAAATGAGGATAATTCCTTTCCCAATTACCTCTTAGTGTTATAAGGATAAAATGAGGTCATGGATCTGAAAATGCATTGAAAGTGTAAGTAATTTATCAGATATTTTTTTTTTATTGTGAAAAAAAAACAAAACCAAAAAGACCTTGCAGCTTTTCAGAGCCTATTAGCGGGGGTTTACGACATTCCAATCAAATAAGAAACCTACGTCAGTAACTGGAAGCATTCATGGACTTGTACAAGTCACTCAAATCTACGCTTGTCCTGAAATTCAGGGAATCCATTTATGTCTGTGAGATTCTATTTTTTTCACACGACAGTTCTGAAAAGCCGGAGTGCCCTACTATTTTTGATAAAGTTTAAAGCAGGCAGAACTCTGTTTTTGCCCATGTTGGCTACTGGTCCTAGGAAAGGGAGGAACCCAGAAGGCACCCTGAGTCCAGGAGAAGATTTGGGGGTCAGACATCTTACCTCTTCACCCTCCATCCGAGCACTCTCTGCTGCAAACCGTGATTTCTACTGATAATGTGGGAATGTGCCCCTTCCAGGACCTCACTGACAAATGAGGGCAGGTCTAGAGCTAACCCGCTACGGCAAAAACAAAATAAAACACAGGAGATACAGTGGAAGTGAGTCTAACATCTAGCCACTGCAATCAGGCCAGCCTGTCTCTATTGTTTTTGTTGTAATTAGCAGCTGCTGTTCAGTTCAAGCATTAAGATGAGCTCAGCTGTCCCATTATGAGGACATGCAACAGTCCAACAGTGAGCATATGGGCTAGGTTCTATAATTGCAATAACCCAGAAGTCATTTTTTAAAATCATCATCACTGATGAGAAATATTTTCTCCTCCAATTCTTTCTGCCCTTTTTTTGATCTTCCCCCAGACTTATTACATGCCATGAAGCCCTTAAGACAGTGGACGGAGCATTTTACAAGTACAATGTCTCATTTGACCCTATTCAAGATATGAATGGTAAGGATTTGTCTTTCTATTTGACAGCTGACTTAACTAAGGCTCAGAGAGATGTCACTTTCCTGAAATCCCCAATTAATAAGTGGCAGAATGGAGACTAGAGCCTAACTTTGCTCACTTTCACTCCAATGCTGGATCCCAGAATTATTGTAATACATTTAAAATATTCCCTACACTGACACTATTCTAAGCACTTTAACTGTTTCTGTATAACCAGTAAGTCTCTAAAATGTCAGATTTAAGGAGATTAGTCTAGAAATAATGCAAAATAGGGGTTAAAATAGGTAGAGACTAGAAACAATAAGGACATCTGAACACAGTTTAGGCCCAGTGGTTTTCAATTTCAGTTGCATGATAGGCTCACCCCAGTAACTTACTAAAAAAAAGAAAGAAGCTATCTATACCTGGACCCCATTTCCAGAGATTTTTCTTTAACTGGTGAACCTTGGGACATTGGTGCTTTTTTATAGCTTCCCCCATGAAGCTAATGTAAAGCTATGGTTGAGAAGCACTGCTATAAGTCAAGGGTTGTACAAATAAGGAAATGGTGGTACACGAAGTGATTTTGTGGTATCACGTACAATTTTTTTTAATGTTAAGAGTAATGTGTTCATTTTAATGAGTATTAAGAAAAAGTTAAGTCATATAAAACCCATGATATTAAGCTTTTACAGACTAAACTTTAAAAGTGATTTGATTCTTCAATAGGCAGCCAAGTTCTATTTCTTGACCTGGATGGTAGTTACAAGGACATTTGCTTTATAATAATTCACTAAGTCATACATTTATAAAATATGGATTTCTGCATCTGTATTTCATTTTACAAGAAAAAGATGGGAAAATACCCCCACAAAAAAAAGTTTATCAGAGCAAAAGAAAAATGTAGGTTGAAATATGTCAGGCAGGTAGTATATAGATTTTAAAAAATGATGACGGTGGTCCAAGAATGACTGAAGTTGAGTAATACTAGCCTAGATAAGAAGATGAAAGATGCAGGGGGGTTGCAAGGGAGGAATGGACACATGAGGAAAATTGGTAGGACTGGGAAACTGACCTAAGGCAGAGGAAAAACAAAAGGAGTTAGTAAGAGATAACCATGACAACCTGCAAGAAAACAAAGTCAAGTTCTACATTTTGCTCCAACTACTATAAATACTCGTAGGTTCTCAATAAGAATGCCACTACTGGCAAAAATGTAAAGGTTAAATATTTAGGAGACTATTGATGGAAGACCAACATCTAAATCAACGGCTCAGGCATGTTCACTCGGAAGGAGCTCTAAGTCCCTTGAGGATAGGTGCCACCCACAACGGCGGCCCAAGAGTGACCCTCTCGTAAGTAAGGGAGGCTCTCCTTATTTGGCCAAAGCTTCTAAAAACTTCTGAGCATAGTTGTCAGGCCATTCTCAAGCATGTGCTTCAAGTTTCATTCTTCAAATTTCAGTCCCTGCCGTGGTGTTACATTCCTTTGAGCCAGGTTACCTCCTAAGACACAGTAACTCTGATAAGTATGAACTCAGTGTAATATAATGTTCCTGAAGCCAAAGTACCAAAACACTGTACCATTTGCTCAGAGATGGCTTCAGAAGGAGAATTCCAGCGATAAAAAAGTATTTAACTTCAACAAGTCTTTGCCAATTGTAAAAGAAAACTTTAAGCGGTATACAAGCACAGAAATAATGAATCACATTTTGACAAAATTATTTCCTTTCCAATTCTCTTTCAACCTTTCTGATTTTCAATCACAGAACGTCCCAAACTAGAGCATAGAGAAATTTTCCACCTCTCCAACAATGGCTAATTGCACTCTTTAATGCAAGGACTAAAGGACCCAGGCTTGGAAGCTTTTATTTGTGTGTTGTATTCATGGTAAAGCATGCAGGATTCCCATTTATGATGAATATGACAAAAATCATGTAGTTTCCAAGTGACTCACATTTGAGGACTCCTGGTCCAGATCCCATGTTTTCAAGTTCTTCCTCAATGGTATTATAAAAGTATTTCTCTACAGTTCGAGTGTATTTATGAACTGGAGGCATACATGTTGGACCTGTAAAACTAAACACTTTCATTGTTCCAAGGAATCTGAAGAAATAGCTTGGGTTAGCTGTCCATAGCAGCTACCTCCTGGCCTGCTTTGATGCAATGAAATTCAAATATTTACCAACCATTACTGCAGTTAAGACTTTGGTCTGACTGGCCAAATATGAGTTTCAGTGTAGATGCTTTCCTTGCTTGTAGTCCTTTTGAAATAGCATGTTGATATCAATTTAAAAGATAAATCCCAATGCCATGAGAAAGAAGTGTGGCGTGAGGGGTTTAGGTGCCAGAGAGATATGGAGTTGGATCCGGGGACTGCCACTTCCAAGCACTGTGACCTTGGGTAAGTTAATTAGCCTTACAGAACCTCAACATCCTCACAAAGCTGTAAGAGAATTCGATGAAATAATGCACAGAAGGTGCCTTGTATATTATAATAGGCACTTCATAAATGTCAGCTCTTAAATAACACAGCCAGTTATTCAAAATACACATTTAAGGAACTAGCACTTCACTAATGTTTTGTCAAAGAAGTTCATTCCATAAATAATTTAATGTACACTCTCTTTTCCTAGGCCCTTAAGTACTATCCATCACTCTCCGTAATGAAATAACTTGGATAAAGTACAGTTTGCACTGAAGAAACCCTGAGAAAAAAAAAATGAACAACTTTGCAGTAGTTCCATCTTGTCTGCCTAAAAATAATATTTTTCCTTTAATTCCCATCCTTTTGCCTTCCCTTCATTCAATACCAGGACCATCGAATGAAAATGTGTCAAAAGCCCTCTCAAGCAGGGGTTCAAAAGGCTAACAGATTCCCCAGAGATGTTGTTTAAATGCAGATCCTCCTCCAACAGGTCCAGGATGGGGCCTGGGAGTGTGCAGAGACCACACCTTAATACAATGCTCCAAACACCAACGTTCTTCTGGATCCAGGGAAGAGAACATGGGAAGGAGGCGCAGAGACCTTACTAGACTTTCCCTTTCCAAGAATGCAGGTATCATTTTGGCTTTATTTCCAGATGGTCCCGACAGAATGAGATGTCTTACAGATCACTTACCTCAGGAGGCTTCATGGAGTTGGTTATAATGGCATGTTGCTAATTTGCTTATTTCACATGATTACTGCAGCAACCCACCTGATAGCATCTTCCTCCACTGATGCTTCAACTGACTCCACTGATGCTTCAACTGAGAGCTCTGTCTCAGTTATTCCACAGGGTGTGGGTCTCCATTGGTAGAAGAGGAGCCCATGAGCTGGAGGGTAATGAGTGGTTGTAGGAATCCCCAGGCAGTTAGAAGAGCCAGCAAGGCCCTTCTAAACACCTACTGGGCAAGAGTAACTGGCATCCAAGGAGACATCACGCATCAGTCATGCAATCAAGAAATATGTGTGGGACACCACTGTGTGCTGAGCACTCTTCTAGGTTTCATGGACTCGCCCCAAAATCTCATTCACTATTGTAGCCTTTAGGGCCTTGGTAGGCACAGTTTTTGTTTTGTTTTGTTTTGTTTTTATCAACTTGAATGAAATGTGATCACAAGCCTGTAGGTTAGAAAGTTCAAATATGATTTCACCAGACACGGTGCTACATCACCTTATATAATTCTGAGGATACTCCAAGAGGTAAGCATTATGTGTAGTTAAGAGAAGACAAATAAAGCTTAATGTGGTTAAATAAAATTCTTCCAAGTAATACAGCCAGTAAACGCCAAAAGCTTGGAAATGGAACAAATTCCACTGGACTGTAAGATCCAGCCTCATACCCACTAGTCTGGGCCTCCTCCTCAGAAAAGAAGAGAGATTCCTTATCTGCCCTCAAGGAGAGTATCATCTAATGAAGAAGAGAGGATTATCCACAGCCTGGAGGTAGCTGAACATATAAAGTGGTAAACTAGCACCAAAATGAAGGTTCTAACAAAAGTGCTATAGAATTCATAGCATACACTGAGAAACGAATTGCCCTTTTCAAAATGCTTTTCACTTGGATATCCTTAAGTATCTTTCTTCCTTCTCATAATACTCTAAGCTCCCTAAGGCAGAGACCAGCCCAGTGATAGGCCCACACTAGATACTGACTAAATATTTCTTGAATGCATTTGTTCGGTTTTCTACTGTTTTATACCAAATTGCCCAAAATTTAGTGGCCTAGAACAACCACCTTTTTTTTTTTTTTCAAAATTCTCTCAGTTCAGAATTTGGACAGGGAATGGAGAATGTCCCAACTCTGCTCCCAGTGAGGTCGTCTGCCAGGGCTGGAGCTTCCAGGATGGCTTCCACACTCACTTGTACAGAAATGCTGCTAGAACGGCCCAAATGGCTGGCAAGTCATTTAACTGAAGTCATACTTCTACGGCTTCAGTTTGTTTTCATTTTTTAGGGTTTCTTAATTTTTATATTGTGATAACATGTTCAAGACAAATTTCTCATTTTAACCATTTTTAACTGTACACACCAGTGGTACATTCACAATACTATGCTCTCATTACCACTATACATTACCAAGACTTTTCATGACCCCAAAAAGAAATTCTATGCCTTAAAGCAATAACTCCCTATTACTCCTTAACCTCAGTTCCTGGTAACCTCTAACCTACTTTCTTTCTCTTTGAATTTGCATGTGGCAGGTATTTCATACAAGTGGAAACATACCATATTTGTCCTTCTGTGCCTAGTTTATTTCACTCAACCGACAATGTTTTCAAGGTTCATCCATGCTGTAACATGTATCAGAACTTCATTCCTATTTACAACTGAATGATATTCCATTATATGTACATACCACCTTTTGTTATCCATTCACGTGTTGATAGACAACATGTTTCTAGCTTCCAGCTATTGTGAATACCACTACTATAAACACTGGGATCCAAGTATCTGAAACCCTGTTTTCAATTATTTTGGGTATACACCTAGACATGAAATTCCAGGTCATATGGTAATTCTATTTTTAAATTTTTGAGGAAATGCCAAACTTTTCCACAGAGGTTGCACCATTTTACAATCCAACCAAAAGTGGACCAGGGTTCCAATTTCTCCATATCCCGGCCATTTGTTATTTTCCATTTTTTAAATAATAGTCATTCTAGTAGGCATGAAATGGTATCTCATTGTGGTTTGACTTGCGTTGCCCTAATGACAAATGAAAGTGAACATCTTTTCATGTGCTTATGGACAATTTGTATATCTTCTCTGGAGAAATATCTATTCAAGTCCTTTGTCCATTTTTTAATTGAATTGTCTTTTTGCTACTTAGTTTATATATCCTAATACTAAATCCTTCTCAGACATACGATTTCCAAATATTTTCTCCCATTCTGTAGGTCGTCTTTTCACTTTCCTAACAATGCCTTTTGAATTTTGGTGAAGTCCGTTTTACCTATCTTTTCTTTGGTTGCTCGCGAAGGGCCTCAGTTGGTGCTGAGGGCTGGGCTTCTCAGAAGTCTCAGGGTCTCGTCCTCTCCACTGGGTCTCTCAAGCAGGATAACCAGATTCCTAACGGCATCTCAGAGCTCCCAAGAGCACAAAGGAAAAGCTATCAGGCATTCTTCTGACTTAGGCCCAGAAGTAGCGGAGTAACTCCTCTGCCTCCTACCGCTTAAGGCAGTTGGCTGGCCCTGCCTAGATTCAAGGGGAGAGCCCTCCACAAGGGTGTGAACACCCAGGTGTGGGGGTCACTGGGGGCCACCAAGGTTAGCAACACACAGTAACCCCCACGCATGAACGAACTTCCACTATTTGATCTGTTCGTCTTTCCTCTGGCTTCCACAAGGATGAATCATTCACACAGAGAGCAAAGTAACTTGTCATTTCCCTTGACTGCTTAAGTCACAGGAAAGAAACAAAAGATTAACTAGTCAGGTGCTAAATGTGAGCGGCACAAAGTACTTCCACAGGAAGCTCCTCCTCCATTAACGGAAAAGCCTTTGGGGGTAGGAACGTTGTCTTGTTCCCCAGGATCCCAAATCCCAGTATCCCCAGCATACTGCAGGCCCTAGACAAACGCGGAAGGAACTGTGACCCTCTGATGAGTCACTGAGCCTTGGCTGCTCCCTGATGCAGACAGACAACAAGAAACACATTTCCGTAAAAGTGCTGAGACCAGCAGCAACAGAAGTGACAAATGCAGTACGGTGTGGGGCTGGATTTGCTACCTGAGGGTGCCCAGGGGGGGCTCAGCAATAGGCAAGAACTACCCATAGGCCATTAGTATCTAAGTGTCCCAATGCCACAGGGGAGGGGGGCAGCAGAAATAATAATAGGTATATTTGGTGCCACCAAAAGCTCAGGTTACTTAGAAATTCCAATATTTTTTAAGCAGTAGAGCTGGTGGAGACAAGAGAACACATTCTTTTTGGCCCCTTTTCCTAGGGGGATTTCCAGCTTCTTCATGCTTTCAAGACATGGGGTCAGATCCGAAACATGTCTTCAGACCCCAAACAGTGAATTCAAATCCAACTCAAGCTATATTCAGGGGAGGAGAGGCAATGATGGAACCAGCAAGCACATTCCTGAAGCAGCAAATTTAACAACCTCCATAATCTTTTCCAGCTGCGAGTGCACTGCTCAGCTGGGCCCTAGTATTCCCATTTGTAATTATTCAGGTGCGTTCATTTCCATAGTACTCAATGCCTACCTAGATCCCAGCTCTGGGATTACATACTTTCAGACGAAAGTTTGTGTACCAGTTAAAAGGTTATTTTCCCGTTTGTAGAAAAAGAGCCTGAGTTCTAAGAAATTGGGTCCCAGATGTAAATAGGAACCTAAGACCCTAACTCATTAGCTACGTAACCTTGGGCAAACTACTGAACCTCTCTGAGCCTCAGTTTCCTTATTTACAATATGGAGATGCTTAATAGCATCTGCCTCATAGGGTGGGATGGTTAGGGGGATAAAATTATATCATTTTAGGTCAAGTGCTTCACCCAGGACATGGCACCCAGTAAGCTTTCAATAATTGCTAGCTACTATTATAACTTGTCTTTTTATACTGGGTCTAACCCTAAATTAACAGACCCACTTCTTTTCTTTACTTTTTTTTTTTTTTGGTCTCATAATTCCACCCCATTCAAACCTAACTGAATTTAAAATATACACCCAAAACTAAAAAAGAGATACAGCCACAGCTGCCAAATGTCAACTAGAAAGCCGTAATTTTCCATCATTGGAATATATTTAGTGATAACTATAAATGAAAAACTGAGGGGAAAAAAAAAGTCCTCAACTTAAAGTCACCCTCCCAGTCTGACAGTCTGAGAACCAAAAACGAAGATAGACTTCCGCTAGCTTTGCTCCTTAACTCCCGTCTGTTAAGGTTGGGTGGAGAACTCCCACATTTCCTGTTCTGAGCCTGGAGCTCTCTGCCAGGTAAAGCAAGCTTGTGTCGGACAGCTGGGACTATTGGAGAGCTGGGAACTCAGGACGACTTCTTCCATTCTTTCTAGGTTATTTCTGATGACATCAGCACCCTGTACTGTGAGCAGCCTTCAGCCAGCCAGGGTAAAGGGTAAGTCACCAACTTAACTTGCATCTTAATAAGCAACCCTTGTTTTGTCACGCACGGCATCAAATGACACCATCTCCAACACCTACCCCGTTAGGTGTTCTACTCACAATTTTCTCACAAGGCTGAAAAGAAACCATCTGGTTCCTCAATTTGCTTGCTAGAGGCAGAAATTTAATTGTGATATATATGGTTCTTTAGATTTTCTTCTGCAGATTATGTAGCCTCCAGCACTTTACACTTCCCTAAGGGACAGTTTCTGTTCTAGGGGTACTTAAAAATGTCTATTGGTACACCCACCTCTGCCTTGATGGTTGCGGTATGGCAGTAGACTTCTTTCCTTACACAGACTAGCACAGTGTCAAACGTTATACAAGTTCCAAACCTCTAAAACCTCCATCAAATTGTCCACAGACCCAAGTTCAGATTTGCCAAGATTTACAAAAGCCAGAGCAATGTCAGACTAGAAAAGAATCACCTCCCCAAAAAACACAACAAAAAAAAAATGAGAACGCATACATGAATAAATTACAGTGGGTCGTTTTCTACATCATGTCACCTGCCCACTATCTGCAACTATCTTGTTCAACTATTTGCTTCTGTGTGTTTTTATCTTTTCCCTCCACACCCCCAGCAGGAATGTAAAATGAGCCTGGTTCACCACTGTAGCTCCACTTGGCAAATAGGATGTGTGGTGGATTAGATAGTTTTTTTGGCAAACATTCCATTGCTCCCTTTTCCCCAACCTCCTTGCTTTAGCCAAAGGATATGGGCTGAAATGACAGTGTATCACTTCAGTTCCATGAGTAGACTTAAGAGACTGCCTATTCCTGCTTGCCTTGCTGGGAGCTTTGATTTTCACCATGAAAAGAACCTGCCCCATGTAGACATGGCCCCTCCAACCTGGGCCCCAAGTGGAAGTTCCCAGCCAATCTGCAGACATGTGAGGGTAAGAATAAATATCTAATGCTGAATGCCACAGAGTTGGGGGGGATTTGTTAACCAGCATCTTTGTGTCAATAGATACTGATACAACAGGCTCTCAATAAAAAATTGTTGAATTAACAAATGAAAAAAATTTTCATTATAGTAAATATTTCCAAAAGTCCATTAAGTGTGCTAACTCTGCAACATACCAAGTTTTTACCTGGTTTTTGCTTTGGAATACATTCCTTGTGGAACAAAGAACACATAATATAGAAATTGAGACTTAAGAAACCAAGAATGATCCGTTAAGGGCTACCTTATTTAAGGGAAGCCAAAAAATAATGACCACTCCCCTTCGTAGATTCTACTGAAGCCATTTGATGTGTGTGTGTGTTTTCCTTCTCCTTTCCTAAAATGCTGGTGAGAGCTTCAAGCTCATAAGATAACAATTTTTATAGGGCAATATTCCTTTCATCTAGTGCAAAAAGCCTTGAAGCTCATAAAATTGAGGCTGTAAACTTTTAACACATATAGCTTTGCAGGGTTACTGTTGATGTATTTCCATTATTCGAAACATTTAATGGAAGTACTTTTACAGTTCACTTACATACTGTATTTACAATTTCTTCATTTCTTAGCAGAGAACCACATCTAAATGGGGGTAAAACCACATGTTACATTTTATAAGAGCCTTTTTATTCTGGCCTTTATCACTCCGAAGGCAACGACTATAAAAGGATCCCTTCTCAATGAAATCACATCTTTGCTGGGGAAAAGATAAAGACAGACAGGGGTAAGACCAGCAAAGTCTGAGACAGGTATGCTTCCACATCTATGGTATTGATACGCTTCACTGGTATGTGCCAAGCATATTAAAAACCAGCAAAATTCCACGTGCAGATGATTTTTTTCTACCAGTGCCTTATTTTCTCCAAAGTGTGAAAAAAGAGGTGAAGCACCTAACACAGTGTCCAAACTTTATGGTGAAAACATAGTAAAGTGTATTTTAATGTATATTTTAATGACCTAAAATTCATATTAATTTAAAATGCTTTTCAGGCCACTCTGGGAAGTCCACTGTATTCTCTACATCAGAGAGCTCAAATCACTTGTGGACACATGGTATTAAAAGTTAGCTTATTCCATTCTTTATTATCACATTTCTAAGTTCCCTTTCACACCATGATAGGAGATATCAATGGTTCACAACCTTTCAGCCATCAGGAATCAATTGCATCAAGTTTCCCAAATAGAGCCCAGGTTGTGAGAAGTCTATGCCCCGAACTGCACTTACAAACTAAAGAGTACCTTATCTGTTCCTGAGATAACCTGTGTAACTACACAGGGTTGAGATAATTCCTCTAAAAGTAAAGAAGCTTGACATTTTATTGAATCTAGGTTACTATCTTTAGAAAATGTACTCATCTTTGGGTTTTAGTTATTTTGTAATAGTGAAAATAGCATGAAGCCCTTTCCCCAAATGTCCTGCAAGGACTCCACAAGGCTCCGGAGGCTAGGCTGGGAACCTATGTCCAGTTTTAATCCCTATTTCTGCTTCTCTTTCATCTCACCCAAATTAAATTGTCTTACCGAAATAAAAGAAGATTTTTAAAAATCTGATATGAATAAGGCAAATATAATGCCAATACACATACTCTGATGTTCCCACCCTGGGTATTTATCAAGACTAGATGATGGCACATTATGGGTCTTAGGGGGAAATAAAACCTAAAACCTATCAAAGACGAAAGGTGTTCCAAATGGGAGTATTTCAATAAGGAAGCAAGTGGGCTGACAACTCTGCTTAACCTCCAGGCCCTCTTGGGTGGGGCAGGACTCAGTCCAAGGGGCTTGGCCCACAGTAAACACTTGATGAATGTTGGACAAGACAATATCCTGTGTCCAGGGCTAAAGCTTCCATTTCAGGCTTTTAAATAAGGACAGCCACCACGTCTTCTCTCAGTCCACTAGCCTTAATGAGAACCCACTGCAAGCCAAGTCCTATCTAAAGTGCTTCACATCCATTATTTCATTTAATCTCCACAATGACCCAGCAAGTGATGAAGAAATTGAGGCTCAAAGAGTTGCAGGCAACATGTATTAAGATATTATAGAGATGCCTTGCTCTGGTGCTGGAGTTAGAGAAATAAAGAAAATGGAGTATTTTCCTCTGCAATCTAAAAGAGACAGAAAAGTCTGTAAACAATAAGAGTATATTGGGAAACGGACTTTGGCCCAGTGGTTAGGGCGTCCGTCTACCATATGGGAGGTCCGCGGTTCAAACCCCGAGCCTCCTTGACCCATGTGGAGCTGGCCATGCGCAGCGCTGATGCACGCAAGGAGTGCCGTGCCACGCAAGGGTGTCCCCCGCGTGCGGGAGCCCCACGCGCAAGGAGTGCACCCGTGAGGAAAACCGCCCAGCGTGAAAAGAAAGAGCAGCCTGCCCAGGAATGGCGCCGCCCACACTTCCCGTGCCGCTGACGACAACAAAAGCGGACAAAGAAACAAGACGCAGCAAACAGACACCAAGAACAGACAACCAGGGGAGAGGGGGGTGAATTAAATAAATAAATAAATCTTTAAAAAAAAAAAAAAACCAATAAGAGTATAGAAGGAACTAAAACAGATGTACAAAATTTTAAAAATAACCTAAAAGAGAAGAAGTACAGGGTCCTGGGATAAGGACCCTAAGCTTAGAGGTTACAGGTTCCCAAGCTCACTGATGTTAGAGCTCAGTACTGAAGGACAAGGAGGGATAGGTTTGACTGGGATGGAGGGAGACGGGAAGGAAGACATTCTAGGAGGAAAGAAAAAGTTAAATGGTGTTTTCAAAAGAAGATTTTGAAAAAAGCTTGATCATTCAAAATAAATTATTATGATAATTATGTGCTTGACCCATATGATCTCTCAAGCCTCTCCACAGCTGGAGAAAGTGGGTCCAATAATCAGCTCTGTTTCACAGAGGGGGAAACGGAGGCTCAGAGAGACTAAGTAACATGCCTCAAGGTCACAAGGCAAATGTTGACCTGATCCCAGACTCCATTCTTGTACAACAGAGAAACTTATACCATACTGGCCTTAAAGATAGCTCCTAACTGCCTCTCTGATTTTTCTTTCTGCCTGCTTCATAACGGTGTGACTGCGTGATCAAAAACAAGTAGTCTAAAGAACAATGGAAAACCTTGGACACCTCTGCCAATTTTAATAAAATAATTGCTGGCCAAAAGGCAAAGCTGTTAAAACCCTTAGAAAAAGATGGAAGTTGAAAGTTCACATGCATACGAAATAATCACCCCACAGGATGACTGTCAAGGTGCAAGTCTTCCCCCAGCCTCTGCACTTGTTCCCAATAGCAAGCTCAGGTTTGATAAACCACTTTCCTCCTTGTCTCTTATAAACCGTAATGTGCTGAGACCCTCGACAGCTATTTGATACGACTTGCCGCCTCTATTTCGCAGGAAAAGGCTCATTAACAGAAACAAATGCCCAGCACAGAGATCCCCTCTAGTCCGTAAAGGGAAATGTACTAATTCTCAAACAAAATATTAGCTTCAATATTTAATTTAGTGAATTAACACATTTCTAATTAGCATTTTTGGAAACAAAGGGCAGATTTGCAGAAAAGAAAATAAATGTGTGTGGATGGTGGGTAGAGTTCACCTGAGGTGTCTGCATCTGTAAAAAACAAACAGGAATGCAGGATTTCTATTCCAGTCCAATAGGAAGTAAAGGAAAATCCTATGTCTAGCATAAGAACTGGTACACAGTAGGCATTCCATAAATATTCCTGGGATAGATAAATGATAGCATGAATAATTTTGGCCAATAAGGTATTATAAAGGCAATTCAACTGCCAGAAGAATTTTTTTCAATTACTTGTAAAAGTATTTATAGATCAGAGAAAGTCTGATCGCGTGGAATTTCAAAAAGTAGCAGAATAACAGATGAACCTGTTTAAAACTATCTTTAAATATTAGATATATTACTCCTTAAAAAAAAAAAAAAAACACTATTTCATCTAACATCACAGGACTTTGAAAAAAATCCTTATCACATGTTGGCCCTGAAAGGTCACTATAAAAAAAATAAATGAAATATTTCTCAAGTCCATAAAACATAGCAAATCACTAACAGAACTTAGACCAGGCAAATAATGACAAACAAAAGAGAGGAAAAGAAACCATAAGACCATGAGATAAAAACTTCAAAAAACTGGGGCCATGTAAGAGACATATTTTTTTATTAAAATCAGATTTCCTCTTTGAGATTGCTCATATATGAGAAAAGTCTGGGAGGATACACACCAAACTGTTTACAATGTGAACTCTTTGGGGATAGCTATTACTTCTTTTTTTTCAAATACACTTTTATATTATATTGTTTGAATAAGTTCTGAACTTGTATTCTTTTTGTTAATTAAGAAACATTTTTTAGAGTTTGCATATTAAAAAATTCTTTTATCTTTCATCATCAGTATTTTCAAGTTTTTAATTTAGAAACTGGCCCACAGCAATTAACCAAATTCTTTGGTATATCCCAAGGGATCTTTCAGGCCAGTAATCATCTTAACTAATATATTTTTGAAAAGCAGACTGCTCACTTCTTTTTTATTATTAGTTTGGGCTATGAGTAAACTTAGAAATCTCACTACAATAAAGAATTCTCTAAGCTACCAATTTTAGTTATTTGACTTCTTCTTTCCTTTTAATACAAATACATAGAAAACAATCCTATAGCTGTGATTTCTTTCTAAGAATATAACCCTTGGGCAGGAATTAAAGCCTTTTTTTTAAGGAGGTACAGGGGATTGAACCTGGGACCTTGTGCATGTGAAGCAGGTGCTCAAACACTAAGCTACGCCTGCTCCCTAAGCCTATATTTTTAAAACATTTTAGAGGGAGGAAGAGAAGCTGTGTCTTTTCCTAAATGATTAGGTGCTGCTTAAGACTCTCCCATTCTACTCAGATTATTTCCAAAACTATTACTTTTGGGAAGCAGATATGGCTTAACCAGTTGGGTGTCCACCTACCACATGGGAGGGCCCAGGTTCAGGTCCCATTGTCTCCTAAGAGAAGATGAGCAGATGCCGCCCTGCCACAACGAGCAGGTGCCAAAAGCCAGCAGACGCCACAGTCTGCAGGGAACAGATGTGGCTTGGACCACTGGGCACTCGCCTCTCATGGGGGTGGTTCCAGATTCGGTTACCAGTGCATCCTGGAGAAGGCGAGCAAATAATGAGCAGACAGACAAGAGAACCATCTGGGGGAGGGGGGGGGGGGGATAAAGAAAAAAAAACTAGTACTTCTGATTCATTATACTTTGAAGTCAATCTTCTTGACAGTTACAGGTACAACTGGCAAGAGTAGGTAAAATGCTTCTGATGAATGGCACTAACAGGAGAATTTAATTTATGTGGGGGTAATTATTAACAATAACCACCACCACACATGCAGAAATTCCCAGGCAGTATCGCATTTCATATATTTAGGTAATTCTTCCCCTTGAACTACTTTAACCTTCCTGCCAGGAACATACGAAAGAAAATCACATTATTGGTTTCTCTCCCTTACAGATAGACACAGACACATTTTTTTAAATGTATTTACTTATTATGTTCTAGGAAAGAAAGGAATGTATAATATTTCTACGGTATCTTGTGAATGCAAAGAATCTCGGACACCAAGTCCAACTTGGGGCCAGCTGCCCAAAGGACAGTATAGCACCCCAGGTCAGACGCCAGTCTGAAAGCCAGAAGCCAGAATCCCAGGCTTAGCTCAATCACATACTAGCTTAAGACCCCAGGTAAGTCACGGCTTCTCTCTGGGAGTGGGTTTCCATAATAGACTGAAGAACTCCAAAGTCCCTTCTAGCCTCAAGATTCCTCACCAGAAAATGTTCTTCTACAAATAATCAGCAAATCTGGTATGGAAAAGTCATCATGGGTAGTAAGCTATGATAGCCATAATAGCTCAAAACCAGGAATGCAACACGTCTTAGCAGAGCAAATGTTTTCAAGTTCCAAGTTAGGAAGAAGCTGTCATTTTTTTTAAGACTAACCTGGTAACTTGCTTGTAGCAAATTCTCACTTTTTTTGCTTGTTTCTAATAATGGAGATGAACAAAGAGAAGGTAAGTACATCACAAATAATCTACTCCCACCCCCTTTTTAAGATGTTAGTTAACAATGTACTTCCTTTATACCTGTGAAACTAGTTAAAGCAATTCACAAAGGGATGTCAATTCAAAGAAAAGGGGGGGAGAGCCAATCAGATTTCATGTGAAGGTAAGAACTTTCTCTCCAATTAATAAAGTCTCCAAAAAAAAAAAATCACCCCAAAACTTTGCAGTATAAAACCACCATTCTATTAATGCTGTGGGTTCTGTGGTTCAGGAATTCAGACAAAGCACAGCAGAGCTAGTTTGACTTTGCTCCACTGTTTCTGGGGCCTCTGCTGGGGGTGACTTGACAGCAGGGGCTGGACTGCCAAGAAGCCTCTTCATCCACATGCCTGGAGGTTGGTCGCTGCTGCCAGCCAGAAGTCTACACCTGGCCTGTACCTATGCTCTCTGCATGGGCCAATTTGGGCTTCCTGACAATATGGTGGTTGGGTTCCCAGAGCAAGCCTTCTGAGACAGCAAGGGAAAAGTAAATGGAATTTTTATGGTAGAGCCTCAAAAATCACAAAGTTATCACTTCTGGCATTTTCTCTTTGTCGACACAGTCACAAAGGTCTGCAGAGATTCAAGGGGGCTGGAAAGGTAGAGACCCTTTGGCCCAGTTCCATCCAAGGAGAAATTAAGGTCACATTGTAAGACGAACCTATGAGGTGGGAGAGATTTTTGCAGTCATCTTTGAAAAAAGGCAATCTGCCAGAGTGACAGATTACTGACAGAAGGATCCAACAAACCAGATAAGTACAAAAACTTTGGGTCCTGGGCATCCTTGACCATTGCTGATGTAAAGCAAACACTTTGATAGGCAAAAGATCACAGCAGTGCTACAGGAACAGGAATTCTAGCCACAGAAGCCCAGCAAGTTGCCTTTGAAGCCATGATTACAAACATGGCTCCTGGTAACAATTAGAAGGGTCCTCGACACATATTATATACCTTTGCTATTTTATTGCAGCTTGGTTCCTTCTGTATCCCATTGACATTTGATTTAAATGTACCAGAGTATTAAAACATCTGCTGAATTATAATTCCAAAGTTCAGAAGACATTAAGATGAAATCTACGAAACTATGACTCTACCATGTTAAATGACTTTTTATTTTAATGGAACACAGGAACAGCTGTTTATAAAGCAGCCCCATATGCAAAGACGTGGGTTAGGTTTAATTGCACGCCGATGTGACCTACAGATCTTTGGACATGTTGCCAATGCAGACCTCATTCTTCAGTAATGCAGAATCTCATGGCCATCCTGCTCTCAGGGAGATCAGGGACATGGAGGAAAATCAAATACCTTGATTTTCAACATCCTTTTTCCTCTTCAGGCCTAAAATCCACACCTCAGGCTCTTCCTCTGTTTTAAGGCTGAAAAAGGCCTATCTTTCAAGTTTCTGGTTACATCACGAACTAGAATCCCCATGACCATCAGATATTAGGTTAGTACTCTTACTTTATATTGAACAGCCATACTTCCAATTGTTTAATAATCAGTATTTACAGCCTCATTGCCTCTCTTCATCTGTTAAGAAAATCTCTGTCATTTCTCACTCACCCTAACCCTATTCCTAAGTCCCCTTTCCCTTTGGTCTTTTTGCACATATTGAGCTAATCAGTGTGTGTGAATGAAGGGGAGGGGGAAAACCAAAGGATGATAAAAAAAATAGCAGCTAAAGGGAAAAAAAAGGAAAGAAGAGAGGAAGAGGGAGGGGAGTTAGGAAGCAGTTTGGTGCAGACTAAAGAAATACACTGAGGATAACTTGAAAGCATTAAGAGGCACCTAGATTTAGATTGAAGACAAATAGGCAGAGAAGGAAAGAGGACCAGAAAAAGTTTTGCAGAAGGCAATCACCTTCCTTTAAATGTTCTTCAAGAGACCAAGGTTGGAATCATGTCTACTGTTGGCTCCTGGACCATTCTTCAAATGACACATTGCTCCAAGAGGACCTCTGGATTTACCTGGGTTACATACAGCTCATAAAAATAAGGCTTAGAGCTGGATAAGAGTTTTCAGGAACAGACACCTCAGAGTCTAACTTCCAGCAATAGCATATTAAAATATCAAAATACCCAATTTCAGCAAAAGATTATAAAACAAAGAATTAGGAAGTGATGTCCCAGGCAAAGGAGAAAACTAATGCATTAGAAACCTTCAACGAAGAGAATGAGACCTGGGATATATCAGACAAAGACTTAAAAAATGATCCGAAATATGCTCAAAGAGCTAAAGGAACACATGGACAAAGAATTAAAGGGAAACAGGAAAGCAATAGATGAACAGAAAGAGAATAGCAATATAGAGGTAGAAATTGTGAAAAGAAACCAAATAGACCACAGTAACAAAAATTCTCTAGAATTAAAATTAAAAATTAAAAATTCTCTAGAGGGGTTCAAGAGCAGATTAGAGCTGTCAAAAGAAAGAATAAGTAAACTTGAAGATAAGACTGTTGAAAACATGCAGTCTAAGGAGCAGAAGGAAGAATGAATAAAAGTGAACAGAGCCTGAAGAACCTGTGTGATACCATCAAGCATACCAATACGCACACTATGAAGTTCCGGAAGAGAAGAAACAGAGAAAGGGGAAGACGGTAGTCAAAGAAATAATGGCTGAAAACTCCCCATATTTTACAGGATGCATGAATATACACAACCAAGATATTCAAGGAACTGCGAACAGGATACACCTAAACAGACCCACACTGCACCCTGTTAAAATAAAACTGTCAAATGCCAAAGATAAAAAGAGAATTCTGAAAGCCACGTGAGAAGCAACACATCACACACATGGGAGCTTCAATAAGATTAAGTGCCCATTTTTCATCAGAAACCATGGAGGCAAGAAGGCAGCAGGAAGGCAGACGTAAAGTGCTGAAAGCAAAAAATTGCTAACCAAAAAACTACATATCTGGCAAAGCTGTTTTTCAAATATGAGAGAGGGATTAAAATATTCCCAGATTAAAACGAAACAAAACAAAAAAAACTGAGGGACTCATCACCACTATACCGACCCTACAAGAAATGCTAAAGGGAGTTCTGCAGAGTGAAAGGAAAAGACACTGGAAAACTGACTGGAGCCACATGAAGAAATAAAAATCTCCAAAAAGGTGACATGGGTAAATATAAATGCCAGTACTTCTGTATTTTTTATTTGTAACTCCACTTTTCACTTGCTACAGCATTTAAAAAGCAAATGCATAAAACATAATGATAAATCAAAGGTTTTGGACTTATAATGTATAAATTTGTAACTTGTAACAAGAACTACATAAAGGTGTAAAGAAGGTATAGGAACTGAGTTTATGTATGCTATTGAAATTTAGTATCAAGGCTAATGATTGTATAGATTTAGGATGTAAAATTAAAGCCTCATGGAAATCACAAAAAAAAAATTATCAGAGACTATGCAAACTCATAGAGACAGAAAGTAGAATACAGGTTATGGGGGTGGGGAGCAGAGTCAAGGAAGTTAATGCAAAATGAGTTAGGGTTTCTTTTCAGGGTGAAGGGAAAGTTCTAGTAATGGATGGTGGTGAGGGTACTGCAACATTGTGAATGTGATTAATCCCACTGAATGGCATGCTTGGGAGGGGCTGGGCTGGGAAAATTTATTTTGTATACATGTTTCCACAATTTAAAAGATAAGATAATTTTTGACAATTATTAATTTAAATTACTAGGAGATAATGACAAATTTAATACATGATACTGAATGGGATGTGAGAACAGAAGAGAAAGGCTCAAAAGGACATGATTGGTAAGTGAAAGGAGATGTGGCTCAACCAGTTGGGCACCTGTCTACCACATGGGAGGTCCCAGGTTCAGGTTCCGGTGCCTCCTAAAGAATATGAGCAAATGCCCACACCCCCCACAACAAGCTGGATGCCGCATCCCACTGCAAACAAGCTAGACACCGCACCCCGCCGCAATGAGCTAGACGCTCATACCCTGCCCCTACAAGCTAGACGCCACAGCCCGCTGCAACAAGCAGACACCTAAACAAGTAGGTGCCACAAGCCAGCAGACGCCACAGCCCGCAGGAAACAAATGTGGCTCAGGCCGTTGGGCATTCACCTCCCATATGGGAGGTCCTGGGTTCAGTTTCCAGTGCCTCTTGGAGAAGGTGAGCAAACAATGAGCAGACAGCTGAGAGAACCATCTGTGGGTGGCAGGGGAATAAATAAGTAAATCTTAAAAAAAAAAAAAAAAAAAAAAGACATGTTTGCAACATAAGCAAACACTGGAGGAAGTGGATGTAGCTCGAGCGGTTGAGCACCTGCTTCCCGTGTATGAGGTTGTGGGTTTAATCCCTGGTATCTCCTAAAGAAAATTAAAGAAAATACTGGAATATAAACTGTAAGCTTTTAATCAATGTTAAATTTCTTGAACTTGAAAACTGCACTTAAGGGTATTACATAAGTGAATATCCTTATTCCCAGGAAATGCACACGGAATTATTATACGTTCAAGGAATATGTGTGCATCCTACTCTGAAATGTTCAGAAGATGACTGATAGATAATAGATTAATGGGGGGTGGGAAGTGATACAGTAAAGGTGCAAAACATTAAAATTGATGGATCTGGTTTTAGGAGGGGTAGAAGTTAGTGTGAGTTCTCTGAACGGGGTTTGTATTATTTTTCCAACTGTCCTGTGAATTTGAAACTATTTTAAAATAAAGAGTTAAACTGCTTTCAGGGAAAAAAAATGAGGGTTAGAGGGTTCAGTAACTTGTATAGTGACAGCTCAATTGTGCCTGTCACTAATGTTTGTGACTTTTACCATAGTACATTGTCCTGCCAGGGAAATGGAAATTTATACAGATTTGTTTAGCTCTTCTCCTAAATTGCTCGTGAAGATTAACAGCCAGTACTGAAACAAGTGTCCTATACGAGTAATCTCAGCAAATACGAACTAACATGCAGAAGGCTGAAAACTTATCCCTGTCAGTGGTGGCTAGGAAATACAATTAATTCCTACCTCCTGAGACAGAAAATTGCCAGATTTTATTTCAAGTTGTAAAATCTTCAAAAAAAACTTCTCATAAAATCAGACAAGTAATCTTTTACTTATTTACTTATGTATATGTATGCTTGTGTGCATATGCTCAAAACAAACCAAATGATTTATTTTCAGCAAATGCCAAACCCAAGGCAATGCTGAAATAAAGACTTTCTATTTCTTTAGTTTCTGACCACCCTATTTTATCAGAATTCCAAGGAAGTTTCTAATGATGTGTAATGATAGTGTTGTTTCAAAAGAGTGTGATACAAAAACATCTGAACACTCAGACACATCCATATTACTGGGGAATGGAATTAGGAGTTTCTAAATCTTGTTTTGGTTTGGTTTGTTTTTTTTTATCTCAGCCATCAACTCTTTAAAAAGCAGGTATTTCATAAGTGAAGGACAGGTGCTAGATGCAGGGGCTGGGGAGAACGAGGGTGCAGCCCGCAGGACAGACCTTCCTCAGTTCCATCTGATTATCTCATTGAAGACTCAAGTTCCTCTGCCATTCCCATGTTTCCTTTGATACACTTTCACTTTTCCACTATTATTAAGTAATAAGGGGAAAAAAATCAAGTTACCAACAGCAGAATTAGGAAAGCAAAAAGCAGAGCAGTTGGGCAACACACACAAAACCTAATCAGTGCCTGAGAAATCTGGAGTTGACTCTAAACCCTCTGACACAGCACGTTACCAACCCAGTTCCTCTCTGGTGGGGAGTGAGCCGGAGGAAACATAATTGCATAAATGGACATAATGAGATAAGGGAAATGATGCAAGCGCTGAAGATACATTCCTTAACTGCATCCCAAGCCGCTGCTGTCAGTGAGCTCTGCTGTTGCTACTCAGAGGAAACATTTATCAAGGACTCTGGGACAGTAATATGGATGGGCTTGATACAGATGAGAAATTAAACTGCAGACAAGAAGGCAAATAACTCCTAAATGGGACAAGCCAGCTAGCAGGTGTAGCAGGAACCATTTCATCGCATTTGCTACACTTTCCTCAGGGACAGGAGAGGAAAAAAGAGGCACAGCTCTGGCAGGAGTGGTATTATCTGTGCCAGCCACACCCATTCCCTGATCTTATTAGGCCTCATCCACTCCTATTCACCGTGTGGCCCCGGGATCAGTGTCCTCTGCCGTCACCAGGGAGCTTGTTCCGGAGTGTCCCAGAGGGAATCGACTAGATCAGAATCTGCATTTTAGCCAGATCCACATGGGATTCACAAGCACATTAAAGCTGTGGACTCACCACGCCTGAGACTACACTGCCTGGCGAAGCCAGAGGTGTTCCTCATTTACTTCGTCTCCTCCTCTACTTATTCTTCAAAATGTGAGCACCCACTCTGTTCAGGAGCCAAAGCCTGCAGCAGGCAGTGTGGATACAGCGGTGAGGTCACACTCCCGGCCTTCGCATGGCTTAGGGCTGAGCCCTGGGGAAGACAGGCGTGACTCATACAACCACACAAAAATGCACGAAAGTAAAACTGAGGCGTGAGTGCTGCAAAAGGTAGGCACAAGGACTTAGAGAGCCTAAAACAGATCCGACTCTGCAGGGGAAGGCTTCCAGAGCAACTGGTGAGAGACCCATCTGTGAGATGAGCAGCCCTCAGCTGGGTGCAGAGGGAAGGGAAGGGAACAGCATCCAAGCAGCGAGGAAAGGTGTACAGGAAGCAGTGGCATGAAAGAGTACAGCATGGCCAGTGTCCAAGTAAGGGGGAGCACGGGCAAAATGAGACTGGCCAGGGCGGTGGGGACAGACCACACAGGCTTGAGTAGATCTGTGAAGGATTTGTGTCAGTACCCTAAGAGCCCTGGCTGGTTATACCAGGTTAGGAAAAAAGGGTAAAGAGAAGGGGGCAGATCCCAGGGATGTTACTGAGGAAGAAGTCTCAGCCCCAGACAGCGCTGTTTCCCTGATCATTCACCTTCCCTTCCCCTTCGACCACACGCTGTACCCTGCTTGCCGCCAACCCCAGAGGATGAAGTGAGCTCTTTTCCCATCAACGAAATAGGCAAGAAGCATGCCAGTGCTAAAGCAAAAGAACAGGGGAGCGGATGTAGCACAGTGGTTGAGCACCTGCTTCCCACATACAAGGTCCTGGGTTCAATCCCTGGTATCACCTAAAAAAATAATAAATAAAGCAAAAGAATATACACACCACACTAGTGACTGGGCCTGGGTGGCTACCCCAGGATACTGAAGGGAGTGTTGAGGAGAACTTAGCCTCTTTGAACAAAGGAAATTTTAAATTCACAATCCAGCTCTACCACTCCCTGGACTAAGTAACCTCTCTGATCCCCTATCTATTAAAAGGACATAAGACCTGCACACCAGCCTCCACTGAGGGTTGAACCAGGTAGTCTACAAAGCCCTAGCATGGCACTTAACACATGATAAGTATTCAATAAAATATATGTTATCTTTACAAAGCACTGTGGTTCTCAGCCTGCCCTCATGGGCACCTTAGCTGTTAAAGCTAAAAAAAAAACAACAACATTGTTTCTTTATTTAAAAATAATAAAGTAGTATTTGTTGGCATGTGGCAAAGGCTCGGGCATGTTTCAGCCTCACCTCACATATCTTGTTGCATTAAATCACCACAATAACTCTATCAAGTGCCATTATCCCATTTTACCATGAAGTGGAAAGAGGAGAAGGAGCTTGCTCAGGTGTTAACGGTGAACCTAGGCTCCAAAGAGCCTTCACCATCCTCAGGACTCCCAATGTGCATAACCTTCTGCAATAATGTGGCAAGTCACAAAGGGTTCCCACATTGAGTTAGCCTGATAGCCACCGACGCCCAACAAGGCCCTTGCACAGTAGATACTCCCCCGGAATGACGGAAGCTGTCACCTACTAGAAGTTGACCTTTAGCCAGGGGTAGAGGCAGGTGAATGGCGAGACAAGGCTGAAAAGAGGTGTACTTCCTTAGGTGTTCACTAAAGTATAAATCCTCCACTTACACCTTCAATTTAAGAGAGGATTTCTCTGGCTTGGCTGGATTTCAACATCATTAGTATGCCAGCTACCTGAAAATCCCTCAGGATAGGTTTTGGTAAAATATTATCAAATCCTTTTCAGAATGTCCTGTTTGGGGTACTGGGAGGAGGAGTTACATAATCCCTGTTTTATTTCAACCAGGAACAGAACTGCGTTCATTTTCCCCGTGGTTTTTTTGTTGTTGTTGTTGTTTTTGGTTTTTTTTGCATGCCACCGCCACCACTGGCTTGATGTTTACAAAACACCTTTTCCCCCTCAGGATTTCCAGGCAGTGATAAAAGCATAGAGCAAATATTTTATGGTCTGTCCTATACTAGTGCTGTAGAGGGTGTGTAGGACTCCAGTGATCTGTAAGCAAAGGCCCCTGACTTGAAAGCTTTCTGAGAAGAAGCAACCTGTGGTATTTAAATGCTAGGAGGCTTCCCCAGAGACTGGAGGGACACCAGTTTGTCCAAAGTCACCCCGGGCTCGGGAATGCAGGGCTAGAGTTCAGACCTTTATTCCAGTTGATGATTCATTCAGGACAAATGATTTTAACTTTCCTTTCAACTCCTGTGACAAAATGTACCTTGGAGAAAGCCAATTCAGCACAACTTCAAGGATATCTCTACTGGAACAGACGGAAAACCCTTGGGAAAATAAAAAGGACTGCCTTAGGCTTTTTTTTTTTTTTTTTTTGTAGCAACTTAACTTTTCAACAGGTGTATGGCTCAGGATAGGTTTAGGAACTAGTCGAGCATGAGTTCAAATCCAAGTTCACGTGACCTTTCTATACATGCCTCTTCTGTCACTTTTACTGAACCTTTGGTTGGTGCTAGCATTGGTGTATACTCAGGAGACTTGAACCTCTGGACTGTCTATGTGCCAGCTGGGCCCTGAGCCTCAGCAGAGTTTGCAACTCCTGCTCTCTGGTTCGTTGGCCTTACACAGGTCAGCTAACAGGGAGGTGAAGATGGTCAACCACCACACCAGGGAACCAAGAGTGCCTACATCTGCAAGCAGGAGAATTGCATCCATTATCCATGTGGAATCTAAGCCCCCTCTCAATATAGAGGTGGAGTGGACATCACTATCCCAGGGCCCACAGAATAGAGGAATAAAATATGGACTAGAGTGGACTTACTGATATTCTACTATAAAACTTTTGTGACTACAAATAGAAGAAATTGTATCATTGACGGGGACTAAGTGACCACAGTAGTTGCTGAGGGGAACTTCCCACTCCCTACAGGGAAGAAGAGATGTGATGAGGGGGCATTTTTTTGGGACTTTGGAATTGTCCTAAATGATATTGCAGGGTCAGATGCTGGACATTATATATCCTGCCATAACCCTCTGAATGTACCAGGGGAGAGTGTGAACTACAGAGTAAACTGTTATCCACGTGATGTGGCAATGCTCCAGAATGTGCTCGCCGAGTGCATGTGCCACAATGATGGAGGAGGTTGCTGGAGTGGGAGGAGTAAGGTGGGGGGATGGGGGGTATATGGGAACCTCTTATGTTTTTTTATAATGTAACCTTTTTTGTGATGTATGTATCTTAAAAAAATACAATTTATAAAAATGATGAGGGGTGGGGGGTAGGGTGTGGGTTATATGGGAACCTCATGTTTTTTAATGTAACGTTCTACGTGATCTATTAACTTTAGTAAAAATTTTTTTAAAAATAAAAAATAAAACCAATCCAAGTTCACCACAATGTGTGTCTCCAGCCAAATTATCAAATAAAATAATTCACACCCTCATACACACCCTTATGTTACATGCAGTGAATCCTGTGCTCTGCCTGCCTGCCTTACAGATCTCCCTCCGGACTCACCTTGGACTAAAAAGAGCCATGTTCCTCAAAGTCACATCCCCTTCCCAAAACAGGTGACATCTAACAATTGGTTGACAGGGAGGAATAAAGGCCTAGCCTCTCATCCCGTCCCAGGACAACTCTTAAGAACCATCTCAACTTTAGTTTCCTTTCCTGTGGGTTGGCTGAGGCCTTCATTGAGACTAACTACCTCATAGCCCAACTTCTCCCTCAGCCCAGTTCTTCACCAGGGGCTAATCCTAAATGTCTTCCCTAATAAATACCCTGCGTGGTACTCTGAGTTTGCTTTCCAGGGAGCCAAACAATATACTTCTACTCCCACACACCAACCCCCACACACACAAACACTGGAATAAGAGATGGTGAACTAAGACTAGTTAATAGTTCCATATATTTGGTGCATTATTTTTCCAAAGTTAAATGCAAATCTGAAAAAAAAAGTGAGTTAACTTTTTTAGACGGTTGATATATCCAACAAGCCATAGAAAAACTTCATTTTTTCTCTTAGCTCTAAGTCTACCTATACCACACAAACTTCTCTACATCAGACGATTCACTTCTGTTTAATTAGGATGAGCAGCAAAGTAGGTATTTGAAATTTATATCTTTTAAATTAAAAACAATGATAAGCTACTGAAACTTTCAGGGATCCATGTCTTCAGCTAATCTTATACCTAACTTTAAAACACATACAGGCTTTAGCCTGTCTAACACTTCAGTAAAACATTCCTTGGACAAGCACACCCAAATTAAATAATACCTTGAATATCAGCAGAAGGCAAAGGAAACAAATTATACCATGAACCACTAAATTTGAATAATAAAAACTATACTTTATCCAGTAAACATGTGTTTCAAGTTTGCCTTATGAACAGAAATACAAAAAGAGATAGTATTGAAAGTTCTGTATCAACAGCCTTACCTCAAAACACAAAACAAAGATATTAGCACTCAGTAATAACCAGCTAATTATAAAAAGCAGAAGTAGGTATGGTTGAAAGATAAAAGCAGATTGGGTGACTCTGTTAACACAATAAAAGGGGATTCCCGAATGGACCATTAACTGGTTGAGCAATAGTCTTGTACAGTCTTTAAGGAAAAATGCCTGGCATAGAGGCCAAATACCACTGAATAATTTCACCAAGTGCAGCTTTAAAGAGCCTCTGAATGGGAACATATGGAATTAGTAATATGAGATTTCATGGTAATACTAATAGCTCATTCCTGACTGACCAGGGCAAAGAGGAACAGAAAATGAGCAAGATTAATAAAGTAAATAAATTTCTTCCTGGTCCAATATTTTCAACCTATTCAACACCCCGGTCAGAGTCCCATTGTTAATACTGATATGATTTTTATCTATTTTTTTCCAAGGTCCCCAAGTAATCAACAAAAAATGTAATGCAAGGAAGAGTGAAGAAAATTAGACTTGGGAGTACACAAACTGCTAAGAGTCTCTACTTTTGCTACCCTATTCTTAACCTTTGATTTGTCTCAATACAATGATGTTCCCTAATTTTGGTGTAGCGCAGTGGTTCTCAAACAGGGATGACCCTTTTCGAAACCCCAGGGGACTTTTGCAACATTTGAAGATATTTTGGTTGTTAGATCCTGCGGAAGGGGTGCTACTGGCTGGCATCTAGTAGGTAGGAGTTAGGGATTCATCCTACACTGCACAGCCCTGCACACACACGGACCCAAGAAAGAAT
The DNA here is from genome assembly GCF_030445035.2 of Dasypus novemcinctus. Lineage (NCBI taxonomy): Eukaryota > Metazoa > Chordata > Mammalia > Cingulata > Dasypodidae > Dasypus > Dasypus novemcinctus. The sequence goes on from NC_080698.1 coordinate 27,187,324, forward strand.
GATCTTAGTCAAAATGTGAATACTTCTGAAGTTGAGAAATTCTAGTATAATAAAATGAAATGAACATTTAATTTCCAAATCAAAGAAGCCCAATTTGAATGCCAAGTACCTTGGGCAAGGTATTCAGCTTTTCTTAACCTCTCTTTCCACACGTTTAATATGGTAAAGAATGAACAGATGAGAAAGTGCCAGGCACATCAAAAGCGCCCCCTCCCAATGTCTTATGAATTGGAATCACTACTATTTTATAACTGCAACTCTTTCCCACCCATCCCCATTTCCTCTAGGATTTTACTAAGAAGCAAAGAAAAGAGGAACCCAGCCAACTCTGAAAGCCCACTCTAGGTCAACAGTTTGCATGAAGCTCATTTAATAATTTCAACCCCTATTGTGTTTAAATTTATGTTTGAGGAACCCAGGGTGGGGAAGGTCACAAATTAACTTGTTTTTAAAATGTGTGCTGTTTTCCAAAGGACAACTGCAATTCAATGACCAATGAGCCAAATAAAAGAAAGAAATGCAAAACTTTCCCACTCGGTTTTTTAAAAACTTGTCAGTGACAAATGCTTTTCTCAAATAATCACGAATATCTTCTCTGATTTAACTGAAGACCTATTTAAGTAGAAAAAAGATGCTTGACTATCTGACAAAAAAAAAAAGGTAATTTCTCCCTTGCTAATAACCATAATAAAGGCTCAGCAGTGAACACTACATAATGTATTAGGGCCATAATCCTCAATTCACTTTATAAAAATAGGACTCGCCTGCTGTAAACCACACCAACAACTCACGAGTCTAGCATCCAGTTTCCTGTTACTCTTGCCCCAAAACCAAATCCTCAGAGAAAGGTAGGGTAACCATATAATTCATCTGCCAAACCAGGAAACTAAAGTCTGCAAAGGAGCACTCATAATAACTATACAGGACAACAAATGTAATCTGGATATGGCCAAGCAAACTGGAACATCTGGTCAACCTACTCAGAGGTAGCCGTGGTTAACAGTTCCATACCATTTAAGACTTTATTATTTCTAAGGCAAACACAAACTTAGTGGTACTTGTGAATGTGTTACATGAATGGATCATACTACAAATACCATTTCTCTCACCTGCTTTTTTTTTTTTTTTACGGAATACATCATGACATGTTTACATACTAGGTCACAGCGATCTCATTCTTTCTAATTGGACACAGAATATACCACTGTCAGGAGTTGTAATTTTTTGCCACCTACAACATATATAAGTTGATTTCTAATTGTCATTATGAGCAATGCAACAGAGAACTTATATATCTTGCATGAGTTGACTATTTACAGAAAATAAGTCAAAGGTGATACCATTTTTAGTGAGTTCTTTTCAAATATTCTCCAAAAAGGCTTTATCAAATTCTATCAAGACCCACAGTTAAGGAACACTTTTAATTTCTTCCAGGGCGGTACAGGGAATATGCTATCTCATTTTATTATTTTCTTACATGTTCCCTCAACTCCAGACACTCTGTCTGCCTCTAGGCCTTTGCTCCTGCTGTTCACTTCACTTAGAATATTTTACTCCCTCTTTACCCAAATCTACCAATGAGAAGCACAATGACCTCCATGAGGCCCGTGCTGAGCCTGAGGACTAAAAACCACCTTCACACCATCTTTTCCTCCTAGGAATGCACATAGCATTGTTTGTTTGTTTTTCCCGCTGCCCCCTTAATGCTAGGCAGAGTCCACAGTCAACCCAAAATTATGAGGACTCAGAAGCCAGTGGTTATGCTCATACACAGGCCTGGAATCAATCTGACCTAGATTGGGTTCCCAGCTCCACTACTCCCCTTGGGTCAAACCAACTTTCCCCAATCCAGGCCAGTTTCTTTATTTATAAAAGAGAAATTAGAAATAGTACATGCTCTAAGGTTGAAGATCCTATGAAAAAATGTTTGGAAAGCATTTAACACGTAAGAGGAGATCAAGAAATGCTAACAATTCAATTTATTACTTTTTAATAATAGCATTGATTCCTTGAGGGCATCAACTGATTCAACTGTGAGTCTAATGAAACTTAACACATTATTTTGCACACAGAAATTAAATGATATATGTGTTTGTTGAATGAAGCCTTTAATCACTGTTGCTCACTGGATTAAATAATAATAGTAACTATTTATTGAGCGCTTACTATGTGCTAGGCAGTCTGATGAATATTTCTCAAGGACTTTCTCATTTAATCCTCATAACTCAATGAGGTAATATTTTACAGATAGAAAACTAAGGTGTGAAGATGTTATAAATCTCATCCAAGGGCAGGAGTGGATAGGGCATTCAGGCCCAGGACTGTGCCTTAAATGTTACCCCACATACACACTGCTTCAATTATGACCTTAGAGAGAGAAGAAATCAACTCCTAGTCCTACTCACAGGCAAGCTCTTCAAGAGAACATACAGATGCTTTTATATCTGTGAGGCCTGGATTATGCGGGCTGGGGGAGGAGGAGGAGGGCAGGACGCTGTTTAGTCCCACCTACCCCACTGCTTAGTACAATCACTACTCAGCCATGGCTATCCCTTACTCAGTGACCCCCACCAGATCTCGGGAAAGCCGAGTCAACCCAAGCGCTCCCAGGCAAGCGGCCCCGGAGCTGATGCCAGCTGCAGCCATCAGCTCCAAGTGTGTATTCATACGGTTCTGGCACAGAGCTTCATCCCCAAAACAGGAAACATGACTGGCATTGTGACAGTGTTTGGAACAATTCAAAGGTAGCCTGGTACACCACCGCCATGTCAGGAACATTGAGCCCCACAAAGGCCTACGGCAAATCCTCAGCCCACAGGGCCCACCTTTGGGGCAGACGCAATGTCCTCCTTACAGCCATGTAGATGCAACAGACATGCAATTAATAACTGTTCAGTGAATTCCAAAGATTTATCTTCACATCTATAAATACGGCATTAAACTCCTTCTGCCGACAAAGAAACCCAGCACAGGCATTATGAGGGGACAGGTCCTGGATCACTATTAGAAAAGCAGAAATAGAACAGGACGCCTAGTAAGTACAAAGTGCCCCCCACACACACAGTCACGCTGACTGTAACACCATTCACAGGGCCTCTGGTAACTGTCCCTGTCAAATGTCGATGGTCTTTCTTGATTTCAAAAAACATAAAGGAAAGGCAGAATGAACAGAGTGGATGTGGCTCAAGCAATTGGGTGCCCACCTCCCACACAGGAGGTGCCAGATTTCGTTCCTGGTGCCTCTTGAAAAAATAAAAACAAACAACAAGCAAAACAAACAAAAAAACCAACTCAGGCAAGCAGATGTGGCTCAGTGGTGAGTGCTGGCTTCCCACATACCAGGTCCTGGGGTCAATCCTGGGCCCTGGTACCTCAAAAAAAAAAAAACCTGTGAGCTTCTGTTTTCTTATCAGTAACTGGGACTACAGCCAACCACCTCCCAGAGTTTGTAAGAGCATCTGTCACTCCTGCATCAGAAAGAACCTAGCTGGTACCCCAGCTCTGCCATTAACATCAGTGCCAGAAAATATCTTAACCTCTCTGAGCCTCATTTCCTTTTCTGTAAATGGGAATGATTATAACACCTACATTTCATAAATTTGTTTGAGGAGTAAATGAGTTAATACAGACCACTTACAGCAAAGTACATACAGAGCAAGGGCTATGTAAATAGAAAGCTATTACTTTCAATAAGAATTTAATGAGATAAAAGTATGCAAACATTTTTATAAGTTATAAATGACTACCAGTTTAATTTTGAGCCTGTTCACACTGTAATAATCAATAGAAATCAAAAATGACCAAACCAGGCAACTGCCCAAGCATAAAGTTTATTGGAAAATGTCTATATGTACAACCATGGCATGCTTCTATCATTACATCAATCACTCTAGAATACTGAAGATCCAGGATTCATTTAATTGCTCTATAATCATCTGTAGCTTCCTGTAGAGAGTGGTGACTAAATTCAGACTTCAAATAAGAGACCTAAAGGAAACAACATAAAGATAGTATACTTAGAATGTGTTGCTATCAAATCTGCTACATACAATTTGGTCCAACAAATTCAGCTCCATAAAATCTAAGAGGAGGTGGTAGTGCCAGGAAGATAAAAACCCAGAGTGTTAAACAGAAGTGTTTTGAGTCAATTACACAGTCAATTCAGCGCCTCCACAAGCCTAAAATCAAAAGTATCAGATTCAAAAGAGGAAAACTGACAAACTTAATATAATAAAAACTATCATTTATTCAACGTTGCCTTTGCTCTCTGGATTCCGTACCGACAGCTCTGCTGTCCACTTCACAGAAGTAAAATCACGCACCCAAGCTCACTTAGCAAGTAGGCAGGGGGCCTGGGCTTGAACATAGACTTTTTGAAGTCCAGAGCTTGTGCACATAGCAACTGAACAGATGGCCTCCAGCCCAGAAAAGTGGAGGCACTGACCAGGTCAAAGCGGATGGGGGGATTAAAGCCCACGGCGCCGAAGATCAACACACACACCCTTCACCACTTGCTCGACGTGCCACAGACACGGCAGGCAGTAACGCTGGCAAAGCTGCACCCTGGCAATATATCTTCCCCATTAGAGCTGGAATCACTAGGTAAGTGATGGTCCCAATAGAGCTGGGAAGGTCAGGTAAACCTGCAAGAAAGGAAGAAAAGCAGAAGAGAGGAGGCCAGACGTCTAGATAATCTAACCGCACCTGTTTTCTAAGGAGGGTGAGAAGACAAAACTCCAAGAGGACCCTGCCACATCCAGGACTGTGCAAGAACCATTGCTGGGAACCCTGCAGTGACCCTGCTCCCAGCCTACACGTCTGAGGAGACAGAGAATTAGTCAGTGCTGGAAGGTGCAAGCACTTGTGTCTGGACACGTGCAGGGTGTGGCCGTAGACAGGGAAACAGAGAGGCTCTGTGCTGCTGCTGAGCCAGGCTCGGGCACACCCACCTGGGAGGGGCAAACCTCCTGGGAGGGGCAAACACACCTGGGAGGGGCAAACCCCGAGAGGGGCAAACCCCCTGGGAGGTGCAGCACGCTCCTCCCCTGCAGCCCACCCTGGGAGGGAGCCGGGCCTTGGGCTTCCTCACACCGAGGCTCTAGGAGGTTCCGCATGAACTGACGCAGGGTGTGGTGCCACCTGCAGGGGCTCCTCCCAGTCCAGGTGCCACCACCCTGGAGGGCTTCCAAGCTGGAGGAAACCCATCACCTTCACTTGACCCGCTGTCTAACCTTGGACAGGGAACCGTTTCTTGAGCCTCCGCCCCTGACCTCTAAAACGCGGAGGACGGCATACATGCTCACAGCTCCTCCTGGGGAGTCAGAGATGATGCTCTGGGGGGGGCTCAGAAGGAAGCCCGACCTGGCCAGCGCTGAAGCAGTTCTGCCCTCATCCGTCTTGCCCTCCTCTCCCTGGGTCTCCCTGGGTTTTCACGCTCATACTTTAAGCCTGACAGGCAGCCTCATAGCACAAGGTGGGGAGGTGAGGGCTGGAAGGCTTCCCAAAAGTGAAAATAAAGAAAGACTTTTAGGAAAACACAATAGAGGAGGAGAAAGCCCTTAGGGGAGGCAAACACTGGGCAAGCCAGAGAACCAACTGCAATAAAAGGAAAAGCAAATGTCTTTCCTCTTTGGAAGTCAATATCTGTAAATTGCTTTATTATCTTGGATTCATTTTTTTTTTCCTCCTCTTATCTTGGTCAGAGACAGGGTTCCTACCTTTTGCAGCTGTACTTCACACACACACACACCGCACATTTCGATGACAGTACTTTCGACTGGCATCACTCATGAGACCTAAAAGTAGACTATCTTCCTACAAAGACTCTATGCCTGGTTAACAGCATTTGATCATGCTCTATTCCCCCAAGATGACATTCCTTTCCCTATTCCCCAACCAGGGTATTCAGAGCCAGGATCCGAACCCAATCTATTCCAAAACTCTTACTCACCAAGCTGCCTTCCACCAGGCACTAAAACTTAAAATATAAGGGAGGAAGTACCTGTCTTTAGGTGCTTGTCAGCTAATAAAAATTCCCAAACATACCACGGTATCAATGGAAGTATGTGGCACCCTTTTAATAAGCCCTTTGCATGGTTAACTTATTAAATCACCAAAACAACCCAATTAGATTCTATACTATTGTTATTTTTTTACAGAAGAGGACACTGAAGCACAAGGTCACACAGCTGGTCAGAGGTGGATCTAAAATTGAAACCATGGAAGCCCCTCCCAATCATTACATTTTGAGGCCTGTGATCTAAATATACCTGCGTCAGTCTTTGGTGGCCAGTGATGGGGCTGGGGACCCTCTTTGAAACCCCTGGCTCTGGGGGCTCAACATCTTCATCAGCTACCCTGAGCTCAGTCTTTCACCTCACTCAGCATAATACAGGTTAGTCCCAATTACTTATCTCCCATTCTCCTCCTTCAAGTCCTTGCTTGTCCAGCTTTGCCAGCAGGCTGAGAACTTGCTGCCTGCTCACCTCTAATTCTGTGCTTTGGGAATCTACCATGTATTCCCCAGCACTGTTCAAAGTTTCTGGTTAGTTCTCACCTCTTCTCTAAGCCACTTCTACATGTGAAAAGCACCTATAAACCCCAAGAAGGCAGTCACTTTGGATGGCTCATTCATACATTCAACAAATGTTTAAGCTGTGCACATGACACCAGTCCAAGCACTACCTAGCCACAAGGATAGTAGAATATATAAATCAGGTTCCAAGGTAATTACATCATGGATGGTGGTGACTGATGAGAAGAAAATAAAATAGGATGATGAGGTGGTGGGTGACTGGTGGGGGTGGCGGTTCCCATGAGAAGATAACATTTGAGTCTCAACCAGGGTTTCTCAAATATGACGCTAATTACATTCCAGGCTGGATAACTCTATCTTGCGGGGGCTGTCCTGTGCATTGTAGATGTTTAGCAGCATCCCTATACCTTCTAACCATTAGATGCCAGAAACATCTCTCTAGATGTAACAGCTCAAACCATCCTCAGAACAGACAAATGTCCTCTGTGATGGGAGTGGGGGGTACAAAATCACCTCCAGCTGAAAATCACTGATGTTGGATAATATTTAACAACACAAGCTCTGAAGTAGGAACTTGGTTAGAACTGCTGCTCCACCAGCTATTGAGTTCAGGGAAACTACTTAACCCTTCTAAGACTCAATCTTCATCAGTAAAATGGGTAAAATAATATCTACCTCAAAATGATGTAATGAAGTAAAAGAAAGATATTATCTGTACAGAGCTTGATATTGGGCTAGTATAACAAAGGGTCAATAAATGGGAGCTTTTTAAATTATTATTAGAGCAATTGTAGATTTACAGAGAGTACAAAGTTCCCATATACCTCCCTCTCAGTTTTCCCTACTATTAACATTTTGCAATATTGTGGCATATTTGTTACATGTTCATGAAACAATATTACTATAATTATGCTATTAACTTTGGCCAACTGTTCACTCTTTCTGTTGTAGAGTTCTATGAGTGTGTATATGTGTGTGTATGTGTGTATATGTGGTATTAACTTATAGACAGTCCAAAAACTCCCCTTGAATGGTTTTAATTAAATACACAAAGCAGTACCTCTCTCCCTATAATCTATTGCCAAAACTTTTCCATTGGGAGCTGTTATTTTTTTAACCCATCTGGTTCAGAACTCATAGCCAAGAAGTCTACCTCTTGCCTAGTCTGTATTCATTTACAGTAGAATTTCCCATGGCATCTGTCAGTTTTGATCCCTTCTAGATTCACCATCATCCTGGGGGTAGGTGTGGGAAGTGGATGCCAGTTGGTTACTCTACCTCAGCATCTATTTTCCATGGCTTCTCCCTTCTTAACAGCACTTGCATGTTCCTTAGAGAATCAAGTCTCCTTTCCCCTACTGCGCAACAGTTGCCTGGATGACGACAGATCCCACTACCCTTGAAGGTGGGCACGGACTTGCATAAGCCTAAGTGATTGGTTTAGGAACTGCAGACCTAACACTCAGCATACTGCATCCCTCTGGCTCCCCATTTTACCATGGCCACCCACCTGCAAACAAGAGAAGCTATCTTGAGGCCAAGGCAGCACAGACTTCCACCCAGAAGATAAATACTTTTCTAGTTTGAACAAAGGCACCATATCAATAGTGGCAGCTCTAAAGCAAATCACTGAGAAACCAGGTCCAGACCCTGGTCCAACCCTACCTGAAGTTCCTTTCTCCTCCTGAAATTCTTAATTATATGCATCAGCTAACCATTTGTTGTTTAAGCCATATAGAGCTGAGTTTTTTTATTACTTGTAAACAAAAGCATCAAGATGATACAACTGAAAAAAAAAAAAAAAAAAGATGATACAACTGTTCAACTGTACGACACCAATGGAACTCAGAGCCTCCCACCCAGCATAAAATACCAAATATTTTACTCAACCATGCATTATTGCAGGTGCTAGAAACAGAGCAGTCAGCCAGAGAAACAGCATCCCTAACCTGGTGGAGCATATCAGTGCTGTATAAACTACTTCTGTAGGGAGAACAGGCCCATTGCCATATGCAGAGCTTCTTTACGAAAACTGTTATTGCGTTGATAAAAAAGGCCAAAAGGACACGAAAACACAGCCTATACCGAGATTTCACATTTAACTAACATCAACCCAAGGTGTCATTCCAGCTTCTTCTTGATGGAGCACAGCTGGACGTGATGCCAAAGAAATGTTATGGTCCTTGCCCTTTATAATGGCATTATCTTCCATGCTGTTTGGCAGGGTAGACACTAGCTAGCCACATGGCTACTTAAGATTTAAATTTAAATTATATTTAAGTAATGTAAAATTCAGTTCCTCAGGCATACTAGCCATATTTCAAGCACACACACAGCACTTGTGGCTAGTAAATAAAATTACTGGGTTGCATAGAGAGAGAGCATTTCCATTATTGCATACAATTCTATCAGGGTGCAACTCACTCTGCAGTACATCCAGCATAGACCATGTACTTTTCTCATTTTCTTTTTTCTTAATAAACTCTTTACTCCCTTGTCTACCCTTAAAAAAAAAAAAAAAAAAGTTCTATTGGGCAGTGCTGACTTAGAAAATAAAGTTCTTTCCTACAGAGTTCCCTTTCTATTTTAAAAAGCTGATCATGGTGCTGTGGAAAAGAGAAAATGATCTTCCTCATAAACATATGCACACCCCCAATATTTGCCCCCTAAAAAGACTAGCTCAAATAACTCAATTTGTCATTCTGTTCTTGACTGCCTCCCCCCAATCAATGTTCATTCAAGTGTATAGTGCTGTCTCTTGCCATCATTTATTAGGCAACTGGAATTGGAAACTCCAGTATTTTAGAGCTTGGAGCTCCAACTCTGGACATCCCACAATCAGTCAGAACTTTTTAAAACAGAGTGAATTCACAGGGTCCACCCCCTGAGGTGTGGGGTGAGGCCTAGGCACCCCCCATACTGAACAAACACCCAGGATGGTTCTGATCAGTGGCTATTTCAAGAACCACTCTCTGGACTTAGGGCACCAGGACTCAGCTGGGCAGGGAGATACAGTCAGAACCATTAAGGAAGCAACCCCAGCCCACGCTGACACCCAGCTTGAAAACGCCCCCAGATGATTCTGATGCACTTTCCATTCACCCAAACCCCATTTCTGAGCTGCCGTTTCCAAGTTGATCATATAGAAGCTGCTAAGCCTGCAATCTGATAGCAGTCATCAGGGGAATATAAGTGGCTGGTAAAAGGGGCATAGGGCTGCAAATTGCCCCTGCAGCCTTTTCAGAACGACTCTTTTCCCTCGGGAATTGAGGCATCAGGGCGACCCGTTTATTAAACCTCACAGACAGACTTTTCCCACCAAAAATGACCCCAATAGTAACAACCAGCTATGTTATCCCATTGAAGACTTCCTCTCACAATCATCTTTCTTTGAGATAATTTATTACACATACACTAGTTAAAGCTTACATTTTTAACTAAAACATCACAGAAATATCTTCACGTTGCTTAAGCAAGCCAAGGCCTTTCTTACTGAGGCAGTATTTTCCCAGAGTTAGAGAGAGATAAATAGGCAATAGCTACATGCATTTTCCTTTCTTGGGCCTCTTATTTCCTCAACTTTTCTCTTATTAATTGATATATTAATATTGATATATTAATAATATATATATCAATAATATATAACATATCAATATTGAGATAACATTTTTGTGCTGTCAGAAGAGTTTTCATATTCACTGTGGGTTTGTGCTATGGCACCGCCACACTCTACCCTTTAAAAAAGGAAGATCCAAAACATAGGAATGTTATCAAAGACAGCCTGCCCTAAAAAAAAAAAAAAACCATGGAATATATGCTTTTCCTGCTTCCTCTTATGCCTGAGCATTTTTAAAGCAGCGAAGAGAAGCAAAATTTCAAGCCATTTTAGGGGGCTTCCACTTACCCCAATTTAGTTATCATAATGGAGGAAATGGATCCGAGCACAGAGTAGTCTAAACTTAAAAACTCTCCTTTGTTTTGCGCTGATCCAACGTGCTGGATTACACATGCAATATCCAATCTAAGATCTGAATTCCTAGACAGCCTATTCTTATTCTAATATGTGTACAGAAGGAGGGAAGGGGACTTTAAAAGGCAAGAATAGAAACACAATCCAAATCCAAACCCAGGACTTTTGCTGCCAACTCTGCAGTTTAAATTTTGTAGGGAACCCTTCCTTGCTTTGCTCCTTGATAGAAAAATTGCATCGACTAACCTTCTAATCTGAATTACCTGAATGCCTTTCCTCATGCCCAGTGCAGCAAACCTGGGGCTGAACATGAATTATGCAATGCAAAGCAATCCATTATGCAAGCAGGAAAGCAAGAAGGGCTGCACTGCTTTTCAAAGAACAAAATTCCACCAGGTAACGTCAGCACTGAGGAACAGATGTCCACTAGTCTTAGAGGTTAATCGTATCCTGACAGCATCCAGTCTTGGAGGGATGGCTTGGGTCCTAATTTATCTATAGAATGTCCAAATAAGTTCTGCTATTAGGGACTTTCCTGCCATATTTAAAATCTCCCTAAGACTTATACATAAAGTTCATTCACTCACTCTTTTATTTGTTAAGGTTACACATGTATACCTTAGCCTAGAGAATATACACTATTCCTAGTACAAATTCACCTAAACGCCAACTTCAAGATGCTATTTTGGGGAAGCAGATATGGATCAACAGCTAGAGCGTCCACCTACCATACAAGAGGTCCAAGGGTTCGATACCCAGGGCCTCCTGGCTCGTGTGGTGAGCTGACTCACGTGCAGTGCTGCAGCACGCCAGGAGTGCCAGCCCACAAAGGGATGCCCTTGTGTAAGAGTGCCCCCTGCGCAAGGAAGGGCCCCTGTGCAAGAAGAGCCGCCCCGCACAAAACTGCAACCTGCCCAGGAGTGGTGCCGCACACACGGAAAGCTGACACAGCAAGATGATGCAACAAAAAGAGACACAACTCCCCAGCGCCGCCTGATGAGAATACAAGCAGACACAGAAGAACACACAGCAAATGGACAAAGAGAGCAGACAATGGGGGGGGAGATGAAAAAATAAATAAAAAGATGCTATTTTGTACCCAGTTCTAAGACTTGGCAAACCAGCATTCTGAGACAAAAGATTTTAAGAATTATGATCAGCTGTCATAATATATACTATCCCCAGTTCCTCACAACTAAAAGTGGGGAGTTGTCAATGGCTAGAACTCAAATAAACTTACCTGGAAAAGAGGGCCAAACTGGACCACCTCAAAAAATATTTATTGACTCTCAACAAATATTCAGTGAGCTGGTCACTACATAGGCCCTGAAAATTCAGACATGAATAAGAAATGTGATTATTGCTCTTGAAGAAATGAAGTGTGAGACAGACAAATACAAACAAGAGGTTGCAAGCTTGCAACCTGAGGACCAAATATGGCTCCCAGATGTGTTCTGTTTAGTTCACCCATGCTTTCAAAAAATCTCTGAACCAAATTTTAAAGTCAGCAAAGTTCTTTTTTTATTCTTTATTTTTTTCAAGCTTCTGGATTCTCTTGAAAACTTCAAAGACCTGGCAACACTGGGCCAATGTTCCTACATGGCAGCAATAGGCTGAAGGTGAGAGGTGACTCCCCTTTTGGCAAGCCCTTCCAGTTTAGCCCACTCTCCACCACTCCCTAACGTTCTTTAAAATATCTACTCAGTATGTGAGTTTTGGAATGCTTACTCTAAATAAATAATTCCAGGGCTAGGTACTATCTGCTATCAAGTGAAAAACTACAGGACTCTCAGACATAGGTAGCAGTAATATAAATTAACAGACTCTCCAGACGGCAACATGATGGCAGGTATTAAAATCTTAAAGATAAAATCCACATGAGCCACTGTTCCTCTTCTAGACATCTATCCAAAGAAAATATCTGAACTCCACTGAAAGTCATGTACAAGGATATTCTTCCACATGGAACTAGGAATAACCTATTGAAATAATGAAAGCAACCAAAATATTCATCCTTAAAAAATAGTTTAACGTAGCACAACCAGAAAATAGATTCTGCAGCAATTGAAAATGGTAAGAGAGATCTAGATGTGGTGTAGGAAAAAATCCATGATATACTTTTAGACCCAAAGAAAAAGCCCACCAAACAGCATATAGTGTATGATCCCATTTTTATAAGAAACAGACCCTTCACCCTCAAACTCTGCTATTACATACACATGCAGTGAAAAATAAATCTGGATAAAAATAGTGTTAACACATGGATTTCTCAGGGGGTGGGATTATGAGCAATGTGGATAAAATTTCCTTTTATATTCACATCTTACTGTATTGTAAGCACACAGTATACATACATCTAAATGTATGTATTGTAATATATTTTTGGAAAGAAAATAAAATTTCACCAGGACAAAAAATAGAAAGTGTGGAAGTAGAGAGCAACTATGGATAGTGAACGACATTCACTCAAAGTCACACTATTTGCTTTTTTTAAAAAGAAACCAAAATTTAGATGGCTGAGCCCTTAAAAAAAAAAAAAAGCACATGTGCCAACACCAGAGAAAGTTATTTTTTAACAACTTGATCTAGAGTTATGAATTCTTAACCAAGTCACACAGACTTAAACAGGCTGATAGTTGGAGGAGGAAATGAACATGCTCTCCCTATCAAATGTAAATCCTAAAGGCTAGCCAAGAATCCAGGTGGTAAAATACTGATTTTATTTAAATCAGTCCAAAGTGGTGCCTTCCATGGCTGCATTATGTAAGCAACGGGCTCACCCACTGCACACATCTGGCCAGAGTAAGGCCCTTTAAGACCTTCAGCACAATTAATTCAACATTTTCTCTGCAGTTCAAAATGCTACAACAACTGGCAGACAACCGTCTTAAATCATTACAGAAAAGTCAGACATATGGCTAAGTATATTCAATATGCCTTAAAAATAAGCCATGGGTATTCTAGCCAACAAGATTTTAAGCAAGAATTTTTTTTAATTTTAAAATTATGCCTACTCATTACCGTCAAAGGCATTCAATTCCATAGATATGAACATTTCTTGAGCACCTCCAAAGGGTAGAGATTGCAAAGATACCTGGGGTGCTACCTTTAAGAAATACATACTCCAATTCAGGAGACAGGCAAATATACAGCTACAAGACATTATTGTGACTCTTGATGTAACAATGTGCATGCAAAACAAAGTGAGGGCACAGAGGAGTAAGGAATTAGCAGTGTTGGAGAGGGCAACCAGGGAAAACAGAAAAAAGCAACAAAGCGGAATCGCTTGAAAACATGTAGCCACACACTCTGATTTCGGGCCCCTAACACTTTGGAGCTCCGTTTTTCACTTCTAGGACTCTCTTCAGGGGGATTACCAGGCATGTTGTGTTGTCTCTGTTAGCAGCAGGTGCAGCCTAAAAGAGGTATGTTCAAAGTGACCACAGGAAAAGGACATGGGGCCCAAGGCTATCGACTAGAGACATTTCTAATGTGGAAACCTAGGGTTAAGATTTCGGAGCCAGGGTCTGAAGCTCACCTGTGTCAGCAGCCTGGGTGCCAAGGTGAGTTACTTGACCTCTCAAACTCAAAAACGGGAATAAGACCGCCTCCCGACACAGGCAAAACATAACCTGTATCTCGGTGACATGTAAGAGGAATGATAAATAACAGTTATTAGTATTAGCCTGCCACTTCTAAATCTCTCAGTCTCAACCGTTAAGTTATACCTTGGATGGGGGTTTCTCAACCTTGGCACTACTGGCATTTGGGGCTGGGTAATTCTTTGCTGAGGGGGCTGTGCATCGTGGGATGTTCAGCAGCACCCCTGGCATCTACACACTGGATGCCAGCAGCACACTCTGCCCAGCTGTGACACCAGAAAATGTCTCCAGACATTGCCAAATAGCCCCAGAGGGCACCAGGGGAGAACCCCTGCCTTCCAGGAACTCACTAATTTGTCTCCATTGCTCAATGAAAAATCACCACAGCTGCTTTCTGTATTTAGATAAGGGCTATGTATGTACCATGCCTGCTGCTAAGATTTTTACATGTTTTCCTATTTAATCCTCACAATCACCCTATGACAGGGGTTCTTCACAAGGGGCCCATGAGCTTGAGCTGAAATTCAAGAAACATTATTCTTGTAGGGACGTGTTGGTGCGGATGTGATATATTTATTAAATAATGCGCAGTATAGTGGGGACTTAGTAAGGGGTCCATGGTTTTCACCTGACTGGCAAAGGGGTCTGTGAAACAAAAACGGTTAAGAACTCCTGCCCTATGAGAGAGGCATCATTATCATTTTCACTTGGGAGAACGGAGGTTCTGGGAGGTGAACTTGCCCACAGCCACTCAGCTAGAAGGTGGTGGATGGAGCCCTAATGTGAACCCAATCATTTTAACTTCAACCCAACCCCTTGTAACCAGGATGATCAAAGGACATCACTGCCAGGTTCTCAAAGATCATCCTTGCTACTACTACCCTACCCAAGCGCCCAGGAAATGGGGAGAGGAATCACACTCCCTCCAAGCCATACCACAACAAACATTAAAGTCAACTCATCACCATGACAATGTAGCAGTTGAGGAGGCTCAAACTGGCATGGTGAGAGCTAGAAGTTTCCTTCCCACTTGTTTGAACAAATCCAGCCATGGCCCTTTAAAACAAGTGGTACCAGCATCATGCAGAAAAATGACAGCTTCTACTAGACTTGAAAAGTTCTCCAAGGAATGTGTCCCACAATCTCCATCTCTCAAGAAGTTCTTCCTTCTCTCCCAAGTGCTTTGAAACACTGAACGCTGTCACAGCAACTGCAGCTAACATTCACTGAGCACTAAGTGCCAGGCCCTGTGCCACATGGTTTCCTTAAATCTCATCATTTTATTCCCTATCAACCCTCGGAAGTAGTTACTGTTATCCCCATTTTTCAGAGGGGGAAACCCAGGCAAAGAGGTGGGGCACCAGGTCACCCAGCCAGTAACTGCAAAAGCCTAGCTTCTAACCCTGGCCAGTCTGAAACCAAGACCTGCAAATCTAAAACACAATGATATTTGTGGATTATTTCATGGGCAGCACTGCTGTCCTGTTAACACGGTATATAGCCATAATTGTGATGTATGGCTTATAATCAGGGCATAATTGTCTTTTAATTGCACCATCATACCACTGTCCATAAAGAAACCCCAAGTCTTGTCTCCTAACGGGCTAAAAGATTAACCTTACTGTGGAAAACATAACTATGGCCCATTGAAGGTGCACACAAAATACCTCCATCTGCAATACTGGGGAGGTTGATACCTTAGCCATGAGAATGTGATTCTCTTACGTAACTGGTTCTCACGACACTGGAGATGGTAACAAAAAAAGGCCCTACCCACAGTTGACAAAGCCCAGAACAACTGCTTATGGTCCTTTGTGGGCGAGAGTTCTCAGAGCTCCTGACAACTCAGCGCAGTGCTGCCCTACACCTGTAACACTAGGACCAATCGAGGCAGGCAGCAATGCCCACTGCCTTCCGGAATAATCCTGGATCAATCAGCTAAGCTCTATTCAGCCCCCATCATCAGACTCCAAATTTTAAACTCTTAGCAAATTTAATGTGATCCACCATTAATTACCTCCATTTTCAGAGGCAACAGGACGCAGGAGAAATTTATTCCAATTCTAAATTTGGCAGTGGGCATCTAACGACTACTTGGGCAACTCCTAAATGCCAAACACTGCTCTGAGTACAGGGGATACTGTAGGGAACAAGACAAACAACATCCCTGACCCCTCAGAGCATATGTGCTAGAGGGGGTGCAAACAAAATGGAAAACTTATTTTGAAGAGATCTATATACTCTGGGGGAGAAAAATGAAAAAGGGAAGGGAGTGACGATGGAGTTATAGCTTTAAATAATGTGGCTGGGGAGAGCATGCCGAGAAGGTGACATCTGAGAAAGTCTTGAAGTTCATGAGGCAGCAGGCCCATATCCATGTGGGGCTCGTAGGTGGTGGGCAGTCAGGGTATGGGCCAGCTCATGGGGGCCTGTGAGTCACTGGAAGGAATGGGCTTTCGCTCTGTGACAGGGACTACAGAAATGGTTATAAATAATGGATTAGTCCATTGTCTAATTACCTTGCTATAAGAAGAGAAGATTATTATTTTGAGCATGTCTTCAGAAAAGAAAGGCAAAACAAAGTTGGCATCCAGACACAGTGGAGGACCCTCCACCGGACACTTCATGGCAGAAGTCAATATGGTAGGCCTGTCCTTGACAGCCATGGCGGTTCTGCTGCAGACACGCCAAAAGGACTTCCCAAGAAATGCTGCATCAGTCCAGACAAACATGGGGGTGTATTATAGCCAAGCTCTAACATTTGCTAGGGCTATTTCAAGGTCACAGAGCTCACACGGGAGCTACATAAAGACAGGCAGGAATACAGTAACCTACCTTTTCAGGACGTGAATATCACCCTTAACAAATCTGACAGCCTTTATTCTCAGTGTATACAAAATCCGTAGATCCTGTTACACACATATACAAGCCTCAAGAAAAGGACCACTAACATCAGAGAATGGCGTTTTGCATTAACTAACCATCGTTTATGAAGCAACATCCTTCACGTAAACCCTTGTGGTAAGGAGACGTCAGAATGTTTTTTCTTATAAACCACTTAATTCCCCTTGGTGGATACCCATCAATTCTGCCATCTGAAACTCAGCTGGGTAGTGAAAGCCAGCACATGCAGTGAGTCAACTGTATGCCACTGCATCATAAGGTCAAGTTAATCTATTTTTAAATAACACGGCCATGGCAAAGATGGCCACTGGAAACGAGCGACAAGTTAGGCTATTGCTTCTCCTTGCATTGTTTTTTGTAAAAGCTTTGGAGTGCTCTACAAGGGTAAACTAAAAATATCCTTCAGAGAGTGGTCTCTTGGCACCAAGTACTAAAACAGAATAATTTTTGAAAGTTTAAGTTTAAAAAAGAAAGACATAAAATCACAAAGCACAATTTAAGAGAAGGGACCGAAATCCAACTATTTTCTATAGCAAAGATCTGATTTGCTGTTGGCCAGGAAAAATGTACAAAGGGACAATGTCAGAAGAAAGCGGAGGTAAAGTGTCATTCTTAGGGATACTGACACAGAGCAGTTCCCACACCAACATAAAACAGAAAAGTCCCTCATCATCCTGTCTGCGGAAGTGAACATCTGAAATTCCACATTTATACTTCTTATACTTCAGTTAGAGCCAACAAGCAGAAATACTTAACTCATTAAAAACCTCATCAGTCATTTATCCTTTGGTAAAAAGTATTAGATACAAGGAGTTGCTGGTAGGAAGGCCTGGTGATGAGAAAGCAAACACATCAGTATCCTAAACAAGACATAAAAAGTGTAAACAGGAAGAAAGGGGAAAGCTGTTGCATATAGCCTAGTCTGTACTTACCTGAATAAGAAAGCAATGGAAAATAAATGACCTTAACCCCCAAATGTATCCACTCACCCAATAAATTTTAGTGAGAACCTGTTTTAGGCAATGGGAAAAGAGTGAAGAAGAGAGACAAAATTCTTCTTTTCATGGAGCATACATTAGAATAGGGAGGGAGAAAGACAATAAAGAAACAGAAAATGATATGAAATTGTGATGAGTCTATAAAGACACAAAACAGGGCGATTTGACAGTGGATAACTTGGAGAGCTATTCTGGATGGGGTCATAGTGTGCTGGGGCCTGCTGATACTGACTCAGAAGAAGGGATCATAGACATAGACAACTCTACTTATGATTAAGTTGGGAGAGTCCCACCCTCCAAGCTGGTCACTGACCATTTAGCAGCACACCACGAAGGAGATCAGTGACAGCCTCTGAGTCTTTTCTCTAAGAGTCAATCTCTGGGACTCAGCTGTGGCTCAACTGATAGAGTCTGCCTACCATACCGGAGGTCCAGGATTCAGTACCCAGGGCCTCCCAACCCATGTGGTGAGCTGGCCCATGCTCAGTGCTCCCATATGCAAGGAGAGCTGTGCCATGCAGGGGTGTCCTCCGTGCAGGGGCCCCACGTGCAAGGAATGTGCCCCACAAGGAGTGCGCCCCACAAGGAAAGTCGCCCCACGCAAAAAAAGCACAGCCTGCCCAGGAGTGGTGCCGCACATGCGGAGAGCCAACGCAGCAAGATTGTGCAAAAAAAAAAAAGCAACACAGTTTCACGGTGTCGCATGACAAGGATGCAAGTGGACACAGGAGAACACACAGCAAATGGACACAGAGAGCAGACAACAGGGCGAAGGGGAGAGGAATAATTAAAATAAATCTAAAAAAAAAAAAAGTCAACCTTTTGACTGGATGAAAAGTGCTGCAGGTAGAGGAAGTAAACCCAGAGCTCCCAAAGTGGTTACTTACAGGAAACCAAGGAAGAAAAAGTAAACTTGTTCCAGGATAAGAACAGAACTATTTTGTTACAGAGCTATTGTAATATATTCCAATTGGTCAAAACAAACACACAATACCAAAACGAAACAAAAAAAAGCCAGAACCAACTATATGCAGGTATATGTGATCAAAATTCCCTCATTATAGTGAGAAGAAAGGTTTGGTGATGTCTGGGGTTTTTTCAATTGTGCCTTATTCATCGTCTCCATTCCATCTTTTAAAAAGTAGAGGGACAGTGTCTGTTCCTGGGTAATTTGCAAAACCACAAAATTCACCTACAAAAATATGTAAGCATGACCTATAATATACCAGTGTGGGAAACCACAATCACACCGTTTTAAACCTTTGGATTCTGGGTTATTCATGGAATTGCAGCAGTTCAGGAGTGCAAAGGACCTGCAGGGGCACACCCACTTATTTTGGGCATGAAGAAATCAAGGCCCAGAGAGGGTGACTGGCCAGGCATGACAGCACTTGCAGGAGGAGCTTGTTCCAGAACCCAAGTCACCTGGCTCATTTGATGTCATATCACAATTTCAGTCTAGACTCTAGGACAAAGGTTCTTAAAATTGGCACCATGAGGATAGCCTGAACTATTACAACATCCGTGAGCTCCACTACCCAGAGTTTCAGAATCAGTAGGTCTGAGGTGGGCCCAAGAACTTGCACTTCTAACGAGTTCCCAGCTAATGCTTATGTCACTGGATTGGAGACCACATTTTGAGACCCACTGTCCTAGCAGTTGGCAGCATGGACTTTGGAATCAGACACAGCTGAATTCCAGCTCTACTTCTGCCACTTGCTGTAAAAGACTTGGGAAAGTTATTCAAACTCTTTGATCCTCAGTTTCCAACATGTGAGCCCTGTTAGAAGGATAGAAGAGAATGCACATAAATCGCTTGCACATTCCGAGGCTTAATAAATACTAACTACATCCTACATCTAAGTTTCCTTAATTACATTGTGTTTTCCTTTTCTACAACACACCTAGAAGCATGGCTAAAATTCAGAAGACAGACATCAACGGCTGACAAAGATGAAAGACTTAGAACAACTGGAATGTTTGTAACAGCCTTATTCATAATAGCCAAAAACTGTAAACGGCCCAAATGCCCACCAATAAGCAAATAGAAAAACAAACCAGTTTATCTATACAGTGGAATACTACTCAACAATAAAAAAGAACGAATGATACGTATGACATAAAGAAATCTCCGAAACTCTGTTGAGTGAAAAATGTCAGACAAGAGTACGTACTGCATTATTTCATTTATATGAAACTCAAGACAGAAGAAACTAAACCTTAGTGAAAGAAATCACAACAGCATTTGCCTCTGGAGGGGGTGGGGAAAGAGGACTCAAAGGACAAGCGGGAAATTTCTGAAGTGTTAGAAATGTTTTATATCTTCATGTAATAATAACATGAGTATGTACACTTACCAAAGCCCATCAAATATATACTTAATATCTGTGCATTTTATGTAGGTTAGTTAATGATACCTCAGTAAACTATATAAATATATTTCTGTTCTATTTTAGGCAACTTCTGAAAAAAGATTGTCTTCTCCATTTAAAATGAACCAACTCCAACCCTGCAGATCCATTTAGCTTGTCTCCTACACAGTCCAGTCCTACTGCTAATACCATTTGCTGCAGACTATTCTGGTCCATCTGTCCAGAGAGCTGCCATGAAATACAAACAGCAGAATCTTCTCTTACAAAACCATGACAATTCCATATAGAAAATCTTGAGAGTGACCCGTGTCCCTGGGAGTTACTAACTCAGGTGTTATGTTTTCCTTTGCCACCAACAATTAGCCTACCAAATATGATTAAGACACAGTAATAAAGACACAGTAACAATTGTGCATGTCATTTAAATCATATTCTCAGTATCAAAGAGGGAATAAAAGACAGGTGAAGTTGTTTCTAGTGCCATCTTTACTGGCAATGAAGAAGTTTGAAAAGCTAACTGTTGCTCATGTAATTATCACATGAAATAGTAGCATTCACAATGTAATGGATTCCAGGTCATTTGGGTTTCCCCATCAACATCTTTATTCTACTCCAATACAAGTAGATTTACATATACACACACCTGATATGAACTTTCATGTGCACAAAGAACGGTCCTAGCTGAAGAGAAATAACACTTGGAGACATTATAGTCTGAACTCAGACATGTCTGATTTCAAACCCACTTGATTAGTTTACCAGTGCTTCCTAAACTCCATGATAAGGCAGCCCTGGATGAGGCCTCCCAGCTCTTTGATCACTGGGGGAAGGAGGAGGCTCAGCCGTGTGCAATACTTCACACACTACAAACAAGCCCCCACACAGGACCATTAGACACTACTAGACACACACTAAATGTGCAGGTACCCCTGCCCATCCATTCTCCAGATCTTTCTCCAAAATGCTCCTGAACTGAGACTTGTAGGGCACTTCCATCAAATACCTACACACAGTATTTTCTCTGCAAATTTTATCAAGTCCTAAATAATCCAGGTTCCTGGCATAAGTTCATAGTCGAGGTTCCTGACATTAAAAGCAAGTCTTAAAAATAAATAACAGTTCAAATTCAATATAAATATAACAACAGCTAATCTTTATTGAGCACTCACTAAGTGCTAGGCACGGTTCCACATCCTGTATTAGCTGATGTAATACCCACAAGAAAGGCATTTGATAGATGAGGAAACCTCAGCGGTGACAGACCTCAATCAAAAAGCCTGGGGGAGGAAGTTGAAGTGGCGCAACTGATAGAGCGTCTGCCTACCATATGGGAGGTCCAGGGTTCAAACCCAGGGCCTCCTGGACCATGTGGTGAGCTGGCCCACACGCAGTGCTGTCACATGCAAATAGTGCCATGCCACGCAAGGGTGTCCCCCACATAGGGGAGCCCCACACGCAAGGAGTGTGCCCCACGTTGAGCCGCCCAGCGCAAGAAGAGTGCAGCCCCCCGAAGAATGGCACTGCACACATGGAGAGCTGATGCAGCAAGATGACACAACCAAAAAGAGACACAGATTCCTGGTGCCGCTGAGAATACAAGCGGACACAGAAGAACACCCAACAAAGGGGGTGAGGGGAGGAAGGGGAGAGAAATAAATAAAATAAATCTTTAAAATAAATAAATAAAAATGCCTAGGGAGACATCTGAGTGAATGAAACAGGGTCTGTTCCTTCAGTGAGGTGCAACTGGTATGAAAGATGGGAGGAGGGACCCAATTCATAGTTCAGCACAAGTCAAAAAGCACAAGGTACATATTAAGGGAGCCCAGAGGAGGAAGGATTTGTTGTTCATCATGGCAGGATGCTGGAGGGCTTCTTGCAGGAGGCATCCAATAGAAGAGGAAGACATAAATGCAGGGAGTTTTCCACAACTAAATGCCAACCCCTCGGCTCCCAAAGCTCCCAAAAGTCCTGGCTATTTGCTCTGCCCACTCTTTGCTTTTACCAGGAGCAAATCAGTTTCCAAGAGAGGACCAACCCAACCCTTCTTTCCTTTGACACAGTCCTCCAGCTACTGCCCACCCTTCCAGACCAACAGGTACCTGCAGGAACTTTGCACCATGCTTAACTTTGCCACTCCTGGGGCACTTTCCTCGGAAGGAGTGCTTCATGGTGCCTCATCACACACAGGCCACTGGGATCCCTTTAAGGGTTACTCGAGTCATTCTGTTGAGCTGATACGCCCCAAGCCAAGATTAAGGGTCCCCCCCAAAATCCACAGCTTCTTTGATTCTTTAAAAGGTCAAGAGCTTCCTCTATGGGCTTCTGAGGGAAGAATCTGCATCCACTCCCTGTCTGAAGACCCTCCAATCCCTGAAGATCTCCGCCTACCCGCACATCCCTTCCTCCTCATTACTTAAGGCTGTGTAGCAAGGGCTCAAACTCTGGCATTTGGCAGTTGTGTGACCTTGGGCAAGTCACTTACCCAAAGCCAGTTCCTATTTCCTTATCTATAATAAGGGGTTTATAAGAATAACTCATTCTTAGAATTGTGAATCAAAGCAAAATTGAGCAAGTAAAGCATTTTTACAGAGCCCTGCACTGTAGGAAGCAATGAATGAACAGCTGCTACCGTTATCATCTTTAATAACTACGATGGTAGTAGTGGCGGCGTAAACTTGGGTTTGATTTGAGAAATGAGTGAAATACTCCCTCCTCCCACATACACCTCCACCACCCCTACCCCTACCACCCCACGGGCCACACAGTGGAGACATATGCGTCACCCAGCTGTGGGATGAATGCAGGATCTTCAGAGGCTGACTTGGGAACTATGCCCAGCCCACCTAGACCGGGTCGAGGAAACCGGGAACCCTCTGCTCCTGCATACCCACTCCCCAGGTCTGGAAACCGACAAGTCGGAGAAGAACGCCAGCAGCTGCGCCCACCGCATTCCTCCCCCCACCCCCACCCCCAAAGAGCCGGGAGAGCGTGCACCTTTGCCCGTGCCTCAGCTCCCACCTCTTCTCCAGGCGTAGAAGTTGCTGCATTTGGCGGCTGAGATAACAGGTTGGCAAACTAGGCCTGGCAAATGTCCCCTCTCTACCCTGCGCAAACCCAGGCCCCTCTTCCAAACGCAGGTAGGCAAGCCCCCCACAACCTCGCAACAACTTTGTTTATATCTCTCCCCCGCAGAGCGCAAGCCTCAACTTCCCCCTCCCGGCTTCGCGGCGGGAAGTCAGTCCGGGGGACAGCCGGAGAGCGCCCCCACTGGAGGAGGGCGCCACCCTGAGGTACGCCCCATCTTACCTTGTCTGACGGCTTTGAAGGTGACGGCCTCCTTGCAGCTGTCGATGACTCCCAGCACGTCATAGCGCGGCAAGCCGGACACCCGGATCCCCTGCACCTCCAAAAGCAGCTCCCCTTCGCCCAACCTCGGGCCCTCGCCGCCGCCGGGCAGCCCCGCCGCCGCCGCCGCCACCGCGCCGACAAACGGAAACTCGCCGTGCTCGGCGCCCCCCAGCACCGTCACCCCCAGCTCGCCCTGGGGTCCCCGCTTCACGGTGCACTCGTGAACCCTGCTAGTCCAGTGGTTCTTCTTCTGGATCACTCTCGACATGATGAGTTACACCCCTCCCCCCGAAAAATAAATAAATGAAACGCGAGACAGGTGCCCCCCAGCACAAGCCCCCAAGCCGCCACTGGTTCATAGGAGAGAGAGCTCCCTCCAGACAGCGCCACTCGAGAGAGAAAGTTGGCAGCGTCGCGCCCCTGCACACACTCGCGCACTCAAGCCATCATAAAACAAACTTTCTGGGCTCCGCCGCGAGCCCTGCACGGGCGCCCGCGAGCTTTGTTTGCATTCCGGTGCCTCTCGGGTCGCGTTCCGGCGCCCGGCCGCGCTCTCCGGGACCGGAGTCCACTCTGCGCCGCTCGGGCTCTTTTTTTCCTGCCTTCCTTTCTTCCTTGCCCGTTCGAAATGCGGCGTCTCTTCTCTGCCTCCCGCCAGGCTCGCCTCTCCTCGCCGGTGGGCTGTTCCTGAGGTGGAGGGAAGCCCTTCCAGCGCAGTTGCTTGGAGCCCTGGAGACGCGGTGGCGGAGCCGGGGTGGGGGGAACGGCGGGGAAGTGCGGGCGGCCCCTTTAAGCAGATACAAAGGCACGGCTTGTTTTGTTACATTTCATTCTATTCCGCGCGGCGGAGCGCAGCGGCCGGGAGAGGAGACGCGCGCGCATGCGTCCCGCGGCGGCCGGCCCGCCAGCCCGCCCCACCCCTCCTTCCCGGAGAGAAAGATTCCAGTGTGCTTCCCGATGGGTCCTAAAACCGACGCGTCCGGAGACGCCGATTTACCCCCTCTTTTCACAGCCCTTCTTTTCTCCTTTTCTCTCTGTGGTTTGAGACGCAACAAAACCGTGTGGGGGGTAAGGGGCCGCTCACGTGTTTTACTCAAGCTGCTTGCAACTTTTGAAACACGGACGGTCCTGCTTTGAGATTTCAAAACCATTTCAAACAGGTGGGGGCTGGGAGGCGCGCACCCTCACCCTCGCCCTCACGCACACAAGCACGCACTCACGCCGGCCCGCACCCTCGTAACGGCCCAGGCCACGCCGTCGGTCACCCGGCCCTCTAAACCCCCGAGACCCTCCCCGAGGCGCGCCCCTGCTTCCCCCTGCTCGGCGCTCGCGCGTTCGGGTCCTGGCGGAGCTCGGCCAGTCTCTCCGCGCCCCTGCGGAGGAGGGTGGTGGGGACCCCTGGACCACCCACGTGCCCCTTGAGCGTCACATGTCCACCTCCACACACACCAACACCTTTAAACTTTGGGGCCAACTTTTTAGGACCGAGAGAAGAAGATAAGCAAGGGACAATCGCCACGGGGCGGATGGAGGTTCGCATCTCTGCCGTTAGAAGACATCCAGCTTTTTAACTGTCCTTCCACCAAAGGCGTGTGGAGCCAGTCCTCGGCCCCCGGCTCAAGCTCCCGGGGGGGCCGGGAAGTCCTCGAACCCGCCCTGGGGACCGGGTCTGGGAACGGCACCCGCGTCCTGGCGCATACCAGGGCAGGGGCGAGCCCCAGCCTCCCGGAATTCGCCCCCGCGAGGTGGCTGCTGCCTGCGGCGCCGCCTCGGGGCTGGGGACCGTGCGCTGCGGTCCCGCCGAGAGTTCGGGACAGGCTAGGTGAACGCTGGCAGAAAGAAGAAAACCTTCCACTGGGAAGGCGGCCCTACCTGTATACCGCCTGGGTGGAAAAGAGTCTCCCAAGCAGTTTCTTTTCCCCATTATAGATGTATAATTGGTTTATTCAACTTTGGTCACAGGAGAGATTCCAAGTGCTAAATAAGAGAGTTAACGTTGGAGGGACTCAGAATGGATGAGATACCTCAAGATCCTGGCCAGAGAGCTGCTCTCTGGGGTTTATCTAGGTTCCCACTGGTCCACTGGAGGTAACCTTGGACAACTGCGTGATCTCCCAGAACTTCTGCTTTCTACCCTGTAGGGTTCTGGAGAAAATTACATAGGAGAATACTTGTAAAGTGCTAAGCTTGAAAGTGGATACTTGGAAAGCGGCGTAAAATAAAACCTCGTATTTATTAATATTAGTGTTTGGAAAGAGAATTATGAAATCATTTGGGGTTCCAGCTATAGGTAACGATGATAATTCATACCCTCCTTTCTAGAACTTAAAAAAATGTATATATGATACATTTAAATATTTTTAAAGCACGGTTTAAGGTGCTAGTCTAAGCTAATAAAAATAAGGGGAGAATGTTGATTTTTCTTCCTTGGGATATCCAGAACTAAGAATCCCGTTTCCCTATTGTGTTTCTAAAAGAAGGGTGATCACTTTTCCATGACCCTTCCTGGTAAGAGGAACTTCATTTCCAGCCTCTTTTCTGAGAAACAGTGTGTCTCAAACCTAACTGTGGATAAAAATCAGCAGGAAGCTTCAAACCTGACTATTCTCAAGTCCAACCCCAGATCCAGCCAATCACAATCTCACAGATGGACTCTACCTCCTGGATTTTTTAGGTTCCCCTGTTCTAGTACACATTGTTGAAGACCACGGTTTTAGCATCGGGATTTCTAAGCACTTTTTTTTTTTTTTTGGTCATTGACCCTTTTTGAGAAGATACCTGTGGTCCACCTCTATCTAGAATGTAAGCCACAGGAGTGTAGGGAACTTTGGCAGTAAACTTGATTTTACTGATACATCCCCAAATCCTAGAACAGCACCCGGTACCTGGTAAATGCTCAAGAATTTGTTGAGTGAGTCTTCCCCCAAAAAATGCATGTTTTGGCACACCTTGGTGGAGGGGAGTCACAGATTCTCCTACAGATCACTAATAAGCTTGACCTTGCATGTCTCCCTACTTCCTATCCCCATATTCTAGTAAAGTCTGATTGTTAGCCAGTAACTCTCCCACCTGCGTGGAATCAATGGTCCACCACCTCCCTGCTTTCTCCAACCCAGCCTACCACCCTGGAATCCAGGGGATGGACAGGGCCAGGTGTTCACATGGATGTTTCATACTCTTCCCACTGCAAACATCCCATCTTCCCTCTCCAGGATTCTGGGTGTCCCTGCTGCAGAGAAGGGAAAAGTACTTGGAATTTAATGCACTTAAAGGTTTAGATATGGAAAACCCCCAAGAGAAGAAGAGGCACCTGAAGTAGCAAAGGGCAGATGGAGAGAGGAATAGAAAAGGTTTTATAATCCAAGAAAATACAAAGAAATAATCTGAACCTCCAAAGCAGCTGAGGCTGCCAATTTCCAGGCATTAAGTTTGGGTTGTTCCCAAACTCTCTTCCCCTCCTCTTAGCCTGCCTGTCTTCTCTGTTTCTCCAGGCCTGGTTCCTTTGTCCCAGACAGGAAACTCCTTCAGGGCAGAATCTTACCTGCCCTATCTAACCTTTGAATCCTAGTACCCAAAACCATGCCTCACAGAGAGGGTGCTCCATACACAACCGGAATGAATGGATGGATGAAGCATGATGTTAAACTGTATAATTTGTGACCTTCGACCTAAAGTCAATTTAGACCTGGTGGCTAGAGGCAAGGTATTTGTAGATTATTTTCTTCAAATAGTTTATAGTTATCTCATTTTGAAGTATATTTTTCTTGAATAAATGTAAAGTGGAATCCTACTGTCCCCAAATCTCTCACAAAAAGTATGACTTCAGCAATACGTCCTTTTGGGGAAAACAATGCCGTAAAGTACCTAACCTCAGGGCTTACCATGTATGCCGAGATTGTTACAGGTATTATTTTATTTAATCCTCACAACAACCTTGTGAGGTGGTCATTGTTTGAATAACCCTGATTTTGTAATTGAGGCACATGAAACTAGAGTTGTGAAGCAACTGGCCCAAAGCCAACATGTGAACCTGGAGGCCTAACCCAAAGCCCATGCTCAGAACCACTGCACTAGGACAGTGCAGGATGTGGGCGTCTTGCCTTTAGCATACTTGGTAACAGCATATTCTTGACTCTTGAGTCTGTCACATGGTATGTGCACAGTAATTGTCACCCTCCTCTCCATCACTTCCCGTTAGCCTGAAGGAATACAGTGTTCCCTCTCAGGAATCCAATCTCCTGTTTCGCATGTGTGGGCTCTGAAGACTGAATAATTTACTGGGATTAATATGCAAATATTTCTAAAGCGTTCCTAGATTTGTGGGCTGCAGTACAGGTGAAGTGCCAGATACATTTATACTGTTACTGCATAAGGATTTCAACACAAACTCTTAATACAAAACACCATGGATTCAGATGAGAAATAAACTGTGCCACACAATATACTGTCAACAAATTAAGATCATACTGTCATATGTTCTACTAGAGGGAGTATATTAGTCAGCCAAAGGGATGCTGATGCAAAATACCAGAAATCTGCTGGGCATTATAAAGGGTATTTATTTGGGGTAGGAGCTTACAGATACCAGGCCATAAAGCAGAAGTTACTTCCCTCACCAAAGTCTATTTGGAGAAAGATGGCTGCTGACATCTGCAAGGGTTCAGGCTTCCTGGCTTCCTACATTCCTGGCTTCTCTTTCCTCTGCGTGCTGACTTCCCGGGGCTCCAGCTTAAGTCTTCAGCAACAAGCTCCAACATCAAAACTCCAACATCAGAAAAACCTCAATTAGGTTCTTTGCCATGCCTTTTATCTGTGAGTCCCCACCCACCAAGCAGTGGGGACTCAAGACCCTAATCATAACTCATTCATGCCCAGGTACAGATCAGATTACAAGCTTAATCCAGTATCTATTTTTGGAATTCATAACTATATCAAACTGCTACAGGGAGAAAAAAAACACCCATTAGTATAAAATGTGACTCTCTCCTCTTTGTCCCAAATACATTTCTTCCTCAAATTTTCCAAATGTGGTTAAAGACAGTTTAAAGTGGCATTTCACCTCATTTTTATGAAAAGGTGAGGATGAGAAATAAGTAGTTCAGCTGTGGAGCAAAGAAGAAACATAAATTGGTTATCTTTCAGTTTCTGAAGAATGCAACAAGAGGCTTCCTTAGAGGTGTGAGTATAAATACTTTGTACGCAGTAAGGCGGTTCAGGACAGAGGACCCACGGAGGAGGTTGGAGCCAGTAGTTCAGGTGGAAAGTAACTGATGGTGAGGGCCATTTTCCTACTCATCTCCTAGGGGCTTTTCTATGATTCCCATAATAACTTGTTCTTTCCCTCACTAGGGAGGCAGATGGATGGTTTCCTCTGCTCATAGTATTCCTCTTTTCAGTTCGTTCAACCAAGGAAGACTAAATAAAATGTGAACTATTATTTTAATACCCAAAAGAAGGAACTCCAGGAAAAGGGTTTAAATCCTGGCAAGTGTGCTGGTTTACTCACATGGGAAAAATGGGTATTGATAACTGGACAATTTGGAATTAGACATCAGATCTGAACCAAGAGAAACCCAAGAATTTATCATGGGAACCACTCCTAAAATTCCCAAATTGTTCAGTTGTCTAAAACACTGTGTATCCAAAATTAGCATATCATCTTGCATGGTTCATTGAAAATATACCTAGTGATATCACTAATTTCTTTGAGAACAGGAAATCTGTATTTTCTTGAGACATTTATACTCTTTTATTCTATCTCCCACCAACTCTGTGAAAACATGGTAATTGGAACTTGGTAGATTCTTAAATAATACAAGGTTTTGTTACTGAAGGCGTTTGCTCTGATATTTCTTCATCTTCCTCATTGTATATCTTGATCAATTTACTACACTCAACACAGAACTCAGTGGGAGAGGAAGAAAATGCATATTGAATCCAAGAATGGAATGTCCATATTTTAAAAAATACTTGAGGGGAGCAGGTGTAGCTCAAAGGGAAGTGCCTGCTTCCCATGTATGAGATCCTGGATTCAATCCCCAGTACCTCCTAAAAAAGAAAGCTTGAGTAATATAGGAATTATTAGGATAAATAGGACAAGTAAAAATAGATAAGTAAAAAACAGCATTAAATTAAGTCACTCAAAATACTATTACCAAGAAATAACTGATTTTTAACATTTGGGTGTATCTCCTTCTGGACTTTTGCCAATACAAACACATACATACACTTTACCCTTTTAAATTCTTCCCTCTTTTTTTTTGATTGAGGATTTATAGTTGTATTATAGAATGAAGTAATCCTTTTTCACTCACCAATATATCATTAAATTCCTATTTGCTAACATAGACCTACATGTATCACTTTCAATACTGAATAATATTCCATTGTTTGGAAGCAGATGTGTCTCAAGCGGTTGAGTTCCTGCCTCCCACGTGGGAGGCCCTGATTCAGTTCTCCTTGCCTCCTAAAAAAAACAAAAAAACAGACAAGCAAAACAAGCGATAAAATCAACTTGGGGAAGTTGATATGGCTCAGTGACTGAGCACCAGCTTCCCACATATGAGGTCCCAGGCTCAATCCCCAGCACTGGTACCTCAAAAAAAGAAAAAAAAAATTCCATTGTTGTTTCCACATTCCAAACAGAATTAACCAATGCCTTCTTAATGAGTACTCCAGGATTATGAATGGAGCTGAAATAACTATTCATATCAGGACACTTTTGGTTGCCAGTAACAGAAATCCAGTTCAACTAGCTTAAATTAAAAAAAAAAAAGGTGAAACTAATTTACAGCATGGCTGGATGAAGAGACTTACGTGATACTGTAGGTTTTTCTCTTCATCTCTTCTGTTTTCTCCTGTCCAGGCCTCTCAGATACTCTTACTACACATTGGCTTTCTCCATGCAACCAGGAAAGATAATTAATAGCCAACAGAAAGATTTCACTAATAGTTGAGTAGAGAAACTGGAGAAACTTCAGTCTCTCTATACTAAAACAATTGCAATTGTTGAGAATAAAAGTATAGTCTGTCTCCTTTTTGGTGACTTTAACAATAAACACAAGTTCATCAAAAGCATCATCTTTCAGCTGCCTTATCTAACCTGGATGAGGATGCTTAGACTTGGGCTACTCAGGGATCTCTCAACAGGATTTCCTCTGCAGACTCAAATATATACATACATACATATATTTGTATGTATGTATGTATATAGATGGAATACTTATTTTGTCAATCTCTTTTAGGCACTGAGGACACAGAACTAAAAGACACTTTTTTTCCTCGAGAAAGTTTTCCTTTTAATTGGATAGTCAAAAAGAAAACAGTGTTTGGTAAGTTCTGTGAAAGGAGGCCCAGTATGACACTAGACGACATCTCATTAGGGAGGATGTGATTTGCAAACATGGCCACAGAAATTAAAGATGCTATTGTTAACAGAAATTCTTGCCTTCTCCCCCTGTCATTTATTTTACAAATATGTTAAGAAGTGAAAGAGGAAATCCAGTCTTATGATCACATTATGGTACTCAAAGGTTGCTTTATGGAACCATTCACAGAGATCACAGGTAGTTAAAGTCACCTACAGGGTGAATGTATGTTTCCATAAAGCATAACTCTGTCTTGCCGCAAATCTGATCCAGCAAACACTAGGTGGAGTTTTAGGAAATGACTCAGGATAATGAAGCAATCTGGAGTCTGAGCAATCTTACTTTTTGAGCTGTGCCATCTTTGGAAAAATTGTTTTCCCCCAAGTCTTAAAAAAGATGAATGAGAACAAAAAAAAAAAAAAAAAAAAAAAAAAAAAGCTATAGCACATTCCCAGCATTTTAAACTCATTTTTAGGAACTGTTACTCAGGTGAGGCAAGGCTTAGCCATACCCAGAATGATTATGTGCAACATGCCCCTGAGAATCAGTGCCCAAATTTGGAGTCCCTGTTTCCTGAACATTCCCAACTCTCCTGACAGAGAAATGCAGCATGCCTGATATTTGGATACCCAAAGAATTTTAGATGCAGCAGAAAACTGCTGAATTAAGCTAAGTGTAGGAAGACACTGGGCTTTCAATTATTAAGTTAGGCCTTTGCTTTAGTGACACAGACTGGCATATGCTTGGGAATATTTCTGCTTCTAAACTCCCAGCATCTGCATTTTTCAGATGTTTAACTTGATCTTACGACCCTGCCTCTAGAACTCTGAGAGTGCCGGGAACACTCACAGCTGAGTGATGGGAGCAAAAAATAGACAGATAGCGATTCCTTTTTCCTATTTTTTCCCCACTTAAATCCTGAGTTACCCAAATTCCCCTTTAGTTATTAATTTCATTTTAACTTATAGTGTAGGTCTGACTTTACTGTCGCCATCCTTTTGAACTGACACCATTAAAGCCTGAAACTATTAAAGCTATGCAATCCCCTTGCTAAATTAAGCTAGTATTGCCTAACACCCTTCTCCAGATAGCTGAGTCCCTTTCCAAGTTAATGCTTTTCAAACTTTTTTGATTGCTATTCACAGTAAAAAAAAATGTATTTTGCATCACTATCAAGCATATATACACATACTGTTGAAATAAAAGATTAATGAAACAATACTTATCCTTCTGTCTATGCCTGGAGACCACAAACTATAGCCCACAGCCAAATCCAGTCCCCTGCCTGTTCCTATATGACCCATAAGCTAAGAATGGTTTAATATTTTTAAATCGTTGGAAAGCAAATAAAAAGAATAACATTTACATTGAGTACTTTACAATTTGTCATGCCCTATTCTATTTTATGGTCAAAATCATGACCATAAATAGCAATGGTGGACAACATTTTTTTTAGTGAGTACTCAGTGTGCCAGGCACTATGGAAAATGTTTTCCATGAGGCATTTATTAATACCCTCCTGTCTATGAGGCAGGGAGTATTGTACCCCCATCAGAGACTTGACAAGGCTATTCAACCTGCCCAGGTTCTCACAGCTAGGAAGTGGCAAGAGTTAGGATTTGAGCCTACGTGTCTTTTTCCAGAGTCTGCATTCTTGACCACTAGTCACCTTTGTAGCTCCTTGCCCACAATTTGCCACATAGCATGTGCTCAATGCATATTTGCAAAATGAATGAATACATGTACAAGTACATGAAAGACCCTGAGATAGAATGGTCTCCCATGGATCCTGACCATCTACAGGAACACAGACAAATTAGATGGTGGTTCAGTGCCTTAAAAATAAAACAAACAAAATAAACCTCTCATTTACTAAGCGCTTACTATGTGCCAAATACTGCACTGTTTTCAATGTGTTTTCTCATTTGATCTATATAAACCTGTGAAGTCATTGCTACCTCTATTTTACAGATGAAGAAACTAAAGTTCAGAGACTTTAAGTACCTTGCCTAAGATGACACAATTGATAGCAGACATGGTGTGTCTGAGACTAAAGCCATACTCTTAACCACTCTTTTAAGTATGTGCTTTCATTTATTTTTTTTTTTCAAGATTTTTAAAATTTATGTATTTCTCCCCATCCCCTTGTTGTTTGCATTTACTGTGTGCTGGTCTTCTTTTTAGGAGGCACTGGGACCCAATGTAGGACCCAATCACTTGAGACACCTCTGCTCCCTGATTTGTCGTTATGTTTATCTCCCTGATTTGTCGTTATGTTTATCTCGTGTCTCTTGCTGCAACATCTTGTTGCATCAGCTCGCTGCACCTGCCCATCACCTCAGCTCACTGTCTTTCTTCTTTAGAAGGCACCGGAAACAGAACCTGGGACCTCCCGTGTGGTAGGCAGGAGCTCAATTGCTTGAGACACATCTGCTTCCCCCATTTGTTAACATTTCTGACATTGTGGTAATACTATCTACCCTATGGTTTTGTAGGTAAAATTAACAGCATAGCAGAGTCTTCAGTAATAACTGTAACATACTCCAGAGACATATTTCTCTATCAAAAGATTCCATACCCAAGGTTGAAGAAGTAGAGGAGGCATAGATATGCCTTTCAATGTATTTAATATGGGGACCATATTATTTAACAATTGTTATACAATCTTTATCAATTGTCTATAAATCTAAAACTCTTCTAAAATAAAAATGTATTTTAAGAAAACCTAAATCTATTAAAAATTTGTGATATACTAAAATAAAATAGAATGTGCTGGAATAGAAAATAAAACTAACAAAGGAAAAAAAGTTTAATTACATGAAATACCACTGCTCAACACAGCCTCTTTAGCACCCTTTTAGTGATTAGGTTTTTTTGTTGTTTGTGTGTGTGTGTGTTTTGCCAGCAGCCCTAGAACCAAGGCCCTATACCATCAAATAATAACTGGGTGTCCTTAGACAGATTTTTGTAATTGTCTGAACCTGACTGTCCTCAACCATAAAATATTTATGATTGCTATTAGTTATAATAAAATGTTTTTGATATATGCTGTTATTTACCTTAACAATGATGATGAATATATATTTCCATATGTATGTGTGTGAACTGACTTGCTAATTTTTCAGTGATTATTACTTTAAAAATAAAGTGATCTGGACAATGAGAACACAGCTTCATCCCTGCAGGACCCACGGGGAGGCACCTGCACCTCAGGGACATCTCGGCCCTGTCCACACTTTGCTCACCAGGTGCTTATCTGCATGTGAGTGAAAACCCCAAGGAAGACAGTTGTCAGCTGAGCTATTGATAATGCAGCCCCTCGAGTCAGTAACTTTGAAAGATGTAGGAAGAGTGGGCCCTGATGGACAAATCCCAGAGAAAGCTGTTCAGAGAGGTGATGCTGAAGATTAGCAGTCATTTAGTTTCTGTCGGACAGCAGGTTTGCAAATCAGACGCATGTTCCTAGTTGAAATAAGAACTGTGGAGAGATGGACTGTATCTTTCCAAATGCAGAATTCAGGCAGGGAGAATTGGTCCTTAAAAAAACAAGAAATGCTATCCATGCAACATATCTGCAGGAAAGACACATCTACCATCATGTCCTTGAGAAAGAAATTCAGACAAAGGGTGAAAAAACCACAGTAGTAAGGAGTTGGAAGCTATGAAACCCTAGAAGAGAAGGGAAAGACCAGCAGACACTGCCATGTGCCTTGCCATGTGACAGAGGAGGCCAGGATCACTGGCAGCCACTCCTCAGGAGGAAGGTATCATCTTGTTGACGCCTTGATGTGGACATTTTTGCAGCCTCAGAACTGTAAATCTGTAAGCTCATAAATTCCCATTATAAAAGTCAACAAAATAAAATGAAATAAAATGTGTCAGTCCTGGGGGGGAAAAAAATAAAGTGATCTGGGTTTGAGGAGAGTTTTCATTTCCTTCTGTGTGATGGTTAGGCTATTGTGTCAACTTGGCCAGGTAGTTGTGCCCAGTTGTTTGGTCAAGCAAGCACCTGGCTAACTGTAATACAAGGGCATTTATGGACTTCAGTCACCGTTAACTTTACTGCAGTGGTAAGTCATAGATAGCTGGTTATAATTACATCAGTCAGGGTGATTGCCGTCAGCAATTAGTGATGCTTAACCCAATCAGTTGAATCCCTTAAAAGAAGAAGCGATTCCAGCATTGAAAGAGAATTTCCCAGCTCGTCTTTGGACAGGCAACATCTCCCAGAACTCATCAAAAATCTTCATTGGACTTTCATCGGAGCTCTTGGTTGCAGCCTGCCTCAGAACCTCGACTTGTGCATCCCCACAGCTGCGTGAGAGACTGATAAATCTCTTACTATTGGCAGATACCCCTTGTTGATTCTGTTTCCCTAGAGAACCCTGACTAATACAGCTTGGTACCAGGAGTGGGGTGGGTAAGGAGACGGATTAGAAATGCCTTGCAAGCTACTGACCTCAGCGCATTCCCTTGCATTTTCTTCTGGTGAGACAGGATTAATCTCTTCAGGCAGGGGTTGGAAGGCAGTTTCCTCAGGGCAGACTGGAGGCTCCACAGTTCCTGCTGGAGTTTGGCTGGTATGTGCCTCAGGGCTAGGAGGAGGTCCAGACTCCCTGGGGCAGGCCAGAGGCTGGGCAGGGCAGGCTTCAGGTTGGCTGGTACCCACCTCAGGGCTGGAAGTTTTTTCAGACTCCCTGGGGCAGGCTGGAGACTGGATGATACAAGGTTCACAAGGTGTGGTCTGGACAGGGCAGGCCATGGCAGGTTCATCTGGTAAAGTGTCAGCAGAATTCAGGGATCCAATGTCTCCATCAATATCATCATCATCCCATATGTCTCCATCCCAATTCTCTGGATTCCACTCTTTTCCAATCAACATCTTCACTTTAACTGCAGAAACCCTGTGGGGTTGAGATTTTAGTTTGCTTTGTAACTCCGCTACTTGTACAATGAGAGTCTGAGTTTGGTTCTCAGATATTTTGAGCCTGTGGCTACAGGAAACAAGATTTTCTTTCAGAGCACTTTCGCATCATCCATTCAGTGTTTAAGTTTCAAATTTGAAGACTTTAACTCATTTCTTTCTTTTGTACCAGTATCCAGCATATCTAGGAGGAGCCAGCCAACATCATTATACCATTTGACTCCACACAACTCTGTTAAGGTGTTAAAAACACTCTCACCCAGATCCTTGCTTCTTATAAGTGTGGAAGTAGGGCTATCCAGTGATGCTATTTTGCGTATCTTGATTGCCAACTCGTGCCATGAACTGTTAGCAGCCTCTTCGTTATTGGAAAGGGAGTTGTCAGTACCCTTGAGAAACAATTGCAAAACTCCCACAACCACCTTAGACATCCCATGTTTAAGACTCTGTTCCTCGGGAAGCAGAATTGGCTCAGTGGATAGGGCGTCTGTCTACCACATGGGATGTCCACAGTTCAAACCCAGGGCCTCCTTGACCCGTGTGAAGCTGGCCCACTCACAATGCTGATGTGTGCAAGGAGTGCCCTGCCATGCAGGGGTGTCCCTCGCATAGGGGAGCCCCACGCGCAAGGAGTGCGCCCCATAAGGAGAGCTGCCCAGCGTGAAAGAAAGTGCAGCCTGCCTAGGAATGTCGCCACACACATGGAGAGCTGACGCAGCAAGATGATGCAACAAAAAGAGACACAGATTCCCATGCCGCTGACAAGAGAAGCAGACAAAAAGAAGAACATGCAGCAAATGGACACAGAGAACAGACAACTGGGGCGGGGGGGGGGCAGTGAATAAAAAAAAAAAAAGACTCTGTTCCTCAAGAACCACTCCAGTTACCAAACTATATTAGTCAGGGTTCTCTAGGGAAAGAGAATTAACAAGGGGTATCTGTCAATAGTAAGAGATTTATTAGTCTCTCACACAGCCGTGGGGATACGCAAGTCCAGGTTCTGCAGGCAGGCTGCAACCAGGAGCTCCGATGAAAGTCCAGTGAAGATTCTTGATGAGTTCTGGGAGATGTTGCCTGTCCAAAGACGAGCTGGGAAATTCTCTCTCAATGCTGGAATCGCTTCCCCTTTTAAGGGATTCAACTGATTGGGTTAAGCACCACTCATTGCTGATGGCAATCTCCCTGATTGATGTAATTATAACCAGCTATCTATGACTTACCATTGCAGTAAAGTCATCGGTGACTGAAGTCCATAAATGCCCTTGTATTACAGTTAGCCAGGTGCTTGCTTGACCAAACAACTGGGCACAACTACCTGGCCAAGTTGACACAAAAGCCTAATCATCACACTCTGCTAAAACAAAGACCATATAATAGCTTGGCTTAATAATAGGAATTTATTGGCTCATTAGGCTAGGGGTCTGAATTTTCTGGCTGGCCAGGAATCTTTGGTTTCCTTGGCTTTTCTGTCACATGGCAATGCATATGGCAACATCTTTTCCTTTCCCTTCTGGTCCAGTTGACTGACAGCTTCTGGCTGCTCCCGGGGCTTCTCTCCTGGTGTCCTTCTCTAGAAGGCCTCCAGTAATAGGATTAAAACCCATCCTGAGGCAGTCAAGCCACACCTTAACTCAAGCAACCGGATCTAAAGGTCCTTTTTACAATGGGTTTACACTCTTAGAAATGGATTAAGATTAAGAACATGTTTTTCTGGGGCACATAACTCCAAGTCACCACAGGGAAATAACAAAGATATTTTTGAATGGCTTCTGTCTCCATGTGAATCATCCCTGATGCCAGGAAAAGTATCCTATTAACAGGTCTTTAAAGCAGTTTACAAAGGAGTACCAGCCCACAATAACTATTATGTGGGATTATGT
This sequence comes from Dasypus novemcinctus, assembly GCF_030445035.2. Lineage (NCBI taxonomy): Eukaryota > Metazoa > Chordata > Mammalia > Cingulata > Dasypodidae > Dasypus > Dasypus novemcinctus. The sequence goes on from NC_080698.1 coordinate 27,225,227, forward strand.
TGAAATTTAGTTTAAATTGCTATTAGTAAAGTCCCTAGGCTGATCCCAACATGTTACCAAGGAAATACAGCCAAGGGATCTAAGAGTTGACTTTATTAAGACAGGATACCGGAAGCAGATTTGGCTCAACTGATAGAGCATTTGCTTACCATATGGGAGGCCCAGGGTTCAAACCCAGGGCCTCCTGACCCATGTGGTGAGCTGGCCCCTGTGCAGTGCTGATGCAGGCAAGGAATGCCATGCCACACAGGGGTGTCCCCCATGTAGGGGTGCCCTGCGTGCAAGGAGTGCACCCCACAAGGAGAGCTGCCCCACGCGATAAAAGCGCAGCCTGCCCAGGAGTGGCACCACACAACATTGAAAGCTGACACAGCAAGATGATGTAACAAAGAGACACAGATTCCTGGTGCCGCTGACAAGAATGTAAGTGGATGCAGAAGACCACACAGCAAATGGACACAGAGAGCAGACAATGGGGGGAGTGGGTTGGGGAAAGAAATAAAAAATAAATCTTAAAGAAAAAAAAGGATACCTTGGGAGCAGATGTGGCTCAAGTGGTTGAGCACCTGCTTCCCACATGGGAGGTCCCAGGTTGGAGTCCCGGTTCCTCCTAAAAAAAAAAAAAAAAAAAAACAAGCAGACAAATGGAAAAAAAACAACTCAAGGGAGCCGATGTGGCTCAGTAGTTGAGGGCTGGCTTCCCACATAAGGGGTCCCAGGGTCCCAGGTTCAATCCCTAGCCCCGGTACCTCAAGAGAAAAAAAAGAAGGATACCTGGGGAGTAGATGTAGCTCAAGTAGTTGAACACCTGCTTTCCATGTATGAGGTCCTGGGTTTGATTCCCAGTACCTTCTAAAACCAAATAAACAAACAAGAAAACCAACACTTATTCCTGTATATGAGGTCCTGGGTTCAATCTCCAGTACCTCCTAAAAAAAAGGGATACCTATTTCCCCTTCCCTTCCCCTTAAAGATGACTGTGCTGTCACCATGACTATCTAGACTGCTATTTCTTCTTGTATGTGCATATGGCATCCTCCCAGGTAATTTATGGAACAAATCCTGACAGCTCCAGAAGAAATCATGTAGCTACTTTAGTACCATCAGTGAGTGGAAGCCCAAAATGTTTAAAGAGGTAGAAGAAATTTATCTCCCAAATATTTTGCTCAGGAGCTTCTGCACTATACAGTATCTAGTCCCTCCATCCTCTGAACTCAGCCATCATACGTAAGAGATTGACACTTCTAGAACCCTCATCTCTGAACTCTGCTTCTTTTCCTCTGTATCTCCTGGGAGTTGAGGAATGCTGGAAAATAGCTGTGGGTTTTGGCTTCCAGTTGGTCAACCCTGATGCTAATTTCTCTACGGGACATTTTCAATCTCTCTTCTTGGCAAGAGATTGCAGAAGAGCCACCAGCAGAGTGAATGTGTCACAGAGCCAGATGGATATCTGTGGGGAGTGAAGGATTTAACAGTGCCCCCATCCCTGTCCACACATTCTAGTCTTATCAACAACTGTGGGCAAGTTTGACTGATCTAGTGGATTAACATAAAAGAATTGAAACCCTCTTTCTTATTCTAAAACCATGTATCACCCCCATCAACTAGGACCAATACCAAACAATGAATTTGTTTTAGGAGCGCTTTGTACTTCTTTGTTTAGGCATTCATTCATTCAAAAACATTTACTGAGTGCCTACTGTGTGCCAGACAATTTGCTAAGCACTAGGTACTAATTTTTCCCTTCATTCAACAAGTATTTATTGAGAGCCTTCTGTCAGGCACTGTTTGAACTACTGAGGAAGAAGTAGTCAACTAAAGGGGCAAAGTCTCTGTTCTCATGGGATTTCCATTCTAGTGGGGCAATAAATGAATGAATAAAGGAAGAAGCTTTGAAATATGGAGGAAACAAAAAGGTGGGTATTGCTATTATATATAAGGTCAGCGAAGTCCTCACTGATCAGCTCAAACTTTAGCACAGACCTGAAGGAAGTGCAAGAGAGTACCCAGGAGCTGCCTGGGAGGCAGAGGGAAAGCAAGGGCAGAGGCCCTGCAGCGAGCTTGGTTGCCGTGGAAACACAAAGGCGGAAACAATAGACAGCACTCTTACCCTCAGGGAGCGGAGAGTCTGGTGGGAGAGACAATGAGTTAAGGAACGTCTCCCAAAGAGGCATCTAATTCTCAATGGGCTTTGTGCCAAGAAAGTAACACGGATGGGGCTGGAAGATCCTATAAGGACACCTGATCGAATCTGAGGGCATTCCCTTCGGAAATGTCGTTTAAGCAGAAATCCAAAGGAGTAGAGGTTAACCTGGTAAAGGGCAAAGGCTTTGGGGCTGATGGAAGGCAGTCCTATAAAAAGAAAAGGGTGTATTCAAAGGGGTGGAAGGGCACAGGGCTAGTTCTAGAGCAGGGGTTCTTCACCTTTTTTGTTCCATGGACCCCTTTGCCATACAGGTGAAACTATGGACCCCTTACTAAGTCCACACTATGCTGTGTATTATTTAATAAATTTATCACACCTGCACTAACGCATCCCCACAAGGATGTTTTGGGGAAGCAGACATGACTCAACTGATAGAGTGTCCGGCTACCATATGGAGGGTCCAGAGTTCGATCCCCAGGGCCTCCTGACCCATGTGGGAAGCTGGCGCACGCGCAGTGCTGCCACGTGCAAGGAATGCAGTGCCACGCAGGGGTGTCCCCCATGTAAGGGTGCCTCATGTGCAAGGAGTGTGCCCCACAAGTAGAGCTGCACCACATGAAAAAAGTGCAGCCCACCCAGAAGTGGAGAGCTGATGCAGCAAAATGACACAACAAAAAAGAGGTGCAGTTTCCCAGCGCCACTGGATAATGCAAGCAGACACGGAAGAACACACAGCGAATGGACACAGAGAGCAGGCAACGGTGGGGGGAGGGGGAAGAAAGAGACATAAATAAAATAAATCTTAAAAAAAAAATAATGTTTTGACTTTCAATTCAAGCTCACGACCCCTGGTTAAGAACCCCTGCTCTAGAAAATAAAAATCAGGTGTATGGATTGCAGAGAAGGGGGAAGGGGACATCCTTGATGAGCTGGAAGACAACTGCAGGGGACAAATTGCACAAGGCCTTTGTGGTTTCTGTTTTTTACTGTTTGTCTTCTGTTGGACCAAGCTCCAGTGAGGGTGGTACCCACTCTTGTCCACAGCTGTATCCTGAGCACCCACCCAGTGCATGGCAGAAGGCAAGGACACAGCTTGTGTTTGTTGACGGGCTGACTGGCTGCAGCTCAACATCTCAAGCAATCCGACATAACCATCTGAAAGCCTCAATAGTGAAACCACAGCTTGTGTTTCGTGAGTGGTTACCTCTGCCAGATTCTGGGCTTAGAAAGGCCAGCAGACTCGGCAGGATTCAAAACTGTAATTTCGGTTTCAAAACCATTGATAAAAGTTGACCATGACCTTGGAGAACGCCTCCCACAGAGGAACAGAATCCAAATGGCCACTTTATACTTTGCAATACTGAGATGAGGCAGCATTCTCACCTCCATCTGGCTTCTTGGAGGGGCACTCGCTTGTACTGTATTAGAGGTTAAAGGTCAGATATAAAAAGAAAACTTTTCTTTTTAAGAACATAGACTAAGTAATAATGTGTGGTGTTACCTACCTTGTAGACTGATGCCAAGACATTTTTACTGTGAGAAAAAAATTTAATGGAACATGACACTTTGGAAAAAAGGGCAGAGATAGCCCAGGACCTCTTTTTTGTTGAACCTGAAGATTAACACTATGGAAACAATTCCTCATATTTGTCTTCTGAGACTGGATTTCGGATTGATGCTAACACAAATGGACACAGCTCCACTTTCTCCTTTTCAAAAGCTTCATTTTCCACTCAAGGATACTCTTGGTTCTGGGGAAGCACATTCTATTTTCCCAGGGCTGAGCAGGCAACACAGGTGAAACCAGGGGCACACTGACCCCACCTGGCCAGAGGCACTGAACTGAGGGTTGCACCCGTGACCCTCGCTGGTTTCATTGCAGTGGCCACAGGTGCTGTGCTTGGAATCCCTTCTTGACAGTGTGGTGTGCAGGTACACAGCTGGTTTTGCCAGCAAGGGAGGATGCTAGCCTGGGGCCCCTGCTAACTCAGAATGGGTGAGAGTTGATAGAGGAAATTGAAGGGAATCAGAGGAGGAGCCAGGAAGACATTGCAAACCTCAGAATTTTTTAAAATTAATTAATTGATTTATGCCCCTCCCCCCTCTCCCCCCCCCCCCGCCCCCAGTTGTCTGCTTTCTGTGTCCATTTGCTGTGTTCTGTGACGGCTTCTATCCTTATCAGTGGGACAGGGAATCTGTGTTTCTTTTTGTTGCATCATCTTACTGTGTCACCTCTCCGTGTGTGCGGTGCCATTCCTGGGCAGGCTGCACTTTCTTTTGTGCTGGGCATCTCTCCTTACGGGGTGCACTCCTTGCACATGAGGCTCCCTTACACGGGGGACACCCCTGCATGGCAGGGCACTCTTTGCGCGCATCAGCACTGTGCGTGGGCCAGCTCCACACGGGTCAAGGAAGACCTGGGATTTGAACCACGGACCTCTCATGTGGTAGGCAGATGCCCTATCCATTGGATCAAGTCCGCTTCCCCAAACCTCAGAATTAAATCACACCTGAAGCATGACCTGCTTCTGGACTCTTCCATTAAGTAAGTCCATAACATTTCCTTTATTGTCTCTATTGGGACTTCTGTAACTGGTGGCCAAATAGAACTATCTAGTAAAGGTGAAGGAAATCTAGAAACAATTTTCTGCCTTCTACAGATATAACAGCATGCATAGGAAATCAGAATGAAAATGGAACTACTATAGGTCTATCTTTTCCTAAGATGTTTTTTAAAATGTGAATTCTTCCAATTGCAAAAGAAGTTAGCACCTTAATATTGTAATGAAATTTTGAATATATAAAAAAATGCAATTAGTATTAGTACAGAGGTGTATACAGTGAGAAGGGGGTCTCCAATCCACTTTACTCAGTTCTGCTCCCCAAAGGCATCATTTTAAGTGTCACACAATTTCTTGTGTATTCTTCCTCAGACACTCTGCATAGATCTCCCTTTTCAATTTACTCAGTTCCGCTCCCCAAAGGCATCATTTTAAGTGTCACACAATTTCTTGTGTATTCTTCCTCAGACACTCTGCATAGATCTCCCTTTTCAACTATATACTGTCAGCTTGCTTTTTTTACTTAGAATCTTTCCTAGAGACTGTTTAATAGCAAAATATATTTAAATTGCTTCGTAAATGTGGAAACATGGCTCAGAAGTTTTCATTCTTCATTTCATTGCTACAAACAATAATTATAACCTGGAGGAAGTAAAATCGTTTGTTTAATCTGCAAAATGTAAGTAATAGTAGCAAACACCTTTAGCTTTCTGAGGAAATGCATTTAAAACTATTTAAATGGCTGCAAACTATTCTAGATGTTGATTCTGTAATGTATTTAACCAGGCTCCTATAAAGGGTCATTTTTTGCTACTTTATGCAAATATGTAATGAGTGTTATTGTGTGTGCTACTGTTTGGAAGCTGCATTACATGTTCTAAACACCCTATGCAAATACAGGCTGTTGAATTAAAAGTTTTTTATTTAGGACCCTGAGGAAAACGATTCAAATATTGGCTTTTGTTTCTGGCATCTAACCCTCTTTTTTCTACAAATAATTTATTATTTCTAGTGCACAAGCTATAGGCCAGGGACTATTACCTCAAGGGCTTAACAACGACAGCCTCATTCATTCAAGAAAAAGTAATAATAATTCCACTAAATACACTTCTGTGGTTGTGTAGACTAATACCTAGGAAATTTTGGTTGTAAAATCTCTCCTTTTATTTCAATACGAATCAATTCAATCTTAGACCTGGATCGAAGGGGGCTGTTTCTATACCAGACCTTCCAATCTTGGTGCCTGTCAAGACCACATTCCCTTTCTAGCAGAGCCTTTCCCACACATCCCTACCCCAATTAACAGCTCCAGACTGTTCCCAACACATAAATGCTCTTGCTGTTTCCCTGAATTCCTGGCCCTCTGGCCATGGCTGATTGGACCAGGGGTGGACATGTGACCTAAGGGCAGCCACTTTATAGTTGACTCAAGGCCTATGAGCTGGCCTGGCTCCAGAGTTCTGCCCAGGAGAAATGATGGTGACATCAGTGCACCAATCATTCCTTTCTTGAGAGGAGTTTGAATTGAGATACAGAGAAAAACGAATGGATGTTAACCGAGGAAGCAGAAACTCCAGCTATATTGCAGCACTGGAATCAGGTTTGCAAACCCAGTGCTACCCAGAGTAACCAGATCAGGGGTTCCCTTAAATCTAGGGCAATGGTTCTCAAACTTGATTATGCATCAGAATCCCTGGAGGGCCACCTGGAAGACCTTTAAAATTCAGGCTCTGTGGTTGGCGCTAGGGATGGTCCATACTCAGGAGACTTGAATCTCTGGACTGCCCATGTGCCAGCTGGGCTCTGAGCCTCAGCAGAGTAGTGACTCCTACTCTCTGGTTCGTTGGTTACTCAAGTCAGCTAACAGGGAGGTGAAGATGGTCAACCACCACAACCAGTGAATCAAGAGTGCCTACAACTGTAAGCAGAGGAATTGCATCCATCATCCATGTGGAATCTAAGCCCCCTCTTGTTCTAGAGGTGGAGGGGACATCACCATCCCAGGATCCACAGAATGGAGGAATAAAATATAGACTAGAGTGGACTGACTGATATCCTACTATAAAACTATTGTGATGAGTAATAGATGAAATCGTAGCATCAAGGTGGAGAAAGCGGCCAAAGTAGTTGCTGAGGGCAGGGAGACGGTAGAAGAGATGTGATGTGGGGGCATTTTTGGGATTTTGAGTTGCCTTAATGATATTACAGGGTCAGATGCTGGACTTTATATATCCTGCCATAACCCACTGAACGTACTGGGGGAGAGTACGAACTACAGGGTAAACTATTATCTGTGTAGTGCAGCAGTGCCCCAAAACGTGTTCACTGAGTGCGATAAGTGTGCCGCAATGATGAGGGAGGTTGTTGGTGTGGGAGGAATGGAGTAGGGTGGGGAGAGGTGTATACAGGAACCTCTTATATTTTTTAGTGTAACAGTTTTTTTGTGAAGTGCATATCTTAAAATAAATACAATTTACAAAAATGATGTGGTGGGGGATGGGGAGTGGGTTATATGGGAACCTCATGTTTTTTTAAATGTTTTTTAATGTAACATTCCTTGTGTCCTATTAATTTTAAAAATTTTTAAAAAAGAGAAAGGTTTAAAGTAATAAAATACAAAAATGCAAAGTATTTAATAAAAATATAAAGAAGTAAAATAAAATAAAAAATTCAGGCTCGTCCCCACCAGTAGTTTCTGATATAGGAAGTGTAGACTGGGGCCAAAAATTTGCATTTCTAATAGGTTTCCAGGTGTGGCTGCTGGTCCAGGGACCCCATTTTGAGAACCACTATTCTAGAGTAACCTTCCATCCATCCAATCTTTCTGAAGTCCTGTTCTTACCACAGGCCTGCGTGTTCCACTTCCTGGATCCCTGTGAGATCATGTGCCACAGAGCTGACTACTGATTGCCTTATTTTTCTGCATGTCCTTACATCTCCACATTTTTTGAGGTAATCTGAGTCCCTATTGCAGAGTGAACCCAATAAATAGAACATAATAATAAGTATCATTTATAAATGTACAGATAGAAAGCATTCAATAAATTATAACTAAATATTATCCCAGAAACTGCAATGAATCATATTTTGTCCCTAAATTCATTACTGCAATATTGCTTATTTTGTACTTTTCTTTTTAATAAACGTGCTGAATTTCCTCTTGATTTTTACCATCAAGTATATAAGAACCAATTTTGGCTCAGCATTTGCAGTTTTTTCTTTCATTTTAACATTTCTTTTCATCATCTAATCCTCAAAAATATTGAAACTTTGACAATATGAGAACCATTGCTAACAAAATAATGCTGAACTCTTCCCATGGCCTAGAGATACTGTTCTGACAAATTAGTGTGTTATTAAAGTATTTTTACCAAAGAGGAAATCTGTGATCACATTCATTACAAAGAGCACTGAGAAGATCTATTAGAAATTCATATATGTCAGGCCCATCCTAATAATCTCAGGTCTCATTCCTTCTTTCATCTCAGTTTGTCTAACTTTAAATATTTATATTATTGTTTAATGTGTTTCTCCTTTAGTAGACTCTGAGTTTCATGAGATCAGCAACTGGGGCTTTTATTTCACCTTTTTTTTCAGTGCCTAACATATAACACATCACAGATGCTCAATAAATATTGACAGTTGAATTTATTTGGTCATATATTTATTAAAAAAATGTACTGAGGCAAGAGTAGTTTGGACAATGAAATTAAACCAAGTAATATACTAAAATAATTTAAAAAGTAAAATCATAAATTCAAAATAAAATAGCTCATCTAGTAAGCCAGTGAAAAGTAAGAAGCCGCAATAAGATTAGGAAGTTATTCATTCTTCCTTCCATTGACTTGAACCCTAACTGTGACCCAGTATAAGTAAATTAGTTTTTTAAATCTGGGAGATGAGGAAACTGGGATAACCACATTCACAGGCTTGTGAGGAAACAATTCATTAAAAATGATTGTGCTCTACGTACCATCAAAGAAATGTAGTAGAGCCCATAATAAAAATGACAGTCTGTTACACCAAAATGGCTCCTTTCATGGAGAGACCTTGAGGCCTTTTGCAAATGATAATTATCTCTTACATCATTCCCTCTGAGGTAAGAATAATTTTCTCCATTTATAAGTGAGCCTACATAAAATTATTTCTCCCACAAGAAAAACTTTAGTTCAGCGCAAAGTTTTGTTTGAGCTATCAAGAAACTAAGCACATTAGAGATTTCAGGTTTCAAGTAAAAATTGCCCAATGATGAGTGGAAATGGGAAAGGACTAGAGGAATTTCAGGACAAAAATCTGTTCAAATCTACTTCATATTTTAATGATACTAACAATATTTGAATGGTCCAAAAATATTAAATGACTTCAAAACACATTCTAAAATTGCAGGTGACCTGGAGCCAAAGTAAAGAATATTTGACCAACTATGCATTCTCACAAGAATGATAATAAAATCCTAGACTGTGGGAATGTTTCATTTTATTACACAGATCTGTGGAAATTCACCATGACAGATCAAACTTTTAATATCTGGCACAACAGGACACCATTTTTAATGACCCCCAGCTGCAGAGAATATGTGGCATCTTCATCCCCATCTTTATGCTACAGAGGATCCTATATTTTAGACTTTTACAAAAATTTTAAACTTTTACTTATAAATAATTACAAGTATAAAGAAAAATCATAGGAATAATAAAAATTAACCCTCTCATGTACCCTTTACTCAGATTCATCACTGATAATAATTTTCCATATTTATCTTCTCATTTGTCACAGATATATACTTTTTTCCTGAACTGTTTGCAATTAAGTTGCATTGATCATGCCCCTTTATCCTTAAATTCTTCAGCATGTACCCTAAGAACAAGGACATCCTCTTACATAACTGCACCATAGTTATCTACTTCAAGGTAATTAAATAGTAATCCATTCTTTTTTTTTTTTTTAAGATTTATTTATTTATTTAATTTCCCCCCCTCCCCTGGTTGTCTGTTCTCGGTGTCTATTTGCTGCGTCTTGTTTCTCTGTCCGCTTCTGTTGTCGTCAGCGGCACGGGAAGTGTGGGCGGCGCCATTCCTCGGCAGGCTGCTCCCTCCTTCCCGCTGGGCAGCTCTCCCTATGGGGCGCACTCCTTGCGCGTGGGGCTCCCCTATGCGGGGGACACCCTTGCGTGGCACGGCACTCCTTGCGCGCATCAGCACTGCGCATGGGCCAGCTCCACACGGGTCAAGGAGGCCCGGGGCTTGAACCGCGGACCTCCCATGTGGTAGACGGACGCCCTAACCACTGGGCCAAAGTCCGTTTCTCCATTCTTTTATTTAATCTACCACCCATATGCCAATTTTGTCAATTGATAAGGATATAATTGCAGTTTTTTTTTTCCTGCAGTACAGGATCCAGATCAGGGTCACATATTACATTTTAGCCTTGACCAAGTCTCAGCTTTTTTTGCTTTTCATCAGTAGTATTTTTGAAGAACACAGGCCTATTTTTAAATAGATTACATCGAAAATGCTTTGAGAAATGTAGGGTTCTCTGTTGTTGTTGTTTATCAGTTAATGATTTGAAACGGTAATTGTAAGAAAGGGAGAAAAATGAATTGTATAGCTTCCAATTCAGTGCTGTCAGTGAAGTTCATAATAAATCCACTCACATATAATGTGCTAGAGAGAGAGTACTGGCTCAGTAAATACCCCCAAGGGCACCTTTTCTTCCCCCTCTGTTGTGGTTTGAAGCTGTATGTACTGCAGAAAAACATGTTAAAATTAATCCAGTTCTGTGGATATAAACCCACTGTACGTAGGATCTTTTGATGAGGCTACTTCAATTAAGGTCTGATCCTCCTCATTCAGGTTGGGGCTTAATTCTATTACTTGAGTCATTTATAAATGGAATGAATACAGAGAGAAAAAAAAAAGCCACAAAAGCAAGAAGATGAAACCAAGAAAACCCAGAAGAGAAGGGAGAGACCAGCAGATACAGCCATGTGCCTTGCCATGTGGCAGAGGATCCCAGGATCGCCGTCCTTGATTTGGACATTTTCTTGGCCTCAGATTGTAAGCTAATAAATGTCCATTATTTAAGTCAAACCATTTCATGGTATGTGCTTTACACTGCCTAGGAAATGAAAACACTCTCCAAACACAGAATGTTCCTAGTAGCGAGGGCCTTGTGATGAGATTATTTTATCTTTCTTATCTAACATGATGGCTGGTATTTAGGAGGAGTTGATTGAATGGCTGCCATGGCGATTGGGGATGGTGGTGGTACTCAGATGGCAGCATATCCTTTTTTAAAAATCACCCTCAAGATAGTGACATGAAATGGTTGAAAATTGTATTGAGCCACTATTGAAGGCCTTCACATTCTCGGGGTTGTAGGTTTTCATGGTCAGTTGCTGAGATCAGCTCAGTGATAGGTTGGCTTGAAGGGAAGGCAATGCAGAGCTTTACAAAATAAAGGACAGAGGGAAAGACACAAGAGAGGAGATAAAGATGGGACCAGGGGACTCACAGCTTCTGGAACTGAGAGCCTCAACCCTAGTTTCCACATTGTATTTATTGGAAACTACCAAGCAGCTATTTGCTATCAGAACTGTAACATCATCTACAATAATAGGGAACAACTGCAACATCTACAATAAGGAACAACTGCAACATCTACAATAAGGAACAGGTCATACAAAGTTCAAATACAATCTAAACTCTTTTTCCCACAGTGTTAATATACTCCTGTAACAAACATATTGCTTATTCCCCAAACACTTAGTATCTACTGACATGGTTAGAGTTTATTCATCTTTTTCCTTAGGCTGTGAGATATAAATGTCTTCCCTTCTTCTTTCTGTTTCTCCACATTTTAGGATAAACAAAACAAAACAAAATAACACCTCAACTTAGACATAGCTAAATTGCAATTTATGGAGTTTCTGAAAAGTTCTCTGTCATCTGAATATGCTCAGCAAATTGTAAGGGTGCCTGTGATGGTTAAATTCATGTGTCAATTTGTCTAAGTTATGGTTTCCAGTTACTTGGCCAAACTCTGGCCTGATTGTTATTGTGAGGGTATTACATAGATAGATTTGCATGTATAGCCAGTAGATGGCATCTGACTGCATCTACAATCAACAAAGGAGATTACCCTCATCAATGAAGAGGGTTCTCCTCATTCAATCAACTGAGGTCTTATAGCCAGAATTGAGGATTTTAGAAGTAAGAAAGAAGAATTTCTATCTCTTCAGCCAGTCAGATTCTCCTGGCAATCCCACATTATCTTCATCTGAGTTTCTACCTTGTGGACTGCATGGTTGCATGAATCAATTCCAAATATATATCTCTAGTTGGTACTGTTTCTCTGGAAAACTGTGACAATACAGTGCCTCTTTAGTTTACTTAAGTTAATCAACAGTGCTTTGTTTAGTTACCATTTACATGTAAGTAATGAGTTAATTGCAAAGAGCTGTATAATATTATATAGTCACCCTTTAGGGAATGCTTACTCTGTCCTTGCTCTCATCTCCACATAAGCAAGTTTCAGTTACCATCAAGGTGACTGAGGCTCAGAGAAAAGTAACTAGCCCATCACCCAGCCAGTAAACAGCTCAGGTGAGCTTTGAACCCAGGTCTCTAAGTTTTCCTTTTGCTAGACATAGAGTGCTAGACTGGTATGTGCTGTGTAGGTTCTGACAGTGCTCGATTCCCCAGTATGCCAGCTAAACCTGTGCTCAGGCACCACCAAAGCAAGGTCACTCAAGAAGAACTTTAAGAATGAATGAAATACATGCTAGTTCAAGAAAATCAATATGATGGTATTTTGGGGAATATTAGAACTTTGGCTTTCATTTCACATTTTGTAAGGTTGTTTATATTTTGAAATACGAGTTGGGGGATGGGTGGTCATCACAATCTCTTCAATCCTTAGAACCCCTTAAAATTCCAACTCCAGCCCTGGGTCCTTTGAAAGTAATAAAACAGCTTTTCATTTAAATATATTCTTTTCATTTCTTTAGAGAGACCTTCCCTCACATTGAGTTAATGATATTTTCCTACAAAATACTATTATAAGAGTCTTTGCTTTTGAATTACACAACTCAGAACACATTTCAAGCTATTAGAACAGCTCCTAGATAGAAAATACATGTATTTGTGCTTAGGGAGTTACTCTGGAGATTTCAGGGGTGGCATTCTTTCTGACATTTTATTGTTTCAATGTGGTTGGCTAAAGATTAAATTTCTCCATATTCTGATAAAGTCCCCTTCTGAATGCTTAATTTTCCACTCACACTTACAATTTATTTTTAAAAATTAATTAATTTATTATTGTGGGCCATAGAGGGATAAGTTGGGGGAAGAGGCAGATAGGAATACCAAAGGGATTTTAATATCTTTTGTAAGGGAAGAATCATGAAACTGCCCACCCACCCGTAATTTAAATGCTTATGTGTCTGTGATGTAGACTGTTACGTTTAAGCTACGGGCATTTTCTCCTAATTGGGTTGGCCTAGAAAATCATGGGAAAGAAAAGAAGTTCTAAACCTCTTTTTGCACTTCACTTATGTTAACATATGAGGGGGTGTTGTTTAATAACCATGTGCAGATATCATGACTGAGGTGAGAGTGTCCTAAGCGGCTGGCCAGGTGGTAATAACAATGGCACTTAATATTTACTCAGCGGTTATCTACCAGGTATTGTAGGGAGCATTTCACTTTCACTTAATCCTCACCTTAAACGTCAAGCAGGAGCCGTTATGATCCACTTTTGTAGATTAGGGCACTGAGGTTCAGAAAGGTTACACAATGAGCTAATGCCCCCATAGTTGATAATCCCATCAAATCTGACTCCAGAGACTGCTATTTTGACTAGCTCTCCCTGACAGTCATCAAAGGGTGCGCTGAAGAGGAACCAGAATGGATTCAGGAAACCAGAGAGGAAACCATGGCAGTTGCGCAGGGAAGACGTGAAGACAACAAGGACTAAAGTTTTGAAGGTAGAAATGGAAGGAAGTAGATGCGATGTTCAGTCGGTAGGCAATAGGGGAAGAGGATGACAGTGATGAGTGGCCCTAGTTTTTTGCCTTCTATGACAAGGATAGCTGGTGGGCAAGGGGGAAGCAACTTTGGAGAAATCAATCAAACCTTAGTCGTTCAGAGTCCTCGCTAGAGGAAAGCCAGTTGGAATTAGTGAAAGGTCAGACTGATGAAACATTTTAAAGGAAACAGTTTCATCATTTTCAGGAAATAGAACCAGGCTATAAAATTATTCCCTGATCTGCCCCAAGTTGCTTGTTTAATAAAAAGTTAGGAATGGTTTCAATTCACATATCTGTTGGGCCTGCAAATGGTGCTCCTCAAGTGTTTGAAGGAGATTAAAAGCAGTTTGCTTTTCTAAGCAGTTTAAATATTCCCTCTAGAAATCTTGTTAAACAATTCATTTGTGTCCCAAATTCTTTCTCTTTAAAAAGAGGAAAAGATAAACTTCAGTTGAGCCTCTGCCAGAATTAATGAGGCTTTACTCAATTAGAAAGTATCGTACAGCTGCGTTAACCTATGTCTTCCTCTGCTGTGAATATAGGCACTTTTCAGCGGGCCGGAATCCGCAGTCCATTTAAACCTTAGCTGGTGGTAGTGATTATTTTAACGATCGCTCCAGTTCGTATTTTACATTCTGCCAAATAGACTGATAGGGGTGGGGGTGGGGGGATGAAGGGAAGAGTCTCATAACATACCTTGCCTAGGAAACAAATCCCAGATTGTGGAAATAGGTGGTGGTGGAGCTGTTTCCTCTAACAATTGTTGAATACTTACACATGCCAGGTTTTCTCATGTATTCTCTTTAGTCCTCATAATCACCAGACAGGGAATATTTCACACTGTCCATTTTACAAATGTCCTTTTGGGCCTTTTCTCCTCTATGATTAGATCCAGTCCAGCATCATGTATTGAATTTAATTGTCATTGTCTCTTTAGTTGCTTTTTTTAAAAAAACCAAACATTGTAGAAACATACATGCAATATAAACTTTACTATCTCCAGCACCAAGCATTCAATTTGGTGGGAATGACATTCACAGTGTTGTGCTAGCCTCACCATCATCCATTACCAGAACTTTCCCTCACCCCAAACAAAAACCCTACATCCATTGTGCATTAACTCCCTCCCCACTTCTGCCCCACTCTATTCCTTCTTAGTAGCCTGTACTCTACTTTCTGGCTCCATGAATTTGCATATTCTAGCTATTTCATAAAAGTGGAATCACAGAATACCTGTCCCTTTGTGTCTGACTTATTTCACTTAATATGATGTCTTCAAGTTTCGTCAATGTAGTGGCATGTATCAGAACTTCATTTCTTTTAAAGGGTAAGTATTCCATTGCATGTTTATACCACAGTTTGTTTATCCACGTAACTGTTGATGGGCATTTGGGTTGCTTCTACTTTTAGGCTGTTGTAAATAGTGCTACTGTGAAAATTGGTGTACAAATATCTATTTGAGTTCCTGCTTTCAACTCTTTTGGATATATACCTAGAAAAGGAATTGCTGGGTCATATGGTAATTCTATATTTACTTTTTTGAGTGACCACTAAATTGTTTTCCAAAGGGGCTGCAGCATTTCATATTCCCACCAACAATGTACTAAAGTTCCCATTTCTTTTTTTCTTAATTTTTAAAAAATACTACATTAAAAAAATACTAGGTCCCCATATACCCCCCTCCTCCCTCACCCCACTCCTCCCCTCATAGCAACAATCTCCTCCATCATCATGAGACATTCATTGCATTTGGTGAATATATCTCTGAGAACCGCTGCACCTCATGGTCAATGGTCCACATCATAGCCCACACTCTCCCATGTTCCACCCAATGGGCCATGGGAGGACATACAATGTCTGATAACTGTCCCTGCAGCACCACCCAGGACAAATCCAAGTCCCGAAAATGCCTCCACATCTCATCTCTTCCTCCCATTCCCCACACCCAGCAGCTACCATGGCCACTTTCTCCACACCAATGCCACATTTTCTTTGATTACTAATCACAATAGTTCATGAATAGAATATCAGTAAGTCCACTCTAATCCATATTTTATTCCTCCATCCTGTGGACCTTGGAACGGTTGTGACCACTCCACATCTATACAAGAGGGGGCTTAGATTCCACATGGATGCTGGATGCAATCCTCCTGCTTTCAGTTGTAGGCACTCTTGGCTCCATAGTGTGGTGGTTGACCTTCTTCAACTCCATGTTAGCTGAGTGGGGTAAGTCCAATAAACCAGAGTGTAGGAGCTGAAGTCTGTTGAGACTCAGGGCCTGGCTATCATGTGGTCAGTCCAGAGATTCAGGTCCCCTGGGTATATATTAAACCCCAGCACCAACTACAGTTCTGATAAAAGTAACAGGAGAGGCTTGTGAAAAAAGATCACATCAGAGTCCAGCTCCATCACACAGAAACACAAACTCCAAAGAAGGGTCAACTGACATGGCACTGAACTCCATCTGCCATGACCATAGAACCTGTGGGTCTCTGTAGCTCTCAGAAGAACCAATACCCAGGGTTGTATCTACTTTATCTGTCTCTGGGACTCTGCTCAGGTGTGCATAAGGGCAACCCCTCTGATAACCTCCCGGCTCTTTTTGGAGACTCATAGCCATATAAACTCATTTGTCCTTTCCATTTCCCCCTTGATTCAGGTCAAAAAGCATTTTAACTCCTGGTATTATATGTAGACTGAAATATTCTGCTGGTCCGAGTTGACCCTTTTATTCAAGGTCATTTTCTGATTACATCATCAGCTGGTACTTGGTAGTAATCCCTCAGTGCCAGGGAGGCTCATCCCTGGGAGTCATGTCCCATGCTGGGGGGAAGGCAATGCATTCACATGCTGAGTTTGGCTTCAAGACTGGCCACATTTGAGCAACATGGAGGCTTTCAGGAGGTAACTCTTAGGGACCCTGCAGCTCTAGGCCTTGTTCTTATTTTAGGTGCACAGGCTCACAAGCATAGTCATTAGTATCAAGGGCTCATTGTTGGATCTTCATTCTTTTTTGGTCTTTGCAGTTGCACTTGGGGGATTGTTACTGTTCCTTTAGGGACTGTGATTGAGCTCCCCTGGCTAGGAACTCAGCACTCCCTCAGCTGTTGTTTTTAACTGTATCCACTATGAAAATATCCAAACATTTTTATGTACCCTGGATATATGCCCTGTAGAACTCCCTGCCAACCATGTGTCCCCTGTCAATAACATCCCACACCAGTATTCCTCCGCTGCTGTTGTTGAACCTCTCTGTGATCCAAAACTTCCCGAAAAGTGAAGCCCAATATATTGCCAGGTTCCATTAATAGTAAAATGGAACATAGCGATGCAAGGTACCCATTTCTCTGCGTTCTCACCAGCACTTGCTGTATCTATTTATTGATTGATTGATTTTTTTAAAATAATAGCCATTCTAGTGGTTATGAAGTGATATCTCTGGACATATTCTTTTTTCTCTCTCTCTCTCTCTTTTAAGTAAGTACCAGAGATTGAACCCAGGACCTCATACATGGGAAGCAGGTGCTTACCCACCAAGTCACATCAGCTCCCCTGGACATATTCTTAATTCATCTTTCACTTTATTTTTTTATTTAATTTTGCCTTGGGTATCCTATCAATTGTCAAATCATAATGGTTTCAATCCTACGTATTTCTGTCCTCTTGTAACCCTGGATATTATTTTCCAATTGCTGCTGTAACAAATCACCACAAATTAAAACAAGACAATCTCATTCTGTTACAGTTCTGGAGGCTAGAAGCCTGAAATGAGTCTTGTGGGGCTAAAATCAAGGTGTTGGTAGGGCTGATTCTTTCTGAAGACACTAGGGAAGGTTCACTTCTTTGCCTTTTCTAGCTCCTAGAGGCTGCCCACATTCCTTGGCTCATGAGCACTTCTTTATGTCACATTGTCTTTTTCCCCCATCTTCCATCATCATATCACCTTCTTCCTCTTCTGTTGTCAACTCTCCCTCTCTTTCCTTTTAACAATGACACTTGTCATTGCACTTATGACCCACATTTCATATAAATGGTATCATACAATATGTGGTCTTTTTGTTTGACTTCTTTCACTAGCATGTTTTTGAAGTTCATCCATATTGTAGCAGGTATCTATCTGTACATCTTTCCTTTTTTTTTTTTTTTTTTTTTTTTTAAAGATTTATTTATTTATTTATTTAATTTCCCCCCCCCTCCCCTGGTTGTCTGTTCTTGGTGTCTTTTTGCTGCGTCTTGTTTCTTTGTCCGCTTCTGTTGTCGTCAGCGGCACGGGAAGTGTGGGCGGCGCCATTCCTGGGCAGGCTGCTCTTTCTTTTCACGCTGGGCCGCTCTCCTCACGGGCGCACTCCTTGCGCGTGGGGCTCCCCCATGCGGGGGACACCCTTGCGTGGCACGGCACTCCCTGCGCGCATCAGCGCTGCGCATGGGCCAGCTCCACACGGGTCAAGGAGGCCCGGGGTTTGAACCGCGGACCTCCCATATGGTAGACGGACGCCCTAACCACTGGGCCAAAGTCCGTTTCCCCATCTTTCCTTTTTAAGGCTGAATAATATTCCATTGTACGGCTATACCACATTTTGCTAATCCATTCACTGCTTGGTAAATATTTGGATCATTTCCATTTTTTGGCTATTAAGCACAATGTTGCTTATGAAAATTCATGGCAAGTCTTTTTATGTACATGTTTTTGTTTTCTTGTGTACACCCTAGGAATGGAATTGCTCAATTGTAGACAACTTTGTTTATATTTTTGTGTGTTTTAATTTATTAAGAAACCATAGTTTGACATTTAAGCCAAGATCTGAAGGCTGAGAAAGGAAAGTGAAAAGTATTCTAGACTGCAAAATGCACTAGTTCCTTTGTTCCATATGTGGCACCTATAAAGTGATAATTATTATATTTCATATATTAAACCCAAGGCAGAAAAGTGTTATCAAGGGAAATCTATCAATTTCTTGAGGGTGATGAATGTACCTGTATCACAGCAAGATGGCCTTTTCCCAGTATGAATTTAATTATTCTATAATAAAAGCTGCCCCCCCCCAAGCTAACTAAAAACAAAATAAAACAAAAAAACCCCACCAAACTCTGGCCCTAATAATCTGGTATGAGAGGGGCATATGCCAATATAAAGAGTCCACTACTACTCCTAATTTTCTGTGTTTCAGCAAGTTAATCATCTCCCATGCATAGCAACAATAATTACAGAGTCTGAAAGTTTGCATTGCTTCTCATAAGACAGAAGGTGTTCAGCAAAATGCAGGAAACTAATCACGCCTGTATCATCTCTCTCCAATATGCTATCTTTCTTTTTGTCAGATTCAGTCAAAGTTGTGTCTTTGTTTTCTGTGTGTGTGTGTGAGTACTTTTTAGTGCAAGACAGAGCAAGTGTTCCTGTCTCCAGTTCAGCCAATCAGTTGAACACACATTGCGTTGGTTGATCCAAGGTGACCTGCAGGTTTAAACTTCATTTGCAAAGGCAGCTGCAGTACAACCAAGAAGCAATTACAAAATTACAAACCATGGGTGTAAAGTTAGGGAGATGATTTCTAAAAGGCCCAAAGAGGGTATTTATTTCTTAGGCTTATAACTAGAAGTTCATGGCACATTAAGTTTTCCATTTGAAAACTAGGAGAATCCCCTGTCACAGCCTCCAACTTCTAAAAGTGATGGGAAAGGGAGAATGTCAGTATTTCTTTTTATGAAAAGTATTCTCCAAATGAACTGATAGAAGCTCCCACTTTCTCTTTGTACTATAAAACTGAGTAGGTGGTAGGGATCAGTGGTGTGTCTCTGTAAAGGTCAGTAATGGCCATCGATTTTTATCTACTCAAAATTTTCATCTCTTACTTTTGGAAATATTTTCTTGATTCACTTTTGTGAAATAATGGTTGGTTTGGTTGGTGTGATGGTTAATTTTACGTGTCAACTGGGCTAGATTATGGTGCCCAGTTGTTTGGCCAAGCAAGCACTGGTCTGATTGTTACTGAGAGGGTGTTTCATAGACGGATTAGAATCTATAGCAGGCTGATTGCATCTAAGGCTGATTGCCTCTACAATCAACAAAAGAGACTGCTTTCAGCAGTCAGTTGGAGGTTGTAAAGCCAGAACTAAAAATTTCAGAATTCAGAAAGAATAATTTCTGCCTCTACTTCAGCCAACCCACTTCTCCTGGGAAATTCAACATCACCTCCAGAATTTGGACTTGCCGAACCCACAGTCACATGAGACAATTGCTATAAAAATGCACGTACACTGTCAATTCTGTTTTTCTAGGGAATCCTGACTAGTAGAGTTGGTCTGTCCTCATCACTATGCCCTAGGGTTCAGCACATGATCCGGACCTGACCAAATGGAACAGCGCATAGCCCTGGTCACTGTCATTGGTGCAGGCATGGGCATGAGCCAAGCTGGGACAATGAGAAGCCTGGAGCTTTTGCTAAAATAGTCAGGAAAGAAGCTCTGACTTTCTTGTGGGTTGCTTGGATGGTAGAATTTAGGTCTAGAGCTGCTGCTGAGCTTGTTCTTTGGCTGCAAGGAGGCATGGAAAGAATAAGCCAACAAGGCAGAAAGTAGAATCCAGAGATGGAGAAAGACAGATTATTATGACATCATCTCAGATTCTGGATCCAGCTACACAATCCCTGGACTATTCTGCTGCTTAAACCAATAATTTCCTATGTATGTGTGTGTGTGTAGGGTCCTGTCACATGCAACCAAGAAAATTTTGTTTGATTCAGAGTCACTCAATACTGAAAGAAAATGGGTTCTTCCTCCTTACCTGTAGTAGGTTGAATTATGTGCCCCAACAAACATGTTCTTAATCCAAGTCCCCGTGGTGGGAACCCATTGTAAACAAGACCAACTGAAGATGTTGTTTTTAGTTAAGGTGTGGCCTCTGAATCAGTGTGGGGACTTAATCCACATTACTGGAAGTTGTATAAAGAGAAGAAGCCAGGAATTGTGGAAACTGGAAGAACCGATGGAAGCAGAGGTCATCACCATGTGACAGAAGGCAGAGATACCAACCAAGGAACCCCAGGATTGCTGGCAGTCAGCCCCAGGACATTACACACTTCAAGAAAAAGCAGATCTTGCAGATATCTTGACTTTGGACTTCTTGTCTCAAAATTGTGAGCCAATAAATTTCCATTGTTAAGCCAAAATCAGTTCATGCTATTTGTGGTAGCAGCTCAGGCAAACTAAGTCACTATGTTTAACCCCCAACTTTGCAATCAATGCAAGAATTCCAAAGTAGTCTCAACACATAAAGATGTTTTTGCTTTATCTGTACACACAGGTACCATACATATAATGTCAGAATCAAAACATTGGAAGAATCCCAGAAGTTTTGTGACCTAAAAAAAAGCCAAGTGACTATCCCAGGACCATATGTTGTGGTAAAATTGAAGTGTCAAGGTGTTGTTGTCTTCTACTTTTTTTCACTATATTTAGTGAAATGGTTTCAAATTTTAACAACTCACTCATTAGAATTGTAAAATCAACATATTGAGTAGTGACCAGCTTTTTTGAAAAAGTAAAAGAGAATAGATAGCATCAAAGCACATCACATATAATAAGAGCAAATAATATTTTGTGAAGTTTCACTTCAGTTATGTATAAATACAAATATGTGTATGTATAAACCAATGTAGTAAGTCTAATATGTTTTAAGAGTTTCTTACTGTGACTCACGGTCAATGTCCAAAAACCTCTTTAGTGCATGCTTGGATTTCTTTTATGAGCATGTTTTCATCTGAAAAATTTTAAGAAGTGTATTTTTGAGACTGGTGAAAGGTCGCCTGGCATCCCAGTCAAGTTAGCCCATTCTGGATGGAATGGATTCTAATGAAGGCTCCTGCCTGAGTTATGAACAACAACATATTCTCTGTTTGCCTTCCACATCACTGAGCTACCAGTAACGAAATCATTCTTTTGGAAAGCTTTTGGGATTCTTTTTTTTTGGGGGGGTGGGGGGGATGAAAGTGCTGCATAAAATCAAGGCTGCTCTGTTTATGGAGGTAATTCCCTGTGCCCAGAGATCAGGATGTGCGCTGCGGTCTGAATTATACTGCATCTGATTCTCATTAACTGCTGGTGATTTCCCCCCTGGATCCGGTTTCTCTGCCCTTTCTGAATTACTGTGCACATGCCTGGCTTCTGCAGATTGCTCAGCCCCAGTCATCTGCAATCGGGTCCACTGCTCTGTTATAACCCATGCTGCAATTTGAGTGGACTCGTATTAGGAGTGTTTTAGACATAAAAATTCTGTCTAATGATTAAAGAAATTCCCTGAGCTAAATGCTGCTGATTCTAAAGAGTTTATTACCAAGCACTATGGAGAAGGGATAGATTTGGTTTCTTAGACCTGAAGAAAGAAAACTGGACAATAAGTGTTTATTACTGAAATTTGTACAACAAGCAAGGTCTATTTAAATCCCTTTTTAAAAACTAGAAGTGTTGCAGCCTTTTTTTTTTTTTTAACCTAATAAATACTTATGTAGTGCCTACTACGTTCCAGGCATGTTCTAAATGCTTAGCAATGATTAACTCATGCAATCTTTAAAACAACTCTCAGTCAGGGTCAAGTTTATCTGGTGACCTCAAAATGGAGCAGCCAGGATTTGAACCCTAGTAGCCTGGCTATAGAGATGAATATTCTCTTCCGTACTATTCTCTTGCATCTATGACTTCCTTTTGTTCCTCTGCCAAGGTTAATTTAATGTTCGTTCCTTAATCATCTGAATAAGTTTGTGAGAAAATTTGAGAACTTCTTTATCAGGAAAAGAAAAACATTTTGGAAATGTTTTTGCACTAATGGTTTAATGCCGAGTCCAGAGAGCTGGGGAGCTGGGGGGTGGGGGGTGGTAGCTGAGAGATTCCCTACATAAAAATGAATTTGCCTACTTTCAGATATGTCTAGTGATCTGCCCACTAATGTTTCTTAGCTAATGGAAGGGGAAAGTGAGGCAGATAATCAAATGAGAGTTAATCTCCAAAACTTTGTTCTGCAACTTTGAAAAGTGGCAGAATTGCCTTTTAAATGATGAAGCATTGAGGCTGGAGATAAAACCAGTTTGCATTCTGTGACCCTGCAATGACTGACGGCATGAGGAGTTGGGTCAGCACCTGTGCTAGACCTCGGGCATGTGGTTTTGTACGTGGGAAGGAGTGAGGTTGTCAAGGGGGAGCAGGAAGCCAGCCCACAAGGTGGAGAGTTGATACGCAGATTATTAAGAATTGACAATAAAAATAGCTGATATATGCTAAACATTTAATAAATGCTTATTAATTGCCTGGTACCGACCGAACCTGGTATATAGTACAAAATAAATATTGGTTGAATCAATGAATGATTTCTCCCAATAATCTCATAAGGGAAATCCCATCATTTGCCCTATTTTACAGATGGGAAACTGGAAATTTAGAGAGGCTAAGAGACCATCCCTTTAGAATCAGGCCAACTTCTGAAGAGCTTTTGGTCTAGCCAAGGACTTTGACTTACCAAGCGCTCCCCAAGTGGATTTCCCGTGACTATTCTCTTGAATTGACTTTGCCTTCTAAAGTCTCTAATCAAGCAGTTCAACCAGTGACTCATCAGCCCTAATAGGAATAATGACTAAGAAACAATTAGGAAGAATTGGTTAATAGGCCTGAGCCCTCGGTTTAAAAAGGTAACCAAATACTGAAAATTAGCATTTTCTTGCTGCTATGTGGCCTGAGTTTCACTTTTTAATTCCCTGTAAAAGGAAACTGAAATTTTCCCTGGGCAAAGTTTACAGCATGGTATTTCTCAGTGGTTTGATGATCCCAGCAATTGCAACTATCTTTCTTTAAAGGTTGCTGGAAAAGATACAACCTGAGTATTCTCTGTTCTAGAAATAGCCATTATATGCAAATGGATCATGGTACTTTGTTTTAATTTTGCTACCTTGCTGAGATTAAAGAAACTGCTTTCTCAGTGAAGCCCACACAGACAAATTTCAGGCATCCCTCAGTATCTACTTATTCTGTTAACTGGTGCAGAGACTGGGAAAAGGAAAGTAATTGCAAGTTGAAGCCATCACCTTGCATGTGGTAAGTTATCTCCATTGCTTACCATTGATTTATTCCTTTGGCTATTTAATACAGTTAGCATTTTTTTTCTTTTAAGATTGAAATAAAAAAATTAAAAAAATTTTTTTGTTTATTATTTTTATTCCCCTGCCCCCCCCACCCCCGCCTGAGATGGCTTCCACACCTTTCAGCTCATCTTCTTTAGGAGGCACTGGGAACCAAACCTGGGACCTCTCATGAAGGAGACAAGTGCCACTTGAGCCACTTCCGCTGCTGACTGTGGTGTCTGCTGGTTGTGGCATCTGCTCCCCACCTCCTTTTAGCCATTGATTTACAGAGGGACAGGGAATGTTGGCATTCTTTTTTTTTTAATTGCCCTAATTTCTTTCTTGGTAAAATTCATTTTAAGTATTTATATAAATACATATAACATAAAGTTTGCCATTTTTTATTATAGTTTTATAAAGTACAAAACACAGAAAAATATAGTTTTAGGACAGTATTACTCTTAGAGGATGGTGTGACAGGCAAGATCCTAAGACTTGGTCTCGGCCCCCTCTTGTTGTAGACACCCCTACTATTGAGTATAGGTGGAGCCTATGATTTGGTGGGATACTGCTTCTATAATTAGGTCCCTAACCACCCAGGAGATGTACTCCTGCTGGCACTCCTGCTGGCTTGGAAGAAAGCAACAGTTATGACCTGCCTATGGGGGTCACACAACAAGGAACGTTGGGCAGCCTCTGGGAGCAGCTGAGAGCTGTCCTCAACCAGCAGCTAGCAAGAAAATAGGGACCAGAGTTGCACAGCTGCAAAGAACTGAATTTGGACATCACTTGGATGAGCTCAGACCCCAGAAAAGAACTGCAGCAACAGTTGACCCCTTGATTGCCATTTTGTGAGACCTGGATAGAAGATCTACCTAAGCTGTGCCCAGACTTCTGATCCAGGGAACCTGAGGTAAAAATTGGCAGTTGGTTTAAGCCACTAAATTGTTATTACACAGAAATAGAAAAGTTAATAGAGATGGAAGGGACCGCAAGAGACTAGTAGGGCACCGACAGCATTCTGTTTCCTGATTTAGATGAAAATTACATGAATGTATTTAGGATGTGCGCCCTTTTCTGTATGTAAACTAGACTTGATACAAAGTTGTTTGAAAACCAACGTCATGAAGTAGGTGGTGTATTATGATCCCTATTTTATAGTTGAGGAAGTAGAAGCTCAGAGATACCCCAGGTTCTTTGACAGCCAGGGAGTGTGGCAGGTCGAGTTTCACACCGAGGTCCACTTCTTTACACTCTGCTATGCTGACTATACTGTAGCCCGTTCTGCCCCTTGATGATCAGTCTTTGGTAGGACTGCGTTGGGTAAAACACTGCCTTTCAAAAAAGAACAGAAATCTTTAGAATGAATCCAACCTTTGTTGAGATTTGGCATGTCGATTATTCAGGCAATCCACGTGATAATTCCGATCATTCTCTAGTGGTACAATAAGTGACCTCTGATAAGTAGGACCTTTTATTGCTGTCCCACTGGCACTCCTTTTTCCAGCGACCGGCAAAATCTGTGGCCACTGGAGAATCCGACTTTTGACCTCTCTTGTCAACAATTGAGAATGAAAGTAGAGATAAAGGAGAAAGGTAAGGTTTCTCCCAAGATGAGATTGTTTGGAGAAAGGTATCCATTCAGACCAGCAGTTTCTTTTAAAAACAAAACAGTTCTTACCAATTCTCCCAGTGTGCCACAGAGCTGCCTAAGCAAAGTACCAGAAATGTGTTGGCTTTTTTAAAGGAGATTTATTTGTGGTAAAAACTTACAGTTCCGAGGCCATGAAATATCCAAATCAAGGCACTATTAGTGACGCTTTTTCACCAAAGTCAGCCTGGTGTCCTGCCACGTGGCAATAAGGCATAGGGCAAGGTTTGTCTCTTCAACCTTGAGCTGCTCTGCGGGTCCAGCCCCTTGGGGACCTCTTTCTGTGCCTTTGTGCTCTGCTTGTTCCAGACTGCAGGACCTCACTCAGCCTCTTGAGTTTATTTTGTTTTCCTGCAATCCTCTCTCACACATGGCAGGATCCAATACGGCAACTTCCTTTCTCTGTGTGTGTGTCTATCTGTCTCTCTATGCCCCACACCCACAGGAATGGATTAGGTTCAAAAACATAATCTCTTTTTGGGATTCACCAAATTCAAACTGTTACACCAATATCATTCACAATCATTTTAATAGACTCTAAACAACTTCAGAAACTAGAAACACTAAAGTGAAAGACTCTCTTCCCTAAAAGTAACGCCTGTAGGTCTTGGGCATGTCTTGTCTTTCCATTTCCATATTTCTTTTTATGATCTATCTGTCCACCCTGTTGGAACCAAAAAAAAAAACTAGTGGAAAGTTACCCAAAAGAAAACGGAATTGACTATCTGTTATTGTGTGGAATGACAGTGCACATATATCTAAACTGGGCTAGCTAATCCAGTATCCACTAGCCACATTTGGCTATTGAGCACTTGAAACGTGGCTAGACTAAATCAAGATGTGTAGGGGGGAAACGGACTTGTCCCAGTGGTTAGGGCATCCATCTACCACATGGGAGGTCTCTGGTTCAAACCCTGGGCCTCCTTCACCTGTGTGGAGCTGGCCCACGTGCAGTGCTGATGCGCGCAAGGAGTGCCATGCCAAGCAGGGGTGTCCCCTGCATAGGGGAGCCCCACGTGCAAGGAGTGTGCCCCATAAGGAGAGCCACCCAGCACGAAAGAAAGTGCAGCCTGCCTAAGAATGGCACTGCTCATGCGGAGAGCTGATGCAACAAGATGACGCAACAAAAAAAAGAAACACAGATTCCCATGCCACTGACAACAACAGAAGCGGACAAAGAAGAACATGCAGCAAATAGACACAGAGAACAGACAACTGGGGCAGTGGGGGGAGAAGGGGAGAGAAATAAAGAAAATAAATAAATCTTAAAAAAAAAAGATGTGTAGGGAAGCTGATGTGGCTCAAGCAATTGAGCTCCCACCTACCACATGGGAGGTCCATGGTTCAGTTCCTGGTGCCTCCTAAAGAAGACAGTGAGCTGGTGCAACAGGCAGGTGTGGCAAGCTGACACAACAAGATGATGCAGCAAGAGACACAAGAATTAAAAAACACAATGAGGGACACAACAAAAAAGCAGGGAGTGGAGGTTCCTGGTAGGATGAGCAAGACGATGAGTTGACACATGGGCAAGCGCAGCAAGCTGATGCAACAAGATGATGCAATAAGAGACACAAGAAGAAAAAAACATAATGAGAGATACAACAAAAGGAGAACGGAGGTGGCTCAAGTGATTAGGCACCTCTCTCCACATCAGAGGTCCCAGGTTTAGTTCCCAGTGCCTCCAAAAGAAACAAGGAAGATGAACAGACACAGTAAGTATGAAACATGAGGGGGTAGGGAGGAATAAATAAATCTAAAAAAAAAAAAGACATGCTGTGTAAAATATATACTTGATTTCAAAATTTTAGGGGGAAATGTAAATATCTCATTAACATTGTATTGGTTACTTATTAAAATAACCTTCGGGATATGTTGGGTTAAATAAAATATTAAAATTACTAGGGGATCGGGGGCAAGATGGCGGCTGAGTGAACTTCCCTGTTAGGGTCTCCTGCAGGGAATCGGCTGGGTGGCGTTGGAGACTCTTTGGGACCGGGTTGTTTTGGGATTTTTGCTGGTCTGGAGGTGTCTGGACATCGATTTGGAGGGAAGGTAACAGAGAGGATCCATCTGTGAAATATACACAGAGATCCCGGCTATGTGTGGAGGATTCCCTCCTTGGGTAGGCGGAGCCGAGGCATCTAGCTCCGCAGTGGGGGGGGGGGAGCCGCCGCGGCGGCGGATGGAGCTGGGCGGAGCCGGGCCAGGCCGCAGCGGAGGGCAGAGCCGGGCGGAGCCGGCCGAGCCCGGCAGCGGGGTTTCTGTTCTTTGTTTTTTTTTTTTTTTGGAGCCTCTGCAGCACTGGGGAGTTCATGGGCCCTGGGCGGCCTATTGGGGGGTTGGTGGGAAAAGGGAGGTGCTTGCAGACCCATTTGGGCAGACATACAGGGGTTTTAGGGCAAAGCGGGGGGAATTTGTGATTGCGGACACAAACAATAGCGTTTCTGCCTAGAGCCACGCCCCTCCCCCCCAAGCCCGGCTGCTGACCTACAGCAATCTCAAAGTGATAGCAACAAAGAGACGCTACCAGGGTCTCACGGGGTGGCAGATGTTTGGAAGCTAATTAGGGGAATATTTTGCGAAGCATGGGAATTTTGGGTTTGGACTCTGTTATTAGCGTTTCTGGCTGGAGCCCCTCCCCCAGACCTGGATATTTGATCTCAGTCATTAAATTGGCTGCAGCCTAGAGGAGCCCCCAGGTGGACATTCCCGGGGACCACAGGGTGGGAGGGTTCCTGAAGTCAATTGGTGATATATCCACACAATAGACCCTAGTAAGTGAGTGAATTGTAGGACACAGAACACAGGATAGAGCTTGTGGATGAGACCTCACCCATAGGGCTGGCACCCAGCTGCAGGGATCCCTGAAGGCTGTGATGCACTGTGGTGCTCCCAGGATTCCTGTTAACTGGACTCGAGGTTGCCAGGTCTGAGTTCCCTGGACTCTGGCGGCCCACACGCCAGAGACTCACACCTCTTGAGGCCTCAAGACCTCAGACTGTCCATCCCTGAATCCACCACGCCCTGAGGTTCATCTGAGGCCCTTGAATATCCTAGCCCTCAATGTTTGCATTTTTTCTTCTTTATTTTATTTTGTTTTGCTCTTATTTTTATTCTATTTCTATTTTTTTATTCCAGTTTTTTAATGTTCTGATTCCTGGCATTGCATTATCCCCTAGTCTTTTCTCCCAGCGTATCCCCCAAAGTCTCTTTTTCTTTTCTTTTCTTTTTTTAATCCTCTCTTTCTTGTCCCCGATCTTCTTCTTATTCTATTTTATCTTAACAATACAACAGGTCCTGCAGGAAACACCTCACATTTGCTGGGTTTCCTCATCCTCCACTGCCTCATTTCTCTGTGAATAGATTTAGGCTATCTACACTATCCCCTTTCCCCTACAACTTGATATCCTCCACCATCTGCTATCTCTCCTACATTCCACCTCCCTTTCTTTGATCCACTAAGTGTCTAACTCTTAATTTCTAATACCTTTGTTTAGTTTTCCATCTGGTATCTGCCCTTGAAACTATTACCTTTCTTTTCTCTTTCCCTCTCTCACGAAAACAATAGCTTCTTAGTACGTACCATATCCCTCCCATATTCAGTCGTCTACCTCATTATAGGTACTTTCCTACTACTATAACTCTACACAATTTACATGATCTAACCTCCATCCTCCCAGAACTCATATTGATGCTTTGTTAACATATATCACAAATACTACTTTACACTTTTTCCTTCCTTACACAAATGCCTTTCCCCAGCACTAATACTTTCCTTTAAAGTGAACTTAACCAGCAATAAGAAATTGGAATAGGAAGAACAAAGTGACAAAGAGAAGATGTAACACTTACGCAAAAACAACAGCTAATTAATCTCCAAGACTAGACAAAGAAGCTATGGAACTGATTAAACCCGTCAAGGAAAAATGATGACAAGACAGCAACAAAAATCTACAAACCAAACCAGTAATCAGGAAAACATGGCTGAATCCAATCAACAAACTAAAAATCAGGAAGGGGAGCAGAACTTCGCACAAGCAATGAAAGATCTCAGAACATTTATCACCGACAAATTTGATGAAGTAATGAAGGAGGTTAACAACATGAAGACAACACTTGGAGGAGAAATTGCAGACCTGTGCAAAAAAATAACAGATATGATGGAAATGAACACCACAATTCAAGAAATCAAAAATACACTTGCAGCAAATATCAGCAGACTAGAAGAGGCAGAGCAGAGAATTAGTGATGTGGAAGACAGTGCATTGGAAATCAAACAGATAGTAGAAGTGGTCAATAAAAAGGTAGAAAAAATCCAGATAGGACTTAGGGACCTGAATGATAATGCAAAATACTCAAACATACATATTATAGGCATTCCAGAAGGAGAAGAGAAGGGAAAGGGGTCAGAAGGAGTGTTGCAGGAAATAATGACTGAAAACTTCCCAAATCTACTGAAAGAGACAGATGTACATATCCAAGAAGCACAGTGCACTCCACTGGTCATAAATCCCAACAGGCCCACCCCAAAACATATACCTGTCAAATTATCCAATGCTCAAGACAAAGAGAAAATTCTAAAAGCAGCAAGAGAAAAGAAAACCATCACATACAAGGGAAGCTCCATAAGATTAAGTGCTGATTTCTCATCTGAAACGATGGAGGCAAGAAGGCAGTGGTATGATATACTCATGGTACTAAAGGAAAAAAATTTCCAACCAAGAATACTCTATCCAGCTAAACTAGCATTCAAAAATGATGGAGAGTTCAAAATATTCACAGATAAACAGAAACTGAAAGAGTATATCAACAAGAAACCTCCCCTTCAAGAAATTCTTAAGGGAGTTCTGCAGGAAGAAAGGAAAAAACAGGACAGTCAGAGATGGAGGAGAGTGTAAGAGCAACAAAAAAGACAAAAATAGAAGGGGAAAATATAATAATACAAACAGAATATAACAAACACAAATCCAACCAAAATATGGCTACCACAAATAATTCTATGAACGTAATAACACTGAATGTCAATAGATTAAACTCACCTATCAAAAGATTCAGACTGGGACACTGAATAAGGAAATATGACCCATCTATATGTTGTCTACAAGAGACACATCTTAGACCCAGAGACGCATGGAGATTGAAAATGAATGGCTGGAAAACAATCATACAAGCAAACAACAACTAAAAAAAGGCAGGAGTAGCTATATTAATATCAGACAAAAGAGACTTTAAATGCGAAACAATTGTGAGAGACAAAGAAGGATACTACATTTTAGTGAAAGGGACAATCTGTCAAGAAGATCGAACGATCATAAATATTTATGCTCCTAACAAGGGTGCCTCTAAATACGTGAGACAAACGCTGGAAAAACTAAGTGAAAAAATAGATGCATCTACAATTATAGTGGGGGATTTTAATAACACCACTATCAACTCTGGACAGAACATCTCAAAAGAGAATCACTAAAGAAACAAAACATTTGAACAGTATATTAGAAGAGCTGGATCTAATAGACGTATATAGATCATTACACCCAAACACAGCAGGATATACATTTTTCTCAAGCGCACATGGAACATTCTCCAAGATAGGCCATATGCTAGGCCACAAAGAAAGGCTTAATGAATTCAGAAAGATCGAAATCATACAAAACAATATCTCTGACCACAGTGGAGTGAAGCTGGAAATTCGCAAGGGATGGAGGCCCAGACTTCACACCACAATTTGGAAATTAAACAGCACACTCTTAGAAAAACAGTGGGTCGAAGAGGAAATCTCAAAAGAAATCAATGACTACCTTGAAACAAACGATAATGATAACACAACATACCAAAATTTATGGGATGCAGCAAAAGCAGTACTGAGACAGAAATTTATAGCCATAAATTCACATATCAAAAAAGAAGAAAGAGCAAAAATTGAAGAACTAACTGCACTTTTGACGGAATTAGAAAAACAACAACAAAGTAACCCAACAGGAAGAAGAAGAAAGGAAATAACAAAGATAAGAGCAGAACAAAATGAAATAGAAAATAAGAAAGCACTTGAAAAAATAAACAAGACCAAGAGCTGGTTTTTTGAGAAGATCAACAAAATTGACAAACCTTTAGCGAGACTAACAAAGAAAAAAAGAGAAAAGATGCAAATACACAAAATAAGAAATGAGAAAGGTGATATCACCACTGACCCCACAGAAATAAAGACTATCATAAGAGGATACTTTGAAAAACTATATTCCAACAAAAATGACAATTTAGAGGAAATGGACAAATTCCTAGAAACACATAAGCAGCCCATGTTGACGAAAGAAGAAATTGATGATCTTAACAAACCAATCACAAGCAAAGAGATAGAATCAGTCATTAAAAATCTCCCAACTAAGAAGAGCCCAGGGCCAGAAGGCTTCACAGGTGAATTCTACAAAACATTCCGGAAAGAACTAACACCAATCCTGTTGAAACTATTCCAAAAAATCGAAACAGAAGGAACATTGCCAAACTCCTTCTATGATGCCAACATTATCCTAGTACCAAAGCCAAACAAAGACACCACAAGAAAGGAAAATTACAGACCAATTTCTCTAATGAACCTAGACACAAAAATACTTAACAAAATACTTGCTAATCGTATTCAACAACACATTAAACAAATTATACACCATGACCAAGTGGGATTTATTCCAGGTATGCAAGGATGGTTCAACATAAGAAAATCAATCAATGTGATACACCATATAAACAGATTGAAGGAAAAAAATCACATGATTATATCTATAGATGCAGAAAAGGCATTTGACAAAATACAGCACCCCTTCTTGATAAAAACACTCCAAAAGATCGGAATACAAGAAAACTTTTTGAACATGATAAAGAGTATATATGAAAAACCTACAGCCAACATTGTTTACAATGGCGAAATCTTGAAATCCTTCCCTCTAAACTCAGGAACAAGACAAGGATGCCCATTGTCTCCGTTCCTATTTAACATTGTCTTGGAAGTACTTGCTCGACCACTGAGGCAAGAACCAGATATAAAAGGCATTCAAATGGGAAGAGAAGAAGTCAAAATTTCATTATTTGCAGATGACATGATCCTATACATAGAAAACCCTGAGAGATCTACAACAAAGCTTCTAGAACTCATAAATGAGTTCAGCAAAGTCGCAGGTTATAAGATCAATGCGCAAAAATCAGTAGCATTTCTGTACACCAATAATGAGCAAGATCAGGAGGAAATCAAGAAACAAATACCATTCACAATAGTAAATAAAAAAATCAAATATTTAGGAATAAATTTAACTAAAGAGGTAAAAAACTTATACACCGAGAACTATACAAGACTGTTCAAGGAAATCAAAGAAGACCTAAATAAATGGAAGAATATTCCTTGTTCATGGATAGGAAGACTGAATATTATTAAGATGTCTATCCTACCAAAACTGATCTACACATTCAATGCAATCCCAATAAAAATCAACACAGCCTTCTTTAAGGAACTAGAAAAACTAACTATGAAATTTATTTGGAAAGGAAAGAGGCCCCGAATAGCCAAAGACATATTGAAAAAGAAAAACGAAATAGGAGGAATCACACTTCCTGACTTCAAAGCATACTACAAAGCTACAGTAGTGAAAACAGCATGGTATTGGCATAAGGAGAGACACACAGACCAATGGAATCGAATTGAAAGTTCAGATATAGAACCTCATGTATATAGCCATATAATATTCGATAAAGCCATCAAACCCTCTCAACTGGGAGAGAATGGCCTATTCAACAAATGGTGCCTGGAGAACTGGATAGCCATATGTAGAAGAATGCAAGAGGATTACCATCTCACACCTTATACAAAGATCAACTCAAGATGGATCAAAGACCTAAATATAAGAGCCAAGACCATAAAGATCTTGGAAAGCAGTGTAGGGAAACATCTACAGGACCTTGTAATAGGAAATGGCTTCATGAATATCACACCAATAGCACGAGCAGCAAAAGAACAAATAGATAAATGGGACTTCCTCAAAATTAAAGCCTTCTGCACCTCAAAGGAGTTTGTCAAGAAAGTAAAAAGGGAACCCACACAATGGGAGAAAATATTTGGCAACCATATATCTGATAAGAGACTTATAACTTGCGTATATAAAGAACTCATATATATTGAAAACAAAAAGATAAACAACCCATTTAAAAAATGGGAAAAAGATTTAAACAGACACTTCTCCAAAGAAGAAATACAAATGGCTAAAAAGCACATGAAAAAATGCTCCAAATCTCTAGCTATCAGGGAAATGCAAATCAAAACTACAATGAGATACCATCTTACTCCCATAAGATTGGCAACTATGAAAAAAAACAGAAGAATACAAGTGCTGGAGAGGATGTGAAGGAAGGGGAACACTCATCCACTACTGGTGGGAATGCAGAAGGATCCAACCATTCTGGAGGACAGTTTGGCAGTTTCTCAAAAAACTAACCATAGATTTGCCATATGACCCAGCAATACCACTGCTGGGTATATACCCATCAGAACTGAAAACAAGGACACAAACCGATATATGTACACCAATGTTCATAGCAGCATTGTTCACTATCGCCAAAAGTTGGAATCAATCCAAATGCCCATCAACAGACGAGTGGATCAATAATAAGTGGTATATACACACAATGGAATACTACTCGGCTATAAGAACAAATACACTACAATCACACGTGATAACATGGATGAACCTTGAGAATCTTATGTTGAGTAAACCAACCCAGGCATTGAAGGACAAATACTACATGACCTCAATGATATGAAATAAGCAAATTGCCTCAGAGAGCTAGAGTCTGGAAAAGAGGCTTACAGGAAATCGGGGGGTGGAGGAAGGATGTGAGTTAACGTCTGCAGTTGGAATCTGTGATGAGCTGGTGGTAAGTATGAGCACAAAGAAGGGAGAAAATGGAGGCAAGGGGTTGCCTTTGGGTGGGGCTTTGTGGGTTTGAGGGGGGCTGGGGATGGGAAGAGGGGTAATATTGTCCAAAAATTGGGGGAAGAGAGGGGCAACATACGAACATGGGAGAGTGTCAGGTGTCCGTTGAGAACAAAATGTTGAGAAAATCGTATCAAAGTATAAGTAGGAGGGTCACCTGGTTAGGATGCTCAGGGGGTATGGTCTGATGCGGGACGGACTCCGGGGGAATAGCTGAAGGCTCATTTTGCCACGGTGGGTTGTACCATTGGGAAGAGACCCAAGAAGTGAGAGTTGGGGTGGACCCACATCCTGGGGAGGACTAATGCCGTCAAATAGAGAGAACTGTATCTCTCGTGAGAAAGGATGGCTCCCAGGGCATTAGGGCAGTTGAGAAAGTCAGGCCTTGAATACTGCTGCAAGTATCTCTGGACATGGCTTCTT
The DNA here is from genome assembly GCF_030445035.2 of Dasypus novemcinctus. Taxonomy (NCBI): domain Eukaryota; kingdom Metazoa; phylum Chordata; class Mammalia; order Cingulata; family Dasypodidae; genus Dasypus; species Dasypus novemcinctus. Next base: position 27,260,111 of record NC_080698.1, read on the forward strand.
GGGAAATGGAGATTGGCTGGTGTTGTGGGCCCCAAGGGGAGGGGAAAATGGATGTGGAATGGATGGAACCAAGGTAAATATGGGGGCAAGAGAGGAGTTCTGTGAGAGTACACGAGGATGAATATAAAACATGTAATATTACACCAGAAACATATAGGGGACGACAGACTAATAATGTAAACCATAAGGCAAAACATAGGATAATTAAAAAATTTAGAAAACTGTACAATCTAAAGTATGGACCACATAGTAAGCACAGATGTCACCTTGTTTGAAAGCTATTGTCTCGGAATCTGTACATCAGTTTCAGGAAATATGATATGAATAAGCTAAAAGATTATCGCTGTGGAAGGGAAAAGGTTTTATGGTGGATCTGGGGAAGTACTGTATATTGTATATATGAATTTCGGTGATCTAAGACTCTTGTGAAGCTGACATTATGTTGGGATTCACTTTACAGGAAGTTTTGGATCACAGAGTGGTTCAACAATGGCAGCAGAGGAATACTGATATAGGATGTTATTGACAGGATATATATGGCTGACAGGGAGTTATATAGGGCATATGCCCAGGGTATATAGTAATGTCTAGATATACTCATAGTGGAAACAATTAAAAACAACAGCTGGGGGGGTACTGGGCCCCTGGCCGGGGGGTCACTGTCATGGACCCTGGGGGAGCAGCGGCAGTCCCCCAGGTGCAACGGCAAGAACCAGGAAGGAAGGAGGGCCCAACAGTGGGTTCCTGATACTAATGGCAATGCTTTTGAGCCTATACACCTGCAATAAGAACAAGGCCTAGAGTAGCACTGTGCCTGGGAGTTTCCTCCTGACAGCCTTCATGTTACTCAAATGTGGCCACTCTCACAGCCAAACTCAGCATGTAGATGCAGTGCATTCCCCCCAACGTGGGACATGACACCCGGGGATGAGCCTCCCTGGCACCGAGGGATCACTACCACATACCAGCTGAAGATGCAACTAGAAAATGACCTTGAATTAAAGGGTCAATACGGATCAGCAGAATATCCCTGTCTACATATAATAACATGACTTCAAAGTGCTGTTTGACCTAATGTAAGGGGGAAATGGAAAGGAGAAATGAGATTATAAGGCTATGAGTCTCTAAAAAAGAGTCTGGAGGTTGTCAGAAGGAATGCCCTTATGCACAACTGAGCAGAGTCTAAGAGACAGATAAAGTAGATACAACCCCAGGTATTGGTTCTTTTGAGGGATAAAGAGACCCACGGGTTCTATGGTCATGGCAGATGGGGTTCACTGCCATGGCAGATGGCCCTTCTTTGGAGCTGGTGTTTCTGCATGATGGAATTGGACTCGGAGGGGATCTCTTCTCACAAGACTTGCATGCTACTTTATTGGAATTGTAGTTGGTGCTGGGGTTTAAGATATATTTAGGGGATTTGAATCTCTGGACTGATAATAAGACACCCAGGCCCAGAGGCTCAACAGACTTCAGCTCCTACACTTTGATTTATTGGACTGGCCCCACTCAGCTAACATGGAGTTGAAGAAGGTCAACCACCACACCATGGAGCCTAGAGTGTCTACAACTGAAAGCAGGAGGAGTGCATCCAGTATCCATGTGGAATCTAAGCCCCCACTTGACATAGATGTGCAATGGACACAACCAATCCAATGTCCACAGAGAAAATGTGGAATGGGTGTGGGAAAGGTAGCCATGGTGGCTGCTGGGTTTGGGGAATGGGAGGAAGAGATGAGATGTGGAGGCGTTTACGGGACGTGGAGTTGTCCTGGGTGGTGCTTCACGGACAATTACGGGACATTGTAGATCCCCCCAGGGCCCACTGGATGGAACGTGGGAGAGTGTGGGCTATGATGTGGACCATTGACTACGGGGTGCAGTGATGTTCAGAGATGTACTTACTGGGTGCAATGGATGTCTCACGATGATGGGAGAGAGTGTTGCTGTGGGGGGGAGTGAGGGGTGGGGGCGGTGGGGTTGATTGGGACCTCATATTTTTTTAATGAAATTTTTAAAAATAAATAATTTTGATAAAAAAAAATAAAAGCAAAAAAAATTACTAGAATATTAAAATTTCATCTGTGGTTCACATTATATTTCCATTGGGCAGGCTTATTTAGCATTTAATTTAATTTATTTTTTTTTAAGATTTTTATTTTTTATTTCTTTCTCTCCCCTTTTCCCCCCACCCCCCATTGTCTGCTCTCTCTGTCCATTTGCTGTGTTCTTCTGTCTGCTTGAATTCTTGTCAGCAGCACAGGGAATCCGTGTCTCTTTTTGTTGTGTCATCTTGCTGCGTCAGCTCTCCGTGTATGCAGTACCACTCCTGGGCAGGCTGCACTTTTTTCATGCGGGGCGACTCTCCTTATAGGGTGCACTCCTTGTGCGTGGGGCTCCCCTATGTGGGGGGACACCCCTGCGTGGCACGGCACTCCTCACGTGCATCAGCACTGTGCATGGGCCAGCTCACCACATGGGTCAGGAGGTCCTGGGTTTGAACCCTGGACCTCCTATATGGTAAGCAGATGCTTTATCCATTGAGCCAAATCTGCTTCCCTTATTTAACATTTTAAAGGTTCTTCATAAAGGACATCATCAAACTGAAAAATATCCAGAGAATAACTCATTTTTTTCTTTTAACCACATACTTTGAACATCTTTTTATTACAATATAAAGAAAAGAGATCTCATTGTTTTAATGGTTGCTTGGTGTGGTGGTTTGAAGCTGTAAGAACCCCAGAAATCATATTCTTAAATTTAATCCATTCCTGTGGGTGTGAACTCATGTAAGAAAGACCTTTTAATGAGGTTACTTCAGTTAAGGTGTATGTGGCCCAGCCCAAGCAGGATGGGTCTTAATCCTATTATTGGAGTCCTTTATAAGCAGAGTGAATTCAGACAGTGAGAGAGAGAAGAAGACCCATGGAATAGGGAGCTGAACGCAGCAAAACCTGTACGAGAAGTTGTATTAGTCATCCCAAAGGGGTGGCTGATGCAAAGTACCAAAAATCTGTTGGCTTTTATAAAAGGATATTTATTTGTGGTAGAAGCTTCCGCTTACAAAGGTCCTAAAGTGTCCATCTGAAAGTAGTGTAAGAGGTACTTTCTCACTCAAAGCCATTTGCCATGTGTTGCAGCAAAATGGCGGGCGATGTCTGCAAGGGTTCAGCCTTCCTCCTTCCTCTTAAGACTCCATGGTCCCAGCTTCCTCCAGTCTCAGCTGTAGGCTGGCATAGGGCTTGTCTCTCTTCCTGAGGTTCACTTCTTTCTGGGCTCAGTTGCTCTGCTCTCTTCCTAAGGTCATTTGTAAACTATTAGGCTCATCTATCTTCCCGGGACTGCAGGATCCTCTGTGTATCTTCTCTGTGTATCTACTTCTCTTGCCTTCTTGACTGATTATCCCTTTATATATACCACCAAGGGGGTGGTGAATGACACACCTTAATGTCATTGTTGGATTAAAGCCCTAATCTTAACATGATTTAATCAAAGGAATCTCAGCTGTATCTAATATTAATACAGTCAAAGGGTTATCACACCCAAAGAAAGAGATCAGTTTACGAACATAGTCAATATCTCTTTTTAGAATTCATAAATAATATCAAGCTGCCAAAGAAGGGAAAGAGTAGGAGATGCTGTCCTGTGTCATGTGCCTTGCCATGTGGCAGAGGAGCTAAGGATCTCCAGCAGCCAGCCCCAGAATGCCACAGTTTTGGGGGAGAAAGCATCATCTTGATGATGTCTTGATTTGGACTTTCTTTTAGCCTAAACCTTAAGGGGAGCAGGTGTAGCTCAAGTAGTTGAGCACCTGCTTCCCATGTGTGAAGTCCTGAGTTCAATCTCCAGTACCTCCTAAACAAATAAACCAAAAAAACCTTAAACTAATACATTCCCATTGTTTGAGTCAACCCATTTCTAGGACACTGAAACACTTGGTATTCCATTTATGATGTGCTGATTTATTTAGCCATTCTCTTATTGAAGAGATGTGATGTGAGGGCGTTTTTGGGATTTCGAGTTGTCCTTAATGATATTGCAGGGTCAGATGCTGGATTTTATATATCCTGCCATAACCCACTAAATATACTGGAGGAGAGTGCAAACTACAGGGTAAACTATTATCTGTGTAGTGCAGCAGTGCCCCAAAATGTGTTCACCAAGTGCAATGAGTGTGCCACAATGATGGAGGAGGTTGTTGGTGTGGGAGGAGTGGGGTGTAGAAGTGGGGGTATACAGGAACCTCTTATATTTTTTAATGTAACATTTTTTTGTGTGATGTATATATCTTCAAAAAATACAATTTACAAAAATGTGGTGGGGGGTGGGGAGAGGGTTATATGGGAACCTCTTATGTTTTTTGTTTTTTTACGTTTTTTAGTGTGACATTCCTTGTGATCTATTAACTTTAATTTAAAAAAATATGTCAGCTTAAAAAAAAAGACCCATGAAGAGATTATTTTTAGAAAAATGGGAATACCTGCTGCATAGGCACCAGCAGCTGTCCACAGTGGGGTGTGGATAGCCCCTACTTAAAGTTTGCTGTGGGCAGTAGGTGGGTCAGCACAAGAGGCACCCTCTGCATGGGCCTCAATGCAGGGGTACTCACCAAAGGTTTTCATCATTGTTGCTATGGTTATTTTCTGACTGGGAGTATGGAGGTCAGGTTCTATGTGAATGAAATGTACTAAACTATGAGGGATATGATTACCATGGGGGTGGGTTTGCTCTCTGGATTCTGGAATCATGGCCCAGGGCAATACTCCCTAACCCCAGAAGTTTGGCACTAACTTCTAGAGCTCAAAGTCTAAAAGATACTACAGGTTAAAAAGGTAAGCTGGTTAACCTACAATCTGATTTATTGGACTTACCACACTCAGCTAAGATGGAGGTGAAGAAGGACAACCACCACACCATGGAGCCTAGAGTGATTACAACTGAAAATGGGAGGATTGCATCCAGCATCCAGGTGGAATCTGAGCCTCCTCTTGACATAAAGGTGCAATGGACACAACCAATCCAGTGTCCACATAGAAGAGGTGGCATTGGATTGGGAAAAGTGGACATAATGGACAAAGGGTATGGGGAAAGGCAGGAAGAGATGAGAGGTGGAGGCGTCTTCGGGACATGGAGCTGCCCTGGATGGTGCTTCAGAGGTAATCACCGGACATTGTAAATCCTCACAGGGCCTACATGATGGAATAGAGGAGAGTATGGGCCATGATGTGAACCAATGTATATGAGGTGCAGAGGTGCCCAAAGATGTACTTACCAAATCCAATGGATGTGTCATGATGATGGGAACGAGTGTTGTTGGGGGGGGGGGAGAGGGGGGGGTGGGGGGGGTGGGGTTGAATGGGACCTCACATATATATTTTTAATGTAATATTATTACAAAGTCAATAAAAAAAAAAAAAATTAAAAAAAAAAAAAGGTAAGCTGGTTAAAAGTGTTTAAATTTGGGTATGAAAGCCCATTTAGTGGATTAAACAGGAATTAAAAGGAATGATTACACCAACGGCTTCTTTCTTTTTCTTTTTTTTTTTAACTTTTTAAAAAAGATTTATTTATTTATTTATTTCTCTCCCCACCCTGGTTGTCTATTCTCTGTGTCTATTTGCTGTGTGTTCTTTGTCCGCTTCTGTTGTTGTCAGCGGCACAGGAATCTGTGGTTTCTTTTTGCTGTGTCATCTCGTTGCATCATCTCTCCGTGTGTGCGGCACCATTCTTGGGCAGGCTGCACTTTCTTTTGCGCTGGGCAGCTCTCCTTACGGGGTGCACTCCTTGCGCGTGGGGCTCCTCCACGCGGGGGACACCCCTGCGTGGCAGGGCACTCCTTGCGCACATCAGCGCTGCGCATGGGCCAGCTCCACACAGATCAAGGAGGCCTGGGATTTGAACCGCAGACCTCCCATGTGGTAGACGGACACCCTAACCACTGGGCCAAGTCCGCTTCCCTCAACAGCTCCTTTCTGTGTGTTGTCATAGCTCTGAGTTGAAGCTGTCCCTGCACACTGACCAGGAATGGTGACATGCCTACCTGCCTGCCCCTCCCTCCCCCTCCACCCCCACATCTCAAGAGTCGACTCCTTGAGGGGAGGGACCAGGTCTTGGTAGATGACATTTATTCAGCAAAAACTCATTCTTTCCTATTCCCTTAACTTCCCTGAGAAGAATATACTTCCCTGGGCTTGGTTATGTGACTGGCTTTGGCCAGTGAGATGTTAGTAAACATAAGAGCAAAGAAACGGGATTGGACTTGTTCTCTTGCACTTCTGCCATTGCCAGAACACACCCTTGGTAGTCCAATAATCTCAAAATAATAGGAAACACATTGAGCAGAAGTGCCTCAGCCAACCCATTGCACACAGATCGAAGCAAAACTGCTCCAGCCTATGTAAGTATGCATTAGAAATAAATGCTTATTCTTTCATGCTACTGATTGGGAAGAAGGAGTTGTTACACAGCGTTATGAGAGTTACACTGACTGAAACAGTTTTATTTGTCTTTATATCTCCAGGGCTACATTAGTATCTACATTAAATAAACTGTCAATAAATATTCTATTTAACTGAAATTGGGTTAAATTGAATACGTTGATAATAAATTTGCCTTTATATGTCCTAGAGAGTATCATATGATTTCTTTCTTGCCCTCTAAAACTTCTGAAATTAAATTTGGTCCATGAGGAGTTAGTAATTGGAATATAGGTCACCAGAAAATAGAATGAGGGTAGACAATGGAAAATTGAGGGTTAATTTGTACAGAACTGGTAAAAAGGTTGTAAATCTTTGGAAATGAAAAGAAATTGTGAAAGCACATCAGTGTTTGTAACTAGCAGAGTTATTATATGGGTATGACAGTAGTTGAAAGGGAAAGTCTGAAGACATGTATACTACTAGAAGGAAAGATTAAAAATGTAACATGGGACTGTGTAACAGTGAAATCTTGTGTGAAATATGAATATGGGTAATATTACATATATAAGACTGTTATTACAAAATATAAATACAAATAAACTGGAGAGTCAGAAACAGAATAGCAGTTATATAAGTCAAGGGAAGCCTAGAATAATTGAGAGGTGATGCGTTTTTTAAAATTATTGGAATAATGAAAATATTTAATAATGACTGAAGCAATGAATGTATAACTATGTGATTATACCATTGATAGTACACTTTGGGTAGATTTAGGCTTTATTAATATGTATCAATAAAATTGATTCATTAAAAAATGGTCCATGAAGAGCAAGCTCACACACATCCTTTCCTGATCCTGGAGAGGCTAGTGGTCAGTCATTTCATGACCACCCTTGAAGTATATAGTCCTCTGGTTTATCACTGACTTGAGACTATTTCTTTAAAAGGTCTATTGCTCATGTATCTGGAAAGATAGATGTCCTTAGATATGCTTTAAAAATATCTGCCGGTTGGGGTTTTAGATTATTTTAATATTTCATAATTTTTCTTATCCTCTATTTTTTTCTATAATGATCCTGGAATTCAAATACGCACACACATCCCAATAAATGGGTTTATGATGAATATGGGGGGTTTATATTAAAGACTTGTTCCTTGCCTCAACTTACCTAGAGAAAAACTGGCAGTTAAGGGAATGGAGTATGTCATAGTGATAGAAACATAAATGGTTCATATTGGTTTCTTCTACAAAAGAAAAAAACTAAGGCTATAATTTCATGACATCATTCTTTTTTAAAAAAATAATTTTTGTGATATAAATGTATCAAATCATAGTGAAAAAATCATGAACACAGAAAAGCATAATTTAGAAGTAGAAGCACTCCCATAATTTGAATTTCCCCCACATCCTCATAAATTTTTAACATTATGAGTTACAGCTTTACAAATTATATATGTGTGTATGTGTGTTTGTGTATATATATATATATATATATATATAGTCATACACAGTCTGTTTTACACATTTTTTCACTAAATCTATTATGGACTTCTTTCCATAGCAATATATTTATGGATATTTCATTTGAATATATTTTTATATACTTTTTAAATCCAATTTCTATTGATTTAGGTTGGGATTTTTTTTTTCTTTATAAAACTGCCATGGGAATTAATGAACTCTACATCTAGTGGCAGTTGCTCAATTATTTCCCTAGGATAAATTTCTAGCAGTAGCATTCTCGAGTGAAAGAGCAGAAATGATAAAATTTAGATTCAGACAGTTTTTTGCCTGTAAACTTTTTGTTATACTCTTAATTACAAGTTCCTAGTTTAGGGACCATTTCATTTTGTTTTAATTCACTCTGTTTGGTTATGGACAAGAACCATCTCTTGTGGGTTCCCCTTATCCCACACACACATTTTTCAGCTCTTTAACAAGTTTAAGCTAAAAGATAATTCAAGCTTGAATTCTTTAGAAACAGATTGGGTATCCTTGGGAAATAATGTAATCGAAATAACCACAAGCTTCTATGATTCTTGTGCCAGAACCTCATATAATTAGTAAATCCAACTTGCTATCTATTTTAGTTAGACTGCAACCTAAGTGTAAGAATTTCCTCACAACTAGCTCTGTGGGCAAGCAAGCACTGACTAGTTTGTCCAATAAAGTTCTCTTACCCTGGACCATACAAAACAAAACTAGGAAGTAGGGTCCCAGGATGGTTCTCACTGTTGAATCTGTGAATACTAAAGACTCTTTAGCACAAGAGACAGCTCACTGGATCACACACTGATAGTTTCAACCTACTTGCCAAGTGGGTGGGGCTTGGTAACTACTCAAAGAATGTTATATTGAAATGAATTGGGAGAGATAATCATCAACTTGCTTTACCATTGTGATTGTAGGACCAGAACCAACATGTAAGAAATCCAGTCAAACCACAATTCTAGAAACATTCTTCAAACCTGCCAATGAACAGCTCATGAATTCAAAACTTAAAAGATTAATGATTTATATGATGAAGTTTTTCATGGGGAAAAAATGAAAATGTCACCTACCAAAATTCTGATAGTATTTTTATCATTAATTCATAGTAATTTTAGGCTGCTAATTCTTCAAGAAGTGCCTGAAAATTAATTGGTGCTCTATTACTGTGAATAATTTACTTGGAAGAAATAATTCAACATCACCTACTCAAACTTATACTGGTAGGATAAACACCAGTTTATTGGAAATATAAGAACATTCTGTATTCTGGAAACCTGCATGAGTCCTTCAAATATACACATTTAGGATTTAAAACTCATAGATTAACATGCTCTACTATGTAGTTCTTCATAAGATTAGAATAATGACAAAATGTCACCTACCAGGGCAAAGTGGAAATCTTAGAAGGGCCTAAATTCTGGAGTTTGGAGAGCCCAGAATCTAACTTTACATGGAAAAGCCTAAAGGTGAGAAGCCGATGGGACCTTCCCTCATGGCAAAGCATTTAGGGCAGACTGTGAGCCAAGTGTCTGCCTGCCCCATTGGCCAGAGTGGGCACTGCTGGAGGGAGCCTTGTGTAAATCTTTTAAAAACCCCACTGTTAAGAATCTTAGAGGGGGGAAACGGACTTTGGCCCAGTGGTTAGGGCGTCCGTCTACCATATGGGAGGTCCGCGGTTCAAACCCCGGGCCTCCTTGACCCGTGTGGAGCTGGCCCATGTGCAGCGCTGATGCGCGCAAGGAGTGCCGTGCCACGCAAGGGTGTCCCCCGCGTGGGGGAGCCCCACGCGCAAGGAGTGCGCCTGTGAGGAAAGCCGCCCAGCGTGGAAAGAAAGAGCAGCCTGCCCAGGAGTGGCGCCGCCCACACTTCCGGTGCCGCTGATGACAACAGAAGCGGACAAAGAAACAAGACGCAGCAAATAGACACCAAGAACAGACAACCAGGGGAGGGGGGGAAATTAAATAAATAAATAAATCTAAAAAAAAAAAAAAAAAAAGAATCTTAGAGGGGAAGCAGACTTGGCTCAACAGATAGAGCATCCACCTACTACGTGGGAGATTCACGGTTCAAACCCAAGACCTCCTTGACCCGTGTGGAGCTGGCCCATGTGTGGTGCTGATGTGTGCAAGGAGTGCCGTGCCACGCAGGGGTGTCCCTCCTATAGGGGAGCCCCACACGCAAGGAGTGCGCCCCGTAAGGAGAGCCGCCCAGCGTGAAAGAAAGTTCAGCCTGCCCAGGAGTGGTGCCACACACACACAGAACTGATGCAGCAAGATGGCACAACAAAAAGAGACACAGATTCCTGGTGTTGCTGACAAGAATACAAGCAGACACAGAAGAACGCACAGTGAATGGACACAGAGAACAGACAATCCGGGAAGGGGGGAGGAAAAATTAGAAAAAAAAAAAGATCTTAGAAAGTATTTAAATTGTTAGGATTTAATACAAGAAGGTCCTGGGTAGCCAGGTGTTTTTATAATATCTGCTACTATTTGCTGTACATTTTTGATATTCATTATAAAATGTTTTAAACAGTGAATTTTTATGTTGCCTTTTTATTATTTAATAGAATTTAATAAAATAATCAGTAAAATGCAAAAACAAAACAAAAACCCATCGTAAGGAAGGTGCAGTGGAATGAGGCAGTTTGGGGTGTTCCACCAGAGCAGGTCCGGATGGGGCTCATAAGCCATCAGCCAGAGAATACATTACCTAAGGAACTAGCAGTGAGTCCCCAAAGAACCCATGAAACTGCCCCAAAAGGAAGAAGCCCATTTTTAACTTTATTATTTTTATCTGAGACATTGTAGGTTTACAGAAAAACCATTCAGAAAACACAGTTCCCCTATACACCCCACCCCCACACTTTTCCCAATTATAAACACATTGCGTTAGCATGATACCTTTGTTACAATCGATGAAACAATATTGTTATAATTATGCTAGTAACAATAGTCCATAGTTTACATTAGGGTTCACTGTGTTGTACAGTCCTCTGGGTTTTTTAAAAAAATTTTTTTCTAGTAAGATATATACAGCCTAAAACTACCCCCTATTAACCACATTCAGCATTGCCAATTACATTCACAATGTTGTGCTACCATCACCGCTATCCATTACCAAACCTTTTCCACCACCCCAAACAGAAACTGTACCAATTAAGCATTAACACCCCATTTCCCTCCCCGCACATTGGCCTTTGGTAACCTATACTCTAGTTTCTTACTAGATTTTTTTTTTAGATTTTATGTCACTAATTCAGTGAGACCATATTATCCCCTTATGTTTCCCTCTCCCCATTCCAGCTCTGTGGAGCTCAGAAGCTGCATAAGTAGGTGGAAGAGGAGGCAGAACAAGGAAAGAACAAATTGTTCCTACTTTCCCAGGTAGAGTTAGTTCAGAGCTGCTGGGGGAAAAGCTTTGAATTGCATGAAGAACTAAAGTTTTGGTATTATGCTACATTGGGCATTTTGATACCTGGAAATGAGGATTATTAATACCTAAATGTTCCTGGGTAAGACATGGGGTCTGCTCTAGATCTCAACCTGGGCCAGGGAAGGAAAACAGAGTAGAGAAGATGTGAAGACAGGGATGAGAAAATGAATTTGTCTCCTTCTAACCAAATTCTATTCATTTAATAAGCCCATTTCTCTCCATCATGTGAAAACTGTATCTCAGTTCCTTACATGATATAAGTTGGATTGACACAGCAATCCCATGTGACTTGCTAGTAGGGATCCAAGTGAAGAGCTGGAGAAAGGAAATTTAAAAAAAAAAAACTAAACATAATTAAAAAAAAAAATAAAGAGAAAGAAAAAGATTCAGTGATGTAAGAGAATACTGGTCCATGCAGCAGCAGCACCAGTATCACCTGGCAGACATTAGAAATACAGAATTTCAGGCTGTCCAGAGCTACCGAATGAGAGAATCTATATTTTAACAAGATTGCCAGGTGATTCACATGCGCATATAATAGTACATTGCGACGCATTGATTAGAGAACTCAATGTGCTTTGAATTATCTGCTGGACACTGCGTTCCACACCTTGATCTCAGGGTTGTGGGATGCTGAAGTAGGTGGAGCTTGGAATCATGGGACCTGGGCTCTAGCTGTGTGGCCTTGGGCCAGTCATCTCTAGGACTCGCTCTTCTCCTCTTCATAGTTGTTTAATCTGATGAATTGTAAGGTCCCATTCGGCTCTGACACTCAGAAATTCTAAAACATTTCAGTTGAAGTAGAGGGAAAAATAAAACCCAGCTAAAATTTAATAAACATTGTAGCAAATTCATTGAGCAGTCATTGGGGGCTTTAACACATCACAGTGCAACTGTGATGGAGTGTGTTGTTCAGGCATCCAAGCTGATCCCTGAGTGCTTTGGGTTAGCCCAAATGAAAAGTAATTTCCTGTTTAATAACAATTATCCCTTCTGCAATGAGGAGGAAGCATGTTTGATGAGAAAAGAGGATTATTGCTAAAACAAAATGATATTTAGAGTGGCAGACTGCCAGGATCCTCTGAATCATTTGTATTGGAATGACTAGTAAATTCTTTTTTGGAAAAACATCGATAATTGGGATCATTTTGGTGGGTGAGGACTTTCCATTGAAAAGAGGAATAGCTCTGTTTTCAAAATGAAACAAAATAAACACATACAAACACAAAACAAATTCACCCCTGACCTTCTGAATGCAATCGTATGTGTTGGTGAGGATAAAGGACCATACTGAGAGCTGGCACCTAGGAATTCACATCTCCGGCACATCACTGAGTCACTATGTGACCTTGGCAATGTTCTTTCGGGGCTTCAGTTCTGTTTTGTTGCAAGTGATTGGCTTATGCTAGTCTATCCTCCATGTTAACTGCAGCTCTTTAGTAGATGCTGTCTGGTATTCTGGGTTGAGAAGTACAGCAGGGCCTCAGGCAAGCTCAACGGGAAAGAGTTGATCAATTAGTTATGTCTGTTATGGACAAGGGAATGGGGTGACCATGTAAACCCGTGAATTCCTGGACTAGAGGCTCTCTGAGGACATTTACCATTTTAAATATCATATCCTAGAAACATCTTTAAAGGTTCTTATTATAGAATAAAATTAAGGAGAAATAGACTGATTTCTGGGCTTTGAAATTTTCCTATTTTGGAGTCTTTTAAAAGTTTGTAATGTATGTATATTTTTCTGTTCTTGGTAGTAACATGAAGGGCAAGCACTGAGAAAAAGAAAAATGTGCCTGGATTTAAAAGCAAGTCAGCGTGAGCTACCTGATAGGTTGGAAGTGATTTATGAAATGAGTTTTCTGTTTTGTTAGAAAATAGATTATTGTTCCATTCGGGCACTTTATGTGAAACAGATGACCCAGTCTATAAATCAGGGCACTCTGCTGTAAGGAAGACGACATCTTTGTATAAATTACTGTAGATCCAGGAAGTGAAAGCATGGATTAACAAATTTTTATTGGCTTCTTGGCATGCACATCATTTTATCAATCATCTGTTTGGAGTGAGCTTCCCCCATTCCTGTTCAGGGGATTAGTTTTGAGGAAAGAGTTTAGCGTTCTGTTGGGGGTCTAGTTCCTTGACCTAACAAGCCCCTCCTCTCCTCCAGTCTAATATGGCCAGTGGGAGACATGTGAATCTTCCCCAGGCTTGTTGAGAGAGTAGTAAGTGTGGCATTTGGGTTTCTGTTTCAAGTGTAAATCCTCGAGAGAGAGCTGGATTAAATAGCCTACAGAGTTCGGAGAAAGGATCCACTGATAGCCTTTTTTTCTTTTAGGTCACTGAACTGGGTTGCTGAGCTCCTACTTCAGTAGTCTACTCTCTGCCTCCTCTTTTAAACTGATTTCACTGTTTTCATGTTACTCCCCCATTCTTTGACAGTTTTTGATAGAGTTAGCTAATGATCATTCCCTCTGCTCTTGAAAGCAGTGAGCTTTCCAGTACAAAGCATGTATTTATGATGTATGCAGCCCACTCAGAAATGTTTAGAAAATTAATAGATATAGACAGAAAATAATATAAAAATGGTGGCAAAAATGTTTAAATTTGGTAAATCTGGGTATCCAGGTGGGGGTGTGTGTTAGAATTCTATGCATAATATTTTTATATTAGTTTTGTAACTTTCTTGTAAGTTTAAAGTTATTTCAAAATAAAAATTATGCATTTGGCTCCCTGATTGAGTGTGAGACCATAGCTGGCCACCCAGGCTACAGTAGTGCATAAGATGGGCTCTTACTTTCAAGATTTGCAATCCAGCAAGGGTCTATAAATACATTCAAAATGACATATAATCCAAACATGGGTTCTAGTTGATTTTGGAATTCTTTATTTATTTTAGAAAAAGGTGTCAATAATTTTCTTTATTTTAATTTTATTATCTAAGTTGGTAATATATTCACATGGTTCAAAAATTAAAATTGATCACAAGAAGACTTTTTCTCACCCCTGACCCCATCTACCCATTTTTCCACCTTAAGCCCTCTTAAGGTAATGGCTCATTAATTTCTTGTGTAGCTTCTGGTGCTTACTTTCATGCAGATATAAGCATATATATATATTTATAGTCTCATTTTCCCACTTTTTACATAGAAATTAGGGTACTATATACATTGTTGTACATCTTATCTTTTCAATTAATAGACTTTCTGAAGATCTTTCCATAAGACATGGGGAGTTTCATTTCTTTTTCACAGCTGCGTAATATTGCACCATGGTTCATTTATTCAGTCCTCTCTAGATGGACACTTGGGTTATTTCCAGCCTCTTGCTCATGCACACAACTCTGCAATGAATAATGGGGTATATCCATTATTTTACTTCATGCTCATTTAGGTATAGCTGTAAAACAAATTCCCAGGAGTGAAATTGCATTGTAAAAGAGTAAATGCATTTGTAACTTTGATAGAGATTGCCAATTTGCTCCCCAAAGGATTGCACCATTTTATACTCCCGCCAGCAGTGTATGTGAGAGCCTAATTTCGCTATTTATTGAAGAATATGTTGTAAAATTATTGTATTATGATTTTGCCAATTTGATGAAAAATTATATTCCTCTATCGTTTTGACTTGCACTTTTCTTATTAGAAGTGAGTTTTCATATGGTTAAAAGCTATTTCTATTTCTTTCTCTGTGTCCTGTCAATGTTTCCTGCTCATATATCTACTGCTTTGCTAATCTTTTTTTTTTCTTCATGATTTCTAGGAGGAGACTTTAGTCTTATTCATGAACAGTTATTCTAAGGATCTTAGATAAATCTTCTTGATATGTGCACTCATTTAATTCTTACAGAAAGTCTGGGAGTAGGGTATTGCCACTCGGATTTAAAGATGAAGAAATTTAGGCACAGAGTAGTTAAGTAACTGATTGAAGTCTGCACAACCAGGAAGAAACAAAATTTATGTTCAGATCCAGGTTTGCCTTTCTCCTAAAGTCTGTCCTCTTAATGACCCGGTCTCACAGTTTAGCTTAGGCAGAGACCAAAGTTCACTAATTCAAACTGGATTCCATTTCCCAAGCATACAACAGATGACAGGAGAGGGTACTGCTGAGCTCATGCTGGTGGCCTGTGGAAGCCCAGCTGGGATTAGAAACATGCCATGCCTAATCCACCAAGTGAGCAATCCCCAGGGAGACTGATTGCACAGGCCCCAGGGAAGCCAAGAGGAAGCTGAAATGACAAGTGGGTGAAATTACACAGGAAAAGGATCCCATCGAGCCAGGCTTCAAAGAGCGTGTGTGGCCGCTGTGAACCAAGCACATAAACCAAACTTCACCCAGAGTGGCTTCCCATGAGGGGCCAGCAGCTTTGAAATGTTACAGCTCCCAGTGCCCACCTTGCCTTAAAGCCTTGACGGAAACCTGGGAGCTAGGAAAGCTTGGCCCATTTCCACGAAGCTCGGGAGTTCTTGGGAAGGTTAGCTTCGCTTCCCAAGTGTCCTCTCTGTTTAAAATCGTTCATGCCGTGGATGAAAAATAGAATTGGCCCCCAAAGAGAAAAATAGATAAAAGTGTGGTTCATTTATGGCATTTGACAAATCTGCAAGAGCTTATGCAAGTGCATTACCAATTGATTAAAACCCGGGGTTCTTTCCTCTGGGAGCAGGTGTGTTAGAACATTACATTACTAGCTGAATAAGGTAATCACTGCAGTTTTTCTGCCAGTGTAAAAATATAGCCGAGATGCCCTTTTTCACTCTATTTACCAATTACGTTCTAAAAGCCATCTTCCTTACAGCAAGTTTCCCTGTTTTCTTTCACTTTAGTTTATTGTGATGCAGTAAAAGATGAATCCAGTGGATTTTAATTAAAGCTACAGTCATGGTTTCAGGGAAGGGAGCAGGTGTGTGCAAGGAGAGATTCCGGAAGTGTCTCCTGGTGTACACTCTCAGAGGTGGGTGAGACTGATGGCTGACATGTAGCAGGGGAGTCAGAACAGATTTGGCTTTGCTGACTGTGCAATTAAAGTTTTTATTAGGATACAGAGGTCTAGCATTTTCCCTGGATGTATGAGTTTACAGTGGGGCGAAGTCCTGAAAATGGATTTTAGTGTTCCTAATGTTTTGCGTTGATGAAGTAGGAGAGCTGGTACAGGTTAATTAGGAAGGTCTTTGAAATGTGGCCACACTGTGAAGTAGGAATGGGCAAACTTTTTCTGAAAAGGGCCACAGAGCAAATATTTAAGGCTCTGCTTCAGTGACCCATATCTGCCCTTGTAACACAAAAGCAGCTGTGGACAAAGAGTAAATGAATGGGTGTGGCTTTGTGCCAATAAAACTTTATTTACAAAAACAGATTTGACCTGAGAGCCATACCAAACTTTGCCACAGAGCAAGGAATCAGGAATCTGGCACTGAGGCAGTGACTTCAGGTTAGAAAAATATGCTTTCATTTACAAATGTGGAGTGCCTCAACCATAATATTAGAACAAGATGCCATCAGGAATACAGTGAAGTAGGCCTTGTTCCAATACTTTATTTCCATTCTTACTGCTCTGGCCTCCTATTATTTTATTTATTTATTTATTTTAAGGAGGTACTGGGGATTGAACCCAGGACCTCACACATGGCAAGTAGGCACTCAACCACTTGAGTTACATCTGCTCCCCGTCATTTTATTTAATAACAATTTTTTTTTACTACTTCCTTTATCCCTGTCATGTGCCTCTGCTGTTTCTTTACCTTTCTGATAAACCTAAAAACAGTATTGGGAAGTAGTTAGGAGTCAGGACTCTATGCTCACTCACATCTGGGTTTAAGTCTTGGTTCAGTTGTTTATTTAAGAAATTACTTGATTCCTTGGATGTGTTTACTTGCCTTTCAAATGAGGCTTCAGGTCGATAATTCATAAAGTTGCTGTGATGTTTAAATGAGTATGAATGAAGCTTTATAAATTAGCATTCAATAAGTAATAAATATCTCACAAAATAAGTATAAATCATTATTAGTTTGTGGTCTGTTATTCTACTTTTATGAATCTAACTCTGAATTCCTTCCATACTTCCTTATTTGATAAATTTGGAAGCAAAAATGTCCTCAGAAGAGAGTAATTGTTTTTGTTATTATTGGTCTTGGCTGTGAGTGAAAACACAAAATAGCAGTAGCTTAGGGAAGAGAAGCTAATGCTACGTGGAGTCAGAGATCCTGGCCCTTTCCGTCTTGTGTCTCCCTCCGCTGAGCCTCTGGCTTCCAAGTTGTGGCCCAATATGGCTGCTCAGTCTCCATCAACAGTTACGTCATCAGAAAGGCCAGGGAGCTCAGGAACAGGCCAGCTCGGGCTCTCCATGATGAACCGCTTTGGTATGACTCCTTCAGTTACTCTCTAGTACATAAACCTGAAATCATCTTGTTTCTCTTTTCACTCCTTGTCTGTATGCTCCCAATAGAATAGAAATTTGGGGACTTGTCCTTCTTTGCCATGGTTTCTTCCATACCTCATCCAATGGCTAACACATTGTAGATACATATTAAATAACTTAAGAATGGATTCTAGAATGAAATGTTTCACTTTGACATCCTGAGAGGATTAATCTTAATCTTATCCCTCAGAGTGCTTTGCACATAGTAGGTCCTCAATAAAATCACCTGGAGTGAACACATGAACAATGAACAGATTATCAATGGACTTGGATTAGTGCCAGATAATAGTTGCCAGAGATTACATGCCAAGGAATATGCTTCATCTCATTTACCCCTCTGTCTTTATTCTCATTTAAATTCTCATTTAAATTTATTCTCATTTAAACCTAGCTTCAGGTAGCTTAAATAACTTGCGCAAAGCCATACCAATGAAAACAGTAGAGCCAGCACTTGAACCAGGGGTACCAGATTTTAAGGATGGTGATCTTAAGTGGCAGACTGTGCTGGTCACAGGGAGATGGCTAAGCAGTGTGCATAGGTTGAGGTGATTTCAGGATTCCTGGACTAATTGGAATATGAGATGTTTGAGATGGAATAGATCAATCTCTAATAATATGTAGCAAAAAATACAAAGAAGTGCTTTGCCAAGAATTACTTAGTCATTGTTTATTGATTTGACAAGTGTCTGCCTGAATTTGTTCTCTGATTTTATTATGATTAGTGATAGACGGTCAACTTAAATTTATGGAAAAGTTAATGAAGTGAAACCCAAAATTTAGCAGAAGGGGAGAAATTTTTCACGGAGATACTTAAAAGCTAAACTTGAAGATTTCTTCCAAAACTTGAAGTCACATTTCTTTATAAAGAACTAGGTGTACAACCTTCTTTTATTAAGCATTTAAAAAATAGAGTGCTGTCTGTAATCATGACCATAATAATAGTTTTTACAACTGCAAATATAAAATTATTAGGATTTCATTTTTTTGAAATACAAATAAAAATGAAGTCATGTGGGGAAGCAGGAAAAACCCTGAACTTAGAGGGTAGACACAATGGGTTCAAACTCCTGGCATTGCCAGTTTCTGCATAGGTGGCCCAATGCTTTCTCTGGGAAAAAAAGAGAGAGAGAGAATCAGTGAAAGCAAAAATACCTCATACAGTGTTGCTCACATTATAAGCAACCTTTAAATGCTGAATTGGACTGTGAATTTGGCATCTGATATTTCTTCTGGGACTGGCTACACTCATTGATAATATAATGTACTTTTCTGAATTTTTATTAGGAGCCAATGCCCTATGCAAATCACTGGGCTTATTTTATAGCCTTATTTGACCATAGTTTCTTTGTGTTTTTTAAAAATTGAGAAATAGCATATATACAGCAGAGCACATAAATCTTAAGTGTATTTTTAAAAAAGATTTATTTATTTATTTCTCTCCCCTCCCCCACCCCCAACACCGGGGGGGGGGGTCTGTTTTCTGTGTTTATTTGCTGCGTCTTCTTTTGTCCCCTTCTGTTGTTGTCAGCAGCACAGGAATCTGTGTTTCTTTTTGTTGCATCATCTTGTTGTGTCAGCTCTCCGTGTGTACAGCGCCATTCCTGGGCAGGCTGCACTTCCTTTCATGCTGTGCGGCTCTCCTTACAGGGTGCACTCCCTGCGCGTGGGGCTCCCCTATGCGGGGAACACCCCTGCATGGCACAGCACTCCTTGCACGCATCAGCACTGCGCATGCGCCAGCTCCCCACGGGTCAAGGAGGCCCGGGGTTTGAACCATGGACCTCCCATGTGGTAGACGGACGCCCTAACCACTGGGCCAAGTTCGCTGCCTTAAGTATATTGTTCAATGAAATTACCCTATGCATGCATCTATGTACCTAACAACGCAGGTGAAGATAGAGCATATTTCCGGTATCCCAGGTTTCCTCATGCCTCTTCCAGTTGATACACCCTCCCATAAAGGTAACCAATATTCTTATTTTTAAAATTTTATATATAATAAGAAATAATTTGCCTTACAAAATAGGTACAAAAATAGTACAAAGTGTTCCTATCCACC
This sequence comes from Dasypus novemcinctus, assembly GCF_030445035.2. Taxonomy (NCBI): domain Eukaryota; kingdom Metazoa; phylum Chordata; class Mammalia; order Cingulata; family Dasypodidae; genus Dasypus; species Dasypus novemcinctus. Next base: position 27,279,928 of record NC_080698.1, read on the forward strand.
TTTTCCAAGTGTTACCTTATTGTCTAACCTTGGGACAATGATCAAATTCAGTAAATTAATTATTAACCCTTCTACAAACCTCATTCACCTTTTTAACAATTATTCTACTAATGTCCTTTTTCTATACCAGGAGCCAAACCAGGCTCATACATTGCATCCAAGAGCCTTGCCTCCTTGGTCTCCAATTTGGAATGGTTCCACCATCTTTCTCATCTTCCATGACACTTTTGAAGAATACTATATGCAAATATATTTCCATCTGCTTTCTGCTAAGACAACCAAGAAGCAATGAAAGCAATGGCAATGATCACACATAGCATCCACATTTGGTCTCTTAACGACATTCTCTAATAAAAGAAACCACTTTCTTGAAGAAATGGCTGATCCCAGGACTGAGGTAGGGAAAGTGCAAAAAGAGCTTGCGGTATCATATGGCTTCAAAAAGTAAAGAACTACTCCAAAAAAAAATGTGATGCATGCTTAAAGTACAGAGGCTTCAACCTGCAGTCATTTCTAACGGCCAAAGTGGGAGCAAACTGTATAATAAATACTGATGTGTATATATATATATATATATATATATATACAGTTATATATATATTTATTATCAGTATAATAAATACTGATGGTAATAGATTATGACGTACAGAATAAAATAAACATCCAAGAGTCCAGGCTGATGTAATATATTTACGTATGCTAACACTCATATACACACATGTGTATCTATTTCTACATCTATCTGTATCTCTGTGTGTGTAAAACCATGATTTCATATTGATAACTCTAATTCCAATCCAACACATAGGGTTTGTTCCAGTCTTCCTTCTTTGCTTATTTGTAACTCTTCTCTGACAATGAGAGACCTGTATGTCATCCATAATATATTTGCTAATTTGCTCAATCCTCAAATACATATAAAATATTTTCAGAATTGCTAATCCATACCCCTGTGGAAAACAAATGTGACTGGAGTACCATATTTTATACAGTTCCTTAGTATTACAATATATAGTTAAAATACTCTTGTCCAAAAAAAAATACTCTAGTTCAAAGTTACAATTACATCACCACCCTTACCCCCCAGTAATTATATTATTTGATAGGAACACAGGTTCATTTGTTACTGTCTATATTCTATTTGGGTTTTCAATTATGTGTTTATTTTTGAAATTGTAAAACATTAGCATGGTTCTAAAAATCCAGAACTGTACTCAGAGGTATCATTTCTCTTCCATCTTATTCTCATTTCCCCATTCTTTCCTCCCTGTCCCCTCCCATCTCCTGGAGGTAACCATTCACATTAGTTTCTGTTTTATCCTTCCTGTATTTCTTTTTGTACAAGTGAACAGACACATGTATATTTTCTTTAGGCAGCACTGTGAACTGAACCTGGGACCTCCCATGTGGGAGGTGGGTGCTCAACTGCTTGAGCCACATCCACTCCCTTCTCATTTGTTTTTGTTTGTTGTCTGTCCATTGTTTTTTCTTGTTGTCTGCTAGTTGTTTTTGCCTGTTGTCTGCTCGTGGTTTGTTTGTCTTCCTTAGGAGACACCGGGGACCAAATCTGGGACCTCACATGTGGGAGGAGGGCGCTCAATTGCTTGAGCCACATCTGCTCACCAAGAACTACTTTCGAAAACATTGCAACAATACCCTCATCACACCTAAACAAATGAATACTTCTTTCATTATTATCAGATATGCAGCTAGTGTTCAAATTTCCCCACCTGTGGCATAAGTGTAGCAATTGGTTTATGTGATGCACCCATTGAAGGCTCACATGTGCATTTGGTTGATACATTTCTTAAGTCTCTTCCTTTCTTTAAGTAAACATTTTTATTGAGATATTATATAGGGAGGGATACATAAACCCAAGATGTATAGTCCAGTGAATTTTTTCAAGTACGTACATTTGTGAAACCAACATAATCATGGTATTCTTTTTACTGTAACCAGAAATTTTCTTAGGAATGAATGTGGGACCCAGTTCTGGCTAATGCAATATGAAGAAAGGGCATGTCCTGGGAAAGGTTTCTTTGTTGTTACGAAGGAGACTCCAAATGAGACAGTCTCTGATGGGTTATGTTTGGATATGATGCTTGGAATCAGGCTGCCAGCCTGAAAATGAAGCAAAACCTGGAGGCAAAGGTGAAAGAATCACTGGGAATGGAAATGGAGCTTTAAATGCAGAGCCTGGACCCTGCCCTATCAATGTTGATGTAAAATGGCGAATCTCCATTTGGGCTGGGTTTTCCTCTTACTGGTCATTTAATCCTACAGCACAACTACCATTATTTCCCCATTTTACATTTTATGGTGTAAGTAGCAAATTAAATAATTCCCAATAGCTAACAAGTGGTAGAGCTGGAATTCAAACCTAGACTGTTTGATTTCAAACACTATGTGCCCGACCACTGTTCTCTAAGAAGAGACGAAAAGTGTGAAAAAGCAGGAAAGAGTTTAGAAAATGCAGCATCAAAAGCCATGATTATCTTAAACTTTGTTAAAATGCACCAATATAATTTACTAACTTTTGGTAATGACTTGTCCATATGCTTTTCAGTTCATACGCTTCAAATTTTTTTAGATATTTATTTATTTATATACTCCCCCCTCCGTTGTCTGCTCTCTGTGTCTGTTTGCTGTGTGTTCTTCTGTGTCTGCTTTTATCCTCATCCGGTGTCTCTGGGAACCAATCCTGGAACCTTCCAGAGTGGGAGAGAGGCAATCATTCTCTTGCACCACCTCAGCTCCTTGTTCTGCTACGTCTCTTATTGTCTCTCTGTGTGTCTTGTTGCATCATCTGCTGCACCAGCTCTCTCTGTTGGCCAGCACTCCTGCACGGGGTGGCACTCCTGCATGGAAGGGTACTCCCATGTGGGCCAGCTTGCTGCACGGGCCAGCTTGCCTTCACCAGGAGGCCCTGGGCATCGAACCCTGGACCTCCTGTATATTAAACAGGAACCCAATTGCTTGAGCCACATCCATTTCCCCATACCCTTTAATTTTATGTCAAATAAGAGGTGAATGTATCATGAGACAAAAACATGCTACATCAGTGAAGGCAAAGTATAATGGAGTTGGAAGAAACTGAGTAAGACAGTCTTGATGAGTTTCCTGCCCTCAAACAAAACAAACATATCCAGGAATGATAGCTTTGACATTTATTTTTTTCTCCACTACACACACAGAACTCTGTGTTTCTATCATAGTGTATCTCAGACTCTGCATTGTATTAGGATTATTTTTTATCTGTATCTTCCCTATGAAATAGTGTGGTCAAAGGCCAAGTAGACTGCAAGTTCCTTAAAGACGTGGACTGTGTCTACCACATTCTCCAGGATATCCTCAGTGCTTAGCATGTAGCCTGACATAGCATAGACCCTCATAAATATTTGTTGACTAAATGTATAAATGAATGAACAAAAATAAAACATGCTCTAAATGACTCAGATTATTGGTTAGAAGCTGCTCAATAAATGCTTGAATTCCATCATCCAAGGCAGCACTTTTTATCTTCCTCATAACCCCTAAATGGAGAGAAGTCATGAGCTCAGTGGTCCAGTTCCTTCTGTATCTTAACTGAGATGTGCTGCCAATTTAACTTTTTAAGATTTTTCTTAATGGGAGTCGTAGCCTAGTCATATGCTTAAATGCCTGGCCTTGATGTTTCACCCAGTGTCCCCTGTGTCCCACTTTCTGGGTTATAACACTGAAGTCTATGTTTATAGTGGTCGCTTTCAACAACAATTCCAATCCTTTTCTAGGTTGTCTCCTCTATTACAGAATCTACAGAGTCAAGAACTACATTCCCCAGGCTTCTTCGAAGCTAAAATTGTGCTATGTAAGCCTGGTTCTATCAGTCAGTATCACTCATCTCAGACTTGTGGGGAAATATGGTAATAGAGTCACTTCTGGGGCAGCTGAGTGACATCTGATCTTGTATGTCCTAGGTACCAAGCAGTGGAGGGTTGTGCCAGGGGTTTCTTCTAGACTAGTCCTGAGATATATTTGAGCAATTTTCCTAGATGCATTGTTCTTGTTTTCATTATTCCCAGTGAAATGGCATCCACGCCTGGTTCTTGGTTTCCTCTGGAGGGTGTTAGTTAATATTCATTTTGTTTAAGCTGGCATAGAGAGATTTTGTTGTTTGCAACCAAGACCCCAACTCTCAGGTACTACACATGTCACCCATTCTCTTGTCTCTTCCACATGGAACCTGTATCAGTCAGAATTCTTGAATGCAAATAACAGAAACATCCTCTAGCTAGTGTAAGCAGAAAAGCAATGTATTAAGGGATGTCAGATATTTCACAGAATCTCTGGAAGGGCTGAAGAACCAGGTGACGATGTTATGCAGCCTGTGCAGTGACTAAAACCACACGAAAGGACTGTACCAGTTGAAGTGTGCCTGTCATCACTACTGGGCCTTCATATCAGTGACCCGAATACTAAATGACGCCAATAGAACTTCTGCTACAACTGCCTTTAGCTACTTGATGGAGCCTGGCCCCTTGCCATGCGGAGCATACTTCCTAGACAGGAGTGACTCCCAATCAAAGTCTGATGTGGGTGCACGTGATTTTTCACAGTCCTGTACATAGCTTCAAGGAAGGCTGGGAAAGTAAGTATCTGATTTTTTTTTTTTTTTCTGATGTAAGGACTTAGAAGTTGGGGAGAACAAAAAGAATAACTTGTGTGGACTACAGAGTTGGAAATGTTTGGGTAGAGCCGTGCCATCTCTATATTTACTTGCGCTCTTAAAAGCAAGAGGAGAACGGGGAGTAAGTAAAGGCAGGTGTGGGCCATGTTTGAGCTGAGAGTTTACCTAAACATATAAATCTAGCCTCATGGTCAGAAAGGCACTGGGGAAATGGTTCCTTAAGCCATATTTTTCTTTGACTGTATAGTGACTGAGCAGATCCAGGGAGCACACTCACTGGACGGCCAGCTCCCTGCCACTATCCCTCTAGTCATCTTGCTGCTAAAAATACTTTATATTCCTTTGAAATATATGAAGCTGGTCTTTGCATATAATTAAAGAATAAAATATGAGCTAGTCCATACAGCCCCAAAATAGCACCACTTCAGAAATATGCGTGCAATTGAGGCCAAAAAAAAAAAAGTTTTGTTTCTTAAATTGATTTACTGTTTTTTTCTCATCAGAAATGTAACAAATTTTGTTCTTACAAAAGAAATAATTGATATAACAATGTGTATTTTAAAAAGCAAGCACCATGGGTTGTTCACCCTTCTAATCTTTTTACAAATCCAGACAGACGTGCACATATATTTTTCATGTAAATGGCAGAACACTGTATTTATTTATTTATTTTTTAAAGATTTATTATTATTTATTTCTCTCCCCTTCCCCCACCCCCGGTTGTCTGTTCTCTCTGTCCATTCACTGTGTGTTCTTCTGTGACCACTTCTATCCTTATCAGTGGCACCAGGAATCCATGTCTTTTTGTTGCATCATCTTCTTATGTCAGCTCTCCGTGTGTGCAGTGCCATCCTGGGCAGGCTGCACTTTCTTTCATGCTGGGTGGCTCTCCTTACGGGGCGCACTCCTTGCACATGGAGCTCCCCTACGCGGGGAACACCCCTGCATGGCACGGCACTCCTTGTGCACATCAGCACTGTGCATGGGCCAGTTCCACATGGGTCAAGGAGGCCCGGGGTTTGAACCACGGACCTCCCATGTGGTAGGCCAACTCCCTATCCATTAGGCCAAGTCCGCTTTCCAGAACACTGTATTTAGTAACATGTTTCTTCAAACTCAAATGTCTCGTGGAGTTCTTCTTCATGTCAATAAGCACAAATCACTATTTTGAATAGCTACATAGTATTCCATTGTGTGAATACATCAGAATTTATATAACCATATTATTACTTATAAACATTTCCATCATTTTTGAAATTGTTACATTAATAGAAACAATCCTGCCATAAATACCACTTTATATTAATCTTCACTAATTGTTTAGTAATTTCCTTAAGATAAATTCCTGAAAGTAGAATAGCTGGATCAAGCTGTTTTTTTTTTTTTTAAAGATTTATTTATTTATTTATTTCTCTCCCCTCCCCCCCCACCCCGGTTGTCTGTTCTCTGTGTCTATTTGCTGCATCTTCTTTGTCCAATTCTGTTGTTGTCAGCGGCACAGGAATCTGTGTTTCTTTTTGTTGTTGTTGTTGTGGCGTCATCTTGTTGTGTCAGTTCTCCGTGTGTGTGGCACCATTCCTGGGCAGGCTGCACTTTGTTTCCCGCTGGGCGGCTCTCCTTACAGGGCGCACTCCTTGCGCGTGGGGCTCCCCTACGCGGGGGACACCCTGCGTGGCAGCGCACTCCTTGCGCGCATCAGCACTGCACATGGGCCAGCTCCACATGGGTCAAGGAGGCCCGGGGTTTGAACCACGGACCTCTCATGTGGAAGACAGATGCCCTAACCACTGGGCCAAGTCTGCCACCCAAGCTGGTTTTATTTCTTCTTATGTCATTTTTATAATTCTTTTAATTTTTACTTCATACGTTGTCCTCAGATATAGGAGTTGCAACAGTGGACTTTCTGTTGATTCTGCCTCAGCAGGCCAAGACCTTGGTCAATTGCCTTGCAGTGGATCTTCTCTCATGTTAAAAGAATTGAATACAGAACACTAAGGCCCTGCAAGGCATGGGCTATTCCATTTCTAAGAGTTAATTTGATCGTTGATACTAGGAGGAGAGACTGGAAGCCTGAAAGGTCCTTGAGGATTTGTACATGCTTTCTGTCTTTGTAAGATTTCTATTTGAGTGCTCTGAAGAAGAAAAAGTTGAACTTTATGCCATCTGTCAATCATCTCAGACAAAAAAGAAGGTCATCCTGCTGGGGGAAAGCTGGGTCCAAGTTATATGTGTGATGCTTGACCATGGAAGAATTTCTTTTCAGATGTATCTGCCCTCCTAAGTTAGAGTGGGAATCTCTGGTTCAGGTAGGACTTTTAATATAATTCAAGCAAGAATCCTCACCCGAAGAAAGCTTGCAAACCAATGCAGGTAATATTTGATTATTACTCATCTTGGCTTGAGCTCCTTAGAAAGTAGAACCTGAGGCAACGATTTAGGCCAACAAACTTTTTTTTTAATATAGGGGAAAAACTCACTTAAAATCCCATTGATGAATGGACCAGTAATGGCAGCTCAGCCCTCATTAACTTGTGCCTCCAAGATTATTTCAATTTTTGCTATTTCCCAGCATGTAGGAGTTGGGGGGTTATTGGGTTTATGTGTGGGGTGGGAGGAAGAGTGCCAGTGAGCAAGAGTGAGAGAGAAAGGTGTTTATTCAATTGTTTCAAAGGGCAAGATCTATAATTTGCCTAAGGCCCTTCTCCTCACACCCAATTAGCAAGAACTTAGTCAAACCGCACACCCAGCTCTGGTGTGTCTGGTCTCTATCTGTGAAGTCAGGAGTAAGGCACTGAAACTGATTTGAAATACAAACCCAGTTAGTATGTGAAATACAAATACTGACTCTGGTGATTGTGAGTAGAAAAGAGAAGTGATTCGAGGTAGTCGTGAAGCAATGTGATGCTCCACATTCTGAGGCAGTAGTGAGGACACTCGGCAGGCTGTTTGCTTTGCAAGCAGTGCTTTCCTTCAAGAGTTGCAAGGAGAAATGAAGCCTCTGAGTAGTCCATGGAAGAGGAAAAGGAGGGGAAATTTATCTGCTCTTCTCCCTCCCACCTGCCATTTTCCATTGGTTAAGGTTTACCCTATTGAGAACTAGTTCTCCTCTCTACTTGTGTAACCCAGCTCCTTCACAACTGTCCAGGAAGACAGACCCCATGTCCTGAAAGCAGAAGGCTGGCCCTGTGAGAGTGAGGCCGTGACCAGCAGAGAGGAAGGGGCAATTGGGAGAAACTGAGAAGGTGCACAAGACTGTGTCATGGTCCTTGACTTAAAGTCATTTTGAGGGGAAAAGAAAAGGGACTTTACTGAAAACTTTCCTAATGGGTATCTTCATCTTGGAGTTCTCATCTGTTTCCAGTACTTTACAAAATGAACTAATTGAGGAGAATCCGATAGGGAGAAGGGAGATGTCTTTCATCTTGGGCCAAGAATCCCCCTAAAATGGGAATGTTTTTGTCAGGCTCAGAAAACCTAACACTTTGGAAGGAGGAATTCCTCTCCCTGTCCCCTCCCACCACCATGTCAATTAGGATGGATTTTCCGAAAGGCGTGCTTGCCTGCCTGCCTTTTTCCCTTCCTTCCTTCTCTTCCTTCTTGCCTTTCTATTCAACCCTCTAGAAGATTTGTATGTGATTACCTTTGTTTTGTTAAGAAAATTGATCTCTTTTATAATATTATTTCCTAGAAAACAAGCACTGCCCAAACTAACCATTCCAAATGGCATAGAACCCGGCCCCATTAGACAATCAATAATATACTTTATGTTTTGACCAAACCTGACATGTTTGTTTACTGTGAACCTGTGAATACAGAAATCCAACCAAATAAAAAAACATAACCAAAGACCCCACCAAAATGAAAACCAGCCTCAGTGGATTTTTGAAGATCTAACTCTGCTGTGAAGTGTCTTTAAAAAGAGAAATCTGGTCATATTGGCACAAAACCTGTTTGGGGTCAGAATGCTTTCTGGTTTAGCTCACCTTCTTTAGAATCATAAGACCTAGAATCACCTTCCATTTCTTTCTCTAAGTATCTTAGAAAACTTGGGCATGTTACTGAATATTTTGGACTCAGATTTTATTTTTTGTGTAATAGCGATTATAATAGTATCTGTTATTATAATAGTATCTATCTGTTGTAAGGAATAAATGAGATAAAACATGGCAAACTCATGGCACATAATACACTCTCAATTAAATGGTGGATGCTATCATCATTTTGTTGTTACTATTAGATGACTCACTGTAGTTACATCGAGAATCCCAGATTAAAGTGTTGACTCTGGTCAAGGAATTGACATTTGAGGGGATTTAGTGATCTTTCATTTCAGTAAAGGGATAATGGCCATCCTCATTAAGGCCTGAGGGCAAGCGAGAGTGGCACTGGCACTGTCAATTCTTTAGTGATTGGTTTGTTAAAGGTTATACTACATGTTGAACTTCCTTTAAACTGTTGTTTTAGCTCACATCAAAGGGCAAGTATGGTTATCTCAAGCTTATTTCACAGTGTCTTGTTAGGAAGCCTTGTAAATAGTGCCTGGGGATCATTGTAAACCCCTCTGAGATTCCAGCTCTCCCCTAGAAGATGAAAGATTCCCAATCTCCACTGAAGCTTTCTGGTGTTCTGGCTCAAAAAGCGTGTATTCAATGTTCTAATTCCAGTTTTATCTTACTTAAAACAAAACAAAACAAAACACCTCACATTAACACAGTATGTTAGGGCAATAATCCTGGTGGAATTACCGACTGCTAGCAGGCATCATTAATCAATTTGTTTACACTTAGCCTAAGGTGATTTTGCAGTTACGAAGTCTGATCATTGGTTTCAAGCTAAATAAGAGCTTATCCCATAAATTCTGCAGCTGTGGAACTAGGAACACTAGGGCACTCTCTTCCTATTTTGGGGCATATATCACTTCAATGGCTTATATTACATATGGAATGTAGGTTCATAAAGTAAAGCAGTGTGATTTTTTGACTCAGCAATTCTTAGCAATTTTTAGCGGCACAGACAATGATTCATCTGTTCAACACCAGCTTTCAAAGGAGAAGGGAATAAAATACCATTAGGAAGATTCATCCATAAACGCTCACCTTTTCTCCTCCACGTCTGTCTTGATTTTTCACTTGTATAAAATCATTGGGTTATAGAATCATCAACATTGGGTCTGACCTTTCTAGTTCTTCTCCCCAGGAAGATAAAAGTGAAACTAGAGTCCTATTAAAAAGAGCCCGGGAAGGTGAGGCTGGAGAAGGAGCCAGCTGTGGACAAAGGCACAAACTGGCTTCTGCTCACCTCTCTGATCACGCCTCTTGACTCTCTTCCCCTCTCGCCCTCCAGGCCAGCCAAACTGACCTTCTGACCATTCCTCCAATAGACAACTTCTTCCCTGATTTCCTGGAGTTCTCCTCAGAGCTTCTTAAGCACCACTTCCTAAGAGAGGCTTCTTCAGTCACCCCAGCTGAAAGAAACCCTCCCAACTCCCACCTTTCCCACCTCTCGCCACATCCAAGAATACCTTTTTTTCCCCCGATTTTCGAAAATTGTGGTAAAATATATGTAACATTAATTTGCCATTTTAATCTATTTAAAGGTACAGTTAAGCAGCATGACATTCTTAATGTTGTGTAAACATCAGTACCATCTATTTCTAAAATTCTTCATCACCCCAAACAGAAACTCTGTAATGATTAGGAAATAAATAATTTCCCATTGTCCCTCCCTCCAGGCCTTTGGTAATCTCTAATCTCCTTTCTCTTTCTATATATTTGTCTATTCATATAATAGAATCATACAATATTTGTCTTTTTTGTGCCTGGCTTATTTCATTTAGCATGACGTTTTCAAGTTTCAACCAGGTTGTAGAATGTATCGGAACTTCATTCCTCTTTTGGCTGACTAATATTCCATTGTATGTATATACCACAGTTTGCTTATCCATTCATCTGTCAATGGACACTTAGGCTGTTTCTACCTTTTAGCTATTGTGAATAATGCTGCTATAAACACTGGCATTTAAGTATCTGCCTGAGTCCCTGTTTTCAATTACTTTTGGCTGTATACCTAAGAGTAGAATTGCTGGGTCATATTGTAGTTCTATTTTATCTTTTTGAGGAGCTACCAAGGTATTTCCCACCGTGGCTACACTATTTTGCATTCCTACCAGCAGTGCATGAGGGTTACAACTTGTGATTTATTTGATTATAGTTGTCCTAATAGGTTGTGAAGTAGTATCATATTGTGGTTTTCATTTACATTTTCCTAATGACTAATTATGTTGAGCCTCTTTTCATGTGCTTATTCCAACAACACTCTTTTAACATGTCACCCTGTTCCATTGTTTTCTTAACACATTGCACTATTTAAAATCATGGCTTTTTTAATTTATGGGTTTCCATGTTTTTCCCTGTATTAGTCAGCCAAAGGGTTGCTGACGCAAAATACCAGAAATCTGTTGGCTTTTATAAAACGGTATTTATTCGAGGTAGAAGCTTACAGTTACCAGGCTATAAAGAGTCCAACTCAAGGTACCATAAGAGATACTTTCTCACCCAGAGTCTGTTGCCACGTGTTGATACAAGATGGCAGGCGATGTCTGTGAGGGTTCAGTCTTCCTCCTCCTCCCAAGGCTCTGTGGTCCCAGCTTCTTCCAATCTCAGCCACAGGCTGGGACAAGTCTTGTCTCTCTCCCGGGACTCATTTCTCTCTGGGCTCAGCTGCTCTGCTCTCTCCATAAGACCATGCGTAAACTGTCAGACGAATGGCTCATCTCTCTTCCCAGGGTCTCTGCCCTGTCTAATGGAGTCTTCTCTCTTTCCTCACATACCTGCTTCTTTGTGTACTTACTTCCTGAGCCCCAGGATCAAAACTCTAACTTTCTTCTCTGCCATGTCAACATCCTACTGATGTGGCCCAATCAGTCTTAATCATAATTTAATCAAGTAAAAGTGAAATCTCTGAATCCAATCCAATCTAATAATATGCCCAGAGGAACAGACCAGTTTAAAAACATAATCCAATATCTATTTTTGGAATTCATAAACAATACCAAAATACCACATGTCCCATCGAAAATACAAGTTCCATGAGAGCAAGAACCTCATTCATCACTGCATTCTCAACTTCTGGAAGAGATCTGGAACTTAGTGGGGCAAAAACACTAGATAAAGAATCAGGTGATTTGGTTGGTGTGACCTCGGCTTACCCACCCATCTTCTTTTTTTTTTTTAAAGATTTATTTTATTTATTTCTCTCCCCCCCGCCCCCTGCCCCAGTTGTCTGTTCTGTGTCCATTTGCTGCATGTTCTTTTTGTCCTCTTCTGTTGTTGTCAGCAGCACGGGAATCTGTGTTTCTTTTTGTTGCGTCATCTTGCTGTGTCAGCTCTCCATGTGGGCGGTGCCATTCCTGGGCAGGCTGCACTTCCTTTCGCGCTGGGCGGCTCTCCTTACTGGGCGCACTCCTTGTATGTATCACCCATCTTCTTGAACCCCGTTTACTCATATGCAAAATGGGAACAATAATACCTACCTCATAGAGTAGTTGTGAAGATTGTTAGAACAATCACCCTGAATATATTTTTTAACCTGTTACTAATTATTATATTGGAGGGACAGATAAGTTTCCCAAAGGAGCTTGATGAATGAATGAATGAATGAATGAGTGAATGAATGAAATCTCATTCTAGGAAGGGATGGGGGACTCTTATAATTTGAGAAAGATAAAAGTTAAGATGCTCATCCCATACAAACGCAAAATAAGGATTGAATCCAATACTTCAGGAAATTGCAAGCATCTAATGTCTGTATAAATTCTAAAATGCTAGAGCAGGAAGAGATATCAAGATATAGTTAAGTGATTTTTAGATGTGGCTTCCTGGAGTCCTGGAATTTTCTTGGAGACAACCCTGGGAACTTACTGTGGTAGAGGAGAATAATGAGCAAAGGGGAGTCTTATGCCTCTCCTCCCCTAATTCAGTCAGAGCAACTCCATTTTCATGCCTTTTATTGTTTCAGAAGCTTAATATTTACTGTTCAATATCCATCTCCCTCTTCTTCTTCAGAGGATTTTGTGTGCAATGGCAATGGACCAAACCTGAGGCAGTAGTGTACGCTCATGGTTATTCTTTATAATCCTGTTCCTCAATTTCTCAGCCTCCCTTGCAAATAGATTGCTGTATGATTCCATTTTGGCTCAAGATTAATGGAAGAAATTGTAGCAAGGATGTGGAGAAAGTCGCCACGGTAGCTGCTGAGGATAGGGAGAGAGAAGAAGAGATATGATGTGGGGGCATTTTCAGGACTTGGAGTTGTCCTGGGTGGTACTGCAGGGACAGATGCTGGACACTGTATGTCCTGCCATGGCTCACTGGTGGACTGGGGGAGAGTGCAAACTACAGTGTAAACCACTATCCATGTGCTGCAGCAGTGCTCCAAAATGTATTCACCAAATGCAATGAATGTCCCATGATGATGAAAGAGGTTGTTGATGTGGGAGGAATGGGGTGTTGGGGGTGGGGGGTATATGGGGACCTCTTACACTTTTTGAATGTAACATTTAAAAAAAATAAAGAGAAAAAAGAAAAATAAATAAACACGAGGAAAAGTTCACTGCAACTGAGGTTTTTAGAAAAATTGATTTCCTTAAAAAGGGACATAGGAGTTGGTAGTGTTCTTCCTTTCCTTACTCCTTCCTTCCATGCCAGCATTCATGTCTGAGGCTATGTCAACACTCTTGTGACTCACGTGCCTGTGAGAATGACAGAAGCATCTAGAATCACAGAAAAAGTGGCTCTGACCTCAGGGAGCCACTGACCCAACCACCACCTAGCTCCAGACTTCTTACCACAGTCAGGCAGTTGGAGATTGTTTTATGAATCCCCGAAAAATAAGATTATGTTTTTAAACTATTCTCTTCCTGTGGGTGTGCTATCCTTTGATTGCATTAAAGGCCCTTAGATTGAGGGTCTTTGGTTAGATTACTTGATAAGATTGCTTTAGGGCTTTTGATTGTACAACGTCAGGTTGAATCTCCACCCGCTTGCTGGGTCTGATATAAACCCAGAGAGACACACACACACAGACAGAGACAGAGGGAAGCCACCATATTTGATTCTGCCATATGAGAGAGGTTTTGCCGACGGTTGAGCTGCAAAGAGAGAAACCCCCAAGAGGCTCAAAGAGCTGAGGCCCCCAAAGAAAGAGAGAGGAGACCCAGTAAGAGACAAGCTCTATGCCAGGTTTGCCTACAGCTGCAGAAAGACAGAGACATCAGTGAAGATTGGCAGCCATCTTGCTTTGCCACATAATAGCTGACTGTGAGAAAGCGTGTCCTACGGTGGCCTGATTTGGACTTCTCATGGCTTTGGAACTGTAAACTTTTACCTCAAATAAATCCCCTTTATAAAAGCCAACCCATTTCTGGTACTTAGCGTCAGCAGCCCTTTGGCAAACTAAAACAAACTAAACTGTGGTTTAGATCAGCTCAGTTGGGTTGTCTGTCACATGCAAAAGCATTCCTGAAAGATAGGTACCTATTGTGCTTCCAGATAAGACTTTGGATAGATCAAGAACTTCAAGGCTAGGGAAGTGGATTTGGCTCAACTGATAGAGCATCCGCCTACCACATGGGTGGTCCAGGGTTCAAACCCAGGGCCTCCTGATGCATGTTGTGAGCTGACCCACGCGCAGTGCTGATGTGTGCAAGGAGTGCCATGCCACACAGGAGTGTTCCCCGTGTAGGGGAGCCCCACGCACAAGCAGAGCCACCCTGTGTGAGAATAGTGCAGCCTGCCCAGGAGTGGCGCCATACACATAGAGATTTGACACAGCAAGATGACGCAACAAAAAGACACAGATTCCCTGTGCCACTGACAATACAAGCAGACACAGAAGAACACACAGTGACTGGACACAGAGAGCAGAAAACTGGGGAAGGGGAGAGAAAAATAAACAAAAAAGAATTCCAAGGCTAAAAAGAATTTAAAATACCATGATCTCTTCTCATCCTCTCATTTTACAGATAAAGAAATAGTTTTAGTTGTCTATTGCTGTATAAGAAACTACCTCAAAACTTAGGGGCTGAATAACAGCCTTTTTGTTATCTCTAACACTTCTGTGGGCTGACTGGGCGCAGCTGGACCTTCTCCATGTGGTGATCACTGTGGCTACAGTTATCTGAGGACTCAACAGGCTCACCCAATTCCTCGATGGCAATTCCTTGGCAGCAATGGCTGAAGGGTGGCCTCAGATGGTACACTGGGCCTCTCTTTCTCTCTGTGTAGTCAGGGCCTCTTCCTGTCTATGCGACATGTCCATGTAGCTTCTCTATTTGGTCTCAAAAGCAGGGTAACTAGACTTCTCAGGACAGATCAGGGCCCCTCAAAGTACAAAAGCACAAGTCACCAAGACTTCCTAAGGCTTAGGCCCATAGTGTCACATTTGCCACATTGAAGTAACTCACGGGGCCACTTAGATTCAAGGTGAGGGGATTATACAGGGCATGAATACCAGAAGGTATGCTTCAGTAGGGCCATCTTTGCAAATTAGCTACCACAGGCACTGAGTGCCAGAGCGTGAAAGCTAGTTTCATAAGCTAGTAGAGTAATAACCATTTAAATTAGAAGATCATTGAAAAGATGAGCAATTCATAGTGGGTGAGTAGAGTCTGGGGGATGAAACAAGGTGCTTATCTCTAGCCCAGAGTTTTTCAACTCAACACTGTTGACATTTGGGGTTGAAAATTCTGTGTTGTAGGAGACTGTCCTGTGTGCTGTAGGATATTAGCAGCATTCCTGGCCTCTACCCAATAGATACTCCTAGTATATGTGTGTGCATGCACACACCCACACGCACCCAGCTGTGACAACCAAAAATGCAAACATATCTCCAAATATTGCCAGATATCCCCCAGGGGGCAAAATTGCCTGAATTGAGAACCACTGTCCTAGCCTTATTAGTGTTTGGAGGTATATCTGTAACTTCACAGAATCCTGGCTGGGCTGGAGAGTCTGATCTTGCATGAGGCTCAGTGAGCACATTTATATTCTTAAGTTCTACCAGTGGGAAATGTCTCTATGCACTAGAAAAAGGTATTCTACTTGGAGCCACATATTCTACTTGGAGCCTTTACTTTGGATAAAGATTTTATAAATTTCTGCTATACGTTCATGAAGAAGTACTTATAAAATTGTGCCCGAGTGGAATCTGACCTGGTGTCATCTTTCACTGCCAGTGCATAGGAGTAATGTTTTTCCTTTTCCTTTTAATGAGAATTGTCTACAAATAAGTAGGTGGATTTTAAAAATAGAATTCCCTTCATTTTAAAAATTATTGTGGTAACATATATTCAACATAAATGTCCCATTTGACTATATTTGAGCATATAGTTTGGTGACATTAACAACATCCACAATGTTGTGCTACCATCACCACCATCCATACCAAAGCTTCTCCATCATCCCAAAGAAGCAGAAGAATTTTAAAGCTGATAGCCTGAGATCAGCTAGAGAAAGAGAAAGATGAAGAAAGAGAAAAAGATGGGAATATAGGATAGGCTCCACCTTGAGGTCCTACAACATTTAGAGTTGAGTGGAGAAGTACAATTTTAAGTGAGAAAACCAGAAAAAAAATGTGTTGTGTGTTTGTGTGTGTCTGTATTGGAGATAAATTGAATATATTTAGTAAGAAGAAAGAAGAACCTAAAATAATTCTGGGTTGCACTTGAGTAGGGGAAAGGAATTGATTTAGTCACTGCTGAGTCTAGGCCTGTTACTGCCGTCTCTAGTATATGAGAGAGCATAGTCATGAGCTCCAAGGAACGTGTCTGCCTTGCTTACATCTATGTCCACAGTGCCTGGAATAGTTTGTGACATGTAGTTGATGCTCAAGATATGTTAGTTGAGTGAATGAGTGGTCTCTGCTGCAGGGCAAAGAATTTTAACATAAAGAGTAGATGACTGAGGTGACAAGTGTAGTTTTGTGTGACATCATTGCACTAGATACTATTTGCCCTGCCCAGATCCCCTTTATTTGGGCAGTGCATCCATCCTTCAGGTTGTGAATATTGACTTTATCCAGGTAAGAGAAGATGGTGACTTGGACGAGGGAGCTGTCTGTAGCAGTATCAGAAGTGGTTGAATTTTAGGTATATTTTGATGGTAGAGCCAACAGGATTGGAATGTGAGAGAGAGAGGCAAGGATGAATCTAAGGCTTTGGACCAGAAAAACTGGTTAGATGGAGTTGCAATTTGCTGGAAGATGAAAGACTATGTTCCTAAACACTTTGTCTCCTAGCTCTTTATGTAGTTCTTGTCACAAATTACATATTTATACATTATGAGTCTTCAACCACTGATTTCTCATTATATATATATATATCTTAAGATTTATTTTATTTCTCTCCCCTTCTCCCCCATTGTCTGCTCTCTGTGTCCATTCGCTGTGTTCTTCTGTGTCTGCTTGTATTCTTATCGGTGGCACAGGGAATATGAGTCTTGTTTTTTAGTTGCATCATCTTCCTGCATCAGCTCTCCGTGTGTGTGGCACCACTCGTGGGCAGGCTATACTTTTTTTGCACTGGGTGCACTCTTATGGGGTGCACTCCTTGCGCATGGGGCTCCCTATGCAGGGGACACCATGGGGCTCCCTACGCAGGGGACACCCCTGGCACTCCTTGTGCGCATCAGCACTGCATGTGGGCCAGCTCATTACATGGGTCAGGAGGCCCTGGGTTTGAACGTTGGCCCTCCCTTGTGGTGGGTGGATGCTCTATCTATTGAGCCAAATTCGCTTCCCGACATTGTGTTTTCAGGTTCATGCTCAAGTAGTTCCTTCTCAGAGCAGGTTTTCCAGATCACCTTTAAAAAGCTGCCCCCACTTCTAACATACACTGTGCCATGTTTATTTTCTTTCTTCCCTCCGCCAAAAAAAGAGCACAATGCAGGGATTTTAGACTGTTTTGTTCACTGCTTATTCCCAATACCTAGCATGATGCCTGGTGTATAGTAAGAGTTCAATAAATATTGAATGAATTAATGAATGAGCATCATTAAAAAAAATACTCTATTTGACTCCACTATTTGTCAATGGGCTTGTAATCCTGAGAGATGAAGAATACAATTAATTGACATCTCCAACCCCCAACTTATATCTATTATTTTATATCATGAAGACCTTAAGTGGCCCTCCCTCCCTCTCTTTCACAAATACTGAATGTCTACCGCATGCCAGGCACTGTCTGAAGTACTAGGGTTACTGTGGTTTATCAACCAGGAATGACTTGACAGCAAGTGACCAGAACCCCACAAGCAATTGTTTAAACCAAGTCAGGGTCTTCTTTTTCTCATGCAATTACAAGTCCAGAGGTAAGCAGTCCAGGCCTTGTCTGGTGGCTCCAAGGGGCCTTTAGGCCCCTTGTCTACATCTGTCTTCTCAGTGTTGTCCCAAGAAGGCTGCCCAATCCAGCAGCGTCTGTGTTCCAGGCAGGATGAAGTGATGCAAAGGGAAACGTGTTCCAGAGAATTCCTCACCTGATGATGATGATTGCTGAAGAAGTTCTCCCCAGAAACCCCTCCATATACCTCCTTGCCCATTCTGTGGCCATTCCTAGCAACAAGGGAGCTAGGAAATGTAGCATTTTGTTTCTTTACTTTGGTGGGTTCATTGCTTGTGTGTACCAAACTGGGAAGAAGGATCAATGGAATGTATCTTTAAAAAAAAATAGTTTAACTGACATAGAGTCCACAAGCCTTATAATTCACACATTTTAAGTGTACAATTCATGTTTTTTAGCATTTTTTGCTCTTTGCTCATTTTCTTTAGGAGGCATCAGAACCAAACCTGGTACCACTCATGTGAGAGGAAGGTGCTCAACTGCTTGAGCCACATCTGCTCCAATAGAATGCTTCTTGAGTAGGCAACTGGCATGAATCACCATAGGACCAATAAGAACCAGGCTCTCATAAGGTGCCATTGTAGTACAGGCAAAAAGAAAATAAAAAAGCAAACACCCACTTCTACCCACATACCCACTTGCAAAAATGTCAAATAGGCACAAATTCTATTCAGAGGATTAAAATCAGGGGAAGAGTTAGAGTGACCTGGGCTCTATTTTATATCTACAAGTCAGGAAAGCAGCTCTCCAAAGAAATGACATTGACTCAGAATTCAGAATGACTTGCCAAATCAAGTGGAATTTTACTGATCCTTTTTAGGTTATAATTTAATCTGGGACAAGGAAGCTGTATAACCATGTCTTTCTAGTTCTATAAAATCCAATTTTATTTCTCAAAGCTGTGAGGATGTCCTTTTTCCCTTCTGACTCTTCTTTTTTCCTCTTCTCTCTTCTTGCTTACACAGAGAGGAAAATTTGAGGTTGTTCCTTGACAATAATGCTAAACCATCATGAGATGGGGGGTGGGAGGGAGCGTTATTATTATTTTTTGTTCGCCTGGCCAAGCCTAATGCCAGAAAAGAAATAATTCAGGGTAATAAGCCAGATGGGAGCAATTTATAAGAGCGGGAGTAATTCTAGAGAAATTCTGTTCAACCTAGCCAGTCTGATAAACGTAGGTATTATTAAAGAAGATGCATTGTGCGAGCTGAATGTTTTGGCTTAATAAGACTATCTCTGGTGTTGGGTGAACCTCTCTCCATATATTTTAATTTGCACACAGCCTTAAAAAGAACTCTCAAGCACTCATGTATTATAAGTGACTTGTTACGTAAAAATGTGCCTTTTACATCTGGAAGGTATGCAGCTCACAATAAGGTACTCAGATGTTACTGGATTTATTTATTCATGAGACTGGTGATGTGTATTTCTTGCTGCCAGACTTTCTGCACAGTCTTTTAATGCTGTAATTAGTTATCCTTTATCTAATAGGTTTACAGTTAAAGCAACACCTTTGTGCAGGTTGACTACTATATCTCCTAAAAATCCTGGCTGGAACGAAATCAGCAGGAATATTCAAGTCCACGCTGAGAATCAGCAGGCACGAGTGCAGGAAAATGTCAGCAAACATTGTGGATATACTACTACCTTAGGTTAAATTCACCAGTGACTTGTTATGCTTCATTATATAAATGCTTTTCATTTTTACGTTGCAGTGTTATAGTACTTTTTCCTTTCTTTCTTTAAGACTATGTACTCTTTTATCCCAGACATTACTGAAATCACACAGATGGTTCAGCCCTTGTACAAAACTGCTCAATCCAGATGATTGAATGCATTTTTTATGCTTTATCTGCTATTGTGTTAATGCATTCTAAAAGGACAGTTTTCTTATACTGTAAGAAATCTTATTATAATAGTTTCAGACATGTTGATACCTTTATTACATATAGCTCTTTTGTAATGATCCCTGTATAGACAATCTTGCTCTTTATTCTATTGTACTTGCAACCGCTGATAATAAAACCCTATATTCATAATTTCTCATTTCTATGACTTGTTCATGCAATAATTCCGCCTATAGAATAAACATCTAATATGAATGATTTTAATACCAAAATTGTTTTAAAATGTTACCTGAGTGGTTTAAATAAACTGGTACATGAATGTGAAGGAATTATTTGCAGTGATCAGCAGTCTTGCTCCTAAACTATTTCATGAGAAAGAGGTCGTGATATCAAGGTGAGTGAGAATAAGGAGGAGATAGAATAATGTAATTACTGAATGATTCCAATTTTCTAAGAGGCAGAAAAAAACCTGGCAAACAATATATCCAAGTAGTAACCACTCTATGGTGGGAATTTGAGTGATTTTTACTTTCTTATTTTGTGCTATCCTATATAGTTTGAATTGTTTTTACAATGAGCATGTAGAAGCAATTTATAAAAGAATAAAAATTTAATTTTCAATGAGAAGGCAGTGCGTGAGGGTTAACATTGGCTTAGGAACTGAATTAGATATGGGTTCAAATTTAACTGATGATTTATTTCCCATGTAACCTGCATCTCTCTGAGCTTCAATGTCCCCATCTATAAGTCAAGGGAGAAAGATGGGTAGTTATCCCAAAGCAGAGCCTTTTTCAATAAATTTAAAGTTGAAGCATTGATTTGACAGTTGTTAAAATCATGATGAGAGAATGTTAGAGGAATCTCTGACAAATCCAGATCATGAGATGAGACCCATAGAGATGGAGGTTTAAATGGACCCTGGAAGGAGTTCATACTCCCCAACCAACCATCGACACAGGGCTGTCCTCCCTGTTTCCAGAATGCTTCTAGAACCCAGCTATCCCCTTTTCCATTATAAGGCAATGGAAAAGCACACTCCATCGAGAACACATTGGGGATACTCAGTTAAAATGATTATATTCTAATAGCTGCTGTCAATCACCCACAATTGGAAGGAAAGTAGGGCTAGAACATTAAGATCACCATATGTGCTGAGATTGCAGCTTTAGATATTCAGAAGTCTATTTTAGCAGACTTCCCTCCAGTTGGGAAGCAAAACAGGGATAACCAGCTTCACTCTGTCTCTTTATCTCTTTCCATTTAAACACAGATATCCTGTTGTGATAACCTTTGACATTTATTACTTGGCCCTGGTAAATAACAACTGCCCCATTTTGTAATGTCACTCCTGGTTAAACAGTACCATTAATTACAGAACATAAAAGTTGAGGGTTTTCGAATAGAAGGAAATGTCATTTGGATTGCTTTCCTTTATTCGCTTCATTTATTTGAGAGCTTGGGTGACTTAGGAGGGCTGAGAGAGATCCATTGAGTTGTTGATCTGTCATTAAGAATTGCCCCCACACTAAAAATAGGAACCAACCAACGTGAGACTAAGTGGGGGCAAAATGTTAGAGATTTACAGGACTTCACTGGAAATCTGAATTTGGGTCACCATTAAATAAGAAATCAACTCCCAAACACCCTCAAGCTACCTTAATTGCTTAGAAAATGAGCCTTTGTTAATTGCATGGAATGAAACTTTTTGTTATTGAAACTGTTAAGAACATGTAAAGGAATGAGTTAAGAATCATTAAAAGTTTCTAGGGGGGAAGTGGTTGTGGCTCAAATGATTGGGCTTCCCCATACCCTATGGGAGGTCCTGGGTTCTGTTCCTGGTGCCTCCCGGTGAAGGAGAGCTGGTGCAGCGGGCAGACACAGAGAGCTGACGCAACAAAAGAGACACAAAGAAGAAAGGCAATGAGAGACACAACAAACCAGGGAGCTCAGGCTCAAGCGACTGAGCCTCTCTTCCACATGGGAGGTCCCAGGTTGGGTTTCTGGTGCCTCCTAAAGAAAAGACTAGCAGATACAGAGAGCACACAACAAATAGACACAGAGAGCAGACAGCGACTGCAAACATTGAGGTGGGGGGGGGCGGGGAGGATAAATGAATAAATAAATCTTAAAAAAAAAAATTAGTAGGGGAACAAATATGTTTTACATGTTTGAGCCCCTACTTCCGAGAGTCGATGTGGCCTGAGCACTGACTTCCCACATAATGAGATCCTGGGTTCATTCCCTAGTCTCAGTACCTAAAGGGAAAAAATTAACAAATGGGGGGGTGGGGTGTGTATAGCTCAGTGTTCGAGAATCTTCTTCCCACACACTAGGTCCAGGGTTCAATCCCCAATACCTCCTAAAAAAAAATGTAATATATAGGTCATTTTGAAAAGTCTTGGAAATTTGTCCACCACAAATTTCATTATTGATCATGTCAATGAATTAGAATTTTTATCATCTTTCATCTTTGAAAGTTGTCAATCTTTTTTTTTCAAGATTGAATAATGACTAAGTAAAATGTTTCACAGGAGTTTATTTTATATCTGTGTGAGAGCCATGATTTTACTTTTAGGGGGAGGATTTTCCTCTAACCTAAGATATTATACAAATGACCATTGTATAATAGAAAACGATTCCGTTTTCTCCCTAAGTTTATAAATGAAGACATTGAAATTCAGAGAGCTCTAGGGCTCATATGTAATAAATGAGTTGATTTGAATCTATGTCTATTTGGTTCCCAAATTCATGTTCTTTCTACATCCCATATCCTCTTTTACCCTCATATTGTCCCTTAGAATTGATATATCATCTTCTTTGCCATTACTGCAAAAATATTACAATATTCCTGCTAACAATTGTCCACACATAACATTAGTTATAATTTCCCCATATGTCACCATGTTCTTAATACTTTGTAAAAGAACATTCTTATATTTATACTATTATCCACAATCGTCATCTACCACCAAAATCACTGCTACGTATTCCCTAGATTATTCTCTAGCTCCTTTCAATTGACGTTTATGTCCATAGACTATCCTTTTCAGCCACAATCACATTTACAAATCAGCAGTGTTAGTTATATTCATTATATTCACTTCCACACTTTTACAATGTACTTTATTAAAAATTATACATATATTAAGCATCAACCCTCATTATCAACCCACATTCTATCTCCTAGTAAACTATACTCTGAAGTTTACCTCTGTGAAGTTTGCTCATTGTCTTTAGTTCATATTAGTCAGACAACACACGTTTGTCCTTTTGTGTCTGGCTTATTTCACTCAACATACTTTTCTCAAGTTTCATCCATGTTGTTATACGCATCCCTATTTCATTTCTTCTTACAGCTCAGTAATATTCCATCATATGCATACACCACATTTTGTTTATCCATTCCTTGGTTGATGGATACTTGGACCATTTCCATATTTTAGCAATTGTGAGTAATGCTGCTATGAACATTGGTGTGCAAATGTCAGTTTATGTCCTTGCTTTCAGTTCTTCTGAATATATTCCTAGAAACAGGATTGCTGGATCATATAGACGTTCTGTATTGAGGTTCTTGAGGTGCAGCCAAAACTGTCTTCCACAGAGACTGCCACCATTCTACATTCCCACCAACGGTGAAGGAGTGTTCCTATTTCTCCACATCTTCTCTAGCACTTGTAGTTTTCTGTTTCTTTTTTTTTTTTTTTAATAATGGCCATTCTAGAGATGTGAAAAAAATGATGTTGAACATTTTTTTCATATGCTTTTTGGCCATTTGTATTTCCTCTTTGGAAAAATGGTTATTCGTGTCTTTGCCCATTTTTTGACTGGGTTCTTGTCTTTTTATCATTATGTGGTGTGATCTATTTATATAATATGGATACTAAAACTTTAATGGACATGTAGTTTCCAAATATTTTCTCCCATTGAGTGGGCTGCCTCTTTACTTTCTTTTTTTTTTAAAAAAGATTTATTTATTTATTTAATTCCCCCCTTCCCCCGTTGTCTGTTCTCTGTGTCTATTTGCTGCGTCTTGTTTCTTTGTCCGCTTCTGTTGTCGTCAGCGGCACGGGAAGTGTGGGCGGTGCCATTCCTGGGCAGGCTGCACTCTCTTTTCACGCTGGGCGGCTCTCCCTATGGGGCGCACTCCCTGTGCGTGGGGCTCCCCTACGCGGGGGACACCCCTGCGTGGCGTGACACTCCCTGCGCACATCAGCACTGCGCATGGACCGGCTCCACACAGGTCAAGGAGGCCCGGGGTTTGAACTGCGGACCTCCCATGTGGCAGACGGATGCCCCAACCATTGGGCCAAGTCCGTTTCCCCCTTTTTACTTCCTTGAAAAAAAAAAGTATTTAATTTTGAGGAAGTCCTAGTTTTCTATTTTTTCTTTTATTGTTCATTCTTTGGGTATTAGGTTTAAGAAACTTCCACGTACCACTAGGTATTAAAGATATTACCCTACATTATATTCTAGGAATTTTATGGTTCAGGCTATTATATTTAGGTCTTTGATCCACTTTGAGTTAATTTTTGTATAAATTGTGAGATAGGGGTCATCTTTCTTTTGGATGGGGAAATCCATTTCTCCCAGCACCGTTTGTCGAATAAATTGTTCTGGCACAGCAAGATGGGCTTGAGAGCCTTGTCAAAAATCACTTGACCATAAGCATGAGGATCTATTTCTGAGTTCTGGATCTGGTTCCATTGGTCAATATGTCTATCCTTGTGCCTGTACCATGCTGTTTTTACAACTGTAGCTAAGCAATATGCATTAAAGTCGTACTTTTTTTTAAAAGACATTTTGGCTATTTGGGGCTCCTTACCTTTCCAAATAAATTTTTCAGTGGCCTTTCCAATTCTTCAGAAAAGGCTACTGGGATTTTGATTGAGATTTCATTGAATTTGTAAATCAGTTTGGGGAGAATAGACATCTTCATGTTATTTAGTCTTCTTGTCCATGAACACAGAATGTCCTTCCATTTATTAAGGTCTTCTTTCATTTCTTTTAGTAATGTTTTATAGTTCATTGGATACAGGTCCTTTATGTCCTTGGCTAAGTTTATTCCTAACTATTTGATTCTTTTGATCACTATTATAAATGGACTTTTTTCTGACTTCCTCCTCAGCTTCCTCATTAGTAATTATAGAAATGCTACAGATTTTTGCATATTAATCTCATATCCTGCCACTTTATTGAACTTTTCTATTAGTTCTAGTAATTTTATTGTGGATTTTTTAGGATTTTCTAGGTATATGATCATATCATCAGCGAATAGTGAAAATTTTACTTCTTCCTTTCCTATTTGGTTGCTTTTATTTCTTTTTCTCTAGCTAGAACTTCTAGCACAATATTGAAAAACAGTAGGGAGAATAGGCATCCTTGTCTTGTTCCCGATCTCAGCAATGGAAAGCTTTCAGTCTTTCACTGTCTCGTGCAATGCTTGCTGGGAAGTTTGATCATGGTGTATAATTCTTTTAATGTGCTTTTGGATTCGGTGTGTAAGTATTTTGTTGAGGATTTTTGTAGCTATATACATTAGAGAAATTGATCTGCAATTTTCTTTTTTCCTAGTATCTTTTTTGGTATTAGAGTGATGTTGAATTCATTGAGTGAATTTGATAGCATTCTTTCCTATTCAATTTTTTGGAAGAGTTTGAGCAAGATTGGTGTTAGATCGTCTTTGAGTGATTGATAAAATTCACCTGTGAAGCCATCTGGTCCTGGGATTTCCATTTTTGGGAAGGTTTTGATGAATGTTTTTTTTTTTTTCTGTTTACTTGTCATTGATTTGTTGAGGCCTTCTATTTCTTCTAGAGTCTGTGTAGATTTTTCATGTGTTTCTAGGAACTTGTCTATTTCATCCACATTATCTAGTTTGTTAGCTTATATTTGTTCATAGTGTCCTCTTAAGATCTCTTATTTCTGTGGGGTCAGTGGTAAAGGTTCCCTCTCTTTTTTCCTTGCCAGTCCAGCTAAGGGTTTATCAATTTTGTTTATCTTGTCAAAGAACCAACTTTTGGTTTTGTTGATTCTATTTTGTTGTTGTTGTTGTTGTTGCTGTTCTCAATTTCATTTATTTCTGCTCTAATCTTTATTATTTCTTTCCTTCAGCATGGTTTGGGATTAGTTCGCTGTTCTTTTTCTAGTTCTTCCAGGTATGCAGTTAGGTCTTTGATTTTAGCTCTTTCTTTGTTTTTAATGTAAGCATTGAGGCTCTAAATTTCCCTGTCAGCATTGTCTTTGCGGTGTCCCAGAGGTTTTGATATGTTGTATTCTCATTTTCATTTGTCTCAAGTTATTTACTGACTTGTGATTTCCTCTTTGACCCACTGATTATTTAAGAGTGTGTTGTTTAATCTCCATATGTTTGTGAATTTTCCCTTTTTCTGTCCATTACTCATGTACAACATTCCTTTATGACCAGAGAAAGTGTTTTGTATAATTTCAATCTTAAAATTTATTGAGACCTGTCTTAACATATGGTCTATCCTGGAGAAGGATCCATGAACATTTAAAAGAATGTCCTGTTGTTAGGTCTAGTTCACTTACCTCATTATTCAAGCTCTCTATTTCCTTATTTATTCTCTATTGTCCAGACGTTCTATCCAATGCTGAGAATGGTGTATTGAAGTCTCCAACTATTATTGTAGGATGACTATTTCTCCCTTCAGTTTTGCCAGTGTGTGTCTCATGTATTTTGGTGCACACACGTTAGGTGCATAAATATTTCTTCTTGGTTGCCCCTTTTATTAATATATAATGACTTCATCTTTATAACAGTTTTGCATTTAAAATCTATTTTGTCCTACATTAGTATCACCGGTCCGATCTTTTTTGATTAATATTTGCATAAAATATCTTTTTCCAACTTCTTACTTTCAACCTCATTGTTTCCTTATATTTAAGGTGAGTCTCTTGTAGATAGCATATACATGGTTCATATTTTTTATCCTTTCTGTCAGTCCATGTATTTTGATTAGGGAATTCGATTCATTAATGTTCAAAGTTATTACTGTAAGGAATTACTCCATTTTATCCTTTGGCTTTCCATTTTCTTATCTTACTATTTTACATCTTTTAACCCTTTAACTTACCCTTACTAATAATCATCATTTCTACACTCATTCTATTTTTTGGTGACTTATATTCTAATTATTAATTCCATGATTTTTCACAATATATTTAGTTCGTAATAACACAATCATATAGTATTTGTCCTTTTGTACCTGACTTGCTTTACTCAACATAATGTCCTCCAGGTTCATTCATGTTGTCATATTTCATGATTTCATTTTTTCTTACTGCTGCATAATAATCCATTGTGTGTATATACCGCAATTTGTTTATCTATTCCTTGGTTGAAGGACACCTAGGTTATTTCTATCTTTTAGCAATTGTGAATAATGCTGCTGTGAACATTGGTGTACAAATGTCTGTTCATGTCACTGCTTTCAGTTCTTCCTATATATCTAGTAGTGGTATTGCCGGGTCACATGGCAAGTCTTTATTCAACTTCCTTAGGAACTGCCAAATAGTCCTCCACAGTGGCTGTATCATTCAACAATGCCACCAGCAGTGAATAAGTATTCCTATCCCTCCACATCCTTTCCAACACTTGTAGTTTTACAACTTTTTAATAGAGGCCATCCTAATTGGTGTGAAAAGATATCTCATTGCAGTTTTGATTTGTATTTCCCTAATTGCTAGTGATGTTGAACATTTTTTTCATATATATATTTTTGCCATTTGTATTTCTTTGTTGAACAATTGTCTGTTCAAGTCTTTTGCCCATTTTTTAATCGGGTCAAATGTCTTTTTACTGTTCAATTGTAGTAGCTCTTTATATGTCATGGATAGTAAACCCTTATTGGACATGCGATTTCCAAATATTTTCTCCCATTGAATTGACTGCCTTTTTACCCTTTTGACAAATTCCTTTGAGGTGCAGAAGTGTTTAATTTTGAAGAGGTCCCAATTTTCTAATTTTTCTTTTGTTGCTCAGGCTTTGGGTGTAAGGTTTAAGAAACTACCACCTACCACAAGATAATGAAGATATTCTTAGAGTTTTCTGGTCCTGGCTTTTATATTTAGGTCCTTGATCCATTTTGAGTTAATTTTTATATAAATTGTGAGATAGGGATCCTCTTTCTTTCTTTTGGATATGGATATCCAGTTCTTCCAGTATCATTTGCTGTGTAGACTGTTCCAGCCCTGCTGGGAGAGCATGACAGCCTTGTCAAAAATCAATTGACCATAGATGTGAGGGTCTGTTTCCGAGTTCTCACTTCGGTTCCACTGGTCAATCTATGTCTTTATGCCAGTACCATGCTGTTTTTTTTAAATTTTAAAATTTTAAAATTTTTTATTTTTTTCTTACCACTGTAACTAAGTAATATGCTTTATTATCAGGAAGCGAGAGTTCTCCAACTTTGTTCTTCTTTTTAAAGACATTTCGGCTATTCGGGGCCCCTTACCCTTTCAAATAAATTTGATAATTGGTTTTTCCAATTTAAAAAAAAACAGATATTAGGATTTTTATTAGGTATCGGATTCTTTTAGTTGCTATCTTCAAAGGAATTTTTTCTTGATTTCCTCTTCAGATTGTTCATTACTAATGTATAAAAATACCACTGATTATTGCATGTGTCCCACCACTTTGCTGAATTCACTTATTAGCTCTAATAACTTTATTGTAGATTTTTCAGGATTTTCTATATATATGGTCATGTTATCTACAAATAGGGAAAGCTTTACTTCTTCCTGTTTTAGTTCCCTAGGCTGCTCAAAGCAGACATCATGAAATCGGTTGGCTTTAAACAATGGAAATTTATTAGCTTACAAGTTTGAGGCCATGAGAATATCCAAATTAGCATTGTTAAGGCAATGCTTTCTTCCCACAGATCAGTTGCAGATTATCCTACGCTCCTCTGCCACATGGCAAAGCACATGGCCAGCATCTGCTGGTCATTTCTCTTCCATGTTTTGTTTCTTTCAGCTTCTTCTTTCTATGACTTTTGCTCTCTCTCCATAGTCATTCCATTTATAATGGACTCCAGTAAGAGGATTAAGTCCCATCCTGCATGAGGTGGGTTACACCTTAACTGAAGTAGCCTCATCAGAAGGTCCCAACTTTCAATGTGTCTACATCCACAGGAATGGATTAGATTTAAGAACATGTCCTTCTGGGGTACATACAGCTTTAAACCACCACACTTTTCAATCTGAATGCCTTTTATTTCCATTGGTTATGATGTTAGTTGTGGGTTTTTCATATATGTCCTTTCTCATGTTCAAGATATTTCTTGTATTCCGTTTTCTAAATGTTTTCAATCAAGCAGGGATGGGTACTAGATTTTGTCAAATTCGTTTTCTGCATCAATGGATATGATCAGGTGATTTTTTCCCTTTATTCTATTACATTAACTGAATTTTTAAAATGTTGAACCACGCTTTTGTTCCTGGGATAAATCCCACTGATCACGGTGTATAATTATTTTAATGTACTCTTTTTTTTCCATTTTATTTTATTTTTCCCCTCCCTCTCTCCCGCCCCCATCCTGGTGTTTTTGCTGTCTGTGTCCATTTGCTCTGTGATCTTCCGTATCTATTTCTCTTTTTGACTTTTCTTCTCATCTTTCTCCTCTAGGATTCACTGGGATTTGATCCTGAGGACCTCTGATGTGGAGAGAGGTTCCCTGTCAATCGTGCCACCTCAGTTCCTGGTCTCTGCTGTGCTTCACCTTGACTCTCCCTTTTGTCTCTCTTTTGTTGCATCATCATCTTGCCGTGTGACTCACTTGCGCGGGCACTGAGCTCACTGCACAGACGCTCGGCTCACCACGTGGGCACTGGCTTGCCACATAGGCACTCATGCTGGCGCTTGGCTTGCCACACGGTCATTCAGCTTGCCATGCAGATACTCAGCTCAATGCATAGGCACTGGCTCACCATGTAGTCATTCACGTGGGCACTCACGTGGGCACTCAGCTCACCACGTGAGCAACCACATGAGCACTTGGCTCACTATGTGGACACTCATGTGGGCACTCGGCTTACTATATGGGCCCTCGGCTTACTACCTGGGCCCTCGGCTTACCACGTGGGTACTTGGCTCACCATGCAGGCACTGGCTTGCCACACAGGCACACTTTCTCTTCATCTTTTTCACCAGAAGGCCTCGGATCGAACACAAGTCTTCCCACATGGTAGGCAGAGCTTTACCACTTGAACCAAATCCACTTCCCTTAATGTGCTCTTATATTCCGGTTCCTAGTATTTTGTTGAGGTTTTTGTATATGTATTCATAAGGAGATTTGGTTGTGATATTCTCTTCCGCTGGTACTTTATCCTCCTTTGGTACAAAGGTCATGTTGGTCTCATAGATGAGTTACAGAATGTTCCCTTTTCTTTAATTTTTTGGAAAAGTGAGCAGGATTGGTGTCAAGTCTTAGAATGTTTGATAAAATTCACCAGTGAAGCCATCTGGGTGTGGCTTTTCTTTGTTGCAGGCTTTTGGATGACTGATTCAATGTCTTTTCTAGTTATTAGCCTATTGAGACCTTCTTTTTTTCTTGAATTTGTGTTTCTAGGAATTTGTCCATTTCATGCAGATTATCTGCTTATTGGTGTACAAATTGTTCATAGTTTCCTGTTATAATCATTTTTATTTCTGTTGGGTTAAGTAGTAATGACCCCCCTTTTCATTTTCTTTTACTTTTACTTTTTTTTTTACTTTTTGCCCAAATGCATCTAGGGAAAGCAGGCTATTATATTTATTCAAACATTATAAAATGTTACAATATAAATCTATCAAACAAAATTATTTTTCAGAAGTTCTATTCAAGTAACTCATGTGTATACAAATTCTGACCAAATCAAGACAACAATCCAATTTGCACAGAAAGATGATTACAGCTCAAGGAGCAAGAAACAATAAACAGAAAAGTCTTGTCAATAAAGACGTCACATAAATACACAAATCTAAAGTTTTAATATAACATGAACATATTATAATTATATTAATTATACCTTTCTATAACATTATAGTAGCAAATGTTTTATATTAAGTAAAGCATACAGAATGTATAAAAAAATTTTTAAAAAGATTTATTTATTTATTTTTATTTCTCTCCTCCCCTCCCCCCCCACCCCGGTTGTCTGTTCTCTGTGTCTATTTGCTGCGTCTTCTTCTTTGTCCATTTCTGTTGTTGTCAGTGGCACGGGAATCTGTGTCTCTTTTTGTTGCATCGTCTTGTTGTGTCAGCTCTCCATGTGTGCTGTGCCATTCCTGGGCAGGCTGCACTTTCTTTTGCGCTGGGTGGCTGTCCTTATGGGGCACACTCCTTGAGCGTGGGGCTCCCCTATGCGGGGGATACCCCTGCGTGGCATGGCACATCAGTACTGCACGTGGGCCAGCTGCACATGGGTCAAGGAGGCCCAGGGTTTGAACCACGGACCTCCCATGTGGTAGACGGATGTCCTAGCCACTGGGCCAAGTCCGCTTCCCTAAGATTTTTAATCATATGTAATGGAGTCTTAACAAGTGTTA
This sequence comes from Dasypus novemcinctus, assembly GCF_030445035.2. Classification (NCBI taxonomy): domain Eukaryota; kingdom Metazoa; phylum Chordata; class Mammalia; order Cingulata; family Dasypodidae; genus Dasypus; species Dasypus novemcinctus. The sequence continues at coordinate 27,311,382 of NC_080698.1, forward strand.
AGCCAAGGACAATGTGAGATTTTCATCTGTGAAGATGCACATTTCAGAAAGAAGCCAATCTGAAATGCATTAACACACTTATTGTAAAGGTGTCCACAAAAATGCTTAATTGATCAACTTATAAAGAAACCCTTACTGAGGGTTATCATAATGCCCAATCTTAAAAAACAAACTAGTTATTTCTGAGACTTAAAATATCAGGAATCTTTGTAAATTAAATAGCATGAATGAAAAAAAGTACAGTGTACAATAGCAAGAGGTCAAAAAACTGAATACTGTGGAGAAGGTTTATTAGTCTCTGTACATTGGTTTTGGTAAACTATTGGTCATTTGTTACAGTAAATGGTGAAAATTTTCATTTCAGTAGTGTTTTCCGACCCATATCAGAATCTGGAAGCAATATGCCTTTCTCAAAATGTCATTTAGTGTTTCTTCCCACCCCTCAATACACAGAAAGAGGTTTTTGAGTAACAACGAGCCATTTACAAAGTCATAAAATAAGGTCTTCAAAAACATTAAACAAACTACAATTGAGTTACTTGAACAAACACGACCAACAGTTATGAAAAAAAAAAGATGGTGTTTTGAAAAGTGGTAACTATAAGTTACGATAAACTTCCGAAACCAAGATGGGGGAAAATCTTATTTCCATTCTGCTAAATACTGCAAAACCAAATAGCCTGCTCTGAGAGGGCACTCTTCCAAGGTACATATCACAGAATTAAAAACTCCAGGTAAGCGACCGAGTTACTCATTGAAGTAAATTAAAAAGTAAGAGCAAACTGCTCTAACGTATCAATGCTAATTTAGAAGCATCCTCAAAACAAATAGAGATTTAATTATAAGTGGCCTGAGCTACATTCTGTAATGAGAATTTTGCTTAGTACTAAAAGAGAATCTTCCAGTGCATATCCTAGTAAAGCTGTGGAATCATGCTCTTTGTTATTCCTGAAGGGATTCATTGGTTTCATGATATATGTCTACCTTTCAGTGTTTCTAGGAGCTCTACATACCAAGTAATTCAGTAATTGATAGAAGGATATGAGCAAAAAGACCAAAAGCAGACCTTGTATCAACATATACTAGATGGGCAGATTTTTAAAAATTGCATAATAAATGTAATTCATAAAATTAAATACACTTATAAAGGTACACCTATTTATGTTACATAAAAAACTGTAGACCACAAATTGGGCATTCTTGCCATAATGTTTTACCTGGGAAAGTCGGTGAGTGGGATTTCTTGCAAATATTTACTGCCATGATACAAAACAAATATGTGCACACTACAAGGTCCCTAAAATAGCAGTTAGAGTTTACATATCGAAAGATGTCACTAATCAAATATGCGAGAGAAGGAATTTCCCAGAGTTTATAACACAGAACAATAACCACCACAGGGGCCTCCTCCTTGACCTTCTTCCCTGTGTGACAGTTTTATTCCTTTATTCTGGCTTTTTCTTTCCTACAGTGCAGAGGTCTGAATGATCTTTTCAACAGGTTCCTCCAAGTCACATTGGATACCATCACAGGTTTTTACACTTGTCTCTATGAATAACATGGAATGCTTTCATGAAAAATTCAGGCCTTCGATTCTATCTATTTCATGATTTTCCTTATCCATTTTATTTCCAACTAGCATGTTTACTATGTCATTTCTTGTGCAATATGTTTCCATTCATTTAACCAATTATCCGGTTTAACAAATGTGTTTCTTCTTGTGATATCATAAACTAATTTAATACCCCTAGCAACTTTATAACAGCTGGAAGTTAATGATTTGAACCACTGTTGATCAGTAGGATCACATATTGCAAGTCTATCCTTATTTCCATCCACTGAAATTGTTTTCACCTTAAAGTCAACACCTATTGTTGCTACAAGTTCTGGATCAAAAGTATCTTAACCTCAAGAGCAGGGGTTTTGAGGCAGGTGGAAATGTCCACATCAAGACAGCATCAAGGCAATGCCTTCTTCCTGAAAACTGGCCACCAGAGAACTTTGGTTCCTTTGTCACATGGCAAGTCATGTGACAGTACCCACTGGTCTCTCCCTTCTCTTCCAGTCTTTCTTGATTTCATCGTCCTGTTTCTATGGCTTTCTCTTGTTCCCTTTCAATTCTGATTATAGTTATTTGTGTCTGCTCTCTTCCTTTCTTTTCAATCTAGTTAAAAGTTTGTTGATTTTATTGATCTTTGCAAAGAATCAACTTTTGTTTCATTGATCCTCTATTGTTTTTCTCTTCTCTATTTCATTATCTCTGCTCTAGTCTTTATTGTTTACTTTCTTCTGCTCATGTGGGTTTAATTTGTGCTTCTTTTTCTAATACTTCCTGTTTTGAGATTAAGTCTGTGATTTGTGCTCTTTCTTCTTTTTATTATTTTTTAAGATTTAAAAAAAAAATTTCTCTCCCCTTCCTTCCCTCCCATTGTCTGCTCTCTGTGTCCATTCACTGTGTGTTCTTCTGTGTCTGCTTGCATTCTTGTCAGCAGTACCAGGAATCTGTGTCTCTTTTTGTTGCATCATCTTGCTGCATCAGCTCTCCATGTGTGTGATGGCACTCCTGGGCAGGCCGTACTTTTTTTTACGTGGGGTGGCTCTCCTTGCAGGGTGCACTCATTGCACATGGAGCTTCCCTACGCAGGGAACACCCCTGTGTGTCACGCCACTCCTTATGTGAGTCAGCACTGAGTGTGGGCCAGCTCATCACACAGATCAGGAGGCCCTTGGTTTGAACCCTGGACCTCCCAGGTGGTAGGCGGATGCTCTATCCATTGAGCCAAACCCACCCACTTCCCTCTTCTTTTTAAATGTAAATATTTAGAGCTATAAATTTTCTTCTGTGTTCTCCCTTTGCTGCAGTCTATTAAGGTTTGGTATTTTTTGTTTTCATTTTCATTTGCCTCAAGATGTTTCCTGGGAAGCGGATTTGGCCCAACGGATAGGGCGTCCATCTACCACATGGGAGGTCCAAGGTTCAAACCCAGGCCTCATGACCCATGTGACGAGCTGGGCCACACGCAGTGCTGATGTGTGCAAGGAGTGCCGTTCCACTCAGGGGTGTCCCCCACATAGGGGAGCCCCACGCACAAGGAGTACACCTCATTAGGAGAGCTACCCAGTGCGAAAAAAGTGCAGCCTGCCCAGGAATGGTGCCGCACACATGGAGAGCTGATGTAGCAAGATGACACAACTAAAAAACGAGACACAGATTCCGGGTGCTACTGACAAGAATACGAGTGGACACAGAAGAGCACACAGCAAATGGACACAGAGAGCAGACAAGGGGGGGGGGGAGGGTGGTGGGGAAGGGGAGAGAAATAAATAAAAAATAAATCTTAAAAAAAAAAGTTATTTCCTAATTTCCCTTGTGATTTCTGCTTTGACTCATTGGTCATTTAAGAGTGTGTTGTTTAATTGCCACATATTTGTGATTTTTCCAGTTCTTCCTCTGTTATTGATTTCTGGCTTCATTCCATTGTAGTCAAAGAAGATACGTGTATAATTTTAGTATTTAAAAATTTATTGTGATTTTTTTCATGAGCTAACATGTCTTTCTTGGAGAATGATCAATGTGCACTACAGAAGAACATGTATTCTTTTGTTGTTGGGTGTAATGTACTATATATGTGTGTTAGGTCTAATTGGCTTATGGTATCACTTACATCTTCTATTTCCTTTTTTATCTCTGTCTGGATGTTCTAGCCATTATTGAAGTCTAATATTAGCATAGAATTGTCTATTTCCTCTACCAATCTATTGCTATCTACTTCATATATTTTGGGCCTCTGCAGTTACATACATATATATTTATAATTGTTATGTCTTCCTGTTGAATTGACCCCTTTATCAGTATTTAGTATCCTTATTTGTCCCTTGTAACCATATTTTACTTAAACCATCCTTTCACTTTTCACCTACTTCTATCTTTAAATTAAGATGAGTCTCTTTTAAACAGCATATAATTAAGTCATTTTTTTTTAATCCATTCTGCTCCTCTCTGCCTCTTAAAAATTCATTTACATTTAAAGTAATTACTGATAATGCAGAATTTTTTCCTGCCATTTTGGTATTGTAGTCTTATACCTTTTTTGTCCCTCAGTTTTTCTGTTAATGCCTACTTCTGTATTTATTTAAGGTTTTGTATTGTACCATTTTGAGTCTTTTCTCATTTCTTTCTGTATATTTTTTCAGATACTTTCTGTGTTGTTACCATGGGGCTAAGTTTAACTCCCCAAATCTATAACAACCCTTTGGTTTTATACCAACTTGACTTCAATAGCATCTAAAAGTATTATTCCTATACCCATCCATCCCTCCACCTTTTTTATAAAAAGATTTTATTTTATTTGTTTATTTCTCCTCACCCACTCATTGTTTTCACTTGCTGTGTCTGCTTGTCTTCCTTGTTTCTTTAGGAGGCACTGGGAATCAAATCTGGGACCTACAATGTGGGAGGGAGGCGCCTGATCGCTTGAGCCACCTCTGTTTCCTGCTTTGTTGTGTCTCTCATATTTTCTCCTTGTGTCTCTTGTTGCATCACCTTACCACATGTGCCCATCATGCCAGCTTGCTGTCTTCTTTAGGAGGCACCAGGAACCAAACCGGGGACCTCCCATGTGGTAGGTGGGAGCTCAATCCCTTGAGCCACATCTGCTTCTCCATCCCTCCACCTTTTTGTTGTACTTGTTACAAATTGTATTTTATACAGTGTATGTCCAAACCATTTCTCATTGTTTCCTATGCATTTGCATTTCAGGAGCTGTAAGAAGCAAAAAGAGTTGTTAGATAGAAAAAAGTACAATACAATAGCACTGGCATGTATAATTGTCCATCTGGCTACCTTTACTGATGGTCTTTATTTATTTATGCCATTCTGATCCACTGTATAATGTTCTTTCTTTTCAGTCTGAAGAATTCCCTTTAGCAGTGCTCATAAGGCAATTCTTGTGGTGATGAACTCCCTCAGCATTTCTTTATCTGGTAATATCTTAAGCTCTCCCTCTATTTTTGAAAGACAGACTTACTATATATAAAATTCTTGTTTGGAAGTTGTTTTCTTTCAGCACTTTGAATATTTCATCCATTGCCTTCTTGCCTTTATGGTTTCTGATTAGAAATAGGCACTTAGGGAAGCAGATGTGGCTCAAGCAATTGATGCCTACCTATCACATGGGAGGTCCCAGGTTCCTGGTGCCTCCTGGAGAAGAGAGCAAGACAGCGAGCAGGTGCGATAGGCAGGTGAGGTGAGATGATGCAACAAGATGATGCAACAAGGGGACACAAAGAGGAAAGAGAATGAGAGACACAATAAAACAGGAAGCTGAGGTGACTCAAGCAATTGAGCGCCTCTCTCCCACATGGGAGGTCCAAGGTGTGGTTCCCTGTGCCTCCTAAAGAGAAGAGCAGACAGCAAGAGCAAACAATGAGGGGGCTTGGAATAAATAAATAAAATCTTAAAAAAAAAAAAAAAAGAAATGGGCATTTAGTTTTATTGGGATTCCCTTATAATGATATGTTGTGTTTCTCTTCCAGCTTTCTTAACTCTCTCCTTGTCTTTGGCTTTTGATAGTTTGACTATTATATGTCTGAACATAGTTATTTTTGAGTTTTTCCCCTTTGGGAATTGTTTGTTTTCTTGAATGTATATATTTGTGTCTTTCATTAAATTTGGAAGGTTTCCTGCTATTGTTTCTTTGAATATGCCTTCTTCCCTTTTCGCTCTTTCTTCTCCCTCAGCACTCCCATAATGTGAATACTGGTATGTTTGATGGTTTTCCACAGGAGTCTTAGGCTCTGTTCACTTTTTTCACATTCCCTTTTCTTTCTGTTCCTCAGGCTGAATTATTTAAATTGACTTATCTTTGGTTTGACTGATTATTTCTCCATTCTGCTTTTGAAACTCTCTAGGGAAATTTTAATTCAGTTATTGTGTCTTCAACTTGAGTATTTCTGTGGTTCCTTTGTAAAATTTTCATCTCTTTATTGAGAGTCACATATTATTCATTCATCATTTTCCTCACATCCTTTAGTTCTTTCTCTGTGTTTTCCTTTATCTCTTTGATTCCTTTTAAAAATTCTTAATCTGTTGTATCTGAAGTCTGTGCTTCATTCATGGTCTGAAGTTAATCTCGTCCCTTTGAATGGGCCCTCATGTTCTGTTTCTTTGTCTCATAATCTTCTTTTGTACACCACACATTTTAATATTTTAATGTATTACCTCTGGAATTTAGTCCCTGAGCTGTGTTTCTTAATATCATATGCAGGTAGTGATATAACAGAGATGTTCTTGAGCACCAGGAGTTAACAAAAACCAAACAAACCAATCCTGAAAAAACATATTTCACAGTCTTTGAATACAGGTTTGGGTTGGTTGGTGCCCGCCTTCCAAGCTCATTCAGAGGTAAGTGCAGTATTCTGTCTTTTCTTCTCCTCCACCTTATACTAGTCTTGAGCTAATGGCATGAGGAATTCCCCTGTTGACTGGATTCCAAATGTCTCTTCTATTGCCTTAGACTATTCCCCTCTCCTGTGTCTTGCGTGCTTGAGGATTAAGCCTGTAATTTTCTGCCCAAGGCCATTTCAATTTTATTGTTCCTTTCACTGCTTTAGCTGTCCACATGCTTCTTCTTATGGCAGAGCAAGTTCTGAGAAGCTGAGCCAAAGATTCAGTCTTTCAGGCTGCCACTTGACAGATTGGCTCTGACATACAGGCACCCCAGTATGTGCACAGGGATTACTCTATCCTCCAGAACAGAGCCGGGGACTAACAATGGGAGTACGGCCTGGCTCCATACCAGGGTTATGGCTGGGGCCAGAATGGGTACCACGTCTCCCCACTGCTTTAAGTTGAGTTCTCTAGGTGTGATACTTGCCAGTTACTGCAACCCTTTAACTATTTTCTGGAGTTTTGTGGAAGATGGCTATGCCGGTTTTTGCTAGCTCAAAGATTCTGTGGGGAAACAGAACCCTGGAGTATCTTGTACCATCTTGGTTCGCCTGGAACTGGCAACTCCTGTCGATTTGATACATTTCTATTCCTTTTTTCTATGATTTCTTTTACAATCTTTATATACCCGAGATCCTCCTATATACAGTTTCGCAGTCTGCTATTTTCACCTAATCTTAGAACATGTTTCACTTTGCATTCAAAACTCTTTCTTCAGCATGATTTTTAAGGTTTGACTCACAACTGTCCTTCCTCCCCCATCCATCATCTGCCACGGAATGTTAATCTATGAACTCTGGTAAAATCAAACCTTTTGGCTGGCTGGTTGATATATGTGTGCGGTTGGGGGGTGGTTTGGGAACAAGATAGAGAAAGTGAAGGAGGTGGAGTGACGTGAGTAGGGAAGAAGGCTTGAGTTAAAGAAAGAGGCTTCATTTCCACAAATTTGAGTGGGAGGTGCTGAATTGGGAGAAGGTTGCCTTGGTAAAATTTGGAACCCACCCATTAATCTCGGGCTCCCTCTCCTGGCTTCTCTGAGCATATTCACTACATGATTAATGTGAACAACGACTAGAGTGGACTTGAGTGCATTGAAATCGCCTGTGATGGACAGAAAAGAGAAAAAGCATCCCTGTTTCTGATTTGTATGAGATCAAAGTTTGTATCAACATTAGTAGATGTATTGATTGTGTTTATTCAGTTGAGACAGATTAGAACTCCCTCTCCCCTGCCTGCATCCTCTTTTTCTCTGTTGCAGGAGAATGAAATTCTAAAGATCTCGGCTTCTCTTCTCAAGATTATTACTATTCTGTTGCCAAGTCACCGGTGATCTCGTTGGTTGTTTCTCTGAACTGTACTTTTCTCCCTTTCTCCTTTTCACATCCTCTATCCCACTCTGGCTCCCCTTCCCTCCTGCTGGTAGCATTGGTGAATAAAAAGGTAATGGTAAAACCCTGCCTTTGCTCTGCAAAGCAGAACTGTTAGGGCTTCTAATTATGCAGCCTCTTATTTCTTCATTTGTGCCTAATTCAAAGCTGCAAAAAGCTTTTCAAAATAGGTGTATGCTCTACTTGACAGTTGTAATAAAACAAAGCCTCCAATAAAGACAAAGGAAGATACCTTTGCAATTTCCTTTTCCATAATTTATAATGATTTAGCTCCCCCCATCAGGAGATAATTTCTTTGGGAGCAATTTTCTTTTATTAGCACCGTCTGAAGCAGCAAACATTTCTTTTGCAATCATTAGAGCTCCTAGCCGATGAAACAGTGACTGAAGATTGAATTAGGATTTAGAGGGAGGCCGTCTGTACCACATAAATAAACAATAAGGGGCCTGACTATTTCATTACAGAACTTAAATAAGTAGTACAGATGGTCAGCTACAGCATTACACATGCATAACCTATTTAAATGACATTACAGGGTCAGAAGCTTTAAGGTACTCACAGTACCATTCATTTACTCTACTTGAGTTTCTCCTTTTACACTAAGCACCAAAGCCATAGGTCAGGCAAATTACTGTAGGCAGTAATGCAGACAGATGAGAAAATAAGGGAATTATTGAATGATGAGGAGACAAATACTAAATTAGCTTTAGGATTTATGACCCTGTGCTTAACCTAATAAATGTTATTTGCCAATTGATCTTTTTCATTCAGTTGCAAATAATGCACACAAAAGATCACCTCATATTCATTTAGGCATAGGCAAAAAGATAGTCCAGGTAACTGAGAAGTTCAGAGCCTCAGGTATAGCTGGTTCTAGGTGCTCAGGTAGGTTTGCAGGTTTTTTCTCTTCCATGTTGACTTCATTTACAGTATGCTTTCACTACCGATGTTCACTGATGCTTCATTCCTGTATATTAATCAAATACTTTAAGTCCAAAGGACATCTGTGGGGTTTTTTCCCCCTAATCATTCCAGCAACATATCAAGGATTATATCACTTTTGACCAACTTTATATATGCGTATTTTCTGAACCAATCATTATGTCCAGAAGACTAGAATGTGCTAATTGAGTCATATGCCTGTTCTGTGAGCCATGGAGGAGGAGGGGGGAGGTGAGTGGATAGCACTAGACTAGGAGGACCCAAAGGAAAATCTACATGCTCTTGCCAGAGGATGAGAGAGTGGAGGCCAAGCAGGCCAGAGGAGATGCCCAGCACTTCAACCAATTGTAAAAAGGACCATTCACTAGGTTCTTCAAATGAATTCAATTAACACATAGGGTGGACCCTGCTGTAAACACTGGAAAATGTCCTCGAGTCAGTTCATCCACCTGAGGTTCCACTTCTAACTTAAATTTATTAGCTAGCTGAACTAGAAATTGTTCTTCATTAATAAAAACAATCTTATTAGCCCTTTTAAAAATACTAAACTGCAATTACACAGTTTTTGTTAGCTTTTACGTTCCCCATTTTCTCAAATAGCAGAAGAAAGTCATATGGTATAACTTTTCTTCATCTGTTGAATTAAACAAAATGCATGGTAGCCCTCCTAAGAATCCCAGTGTTGAAAGAGTCAAGTGAATGTAAAGGCAAAGTTTAACTAACGTGATCCAGGCAGCTTGTCTCCTTCACTCCTTTAGAAATGTTTCTTTTAACTTGTGCTTGGGGCTATTTACTTGTGGTTTCTATGCTGGTGCCACAATCTTCCTGGAATTTCTTCCTAGTCAACAGGCTACAATACTAAAAAGGAGTCATTGTTACACTTCAGAGTAGAAATAGAATACTCACACAAAAATAAGTGCATGTAAAACTGATGAAATCTGAATGAAATAGTTGGTTTGTATCAATGTCAATGTATAGTTTTGTAAGATGTTCTCAATGACACCTGAGTGAAAGGCACACAGCATCCCTCTGGACTAGTTTTACAACTGCACGCAAATCTAAAATTATCTCAAAATAACATTTAAAAAATCATTGGACAAAAAAATAAACAGCAATAGGGTTGGCATTATAATGACAACAATGCCCTGTGCCGTCTTCATGGAAATGTTTTTCCAAGTAATGGAGTGAATGTGTTTTTTATCCTTAACTCAAAAGCTTTTTTTAAAAAAGATTTATTTATTTACTTATCCCACCCCACCGCCCGCCAGGTGTTCGGGCTTGCTTTCTGCATCCGTTGCTGTCTGCTCTCGGTGTCCATTTGCTGTGTGCTCTCTGTGTCTGTGTTTTTTCTTTAGGATGTACAGGAAACTGAACCTGGGACCTCCCGTATGGGAAAGAGGTGCTCCATTGCTCGAGCCACCTCAGCTCCCTGCTTTGTTGTGTCATTTCCTCTTTGTGTTACCATGTTGTGCCATCTTGTCACATCAGCTCACTGTTCCTGCTCATCATGCCAGCTTGCTGCCTTGCTCATCTTCTCCGGGAGGCAAAGGGAACCGGACCTGGGACCTCCCATGTGGTCGGCAGGAGCTCAATCACTTGAGCCACCTCTACTTTCCCTCAAAAGTTTTGACTGAAGTTTTTGAAACACTATTCTGGACTTAGCTGTGGCAAAGACTTCCGAAGGAGGTTCTACAAGCATGTATTAATTCAACAAATATTTATTGAGGACCTGTACAATATTTCCTGTGGTGTTCTAAGTGGTAATAACAAAATATTGAAGCAAAGAGATGAGATCCCTGCTCCCCTGGGGCTGATACTCTACTAGTTAAAAAATGAAATTCAGGACCCCTTGTTCAGAATTACTAAGAATTTCAGGATGTTGATAGCAGCTCGTTAAATCAAGTATGGAGTCCTTCTAAACCAGTGCCAGAAAGATTGCACATGTTGTACACCCAGGAAGCTGGCTTCGAAATAAAATAAGAACGTAAATGTGGTAATTTCAGGATGGTGTTAAGTGCCCACAATTTGATGAACCAGGGCAGTGAGATAGAGAACATCGGGGGGTGGGGGTGGGGGTGGGGGGGGGTTGGCGAGCTACTATAATTAGTGGTTGGGAAAGTCTTCTCTAAGGTCACAGTCAAGCTGAGACCTGAAGGATGAAAAAGAATCAGCTCTGTGAAGATCCCGGAGTGGAATATCCAGTAGAGGAAACCTGAGAACAAAGTCCCAGGGTGGAAATGTGCTTGTTTTGTTCCAGGAACCCAGACAATGCTTTCGCGGTGGAATCTGGTTATCATGAGCCTGTGTCTAAGTATGATTTCTAACCCTACACTCCTTAAAAACGGCACACAAATTTTAACGTTTCTAATCCATAAAAACTTGAGCACTATCTTTGGGATGAAACCAATGAAACTTTGTCTCCATGATATCAAATCTAGACCCGTGGTTCTCAGTGAATAAGACACAGCATGCTGGTGTTTCCTAAGCACTCCCAGGCAGGCCCCTGATTTTGCTTAAGGTATAACATTTATTCTGCTTCAACTGAGAACATAGCATCTTTGGAATGCTGAGCTGAGGGCTAGCTGGATGTGGGTGTGGAGTACAATTTAGTGCTCATAAATGATAAAGACCACACCATAATGTCAACACAGTGCCAAAGACTGAATCCTGGGATGTAAGGAGAATGTGGATTTGTGAAAGCAGAGTTCTAGAAGTAAAGGATGCCGAGAAAATAGAGTGGTAATTAGGCGTGTCCTCGTAGACACCACCAGACATGGTTATACTGGAGTAGCTCCTGTCTTGTCATCATTGTTAAGTGGTTTAGGATCTTTTCCTCTCCTTATGCATGTCTTCAAAATCTCTAGCATTCATAAAGTTCTGGGAACAGGAGAAATGTGGAGAACACAGCTCTAGACAACATTTACAAAGGACTGTACAGGGAAAGAGTGAGACTTTCTGGCTGATCTAGCAGTTCTTTTTACACCCGGGGAAGGCCAAACCGAGGCTTGGGTTGACATACAATCCAAGACACTTTTGTAGCCATGGGGTCATGGAGGGTGAGTCAGAGCAATGATGCAGTCCAGAAGTCCCTAGGAAATTACTGTAAAATCAATGGTTTAGAAACCAAATTAGTGGGTCTGGAGACTATTATCAAGGGAAAGATCTCTACCTGCCATGCCTTCCCTAAGCAGTATCAGAAACCATGAGAGATGAGTAACAAATACAGTCTGAAAGGAGAAAATAAAGACACCTGGTCACATAAATGACAGAGTGGGAGTATGTTCCATAAGGTTTGCAGGGTAAATGTTTCCCAGTTCTTTTTGTTGGACAAATATTTTTGTTATCTTATATCACATTGAATATCTTGGGCCTCTAAATCAAGTAATCCTCATTTTAAAGTAGGCTTCATATCTATTGCATCTGTGGAGCCACAGATTGGTGAGAACATTTGTGAGTGGTTTCACCCATGAAAGAGGGTCCAATTATAAGATGCTTCTTGGTAGAATACAGAGTCCCAAACCCTTTTGCCTCTCGTTTAATAGGAACTGCTGAATTAGCATTCCATTCAGATTGTGCAATATATAACTTTTGCGTTTTTAACCAATACTTACCACCTGGTGTTGTTTTTTATTCTTTCAAAGTAAAGTACCCAGGAAAAATTTATATCCTCATTTAAAGCTAAATACCATCTACCAATGGAAATAGAAATTAGAAAATGTTCACTCTAATTTCAATTTTTTTCTGTAATGTGATAGTCAAAGAAAGACAATGAAAAACAATCAAATACGAAAACACTCCCCACATTAATTTATCCTGGCCTGAATAAAATTTGAATACTGTCACTTGTTTACAAGAGAGAACTCTGAGAATAATTATTTTATTATGTTTTGAAAAATGTGATGCTATAATAATTGTGACCATGTTCTACAAACAATGCTAATTTTTATATGATTGAAGTTTAATCTGAAAACATTAGCTTCCTATAACCTGCTTTAACAGTGAAGGTAGACTGTTTTTGCATATTTTTAACTCTTGAGAACTTTTCATTTTAAAATCTAATAATTACTTCATGTTTATAAAAAAAAGATATATCAAAAAATGTAAGCAATTGTCGTATCTAAGGGTAAGACTATCATTTTTTCTTTTTTTTCATATTTTCATTTTTTTCTATAATGAATTATGTATTATTTGCAAAATAAGGAGGGGGAGAGAAAACTGTTGTAGGCAAACTGTGGATCAGAGTCTTAGCAAAAAGCAGATGGACGGCACACTCAAGAGTTTAAGCAAGGAGATTGAATCAAGTTTAATCGTTTTGTGGAGCAATGTAGACAGGGCTAAGGAGCTAATAGGGAACATCCAAGGACTAGCAAAGTGGAAAGATGTTTCCATCCCTAAGCCCAAAGGTGAAGGAGTGGGAACTTGTTTCTAGAGCCTGGAGAAAGCTTTAGGCTGAAAAAGCACCCTCTACCTCTCCCCAAGGAAGCTGCAATCACAGAAGGCAGCCACTTGAGTAGGGGAAATAATGACTCTGGTCTTGCTTTCTTCTCCCTGATTTGAACTCAGGGGAATCCAGATGAGGCATTCCATTCCTTAGAGTCTGGTCTCTTGAGACGTAGCAGAGTAGAGAGTAGAGGATCATGGATGTGTTGGAACAACTGGTGAATAAACAGCATTGGGAACTGCATTGTACAGGCACATTATCCATCTCTATGGGCTACATTTTTAATGTTTCCACCATTAAAGAAAATGATTTGTCTTTTATATTTGTTATTCTTTATTTTCTTATTTCTTGGCTCTCATAGAATTGAAGTAAATTCTATTGTATATTGTTGGGAGCAGTCAATATGAGTATACACTGAGTTCAGCAATGCCAGTAACATGGCTGCCAGAGCGGAGCCCACTTCCTTGTTCTTCTTCCTCCCCGCTCCTTTGTTCTCCGTTTCCCACCACTGCCCAGGCTGATAAAGCAGTGCGCTGGCGCAAGGCACGAAACTGAAGTCTGCCTTCCACCCCAGCAACAGCAGCCACCAATCCCTGAACCCTGCCACTTACCCCAGCAACAGCGACAGCCAATCCCTAACCTCCACCTCTCCCTATCCACCGCTCCTCCCCTTCCCAAGAGTATATATGCTTTGTTCCCTCAATAAAATTTTGCAGCTTGATCAGAACACTGTCTTGCTGTCGTTCTTCGTGTCTCTTGTCCCACCATTCTTTCTCGGCAGGTTTCGAGCCCTCGTTACCGTCCCGTGGGCCGGGGCAGTATATCATACAGCACTCCCTCAACATAAGAGCATTAGGGGTTGAGTGTGGGTTAATACTAATTTATAAAGGATAGATGTGGTGGACAGCTGTTAGTTTTTGTCTATTCTACGTTCCTTTTGGGGAACTTTCCCTCCCCAACTCAATGTGATGGAAACATTAATCAAGAGTACCTGCTCCCTTTGCCAAAGGGAGGGCGTGAGACTCCTGCTGGCCCATCACCATGCCCCATCTACTTTGATATGGGGATAAATGGGAGCCACTCAGAGTCCTTTTCCAATGACTAACATGGACTCTGGGAAAAGAAGGACCTCTCTCTTTATGAAATTAGGAACTATAAATACCATGTAATCTAGAATCACCAGCAGTTGCATTTTTCACTATGTATAGAGCCTTTTGGTGAATGCTGCCAACATGGAGGAAAAGAACTGAAAAATGAAGGAAGAACAACAGATTCCTGCTGATATTATTTAAGCACCTGAACCCTGGAAAATCTAAAGCTAGCCAAACTCCTAGATATCTCTAGTTCATGTGCCAATAAGTATTCTTTTCTTTTCAGATTGCTGTGAGATGTGTTCCTTCAACTTGAGACCGAAGGAGTCCTGACTAGTAGAGCCTCCAATGAAGGTGATGCAAGGGAGAACAGCTACTGTTTATTGTGCTATTACCTATATTGCTGTCATTTATTCTTATAATAACCCTTTGAGAAAAATAATAATATTGCCATTTTGCATGTAAACAAACTGAGGTACAGAAAGGTTAAATAATTTGCACTAAGTGAATAATTGTCATTCAGATCCTGGTTAGTTCAATTGTAAAATCTATGCTTTTAACTTGAAGTCTGTTTTTTTTTTATATAATAGAGCCACCCCTGCTCTCTTTTGGTCACTATTTGTATGGAATATTTTCTTTCCCATTCTTTCACTTTCTACCTATTTGTGTCTTTGAATTCAAGGTGAGTCTCTTGTAAAGAGTACATAGTTGAGCTGTTATTAAAAAATCCATTCTGCCAATCTCTGCTTTTTTGATTGGAGAGTTTAACCAGTTTCCATTTAAACTACTGTTAATATAGGACTTTCTTCTGTCAATTTGCTATTTGGTGATGGTAAATCACACCTTCATTGTCCTTCAATTCTTCCATTACTGCCTATTTTTTTTAAAAAATTTTGATCTTTTGTAGTGGACCCTTTAGAATTCCTTCTTATTTCCTTGTGCATATTTTTCAGAGATTTTTTTTGTTGTTACCATAGGCTTAAATTTAACATCCTAAATCTATAACATTCTCTTTTGATTTGAAACCAAATTAACTTCAAGAGCATATACATACAAACTATGTTCCTATAACCCTTTGTTCCCTCACATTTATATTGTTCTTGGCACAAACTGCGTTTTTACATGAGTCCAAAATCATAGGTTTATCAATGATTTTTATACATTTATATTTTAGATCCTATAAGAAGTAAAACATATAATTAAAAACAAACAAAAACCCAAAATACAATAGTACTGGCATTTATATTACCCATGTTGTTAATCTATATGGTAGAACTTTATTTCTTCACATGGCTTTGATCTACTGTCTAGTGTCGTTTGTTTTCAACCTGAATAACTAACTACCTTCAGCTTTTCTTGTAGGACCAATCTAGTGGTGACAGTCTCCCTCAGTTTTTGTTTATCTGGGAATGTCTTCATCTCTCCTTCATTTTTGAAAGATGGTTTTGCCAGATATAAAATTCTTGACTGGCAATTTAAATCCTCTCAGCACTTTAAATGTGTCATCCCGCTGTCTTCTTGCCACTGTAGTTTCTGATGAGAAATTGGCACTTAATCATATTGAGGTTGCCTTGTATATGATGTATTGCTTCTCTCTTGCAGCTTTCAGGATTCTTTCCTTGTCTTCGGCATTTGGGTTTATCTAGTTTGGAGTTTGTTGAGATTCTTGGATGCATATATTTGTGACTTTCATCAAATTTGGGAAACTTTTAACCATTAATTCTTTGAATTTTTTTTTTTTTTAAGATTTATTAATTTATTTCACCCCTGCCATTGTCTGCGCTCTGTGTCCATTCACTGTGTATTCTTCTGTGTCTGCTTGTATTCTCATTAGGCAGCTCTGGGAACCAATCCTGAGACCTTCCAGAGTGGGAGAGAGGTGATCATTCTCTTGCACCAACTCAGCTCCCTGGTTTGCTGTGTCTCTTATTGTCTCCCCTCTGTGTCTCCTTTCGTTGCACCATCTTGCTGTACCAGCTTTCCCCATGGGCCAGCACTCCTGCGTGGGGCAGCACCCCAGCATGGGCTAGCATTCCACGCAGGCCTGCACTCTGTGTGAGCCAGCTCGCCACAGGGGCCAGCTTGCCTTCACCGGGAGGCTGTGGGTAACGAACCCTGAACCTCCTATATGGTAGACAGGAGCCCAATTGCTGGAGCCACATCCATTTCCCTGAATATTCTTTCTGTTCCTGTTTTCCTTTCTTTTGCTTCTGAGACTTCCATAATCCATATACTAGGTATGCTTGATGGTGTCCCACAGATTTCTCAAGCTCCCTTCACTATTATTCATGCTTTCTTCTTTCTGCTCCTCAGCCTGAGTAATTTCAATAGTCTTATCTGAAAATTCCCGAATTCTTTATTCTGTCATATCCAATCTGCTTATGAACTCCTCTAGGGAATTTTTAATTTTTAATATTGTGGTCCTCAGTTCTGTTTGGTTCCCTTTTTTTTGTTTTTTTAAAGATTTATTTATTTATTTTTCCCAACCCGCCTCATTGTTTGCCCTCACTCTCTGCTCTGTCTGTTTGTTGTGTGCTTTCTGTGTCTGCTTGTCTTCTTTGTAGGCAGCACAAGAAACTGAACTCAGAACCTCCCATGTGGGAGGGAGGTGCCCAATCACTTGAGCCACCTCCACTCCCAGCTTGTTGTGTCTCTCACTGTGTTTCCTCATTGAGTCTCTTTGTTGTGCCAGTCCATCATGTCAGCTTGCTGTCTTGCTTGTCTTCTTTAGGAGATACCAGTAACCAAATGTGGGATATCCCTAGTGGCAGGTGGGAGCTCAACTGCTTGAGTCACATCTGCTTCCCTGACTTCTTTTTTATGAGTTCTATTTCTTTATTGATATTCTCTTTTTGTTCAACTATCATTTTCCTGATTTCCTTTTATTAATTGTCAGTGTTTTCCCTTAGCTCTTTAAGTATATTTATAAGCATATTTAAAAAATTTTTGTTCGGTATGTTCAAGATTTGGCCTTCCTCATAGGTGGTTTCTAATGCTTTATCCTACTCTTTTGCATAGGCTATCATTTCCTGTTTTTGTTTTTTTTGTGTGAGCATTTTTTTATAGTATTTTTTTTAAGATACAAAGATCACAAAAAATAGTACATTAAAAAACTTAAGAGGTTCCCCCCCCCCTCAACCTACCTCCACTCCTCCCACATCAATAACCTCCCTCATAATTGTGGCACATCCACTGCATTTGGAGAATACATCTTGGAGCACTGCTGCACCGCATGGACTATAGTTCACATTGTAGTCTATACTCTTCCCCCAGTAAAGCCAGTGGGTTACGGCAGGATATATAATGTCCAGCATCCATCGCTGCAACATTATCCAGGACAACTCCAAGTCCTGAAAATGCCTCCACATCACATCTCCTCCTCTCTCTCCCCACCCTCAGCAACCACTGTGGCCACCCTTTCCACATCAATGCTGCAGTTTCCTCCACCACCAGTCACAATAGTTCCATAGCAGAACACCAGCAAGTCCACTCAATCCACACTTTATTCCTCCATCCTGTGGACCCTGGGATGGTAATGTCCACTCCCTCTCTATATCAAGAGGGTCTTAGATCCCACATGGTTGATGGATGCAATTCTGCTTGGAGTTGTAGGCACTCTCGGTTTGCTGTTGTGGTTGTTGACCATCTTCACCTCCCTGTTAGCAGACCTGGGTGAGGCCAATGACCTGGAGAGTAGGAGTTGCAAGTCTGCTGAAGCTCAGGGCAAGTCTGCTGAGGGCACAAGGCCAGTCCAGAGATTCAAGTCTCCTGGGTATACACTCAACCACAGGTTCAGTAAAAGTGACGGAAGAGGCATGTGTAGAAAGGTCACATCTGAGTCCAACTCCATTACGCTCAGGAACACAAATTCCACTGACAAGGCACTGAACTCCAGAGCCAACTGCTATGACTATAGAACCTGTGTGTCTCTGTAGCCCTCAGGAGCATCAGTACTTGGGGTCGTGTCTACTTTGGCTGTCTCTGCGATCTGCTGAGGCGTGTGTAAACGTGACCCCTCTGATGACCTCCCAACTCTTTTTTGAAGACTCTTAGCCATATAAGCTCACTTGTCTTTACCATTTCCCCCCTTTTCTTGTTTCTTTGTATGTATTGTTATCACTGTTGAAACCTGGATATATTGATATTTTAAAGTGTTATCTCTGGAATTTAGCCACAGAGGAATCTGTTCCTTAAGCTTACACGCAGCTAGTGTTATGACAGATTTCCTTGAATGTCAGAAGCTAACAAAAACAAACAAGCCCTATTCCAGTGTTAGTCTATGTAAGAGCTCTCCCTCAGAGCTTAGCCAGCGTACCAATCTGTTAAAAGAGCAGTGCAAGGTGAAAGTGTAGAATCGTCCCTGGTCTTTTCTGAGCATGCAGCTATCCTGCGCATGTGTCCATGGTCCTAGGAATTCCTCTACTTACATGTATCTAAATGTTCCTTTCCTCTAGAAAACATTTCTTGATCTTGGGTGCTACACTGTATACCCCAAAACTGGCAATCCATTACCCCAGGTAGCTATAATTTTTTTTTTGGATTTATTTTTTTTTATTTCTCTCCCCTTCCCCCACCCCCACCTTCATTGTCTGCTTTCTTGTGTCCATTTGCTGCGTGTTCTACAGTGTCTGCTTGCATTCTTGGCAGCACTGGGAATTTGTGTCTCTTTTTGTTGTGTCATCTCATGTCAGGTCTCTATGTGTGCGACGCCACTCCTGGGCAGGCTGCACTTTTTTTGCACTGGGCGGTTCTCCTTAAGGGGCGCACTCCTTGCATGTGGGGCTCCCCTACAAGGGAGTCACCCCTGCATGGCATGGCACTCCTTGTGCATAGCAGCACTTCATGTGGGCCAACTCAGCACATGGGCCAGTTGGCCCTGGGTTCAAACCCTGGACCTCCTATATGGTAGGTGGACTCTATCAGTTGAGCCACATCTCCTTCCCAAGGTAGCTATAAATGGACCATTCTCCTACAGCATTCTAACTGTCCTGTGACCCAGCTCTGTGCACAGAGCAAGTCCTGGGTTGGTAAGACTGCAATGAGTGCCCTGGTTCAGTTCTTTAGGTGCCTGGCTTAGACATCCCTGCATCTTCATACATGTACTAGAGTTACCTCATTCCCTCTGGACCTGGGATGAGAAATCTGCACTGGTAGTTGAGAAGAGGGTGGAGGAGGGACAGACAAGGGTTCTCCTACCAATTTCAAGTTGTCTTTTTCTTGTTTTGGTGCTTCCCCTATAATTGCAAACCTTTTACTGTTTTCTGGAGCTCTGAGGAAGATGGTTCTTCCAGATTTTGCTTGTCATTTAAAGCATCTATGATGGACAGAATTCTGGAGCATTTCACTCTGCTATCTTGGTGATGCCGCTCTCCAAAGCCCATGCAATTAATAAAATAACTATGTAATTAATCATTTGGACTGGGACATTTTATAATTACACTGAAGTAGCAGGTGCAAAACAAAACTGTCCCAGTGAACTGGGAGGTCACCTGTTTCTTTACTACTCCAATCATGTGAGTAAGGACTACTATGGTACCCATTTTACTGATGAAGAAACTGATACACAGACTGGTTCGGTAATTTATCCACAGTCACATGCTACCACATGTTAGAGCCCCATGGCTAGCAGGTAGAAGGATTAGGAAAGGTTGTGATCACTCACCACTGTGTCTATTCCATGATCAGACATGAAGCTTTCCAAACGCCCAGGTCTCCTAATTCACAGGTCAGAACTAAAGTTGAGGTTCTGGCAAAGGTTTATCTCAAAGCCACAAAACCAGAGGTACGTGAAGCATAAAGGTAACTTTATTGAAATGTAGTTCTTAGCATCTACAATAAAGATAGTATAAACTTAAAAATATGTTTAGTAGGGCACCTGGAAGAGTAACAGCAATTAACAGGGTGGCTATGAGAATGTATCAGAAACTAGGAGATATGAAATATGAACCCACCCACAAAACCATCTGTATTAATAAGGAGTCATTTGGACAATATTTGATAGACCTTCTATTTTAGATTTTAGTAGCCAGTGGGGGAAACCAGAAGCTCACACCGTCTTTCCTTTGGGATCCCTTTGTGTGTGTATGTATTTGTATGTGTGTGTGGATGGGGTGTAGGAACATATGGCACGTTCCTGTGCTATGTTCTTTATATGTATTACCTTACACAGTCACATCTGTCACAACCCTAGGACGCAGGCAGTATTATAATCCTATTTTACCAACAGGGAGACTGAGGCTCACTGAGGTTAAGAAACATGTGCTAGGTTATTCATCCAATAAGTATTTAGTATGACTTTCCTCGGACTAGGGTGTGTGTGAAGTGCTGAGAGCAGAATGATAATTATATCACGTGGAATGCCTGTCCTTATGGTGCTCACAGCAAAGAAGATATAGAAACAGAATTTATTTTTTTTTTTTATTAATTTTTTTATTTTTTATTGACTTTGTAATAATATTACATTAAAAATATATATGTGAGGTCCCATTCAACCCCACCCCCCCCACCCCCCCTCTCCCCCCCCCCCCAACAACACTCGTTCCCATCATCATGACACATCCATTGGATTTGGTAAGTACATCTTTGGGCACCTCTGCACCTCATATACATTGGTTCACATCATGGCCCATACTCTCCTCTATTCCATCATGTAGGCCCTGTGAGGATTTACAATGTCCGGTGATTACCTCTGAAGCACCATCCAGGGCAGCTCCATGTCCCGAAGACGCCTCCACCTCTCATCTCTTCCTGCCTTTCCCCATACCCTTTGTCCATTATGTCCACTTTTCCCAATCCAATGCCACCTCTTCTATGTGGACACTGGATTGGTTGTGTCCATTGCACCTTTATGTCAAGAGGAGGCTCAGATTCCACCTGGATGCTGGATGCAATCCTCCCATTTTCAGTTGTAATCACTCTAGGCTCCATGGTGTGGTGGTTGTCCTTCTTCACCTCCATCTTAGCTGAGTGTGGTAAGTCCAATAAATCAGATTGTAGGTGCTGGAGTCTGTTGAGGCTCAGGATCTGGCTATCACATTGTCAGTCCAGAGATTCAAATCCCCTAAATATATCTTAAACCCCAACATTAACTGCACCTCCAGCACATTAGCATGAAAGTCTTATGAAGGGAGATCCCATCTGAGTCCAGATTCATCACACATAAACACCATTTCCAAAGAGGGGCCATCTGCCCTGGTAGTTAACCCCATCGGCCATGACCATAACTCCCATGGGTCTCTTTAGCCCTCAAAGGAACCAATATCTGGGGGTTGTATCTGCTTTATCTGTCTCTCTGACTCTGCTCAGTTGTGCATGAGGGCAAACCTTCTGCCAGCCTCCAGACTCTTTTTTAGAAACTCGTAGCCATATAAACTCATTTCTCCTTTCCATTTCCCCCTTACTTTAGGTCAAACAGCATTTTAAAGTCATGGTATTTTATGTAGACATGGATATTCTGCTGATCCGCATTGAACCTTCCGTATAAGGTCATTTTCCAGTTGCATCATCAGTTGGTAGTTGATAGTGGTCCCTCGTTGCCAGGGAGGCTCATCCCCGGGTGTCATGTCCCACGCTGGGGGGAAGGCATTGCATTTACATGCTGAGTTTGGCTTCGAGACTGGCCACATTTGAGTAACATGAAGGCTGACAGAAGGAAATTCCCAGGCACAAAGTTGCTCTAGGCCTTGTTATTATTTTGGGTTTATCAGCTCACAAGCATAGTCATTAGTATCAGGGGCTCACTGTTGAACCCTCACTCCCTCCCGGTCCCCACCACTGTACCTGGGAGACTGTCGCTGCTCCCCTAGGGGCCACGACAGAGCACCACTGGCCAGGAACCCAGTACCCCCCCTACTGTGGTTTTTAATTGTTGCCACTATGAGTATATCCAAACATTACCATGCACCCTGGACATATGTAGAAACAGAATTTAGGGAAGCAGATTTGGCTCAACGAATAGAGCATCCACCTACCATATAGGAGGTCCAAGGTTCAGTACCCAGGGCCTCCTGGTCCATGGGCAGTGCTGATGTGTGCAAGGAGTGTCGTGCCATGCAGGGGTGTCCCCCGTGTAGGGGTGCCCCACGTGCAAGGAGTGCAGCCTGGCAAGGAGAGCCATCTGCACAATAATGCACGTGGACACAGAAGAACACAACGAGTGGACACAGAGAGCAGACAATGGAGGGGGGGTGGAGCGAAATAAATAAAAAATAAAAAATGAAAAAAGAAACAGAATTTAATTCAAGTCATCCTGACCACATCACACCATTCACACCTGTCACCCCAAATAACCAGCAGGGTGTGAACGTGCTCAGCTAAACCGGTTTACTCTGTAGAGTTATGAGGAAACACAGCAGCACAAGGCAATGCGAGAAGGGCTCATGGTATACACTGTTCTCAAGTGGTAAGTTGTGCCATGTTGGGAAGCACTGTATTTAAAATGCTTCAATGGCTTTCTGTTAGTATGAGGGTTAAGGAGGAAAAACCCTTAATGTGAGTTTTAAAATGTTATATATGGCAGCCTGCACCTGTGGAGAGCTGACCTGTGGAGAGCTGACTGCCCGTGCCTGCAGAAAGCCGGTACAGCAAGATGATGCAACAAAGGGAGACACAGAGGAGAGACACTGAGAGACTCAACAGACCAGGGAGCTGAGGTGGCTCAAGCAATCGAGTGCCTCTCTACCACACTGGAGGTCCTGGGATCGGTTCCTGGTGCTGCCTAAAGAGAAAGATGAGAAGAAAAGACAAGCAGACATGGAAAGAACACACCGTGAATGGACAGAGAGCAGACAGTGAGCACAAAAACAACAGTGGGTGGGGAAGTTAAAAAAATAAAATAGTATGTAGCTTGGCCCTTGGGCCCCTTCCAACCTCATCATGAACCTCCCTGTCCGCAGCCCAGCTTTGCACAGCTGGCTCCCACGCTTGGTGGTTCCTTGAGTTCATCCAGCTCCTTCCTGCGTGGATGGGCTTATGCAACCGTCCTTTCCTTCTGCCTTGGGTGTTCTCTTCCTGTGCCCAGCCTCCTCTACTCACCCTTTTGATCTCCCAGCATCCTTGACTGACCACCCCATCAGGTCCAATCTCCCCTAAGCCCCATGTCGCTCTCCAGGGTAGCAGTTCTGTAATTGTGACTTAACGTGTTTGTGCGCTTAAGTAATATCCGTCTCCTCAAATAGAGAGGCACTCCTTAAGGACAGAGACCACTCCCCTCTTATTTTACTCACTTTCTAATATTTGTTTTAATTTTGTTAAATTTATAAATGTAATGCTAAATGCATTCTTTGCTGAATGAGTAAAAGAAGGAATGAAGGGATAAAGTTGAATTATTACTGAGTATGTAACTGGGCATCTCACCAATCAGCCAAGTAACTGTATCTGGGTGTTTGCTCATCATCGTCTCCCCAGCACTGACCCCAGTGTTTGAGAGATCAGTTGTCTAAGCCAAACCTTCTAAAACATTGTTATGCATGTGAGTCACATGGGGATCTTGTTACAGGCAGCTCCTATTTGAGTAGATCTGGGGGAGGGACCTGAGATTCTGCATGTCTAACCAACTCCTAGAGTTGAGGCCTCTGGTCCAAGACCGCATGTTGAATAGCATGGCTCAAAGCAATATAATGTAGTTGCAAGAGGGTATTTACTTAGAAAGGCACATTGGTTAGGGTGTAACAGAAGTAACAGAAAACCCAGCTCAAACTGGCTTACTTAAAAAACAAAGATGATTTATTTTGTCATGTAACTAAAGAGGCCTATGACAGGATAGAATTCAGGCACAATTAAAAAAAAAAAATTCTCTCCCCTCCCCCACCCCGCCCCAGTTGTCTGCTCTCTCTGTCCATTCGCTGTGTGTTCTTCTGTGACTGCTTCTATCCTTATCAGCGGCACTCGGAATCTGTGTTTGTTTTTGTTGCGTCATCTTGTTGTGTCAGCTCTCCATGTGTGTGGTGCCATTCTTGGGCAGGCTGCACTTTCTTTCGTGCTGGGCGGCTCTCCTTATGGAGCGCACTCATTGTGCATGGGGCTCCCCTAAGTGGGGGACACCCCTGCGTGGCAGGGCACTCCTTGCACACATCAGCACTATGCATGGGCCAGCTCCACACGGGTCAAGGAGGCCCGGGGTTTGAACCGTGGACCTCCCATGTGGTAGGCAGATGCCCTATCCATTGGGCCAAGTCCGCTTCCCTTCAGGCGCAATTTGATCAGGGCTCCTGCTCCATTTCTCTCTAATTCTCTAGGCACTGTCCTTCCCTGGGTGTACTTTACATTTTTGGGTTGACTTCCTTGATGGTGGGAAAATGATTGCCCCATCTCCACATTGCATCATCTAACAGAAAAGAGGTCATTTGTTCCCCCAGTCTGAAGAAAAGTTCTATTCTTAACACTAAGTTTATCACTTTACTTGGTGTGGGATGGGAGGATTTAATAATATATTTGACTGTAATTGTTCATTTGCTAGCTTCAGAAGAGGTGGCTCATGTTGTTCCACCTGGAAACGTGGTCCATAGGTTCTCAACGAATCCCATCCCATAGCGTGAGTGTTTGAACCTTCCATGAAATCACAAATATATGGATTAACCTTTGTCTCCAAGAGTCTACCTAGAGCAGTGGTTCTCAGCTTGATCACATTAGAATTAACAGGGAAACCTTAAACATCAGAGGTGTCTAGGTTCTGCTCTAGACCAAACAAGTAAAAGTTTCTTGGAGTAGGGCATAATCATCCAAGTTTTAAAAAGATTCCCAGGCAGAATGGGTGTAGCTCAGTGACTGAGTGCCTCACCACTTAGGTAGATCAGTGCTTCTAAACAAAAAGGGGAGAGCAGGTTGGTGGAGGGGCTAGAGGTTTTGTCTCCTGAGCGACATTTAGCAATGTCCAGAGATAATTTTTATTGCCATGACCAGGGGAGAAGGTGCCACTGGCATCTAATGGGTGGAGGCCAAAGATGCTGCTAAACATCCTACAATGGATGGGGCAGCTCCCATAACAAAGAATTACTAGACTAAAATGTCTTTAATGTCGAAGTTGAGAACCGCTGACCTAGAGGGACAAGGTGGTGGAACAAATGATTTATTTGCATTCTATTCTGGCACACTGGTAGGGGAACATGTGGTATAGAATAGTGATATTCAAGCTTTACTGTATTAAGATTAGCAGGGGTGTCTTCCGAAAAGGAAGTTTTCTGGGCCACACACCCTGAAATACTCACTCATTCTGTCTGGGTTGGGCCCAGTCATCTAAATGTTTAAGTTGATTCTGATGCAAGTGTACCACAGACCACACTTTGAGAAACACAGCTACAGAATACACCAGCTTGCATTTAGCCTTGTGCTTTCAGGTAGGAACTCAGGCTGAGCTCAGAAATAGCCTCATAAATAGCCAAAAATATCTTAAGAAAGAAGAACAAAGTTAGAAGACTCTCACTTCCTGAACTTTTCAGCATGTTATCTAGCGACAGTGGTAAAAATAGCATGATATTAGCATAGAGTAAACAGATTGACCAATGGAATTGAATTGAGAGTTTGGAAATGGGCTCTTACATCTACGGTCAAAGGACAAGGCTGTGAAACCCACTCAGCTGAGTCAGAACACTCTATTCAACAAATGGCGCTTGGAAAGCTGGATATCCGTATCAAAAAGAAAGAAAGAGGATCCCTGTCTCATACCTTATACAAAAATTATACACAAAATGGATCAAGGACCTGAATATAAAAATTAGAACCATAAAACTCCTAGAAAAAAACATAGTGAAACCTCTTTAGAATCTTATGGTTGGTGGTGGTTTCTTGGACCTTACATCAGAAGCATAAGCAACAAAAGTAAAAAATGGATATATGGGGCTGCCTCAAAATTAAGCACTTTTATAATTCAAACAATTTATTGTTAAGGTGAAAGGTAGCCAACTCAATGGGAAAAAAATGTTTAGAAACCATATATCTGACAAGGGTTTGATTTCCGTGTTGTATAAAGAGATAACACAACAACAAAATAACAAGCAACCCAATTAAAAAATGGATAAAAGACTTGAATCGATATTTTTCCAAAGTGGAAACGAAATGGTCAAAAGACACATGAAAAGATGCTCAACATTCCTAGCTCTTAGGGAAATGCAGATCAAAACTACAAAGAGATATCATCTCACACCATACAGAATGCCAGTTATTAAAGAAACAGAAAATTACAAGTGCTGGAGAGGATATGGAAAAATAGGAACACTACTTCTCTGTTAGTGGGAGTGAAAAATGTAGCCTCTGTGTAAGACAATTTGGTGGTTCCTCAGGAAGTTAAATATAGAACTGCTATATGATCAGGCAATCCTGCTACTAGGAATATATTCAGAAGAACTGAAAGCATAGACGTGAGTAGATATTTTCATACCAGTGTTCTTAGTGGCATTTTTCACAGCTGCTAAAAGATGGAAACCCCTAAGTGGTCGTCAACCGATGAACGGGTAAACAAGATGTGGTGTATACATAGATGGAATACTACTCAGCTGTAAGAAGAAGTCAATTGGGGAAGCACAGGACAAGGTAGAGGAACCTTGAGGACATTATGTTGAATGAAAGAAGCCAGACAAAAAAGGATGACTATTGTCTGGTCTCACTGATATAAACTAAATGTGATGAGTAGGTCAGTGGAAAACGGAATGTGGGTTGAGAAGGGGGACGTTTAATAAGGTCAGTTGTAAATATGTGGTAACCGATGGACTTGATGGTAGCACATTATAATGAGTGTAACAAACACTGTTGATTTATGGTTATGGTTGTGGCTGAAATGAGTAGTCTGGGTGGTTAATGTTAGTTGGAGGACAACTGGAGGATAATTTAGGTAATGTATAACAGTGATATTGGTGGTAGAGGAGGATGGTGGTTAATAATAAAAACACAGGAATATTCTTCTACAAGGTGTTAAGAATATGATAATACATGGGGAAACAACTAATGCATTTATAGACTATAGTTAACAACAATATTGTAATGTTTTTGTTGCAAAAGGAAAGAAGATATTATATTAATGCTAAAAATTAAAAAAAAGAACATGGGGTTTGGTTTTGTGAGATATAAATATAATTAAGCATTTTTTTCTTCTTCATTTTTTTTTTCATTAATAAGAATACCTTGACTATGTCATTTAACTAATCTGTGTATCTTTCTGAACACTGGAGGAACAATTGAGTTTGTTGGAATTAGGTGAGATGAAAATGCCTAGGAAGGATTTTTTAGGAGTAATGCTTCCATAACTTGTTGAGCTGCCTTTTGTCTGTTATTTTATTTTTTGAATTTGAAATAAAGTTTGAATTTTTTATAAAGTAAGTACATACAATTTACTATGCAAACACAACAGTGTGATTTGAAAATTCTAACACCCTAGAAAGATTTCTTAAGCATTCTATTGCTTTCCATTTGACCCATATAATCTAAAATGTCAGAGGGAGCCTTGGAAATTGTAGCCCTATAGCAATTCACAGGGGGAAAGGGTTGGATAAAAATGCAGCGAGATATCAAAAAAAAAAAAAAAAGAAAGAAATTTGGCAGCTTTATAGAAAAAAAAGGAAGTGTTATTTCTTAGACCCTGGAGTTTTGGGCCTGAGTTTATACCCATTACAATTTCCCCAACATTTAATATCTGTCTGGAAGTTAACAATGCTCAATATAATGAATGTTTAATCTTTTTTTTTTTTTTAACTTTCAAGTGTATACATATAAACCATCAAAAAAAAAAAGGAAAGCCAACATCCTGAGCCAGGAATGATGCAAGTCTCCTGGTGGAATTTCAGACACCAGCAGTGGGTGGAGAGATATTTTGGGCTGCCAAGGCCCTGGCAGCTCCTCTCATTGCTCCTTGTCGGGTTTGGGTTTGTAAAGCAGAATGAAAACCCCAGCTAGCTCATGATCTTGTCTGAAGGCAGGGTTCCTGCTTCCAAGGCGCCGAAGGAGCTCCAGGGGTTTTCTTGACATTCATTTTTATAGCTCTGAGGAAGTTAGTTCTATCCTTTCTGTCAGTAATGTGAGATAAGGAGGGAGGAAAATTAGGTCCCCCGGGAGTGCACAGCTTAGCTGAGTCCTTTAACGTAATTGTGAACTGTGATGAGCCTGGTTGAACCTGGCCTGAGCCTCACGGAAGCTCTGTGACCAGGACGTTTATCTTCTCGCTGCCTTCCCTGATTAGGACACCCAGGTACCAGAGCCTGGCTGCCTGGGAGATTTTCAGTCTCCCAGACTTCTCACAGGGGGAGGCAGCACTGCAGAGAGATCTGCATGGTAGCTGCCTCCACAGGGAGAGCTGCCGAAGCCCTCTTCCTGTAGCTGCTTGCATTGTTTTGGCAGAGTTTATCCTAAAAATAGCACTGGGAGTCTGCCTGGATGCTTTCCGTTTCAAGTTTCTTCAGGGCTGTAAAGTGTGTATCGTCCTTCCACATTTACCATCACAGAAGAGGCAACGTTTTGTAGAAGAAATCACTGGGCGGTGTGGCTCACCAGCCATGGTGGCTTCGGATAAGTCACTTAACCCTTATGAGGCTCCATTTTACAAAGTTGCCTGGAAAATAGGCATACTCTAAGACCAATCTCATGGAATCCGTTTTTGGCTCAAATGAGATAAAATACTTATCAACTGAAATTTGAAGGCATAATGTTGAGTGAAATAAGCCAGACACCAAAAGACAGATATTGTATGACCTCACTTCTATAAATTACCTAGATGAAGCAAACTTCATAGAGACAGAGCAGTTTGTGGTTCCCAGGGGCTGGAGGTGGTGGGGCAGGAAGAGGGAGTTACAGCTTAATGGGTAAGGAGATTTTATCTGAGGTTAAAAAAGAAAAAGAATTAAAAAAAAGGAGGGGCGATTGAGATCTGTGATGCCAGCAAGTACCATACTGTGAATGTAATGAATTCTACTGAAATATACACTTGGATGTGGTTAAAATTTGAGTTGTATATTTGTTACCACAATAAAAAGTTAAAAACCAATATGTTTCAGCTCTTTCATAAAGAACCATGTGAACCTTCCCTATTCTGAGCAGGCTGTGGTCTCGTGGACAGTGATGATGGCTTAGGGGGTTTTGTACTGCCCAGCACCATTCCTGCACATACCAGGCAGGGTGTGATGCGAGCTAAGATGACTATTTCTCTTCTTGCATTTTATTTGAGTAATGCCTTTCTTCCTTGCTTGGCTGTAAGTTCCACATGGGTGGGGATGGTGTCTACAATTTCATACTCATGTGCCTTCGACCTTCTTCTTGGTTGAGTAAGTGAGCAAACGAATGGGTGAAAATGAATTCAAGTCATCAGGGTTTGGGGGATGCCTTCTATGTGCCGGGGTTTTGTAGTTTGCAAGAAACAGAAACCCAACCAAACTAATATAGATGGAAAGAAATCACCCAAGGCTGGAAGTAAAACCAGGTCTCAAGAGGGATGAAGCAAAGAACTGAAAAATCAGCAAGCTCTAATCAGCAAGTTCTCTTGCCTGGACTCTCTTCCTCTCGTTTCCTCACTTCCTCTCTGCAGTTAGATTTATTCTCCTCTTTAGCTGCTTTGACTCTTTCTGCTTTGATCATACTTGAGACCAGACTCCTCCAGACTCTCATTTTAAGCACCAGAGTCGCTGAGTCCCAAACCTGAATTTCGAAAAAAGAAATGACGACTGTCTCAGCTTAGGAGAGGCAACCACTCTAGGTTCATAGGTTCAGCTGTGACATCAGGGGTGGCCATCGACCTGCCGCCCATTCTGCATAAGCATGAGAAGCAGAGGGCGGGCATGGATAGGTTTCCCCCAGAAGGGGGATGGAGGCTGGGAGGAGACTGAGGAGATGCCTGTCAAGAACAGAGACACCGTGCTGAAGGCTGAAATGAGTATCACTGATTCATCCAGAAATAGCCACTGGACACCTCCTGGGGGCCCAGCATTTTCCAGGTGATGGTGATTCAGCAGTGACCGAAAAGACAGGCAAGGACCCTGCCCTCATGGAACCCTCACCCCACATTACAGCAAACCAGTACAACAGCAAGATAACTGGAGGAAGTGATAAGAACACGGAGAAATTACTTACATAGGCAATGGGGTGATGGGACATGGGGTGGAAAGGTTAATTTTGATTGCCATCTAAATGGTTTCTGGAACGTGTGTTCCAGAATACGAACCAAAAAAACACTAAGAACAGTGCCATTTTCCAGCTACGCTGTTTACAAAGGAGGAGGTGGAGGTGGTAGAGGCAGACTCCAGAATGTTCCTTGCTAGTGATAATAATAATATAACTAACAACAACTGAGAGATGAGTGAAAGGAAGATAGAAGAGTGACAGGGTTAATGTTCTCCTTTTATAACACCTATATTGGAAAAACATACTTTTAAGTATTTTTCGAATCTTTTTTTATTACCTTAGAGGAGTATTTTAGGAAATATCCATAGAGGAAAAGAAACATTTACTTGAAATTCAGCAATTCCTTTAGCTGTGCTTCATTTGTTTTTTTTGTTTTGTTTTTTTAATTAGAGCAGTTTTAGATTTATAGAAAAATCAGGCAGGAAGTACAGAGTTCCTATATACCACCTCTCTCACACAGTTTTCCCTATTATTAACATTTAGCATTAGTGTGGTGCCTTTGTTACAATGGAACATGCTATTTATTTTAGAAACAAGCAGTGAAGAATATGAACATATACTGATATGTATTTCTGCGTAATTAAATTCTGGAAATGAATTTTAAGTAATTGCGCTGAGTAGAATGGACACAGAGATGAGAATGAGAGTGTTTGCTGTGGACCTTTATATGGGTGAGATGCATTCACGATTCAAAAGCTAAATTTGGGGAAGTGGATTTTTCTCACTTAATAGAGCATCCGCCTACCACATGGGAGGTCCAGGGTTCAAACTCAGGGCCACCTAACCCGTGTGGAGCTGGCCCATGTGCAGTGCTGATCTGTGCAAGGAGTGCCTGCCTGCCCGGCGTAGGGGAGCCCCATGCACAAGGAGTGCATCCTGTAAGGAGAGCTGCCCTGCGTGAAAAAAAGTGCAGCCTGCCCAGGAATGGCACTGCATACACAGAGAGCTGACACAACAAGATGACACAACAAAAAAGAGATACATTTTCCAGGTGCCGCTGATAAGAATACAAGCAAATACAGAAGAAAAACACAGTGAATGGACACTAAGAGTGGATAAAGGGGGGAGAGGGAGGGGTAGAGAAATACATTTGAAAAATAAATAAATAAATAAAATCTTTAAACAAAACAAAAGCTAAATTTGAAAACATTGACCTTCACTTTGACCATACCTCATGGGGGGCTGGGAAATTCGAGACCTTTTGGCACCTTTTGAAATGCAAATGTACTTGCTCATTAGCTATAATGATTCTTTTTATCCCCTATTCTCTTTTTTGAAAAAAATTAGACATAATTCACAAACCATAAAACTAACCCTTTGAAGTGTGAAATTCAATGGTTTTAGTATATTCACAGAGTTTTTCAACCTTCAGCATTACCTAATTCCAGAACATTTTCTTCATCCCCCCAAAATGCCATACCAGTGGCTGTCATTCAGCATTTCCTGCTCCTCCTGGTCCCTGGCAACCACTAATCTACTTTCTGTCTTCATAGATTTTCCCATTCTGGACATTTCATATAAATGGCCTCATATAATATGTGGTCTTTGTGTCTGACTTCTTTCGCTTAGCATAGTATTTTTAAGGTTCATCCATGTTGTAGCACGTATTAGTACTTCTTTCCTTTTTATGGCTTAATACTCTTCCATTGTATGGAGGTACCCCATTTTATTTATCCATTCATCCATTGGTGGACATATGGGTTGTTTCCACTTTGGGACAATACTGCTATGAATATTCATGTACAAATTTTTGTATAGACTTATGTTTTTAATTCTCTTCAGTATAAACCTAGGCATGAAATTGCTGGGTCATATGGTAATTCTATGTTTAAGATTTGAGGAACTGACATACTGTTTTCCAAAAGAGCCACAGCATTTCACATTCCCACCAACAGTGTGTTAGGGTTGCAATTTCTCTACATTCTCACCAACACTTGTTACTGTCCTCCTTTTTGATTATGGGCTGGTGATTCTTGTGGGTAACTTGATTCACAAGTTGATAGGTGTGGCTTTTGTTTTATTGGATAGAGGAAAGGAGGATTTATTTTCTATTTGTGGAGAGGCAGGGGGAGAAGGGAGATATGAGGATAATAGAGAGTTTGCTTCCCAACCTTGTCTAATCAATTGGTCTTGAGTCTCAGGACAGAGAGGAGACAGTCAGGAGCCTAAGAAGTTTCTGAGAGACATGGTAAGACTGTGCAGTAGCAGGATGCTTTGGGGTCCAAGTGACCAGGTTCAATAAGGTGGCAAAGGGGACTTTCTCCCCATACTGGTGCTAGAATGTGGGGCAGCAGGAGGGCACACTGAGTGGAATGTGGGGCAGAGCTGCCATATGTGCATAGAGGGCACTGGGGAGGAAGCAGAGTGGAGCTGTCCTCAAGGAGCTTGTGGACATGGGCTTCCGCAAAGAGGCCAGGGTGGAAGAGCATACCCATGACCTGGTGGGGCTGCACTCCTGCTTCAGGAGCAACAGTCATCGTGGTTTGAGAGTGAATCTTTGACCCACGAGCAGCAGATGCTGGAACCATGTACATGTGGCCCTACCTCAAAGGTCCTGTGCAAGCCAAAGTCTTTTTTTTTTCTTTTTCTTTTGCCTTCTAGAGAATTCTAGGCCTGATTATTATAAATATCTTTGGCACAAATGAAGGAACGGAAGATATAATCATCCCTGACCTTTTAAATCTTCATTTTTTTCTACCGAGCCTGGTGTTTCTCATTACTGTTTTACAGACTGGAAAAAAATAGATTTTGTACTGTGTAAATTATTTTAAGTTTATGGTCTCCAGTGGGAAAGCCAGGGCTAATTCCTCAGAGGATGTTTTATGCCAGGCCATTAGCATGAGCCACTTATTGATGAACCAGTAAAGCATGCCTTGCCAGAGCCTTGTAATGGGATCCCCTAATTCATAATTAATATTCAGGTAAAGCACCACTACATTGATCTGATTTCCCTCCCTTGGTAATTAGTATTTAATTTTCATTAGCCAGGGTAGGTAAATCTTAGAAATCTCTGATTCCAGACATTTACTCTAAGACTGTGCAGTGCCCCTCAGTGTTGCAAGTTAATGATACCTTTGGGTAAACAAGGGAACCTGAAATACCTGAACTTGTCATGTGCTTTGACCTTTAAGAAACTATTGAACTATCTCCTTTGGGCCTCATGCCAACCCTGAAATGTAGGAAAAGGCAGATATTACAAGGCCCCATTTTTTTATTTTTTAAGGATTTATTTTTTTATTTCTTTCCCTTTCCCTGCCCCCCCCCCCCCCCCCCCGTTGTCTGCTCTCTGTGTCCATCTGCTGCACACTCTCCTGTGTCAGCCCGTATCCTTGTCAGCAGCACTGGGAATCTGTGTCTCCTTTTGTTGCATCATCTTGCTGCATCAGCTCTCGCGTGTGTGGTGTCACCCTGGGCAGGCTGCACTTTTTTCGTGCTGGGCGGCTCTCCTTAGGGGGCACACTCCTTGTGTGTGGGGCTCCCCTACATGGGGGACACCCCTGCGTGGCACCTCACTCCTTGTGCGCATCAGCACTGTGCATGGGCCAGCTCATCACATGGGTCAGGAGGCCCTGGGTGAACCCTGGACCTCCCACGTGGTAGGCGGACACTCCATCTGTTGAGCCAAATCCGCTTCCCACAAGGCCCCATTTTAACCAATAAGGAAACCAAGGCTTGAAGAGGTTAGTAAGTGACAAAAAAAAAAGGGTCCTACCTTGATTTTCTCAGCTCTAAGCAAGTCCTGTACTGCATTTTAAAATATTAATAACAAAATGACAAAATGTGTAAGGTTGTTTTATTGACTTGATTGGTCAAATCAGTTCTGTCCCCTATTTCTCCATTACACCCCCACCCCTCCAAATATATACTGTTTCAGATGTTAAAGCTTGGAGTCAAAACACTGTCAGGATAACAGCAATTCTGTCAAAATTTAAAACATGTTTTGCTCAAGCCAAACAGTTAAGAATCAGACATGTATGTGCAGGGAGATACATTCATTCACAATATATTTGACATCTCCTTCTCTTCAATATTGCAAAATTAATTATATTTTGGATACAATAATCTGTGACAAAACTTGAATTTTGGGTAAATAGTCTATTAAGAAAATCAATAATAATTAAGGGAACACTTAGCTGATAAAGTTGACAGAACTTTATTTTTGTTTTTAGGAGGTACAGGGGATTGAACCCAAGAACTTGTACGGGAAGCAGGCTCTCAACCACTGAGCTATACCTGCTCCCCAGTGAGAGTTTTTTTCCATTTGTTTGTTTGTAAAGATTTATTTTTTGTTTATTTATTCCCCCCCTTGTCGCTTGCTGGCTGTCTGCTCTCTGTGTCCATTCTCTGCGCATTCCTCTGTGTCTGCTTGTCTCCCTTTGTTGCATTATCTTGTTGCTCCAGCTCTCCACAGGTGCGGGCCATCTGCTCTCTGCAGGTGTGGGCCAGCTTGCCTTCATATGGTAGCTGGGAACCCAATCAATTGAGCCACATCTGCTTCCCAGTTTGTTTGTTTTTAAGAGATATCAGGGATCAAACCTGGGACTTTGTACATGCGAAGCAGCGCACAACCACTTGAGCTACATCTGTTCCTCTGAATGCATTCTTTTTTTTTTTTTAGATTTTTTTCTCTTCCCCACCTCCAACCACACCCCGCTGTTTTTGCTGTCTCTGTCCATTCTCTGTGTGATCTTCTGTATTTATTTCTCTTTTGGTCTTCTTGTCTTTCTCTTTGGAGATTTCCTAGGATTCAATCCTGGCACCTCTCATGTAAAGAGAGGCTCCCTATCAATTGTGTCACCTCAGTTCCTGGTCTCTGCTGTGTTTCACCTTGACTCTCCCCTTTATCTCTCTTTTGTTGCATCACCATCTTGCTGTATGACTTACTTGTGTAGGCGCTGACTCACCACATGGGCACTTGGCTTGCTGTGTGGGCACTTGGCTCACCATGTGGGCACTGGCTTGCCACACAGGCACTAGCTCACCATGTAAGCACTCACAGGGACACTCGACTCACCACGCTGGCACTTGCACGGGCACTCGGCTCGCCGCACAGGCACTGGCTTACCACATGGGTGCTCACGTGAGAATTTGGCTCACCATGTGGGCACTCATGCAGGCACTCGGCTCACCACATGGGTACTCAGCTCGCCATGTGGGCACTCAGCTCACCACACGGGCACTCACATGGGCACTTGGTTCACCACATGGGCACTGGCTCACCGCACAGATGTGCTTTCTCTTCTTTTTCACCAAGAGGCCCCAGGGACTGAACCCAGGTTCTCCCATATGGTAGGCAGAGGCCTTATCACCTGAGCCACATCCGCTTCCCCTTAATGCATTCTTTTTTTTTTTTAAAGATTTATTTATTTTATTTTATCTCTCCCCACCCTGCCCCAGTTGTCTGTTCTCTGTGTTCTTTCGCTGTGTGTTCTTTTGTCCGCTTCTGTTGTTGTCAGTGGCACGGGAATCTGTGTTTCTTTTTGTAGTGTCATCTTGTTGTGTCAGCTCTCCGTGTGTGAGGTGCCATTCCTGGGCAGGCTGCACTTTCTTTCATTCTGGGTGGCTCTCCTTACAGGGTGCACTCCTTGCACGTGGGGCTCACCTACTTGGGAGACACCCCTGTGTGGCAGAGCACTCCTTGCGCGCATCAGCACTGTGCATGGGCCAGCTCCACATGGGTCAAGGAGGCCCAAGGTTTGAACCACGGACCTCCCATGTTGCAGGCGGACGCCCTATCCACTGGGCCAAGTCCGCTTCCCTTAACACACTCTTGATCTCTTCATTTTCTTTCCCCCTAATTGCTCCCTCTGGCTGTCATGGTTTTCAATTGTTTCTTATCCAAATATCAAATAGGCTGATCTAGGCTAGGTAATATTGGGTAATTTCAATTACTAAAAGGATTGGGATTCTTTTACCTTTTTCCAACCTTCACTAATCTTGGATTTATTCCTTTGAAGTTGACCAATTTGCACTACAATTGGTATTCACATGGAAAATGGTGACCAACTACTTTTCTATGGAATAAGCATAAATAAATTTGAGTTATAGCAGAAGGAAGTTATTTAGGTTAGAGAATTGAAAATTTCCTGACTGTGGATTGCTAAATATGGAAAGAATTACCAAATCGAGTAATCTTCTTTCTCCTCTCTTCTATCTTCCCCTCCCAGTATCATTAACCCTAATATCTTAGGGAAGTATGACATAGAAATGTAGAGACACAAATACTGGGAAACACCTGTGGCTACCAAAATATTTTCTCTGGCGGCTAATAATTCCCAGGTTTGGGGAATCTTTAAGATCTGCGATTACATAGGTCTAGTGAGATGCAGATACTTCTATTAGAAATTAGTAGATTTAGGTAAACTAGGGAAAAGTCGCTCTGAATGCCTGTCCGTTTACAGTAAGAGAAAATTTTTGTTTGCCTAAATGATCTGGATGACTGCCATGATATATTTTTTTAATTCCCCCCCTCTTGCGGCTTGCTTGCTGTCTGCTCTCTCTGTACATTCGCTGTGTGTTCTTCTGTGTGTCTGTATTTATTTTTTATTTATCCCCCCTCTTGTTGTCTGTTCTCTGTGTCCATTTGTTGCGTGCTCTTCTGTGTTTTCGCTTGTCTCCCTTTTTTGTTGTGTCACCTTGCTGAGCCGGCTCTCTGTGGTGCTTGTGGGCTGGCAACATTCCCTGGTGCTTGCGGGCCAGCGGCTCTCCACAGCGTGTGGGCGAGCCTGCCTTCACAGGGAGGCCCTGGGACATAAACCCAGGGCCTCCCATATGGTAGACGGGAGCCCAATTGATGGAGCCACAGCTGCTCCCCTGACATGATATTTTTTTCATTCATATCCTTCCATCCATCCATCCATGGAAAATGTATTGTATACCTTCTGTACCAGGAATCCAGGAAGGCATTTATGAGGCAATGACACACAGACTCTAACCTGAAGGCATTATATGGTCCACCCCTCAAGCCAACTGTCAATTCATACACACCTACACTCTGAGAGGAAGACAGTACGTAAAAAGGAAACAATTCAGTATGATAAGTGTTTTGAAAAGAAAACTATAGAATGGTGTGGCAGTTTTATATTATTGATGAATTCCAAAAAGAAACATCATGTCTGTAAACTGGTCTGTTCCTCTGATTGTGATGCCTTTTGAGTGTATTAAATTCAGTGGTTTCACTTTTACTTGATTAAAGTATAATTAGGGCTTTGATTTGGCCACATCAATAGGACATTGAGTCCTCACCCCCTTGATGGGCAGACACTCACAGAAAACAACACAGCAAAGGAGAGAGCTTAGTGTTTTTGATGCTGGAGCCCTGGAAATAGAGCTGAGCCTTTTGCCTGATAGATTACAGCTGACCTTGTGGAAAGTGCAGAGCAGCTGAGCCAGGAAATAGAGATGAGCCTTATGCCAGCCTACAGCTGAGGTGGGAAGAAGCTGGGACCACGGAGCCTTCAGAGGAAGAGGAAGGCCGAGCCCTCGCAGAGACCGCAGCCATCAAGCTCCAGCATGTGGCAACAGACTGCTGAGGGAAGTAACTTATTCTTTATGGCCTTGTGACTATAAGCTTCTACCCCTCATAAATACTTTTTAGAAAACCCAACAGATTACTGGTACTTTGCATCAGCACACCATTGGCTGACTAATACATCTCCTTTGGGATGTGACATGGAACACAACACGATTTGATACTGGAGCTAAGAGTGGTCTGTATTGTGGAGTCCTTATCATCCAAATTAAAGCTGGGACCATAGGGCACGTGGAAGTATTTGAAGCAAGAGAATGAGGATCAGATTTGCATTAATTCAATATACAGGCTACTTAAAGGTACATGCATGTGAGGTTTGCATAAGCAGTCATTTGGCTTTGTATCTTTCACAGAGAGAAATAAGTTGTGGAGGTGACAGAAAAACAAAACAAAACACCTCCTTGCATACATAGATGCAGTTATGAAAGAAATCTCTCTCACATAGATGTTCTTGTTTAATCCTCACAAATTGATCCCAATTCACGGCTGAAAAAAGCATAGCTCAAAGAGTTTGAGGGGCTTGCCTAACTAATGCAACAAAGATGGCTAGCGACAAGCCTGGATTGGAACTATGGGCTTTTTTTTTTAACTTCTTAGACTTTCACCTCTTAGCCCAGGCTCTTTCTAGGAAGAGCCTCCTTTCTGAGTGGTAAGCTGCATTCACTAGGTTCTTTTCCAGTAAGCCTTGCAGCATGTATTTGTGGTCTCCTTACATCTTGTTAAAATGCTTACTCTTTTAAGGAGGAAAAAAGCTGTCATTTGAAGGCATTTACCACCATAATTACAGCCACCATTTGGTGAAATTGAATGAGAAAATCCCAAGGACTTAAAAAACAAACCACATTCTATATTCCACAATCTGTTAGGGGCCAGCATTTGACAGAAAACAGTTTGATGGGAACATTTCTTTTGTCATTTCAAAAGAGATAGGCACGTTGCAGGGAACCACTCCTATACACTCTTATATTTTTCTCATTATTGGGTTGTGATTTTTCAACCACTAATCTTTTCCCCCTTGTCTTTTATCATAATGTTTTCTCCAAAGGGCAGCAGGCTCCCTGGCCTCTGGATACCATTAGCAAGATCACACTTCTTTCTTTTCATCTTTGCTGTCTGGCCCCTCATGGTTCCCAGGACTGTTTCTTTAACACAAGGTCCAAGAACCCTTTCCTGTTATGCTCCAGTAACTTCCATACATCAAAAAGGACGAGAAGAGGAGATGGTAGTGGTTGTCTCTGAGCATGGCCAGCCAGAGCCCGAGCCAAGACTTCTGCTGTACCTGCCTCCCTCCTCTTCCTTTCTCTTTATAGTTCCATCTTGCCCTATCAACATACCCTCTGTCTTCAGGGCTTTGATCAAAGTTTGATTGAACTCCACATTTAGTCAGAATTTGTGTGATAAGTAATTTACCTGAAATGTTAATATCCTAATAATCATTCATTTAGACCAGTAGTTCTCACCCAGGGGTCTGTGCCCCCAGGTGACATTTGGCAGTGTCTAGAAACATTTTAGTTTTTCATGACTGGGAGAGCGTGGGTGCTACTGGCCTCTAGTGGGGAGAGCTCTGGGATGCTGCTGAATATCCGGCAATGCACAGGACAGCTCTACAACCAGTGATTATCTGACCCCAGATGTCAGTCGTGCCGCCATGGAGAAACCATGGTTTAGACAATCAATAATATTTCATTCTATGCCAGACCTTATTGTAAAAATTAGGGATTCTGTGATACACAGGACATTTTGACTTCTAAAACCCCACTGCCTAGAGGAGGGTATAT
Organism: Dasypus novemcinctus; assembly: GCF_030445035.2. NCBI lineage: Eukaryota > Metazoa > Chordata > Mammalia > Cingulata > Dasypodidae > Dasypus > Dasypus novemcinctus. The sequence goes on from NC_080698.1 coordinate 27,351,096, forward strand.
ATTACTTAGGATGTTTTCAGTGGCTGGTAACAAAATACCTGGAAAGTAATGTCTGAATTCAAAGATACTTTAAACTTTTCTAATGTAACAAAAATTTAGAAGTAGGTTGTTTTAGAGCTAATGAATTTAGCAACTCAACACTGTTAGGTAGGAGGGTCAGCTTCCCCAGAGTATTTTTGGCTTCCCCCTCATCGTGGCATAATAGCTGCTGCAGCTCTATTCTCATCAGGTAACAAGGCAGCATGGATGAGGGGTATCAGGAATCCCTCTGATGCATTCATTTTTTCTTCTAAAGGAGTAAAATCCTTTTAGAAGCTACCTAATGCCCAGAAGGCTTTCTCTGATATTCCACAGGCCAGAATTGGGAAACTTGCCCATTCCTCAGTCCTTCAGGGACATGGGATTACCATCAGGGACTTAGATCAGGGTCAGAAAACCTTTCCTATAAAGTGTTAGATAGCCCATATTTTAGGCTTTGTGTGCAATATATGATTTCTGTTTTGCTTTTTCCTCCTCTTCCTTTTCTTTTTATAACCCTTAAAAATAAAATAAAAAAAAAACCCACATTCTTAGCTCATGAACTATATAAAAACAGGCCATGGGCCAGATATGGCTCATGGAACATAGTTGCTGACCCATGAAAAAAACAGCAGCCCAGTACCTAAACAAAACGAGGGGTTATTAGCAAGGAGAATGGAGATAATGGCTATTGGTAGAGGCAGAGGTAGGTCTGCTCCCAAAGGCTATACAGGTAAACAATATTTATAGTACAGTGTGATTAGTGCTATGATAAGAATGTATAAAAGAAGCTGTAGTAGGCAGCCTCCAAGATGGCGGTCAGTGATCCATGCGGCATTGTGTTGACGCCCCTATGTAGTCCCCTCCCCCATTGTATCACGTCGGTTTCTTGGACCAATAGAAATGCCAGTGTGTGACTTCGGAGACTAGATCATAGAATACATTGCCACTTCTACCTTGGTCTCTTGGAGTGCCCATTCTGGAGGAAGCCAGCTGTTATGTTGTGCAAATACTCTGCATGTTGAGAGGACACATGCCGAGGGACTGAGTGCTTCCCACCCACAAGCAGCACCGGCTTGCCAGCATGTGAGCGAGCAACCTTGAAAGCTCACCCCCCTGCTCCAGCAAACCTTCAGTTGACTTCACCTCTGCCTGATATCTGACTGCAACCTCATGAGAGACTCTGAGCCAGAAATGCTCAGCTAAGCTGCTTCTCAATCCTTGACCCACAGGAATGGTGAGATAATATGAGTTTATGGTTTTAAGCCCCAAAGTTTTGGGTGATTTGTTACGCAGACTTAGGGAAAATTGATTTGGGAGGTGTGAGGCATAAGCAAATCCTAGAACGAAGAGGGGAAATAATTTTCAAAAAAACAAGAGAACCATCTAAAGTATGTGGAATAACCTATATATGTAATGATAAAAACTCCATTATATTTTTTATGAAGTAGTATATAACTCACCTTTTTCTTATCAGCTTGAAAAGCAAAATACAGGGAAATCCACAGCTCCAAGAGAGATTGAAGAGGAGTACAAGTATCTAACATACTGTAACAGAGGTTCAGGACCAAGGACAGTGGCCTACCCTACCACTGCCCCACCAAAGAAAAGTTTGGCCTTGGTGTGCATTTTCTGGGCTCCGTTCGCTGATATATAAAATTAGTGGAGTTGAATGATATGACATTTAAAATTCGTTTTTAACATTCTGTATATTTATGGTCCCAGGTTATTTAGACAGCTCCTGAACCCCTGTCAGACCCCTTCAGCTTCTGCCACTGCAGAAGGTCAATCCTGTCTACCAGAGGGACATAGCAGCAAGTGATATACTGAACCCACATCATTTTACCAGGGAAAAAGGGGACAAGCAAAGTTTGCTAATTTATTTCTCTTTATTCGGCTTGCATTTACTTCTATGTGCTATCATTTGCCAAGCCCTACAGGGGATAAATGAGGAGGAAGTCACAGATTTTTCCTTCAAAACATTTGCAGTCTAAAGGGAGAATGACAAGGATCAAAATAACTCTCATTACTGCATTTCTCCAGCCTCCTTTAGATAGACACTGCTCTTGTCCTTTCCTGTCACCCTAAATAAGACAGATTCTCAGAGAAGGATCTTATAACAGACATTTTTATTTTGATAGAAGTTTAATGCATTCTGTCACCATGCATTTTAAACTTCATACATCTTATGGAACGGGAGATTTATTCCTCTGTTAAAGAAATTTGAAGCCATCATTATCAGGTAATTTTTAATTTGGCCAAGTCTACCACTAAAGTTTTCTCATCTGTAAAATGGGGCTAATGATTGACAGTGTGTGTTTATACCTTTTATGAGCTTAGCAGTCTTCTTTTTATTGATGAACTAGTGAACCCAATCCTAACTCCACGTGGCTGTGGTTTGACCATCAGTCACTTCCATTGACTGGTCACTGGAGTGGCTGCAAGGCTGAAGCCTGGCCAATGATGGTAAACCATTCTATTCGTCTAGAGACTGTTTCAAGGAATGGGTACTTGCATCACCAAAAGCAGGGCCAATTAGAATCACTCCATATGATTTGATTTCTGTTTCATCTGGTATCACAAACCACAAGAATGGTCTAAGTTTTAATTGCCTGCAGTCACAGGGAGGAAACCATCTGTGATAGGAGAAAATGACATCAACAAGGTAAAAAAAAAAAAAAGACAAAGAAGATATAGAGATCAGAGAGGTAAGAAGAGAAAAAGAGAGTGAGAGAGAGTTTTGCCTTTGGGTCTAGCCAGGCCTGTAGGCAGCAACTTTGTGTACACCAATAAATTCCCTTTTATGTCTATGGTAGTTTAAGACATGTTTCTTTCACCTACAAACACCAAAAAGAATGCTGACTAATATATTAACCGGAGAGTTATGATGATGACCAAGTAAAATAAGATATTTAAAAGTCCTTTTTCAAACCTTATACAAAAGCTGCAGTAATGTTCTCTGGGAGCTAGCCCTTTAATCTCTCCACATGTCTCTAAGTACTTAATAAATATTATTCCATTCAGTTCTGCCCTGCAGCCTTGATGCCATTATGATGAGGAAAATCTTCCATTTTCCTTCCTTTGATATTAAGTTAATTTGTTTCATCTACTAATTCTCTCAATAAACTAAATAATAAGCTAAAAGATCTCTGTGGTCTTTCAGAATGAGTTAAAAATGCCTAGCTAGTCAAAGTTAAGTGCAACCAGCTTTTTGCATTACTTTGTAACAAGAGCTTTAAGGCAACTACTGCTCCTTTGATGTTTTTCTTAAATTGTAGTGAAATGGTACTGTTTTGGGTGGTAGACTACACCATCCACAGCCCTTTATTTCACCTGCACTAAGAGGAATCCATTACAGCAACATTCCTGAAATTCTGAGGCAGGAGAAAAAGGTTTGCAGATGTTTTCTTAAATTAGTTTTCCTCTTCTTTTTGGCTCTTTAGAAAACTCTACCTTTCTAAAGTATTTTAAGGATTTCCTTTAGGAGCCTTGACTTAGCTCCAAACTTGAAATATGTCTACTGGAAATATGGGGCTTTGCCTTTTTTCTAAAGATAGGCATGTGTCTGAAATGTTTAGAGATGTTGAAGATTTAATGCTTTAAGTAAAAGCAGGGGCTGAGGCTGGGTCTAAAAGTTTAGTGGCTCCAAGTTTCATGGAAATGGATTTGGGCACTCAAGGAGGCATCAGCTCAGCAATTCCTAAAAGTTGAGCCAAAATAGCACATCGGTCTTCCCTGGTAAGATATTTACTGATTGAAAAAACGATGGTCCTTTCTTGGAATTTTCACAGGGACTTTGGTTTCTTAGATTTTCATTATTACATATAACCAGAGTTTATGCTAGTAGCTTATTTAGTTACTAAGTAGTTATGAATATTTACTAAATTTGATATTTAAAAACTAAAATTAGTGCACTATTAGAGTTACTGAGGCCTCAAAATCAGTATTAATTTACTATGTGCCAGTTACACTGGTAATATCTCTATTCCTCAGTGATACCAAATTAATTACTGATGTAGGACCTTTGCATTGGCTGTTCCCTCTGCTTGGAATGCAGTTCCTTTTTTTTTTTTTTTTTCTAATTTATTTCTCCTGCCTCCTTCCATTGTCTGCTCTCTGTGTCCATTCACTGTGTGTTCCTCTGTGTCTGCTTGTATTCTCATTAGGTGGCTCTGGGAACTGATCCTGAGACCTTCCAGAGTGGGAGAGAGGTGATCATTCCCTTGTGCCACCTCAGCTCCCTGGTCTGCTGTGTCTCTTATTATCTCTCCTCTGCATCTCTTTTTGTTGCATCATCTTGCTGTCCCAGTTCTCCTGCATGAGCCAGCACTCCTGCATGGGGCAGCACTCCACGTGGGCCAGCTCGCCACACAGACCAGCTTGCATTCACCAGGAGTCCCTGGGTATCAAAACCTGGACCCCCTATATGGTAGATGGAGCCCAATTCCTTGAGCCACATCAGCTTCCCAGTTCCTTACTTTTTCACACATTTGGCTCCATCTTCCCATTTAGGGATCAGCTCAAGTGACCCTGCAGGGATTCCTTCCCTGTGCATGCCACTTAAATAGCAAACATGTACACATCCCCAGTCACTCTTGGTTACCTTACTGTGTTTTATTTTGTGTATTGCTTTGCGTGTTTATTGTCAGTGTCTTCCCTAGAATGTCAGCTCCATGAGAACAAGGACCTAGTTTATCTTGTTCACATCTTGGACAAATAATCTAGATGACATGCAAATTTACATCCTGGTACACTGATATTAGATTCCTATTGGGAATTAGGAGCAGGTGCCATAGATGTTTGTTTTTGTTTTTAAGATTTATTTTATTTATTCTACCACCCCCCATTGTTTGCACTTGCTGTCTGCTCTCTTGTCCATTGACTGTGTGCTCTCTGTGTTGCTTGCCTTCTCTTTAGGAGGCACTGGGAACTGAACCTGAGACCTCTCATGTGGGAGAGAGGCACTTAATCACTTGAGCCACTTTAGGTCCCTGCTTTGTTGTGTCTCTCATTGTCCTTCCTCTTTGTGTCTCCTTGTTGCATGAGTTTGCAGCACCTGCCCATCATGCCAGCTCGCTGCCTTGCTCATCTCTTCCAGGAGGCATGGGGAACCAAACCCAGGACTGCTCATGTGGTAGGTGGAAGCTTAACTGCTTGAGCCACATCTGCTTCCCTATGGTGTTTTTTGCCATACTAAAAAATAATTGCAGATTTTAAAAAAAATTTAGAGTCACTAATGAAGAAGGGGATCTTCACCTGAAATTTACAGATGGATTCTAGATGGCCCATGAATCTCCTGAAATTACATGCCAATTATGCATATGGATATTTTTCTGAGATGAAGGGCAGGGATGTCCCTCACATTCCAAATGGGATGGGGAACATCATCCAAGCAGGATGGGTTAGTGGAAACTTGCCACTAACCTAGACTAAGTCTAAGCCAATTCTGCTGCAAAAATCACACACATGAGCAACCAGCATTTCTACCTTTCCAGCCTGAGTGCCCTGTGTTCAGGTTCTGAGCAAGCTACAAATCAAGAGATTTCATTGATAATTTATGACATAAATATTAAAACTACTCAGGTTCCTAAGAAGTTTTGTAGAAGCAAGAAAAAAAAACAGAAAATATATTTGAAAACTTTGATAATTTCTTTGTTGTTTAAACTATCCAGGGTTTCATGACAGTGTGCTGCTAAGGCACTTCAACAGAGTTTGCTTTTACTGTCCTCTTGGGAGGTCTAGGATTTCAGGCTCTAGAGTCTGTTGGATTTCTGCTTGAATCTAGTCTCAACCACTTCTGGAACCATGTAGAGATCTTCACTGGGTCTCAGTTTTAGTGTTGTAAAATGGTACATTAAACTTACAGTTTTGTGATGAGGATCAAATAATAATACCAATCACTTATATGGTATTGTATGCCAAGCACTCATCTAAACACTTCATATATATTAACTCAATTAATAGAATAGAACAGAATAGGGAACAGAATAGGATAGAGAATAGAATAGAAAATAGAATACAAACTGTCATCATAAAAATTGTAAGTGGCAGATATAATTATTGTTGCTGTTTTACAAATGGGAAAACTGAGGAACAGAGAAATTAAATAACTCAGCCAAAGTCACATCATGCAGAATTCAAATTACTTCTCCATATATATACAACCCCACAGTCCTTGACGCATAGTATGCCTATCCTATGACTTGTGGGTTGTTAGAATGATTAAATGGAAAGATTCCTCAGTATCCAGCACAGAAAAGCACTTGAGATTCTTTTATTGTTTCATGTTGGAATAGTTGGCAGCAGAAGTATCCCAAATATTGCCCAATCTCTAAAGTCATTATGAATATTTTATTTTTGTGAACCAGAATGTAGTAAGCATAAACCAAGTATGGACTGCAAAGCCTTTGTAAAGAATTTTATACCTTGTCCCTTTTCTCTTACTCTGTATATTTGATGGAGAAAGATGCGAAGAATCTTTTGTAGCAAGTGCTAGAAACTCAAATAACATAGGATTAAGTAAAAACAAAAAAGAAACTTATTTGTAGCAGTTTGATATTATTGATGAATCCCAAAAAGAAATGCTGATTGTATTTGTAAATTGATCTGTTCCTCTGGGCAATGATATCCTTAGACTGTATTGGATTCAAAGGTTTCACTTTTACTTGATTAAATAATGATTAAGACTTTGAATGGGCCTTGTTAGTAAGATGTTGTGTCCCGCCCCTTGGTGTACAGGGACTCACAGAGAAAAAGACAAGGCAGAGGACAAGGTTTGGAATTTTGATATTGGAGCCCCAGGAAGTAACAAAGAGAAGCAGATAGGTGAGGAAGAAGGGAAGGCTCCTTAGACATGGCGGAGGCCCTGGGAAGAGAGACGAGCCGTTTGCCTGGTAGTCCGCAGCTGGCCTTTTGGAGAGGCTAGAGCAGCTGAGCCCAGACAGAAATGAGCCCAGGGGAGAGACAAGACCTGTCCCAGCCTGCAGCTGAGAGACAAGACCTGTCCCAGCCTGCAGCTGAGATTGGAAGAAGCTAGGACCATGGAACCTTGGGAGGAGGACGAAGACCAAACCCTTGCAGATATGGCTGTCATCTTGTACCAACCCGTGGCAACAGACTTTGATGAGGGAAGTAACTTAACGTTTTATGGCCTGGTAACTGTAAGCTTCTACCCCAAAGGTTTTACCTTAATAAAAACCAACAGATTTCTGGTATTTTTCATCAGCATCCCTTTGGCTGACTAATACATTATTGGTTCAAGAAATTAGGCATACTTGAGTGAATCCAGGGGCTCCAGTGGTGTCACCAAGAATCTTTCTCTATTGTTTGGTTCTGCTCTTTGTGGCTTCATCCTCAATCTGGTCCTCTCTAAATCATGATGAAAATGGATATCAGTACCCCAATATTGGAAGTGGATCTCAGTACCCCCATATTGGAAATAAGCACTTTTTGTTCATTTGTTTTAAAGAAGTCCCAAATTGTCTGTGGTTGGCCTGACTTACCATGTACTTTTCACAAAACCAGTGAATGGCTAGGGAGCTGGAAAGTTTAGATTTGTCAGGCCTTGGTCTTATGCCTTCCCCTAGAGAAAGGGTTTATGTTAGTTCTCCCTGAACAACATAGAATGAGAGTCGGAGGGGTGGGGTGGGTCCCCAAAGGCAAAACAGAGGAAGTGGAGGCAAGGCATCAAGTGGGCAACAGCTTACACTACAATCAGTTGTGCTGCTCTGCCAGCCTTGCACTATCTGGATTTGTAAGCTTGGGGTAGACATTGAAGCCTCTTAGGCTTCACTTTTCTTCACTTATTTGAACTTATGACTCTATAAGGTCACGCCTTGTAGATGTGAAATTGTATGATTCTCCTGAATAATATATTTAAACTCCCCTTTCCTTTTGAGTAGTGTTGGAACCAAACAACAACCAATTCTATAAAGAATACAATCTCCTTTTGTTCAAATGGAAGAAGGCAGTGAGTTTTATTGGGTTTTGATCTGTATTCCCAACGCTGACATGGTGTCAGCTACCTGGCATTACAGGGTCCTGATAAAAAGAACAGGAGAACCTATCAAAGTCATTGGTAGAATGGATCTGCTTAAAATATTAAGTAGTAGAGAATAGATAAGATACCCCTGTTCAATAGTCCACAAAATGAGACTTTTTAATTCTTCCATGATAGAAAGTTTTTGGCTGATAGGTGGAAAATTCAGGGTGTTCCCCAACTCCTTGTCAGAGATAAGCAGCAGCTTAGGAAAGTGTACTTAAGCTTATGCAGCCCAGGGCACCCATACTTCCCCACTTTAGCATTTATATCCACTTTCCCATTTTGAGCCAAACTTTCTAGAAACTCACTTATGAGACAAGGCTCTCATAAGAGACACTGTGCCTTGAGCACTTATTAATATTCATCATTTTTCTAAATGAAGACCAAAATGAGAGGATGTTGTCAGGCTTATGAAAATGCATTGCGAAATGTCACAAAATATTGCTATGCAGAGAATGCCACTTAAAGCTTTAAAGATGTAGTTAGTATAACTTGGTTTACCTAGCACCACATTTAATCCAAAAAGTGAGTAAAATTGCATGTGAGCTTATACATTAAATGAAGCATGATGGATACACTAAGTCTTATCAGTTGTTTGCAAACCTGGCTTCTGAAATCATATATATAGATCTGGTTCTAATCCCAGCTCCAGTCCTTTTACTATCTGGGAAAGTAACTACTCCAAGCATCAGTTTCCTCATCTACAAAGTAAGCATAAATATATGTGGCTTATAGGTTTTTCGAGAATTAAACAGGGTAACTGATGAAATCATACAGCATAGCACTTGCCATACAAAAAGAACTTAGCAAAATGGTGATTGTTGTTAAGTTAAACAAAACTTTTTCCTTTAATAATTAGGAAACCATAAGTACATTTTATCCTTTTGCTCAAACATGATATTTGCATAAATGGAATCTTTGAAAAAATTATATATTTTGGATATTTGGTTTTTTAGTCTTGAAAGAGGAATCATATCAAATTGCAGAGAAAGTATTTCATTGTGTGTTTGGCCTACAGTACAAGAATAAGTTAAAACAAGAGGTAACTGTTTTGAAAAGCCACATTTGCATGTATGTACAGTACAGAGTTAGTTAACAGAAAATCTGGAGCAAATATCCTGGCTTCTTCCACTGAACCTAAGAAAAGCGTTGAGCTGTTATATAAGTCTAAAGCACAAGGAATGATGAACGCTTTTCCAGCCAGAAGGTTAGAAAACACAGAGGGAGAGTGTGTGGAGGGTGGAATCCTTTACAACTGACAGTTCTTGTTTCCTATAATGTGCTGCTTTAATATAAATTCAGAGGACACCGTGGAGGCTAGTAAATCAAAAATACATTTGAACCTTATTGATTAAATAAAACAATCAAATAAGTCTTCTCCCGAAGGCTATTTGCAGTAACGAGATATTACCTGAAATTTGAGACTATAGAAGAGAAAATGCCAACCAAAGACAGGGTGTGAGAGTTTAGAAGGTCCAGACTCCAGTATTTACTTGACTTGTGGTTTCAAATTCTGACATCAGGTCATACCCAACCAATGAAGCAAACGGCTTTATTTGTGGACAGAAATCAAGGGGCACCTTATGTTGTCCTTTCCCCGAAGGGACCCCTCATGATTTTGTAGGATTTCATTTTTATTTGTCTTACAGAAGGTGGTAAGGTAGAATGAGGGCGAAAATTCTGAGAAATCTACCCTCCTTCCCCCTAACGCATGAAGAGAAGAGGTGTCTGGTCTTTATTTGTGCAGATAATTGAGCCTATTATCCTGATGATAAATGATCTTCTAAGGTCTCTTTCGAGCCCTGTAATTTTACAATTCCAAGTATAAAGTCTCCTTCAAGCTATCGAGACAATTAATGTAAGGAACACTCTTGGGTAAAAGTGTGATTATGACCTGAGTCATCCAGATAATTACTATAATCCTCTGCTTCCCTTTGGTATCAGAAGCCTGGCAAGTTTAATCAAAAGAAGGGTGCTCCTGATGAGTGAATGAGCGGTTAACTGGCTTTGCTGAAAGTGGGGTACCACAGTGAATGCTAACGGATGTGATCTCTACCCTCCAGAATTTTGGAAGTATGGAGACAGTTGGAGTGGACTCAGTAGACTGTCGTATAGGTTTGGGACTGTGGTTGTGGTGAAATGGACAATCTCAGTGATAATGATAAGTAACAAGAAGTCTCCAGAGACCACTGGAAGGAATCGCCTTTTGCACATAAGGAGAATTGTAGCAGACTCCCAGCAAAATTGTGAAGATACAGAAACTTTTCTTCAGCCACAACTCACAAAACTTCCTGTTTTAGCCTCTCACCCTTTGAACTACTGACTTCTTCCTTGCCAGTTCCTCTTCTACCTTCTGCCTCACATTTAATCTCCACTGTTCACTTTACCCTATACAGAACCTATTCTACTGACCTCTGTATTTTCTTGCAAATGGATGATAAATGCGTGAGCTGGATGGTGTATGAAACTCTCTCAGGTTATGGACTCAAACCTTGAAGAGTAGTGCTAAGTAAAGCTGGCATTTTGGGCATGAGGAAGGGTCGAAAATTCATGATACATTTACCGAGCATCTACTATGTACGAGAGTTTTAGAAATAGGTGTGGCGTATTCCCTTTAACTTAGTCTAGTGCAGGCCCGAAAGGAAGATATTGTTGGCTTCCTCAACACTTTTGGGTGGCTGCCCCTTTCATTCTACTTAAGAGAAAGAAGGTGGTGAGGTGAGTGGACAAAACAGAATTGATTTGTTTGCTTGTTTATGGGCTGTAAGAGATAGATAGCTCCGGAGAAGGTGATTCTTTGTTTGGAATTTTCTGACTGAGACAGCTCTTGTGAATTGGAAAACTTTCCTTCCCTTGATATTTGTTGAATTTGGGGAAGCAAGGAAGGCCTACTCTGTGTAGTCAAATTGGATTCATTTGTAGGGAAAACAAATGCCTGTTTTTAAGCTGTTGTCCAACTTCTGTGGCCTCAGTGGGAGGCCAGTGTTTAGATGGCCCAACAGTTCCAGGTTTATGATATAAATATTAGGTCATAAATTGGCTAATGGTGCCCCATGGAACTGTGCATTGCACATCCTTCCTGTTCTGCATCAGGGCCTTTCCTGACACCTCTTGGCCTCTTGGCCCACTGAAGGACTGTTCCAAAGTGTGGGGAAGCTAATGCCTTGGGGACCACCTTCATCCCACAGCTGAATGCTCCATCTTCCCTCCCTTCAAACAGAAATATTTTGTGCAGAGGTCCATGTGCTTTTCAGGAGATCTTGGTGGAATTGAGCTCCTGCTACTGCCCAGTGGAAGTTTCCATAACATAATTGGCTTTCCCACCCGGCACTCCCTCCTTAGTGCTTGCTGGGATTATCCTGGACAAACTACTTATACCCAACTCCAAACTAAGATATTGAGAGAGTGGCATTCTCTGATAATATTTTGTAAGGTCTTTGACTTGTTACAGTTATGAATCATTTTATCATGCTCATTAATGTAAGGGATGTAAAGTGTTAAAAAATTAAATGTTTCAAAAGTGCCAGCAAGTAACACAGAAAGCCTTTAAAGAAGCTTAATGCAGAATGAAACATTAAGTTAAAAAATGATATTTTTATCATTATAAGTATCAGTAAGATATTTATATAATTGTTGAAAAACACACAAGACAATGTTACATGTTATTCATGGTTACATGTATTTGTGGTAGAGGATAAATTGCAAATTCATGATGATGCTTGCCTCTGGGGAGGTGGGCAAGAACATGGGGCTTTGCAAGGGTTATAGAGAGGGATTCAACTTTATTTGTAATTTTTGATTATATAATTCCAAGTAAATATTTGAAGGAAATATGGCAAAATGTTAATGTTTGTGAATTTTGGTTAGAAGGTATACATGCATTTGTTATAATTTTTCTCCATTAGGTGCTTAAGTTTTTCCCAAATTAAATGAAAAGAACTTGAAACAGTTTTATTAATTTAAATTTTCTAATACAATTAAGTAAATTCAGAGCTTAGGTTAAAAAACCAAAATCACATAAAGTTGACCTATAAACTCAGTCCCAAGCAATAACCAGTATTTCCATTGGACATATATTCCTCCAAATGTTTGTTTCTATCTTTGTTGACTTGAAATGCAAATATTAGTCTTGCTGTGTCTTTAGAATCTCAGAACTTCTATTGTGGACTATGGCAACCAGATAGGAAATCTTGGAGACAGAGAAATTTTAAAAATATATTTAATTTCTTTTCCAGAAAATATGAGATTGGCACTATGAGAGCAGGGTGTGACTTATTTCATGGTCACATCATCAAGGTTCCCACAGTAAAGGCTGTTTGTTCTTTCTTGCTCCAGATCGCTGAACACCGAATCCAGATTTTTTGAGTATAAATCAAGTTCAACCACATTTCTATCTTTTCTCGGCCAGCCATCTATAAAAACTATAATACAAAAGCTTTATTCTATCTTCCACAAGAACTTCTGGTTATTGGGCTATTTATTCCCTTCTCTTTATGATTACAAATAGCCTTCATTAAATTGGCAAACCAAACCCACAGTTTGGAAGCTTGTGCACGGCTGGAACTTGGTATTATTCCGTAGTATTGTTATTAATATATGTGTTGGGAGACAAGAGAACATTTTGATAAATACTCATGAAATGTGCCAGATCGATGCATATTTAGAGTACCTATTTGCACAAAACAATGACATGAACATATGGCTCACAAGTTCTGAAGCCTGATACTGTTAGATAGACTGATGCTGGTAATTTATCATGTGCCACGTGAAGTAGAGAGATGAATTGCAAAAACGCTTTAATGGTTTCTGGCATCCAGGCAACAAACCTTTCAGGCCTTTCTCTTTTTTTTTTTTTTTTTAAAGATTTATTTTATTTATTTCTCTCCCCTTCTTCGCCCCTCCCCCCCCCGCCCCAGTTGTCTGTTCTCTGTGTCCATTTGCTGTGTGTTCTTCTTCGTCTGCTTCTGTTGTTATCAGCGACCCGGGAATCTGTGTTTCTTTTTGTCGCATCATCTTGCTTTGTCAGCTCTCCATGTGTGTGGCGCCATTCCTGGGCAGGCTGAACTTTCTTTTGTGCTGGGCGGCTCTCCTTATGGGGCGCACTCCTTGTGCATGGGGCTCCCCTACGCGGGGACACCCCTGCGTGGCAGGGCACTCCTTGTGCACATCAGCACTGCGCATGGGCCAGCTCCACACGGGTCAAGGAGGCCCGGGGTTTGAACCTCGGACTTCCCATGTGGTAGACAGACGCCCTATGCATTGGGCCAAGTCCGTTTCCCTGGCCTTTCTCTTTTGCCCTAGGACTCACCAGCATCTCAGTGAAGTGAGATTTAAAGAAGTCCACAGGAAACCTTTTCTCTGGTTTTCAGGAACAGACTGGGAGGGCTAAGTTCTGGGCAGACCTAAACAGAAAACAACTAAGGGTAAAACGACAGTTTTTTTCCTCAGAGGCTTTTTAAAAAAGAACTTGCAGCTTTGTGGGCTGCAAGTCTTTCTTTGTCTCCCCCTATGGGAACCAGGGAGAGTGGGGCGGGTGGGAGGGGAGGGAGAAGCAGGCTGCAAAGCAGTGAAAGTGATTTGGAAACTCTTGACTCCTTCAGACCGGCCAGTGCCAGAAAGCTATAAATAGGGAGGCTTGGCAAGAGGGGAAGGAGGGACAGACCTTTTCACTTCTTCAGAACTCTTTTAAGCAGGAGGGAGGGGGCAGGAATGTTTTAAATATTTTGCACAAAAACGGCTTCATTCCTTCACAGCAGAGCTGCCTGGCATTCTGGCAGAGCAAATACACAGGCAGTGCTCACAGAGCTGGAGAATTGGCTGCCGTTGCCGCTGTTGGCCTGATGAGCTTAAAAAAACCCCACAGGGACGAGTAGAGGCACTTTTAATTTTTTTGGAGTATTTGTCTATTACATGTCTCTTAACAGTAGAAGGCGGATTATGTGTTTTATGCAGGCATTTGAAAAGGCATTGAAAACATATTATGGTTCTGGAGGAGAAGGGCAAGCTGAGTAGTTGAGAGAATTGGCTGCTGGACTCAGGCAGGCCTGGTTCATAGGCCAGTTGATCAATTACTGGTTGTGTGGCCTCCAGCAAATTACCTTCCCACTTTATGTTTCTTTATCTGAAAAGGAATGACGTACTCTAAACCTGCAGGATTATTGGGAAGTTAAATGCTTTAAGGTATGCCTGTGGAGCATGTCAGTGTGCTGGCAAATAGCACCCCAAAAAAATGCTAGCGTGCCATGGAGCTGAGCGCCTCATCTGTTTATTGGGATTTCAGTTTACTCAGTACTTCTATGAACACTTCCTTTGATTTTTATAACCGTTTTATGAGATTGGGTGGGAAGGAAATATTACACCCACTCGACAGAGGAGGAAACCAAAGTTCCGAGATGTCAAAAGACTTGCCCAAGCTCACATTTCTAATAAATCTGGAGCCAGACCTCAAATTAAGGCCCCCTGACTTCAAGTTCTGGACTTTCCTTACTAAATTTGCTGTCTCTCTCAATCCCTCCTTCCCTTCTTTCTTGTCTTCTTCTTCTTTTTTTTCTTTCCGCGAAACAGGTATCAACTTTCTCTCCTATTCTAGGCATTTTCCCTTCCTTCCCTCGGCCTCTGTATTTTCTCATTCTGTTTGCGTTGAGTTGGCCACACGTGTGTCTGCCAGGGAGGGCAAGTGCAACCTGTGTGATCATTCTCCTTGGGGCTGACTCCTCTGACTTCGGTCTCTTCTTACAGCCAGATTTTTAGCTCCAAGAAGTCTGCACTCGACTTTCAAGGACATAGTATAAATACAGCCTTAACAACACTCATCTTCTTATCTGAAAGCTGCCACAAATCATGGCAACCAGGGTAAAAAAAGAGAACAAGGTCAGTGGTGTAGCAGATAATCAATATCTTTGAATGAGTTGAGTAGAATCCCAGGGGAGGTGGGAAGAGACCTGAGAAGACTGCCTGAGGAAGTTTGTTGGCATCTCCTGGGGAGTGAGGGGTACAGTTTGGAAAAGGAGATTTAATATTGTAATTTTTATATTTGGGAAAATGTCAAAAAATATCTATTATTCTTATAGTACAAACCGCAGCAATTAAGCTCTGAAGAGTTTCCCTGGCCTCTGGAGCTGGGTAGGAGTTGTAGGGATTCTCAACAGGACTGGATGTGGGCTCTGTGCAGTAAGAGCCTCGCGACAAAATTTTTGGCCATTAGGGACATGAACTTAAAAAGCTGAGAAACACTGTGCTTCAGAGTTTTCAGAAGAGAAGCAAGTCCTGAAAGTTGGAAGGAATCAGTGCCTGAAGGTTTGAAAAGGCCATCAAATCCAACTCCCTTATTTTGCAGAAGAGGCAAATGAGGCCCAGAGAGAAATCAGTGGCCCAGGTCTAATGGTTAGCTGTACTTCCTAGCCCGGCACTGACTTCACCTTGCAGTTGGGGAGGTATAGATGGAAAAGACGAGGAAATCTCCAAGAAGTCATGTTCTCCTCCTCATATAGAGAAGTAAAGTGTGCCTTTAGGGGCTGGGAAAATCCCAGGGTGTTGGCTCAGTGGGCCTAAAGGAGGTGACAGGGAGGGCTCTGGGAACACAAAAGTAAATTATGTCCTGTTCTAGACGGGACCTCGAGAGTACATGGTTCATCAGGAAGGTGTTCCCAAGGTTCTAAAGTAAGTGGGTTGGACAGTAAGTGATGTGGAAGATCAGGAAGCAGCCTACTGGCTTTCTATGTATATAAGTAATGCCCCTCTAAGCGACAGGATCTTTTTGTTATCTATAATGCACAACAACCCAGAATTTAGGGGATTAAAACAAGAGCAGTTTGTTCTTTCTCACCGTTCTATAAGTTGGCTGGGCAGTTTCTCTGCTATTTCTTTTTCACCTGGATTTATGGAGTCTCATTCAGCTGGGTTGGAAAGTCCAAGACAGCCTCACTCATGTGGATGGCTGTTGGCTGGGAAGTCTAAATTCTTCAGTAGGTTAGACTGGGCTTCTTCAAAGCATGGTGGTTTAGAATTCTAAGAGGGGGAAATGGACTTTGGCCCCCTCCTTGACCCGTGTGGAGCTGGCCCACGCGCAGTGCTGATGCGCGCAAGGAGTGCCCTGCCACGCAGGGGTGACCCCCGCGTAGGGGAGCCCCACGTGCAAGGAGTGCACCCATAAGGAGAGCCGCCCAGCGCGAAGGAGGGAGCAGCCTGCCGAGGAATGGCGCCGCCCACACTTCCCGTGCCGCTGACGACAACAGAAGCGGACAGAGAAACAAGACGCAGCAAAAAGACACAGAAAACAGACAACCGGAGGAGGGGAGGGAAATTAAATAAATAAAAATAAATCTTTAAAAAAAAAAAAAGAATTCTAAGAGGGCGAAAGTGGGAGCTACAATGCTTCTTAGTGCCTATGCTATCAAACTCATACAGCATCATCTCTGCCACATTCTACTGGTCAAAAGCAGGTCACAAGGCCAAACGAGATTCAAGAGGCTAGAGATATAGACTTCACCTCTTGATTGGAAGATCTGCAAAGTCACCCTATAAAGTGGCAAGGACATTAGGAGGTGTATTAGTCAGTCAAAGGGGTACTGATGCAAAATGCCAGAAATGGGTTGACTATTATAAAGGGTATTTATTTGGGGTAGGAGCTTACCGATACCAGTCCATAAAGCATAAGTTACTTCCCTCACCAAAGTCTATTTCCACATGTTGGAACAAGATGGCTGCCAACGTCTGTGAGGGTTCTGGCTTCCTGGGTTCCTCTGGGCTCAGCTCCTCTGTTTTCTCCACGAGGTCAGCTGTAGACTATGAGGCTCTCTAGACTTTGCCTCTCTCCACAAAGTCAGCTGTAGACTCTCAGGTGAAGGGCTCTGTCTCTCTCCCTGGGGTTTCTGCCATGTCTAAGGAGCCGTCTCTTTTTCTCTGTGTTCTTCTCCTGGCTCAGGTCCTCTCATCTTGGGGCTTGCTTCTCTTTGACTTCAGGGTTCCTCTCTTCCCGGGCTCCAGCTTAAGACTTCAGCATCAAACTCCAACATCAAAATTCCAACATCAGAAACCCTCAACTCTGTCCTTTGCCATGCCTTTTATCTGTGGGTCTCCACGCCCTAATGATATGGCCCAATGAAAGCCCTAATCATAATTTAATCACCTCCAGGTATAGACCAGATTACAAACATAATCCAATATCTATTTTTGGAATTCATATCAAACAGCTGCAGGAGGCATGACTCATTGGAGGCCAATAAGGTCTCCTGTAGGGAAGTGGCATCCATAGAAAAGGAACAGGGAAAACTCTAAAATGTCTCTAAAAAGGGCTTTGGGGAGCAGTAATTTCATTGTGAGGGGGAGCCTAGGCATGAGAAGTGAAGCTGCATTTGCAAAGAAAACACAGAGATTGCATGTTTACTTAGCAGCTTGGGGATTAAAGGAGGGGATGGATAAAGTACCTCCAAGCCACCCCTTTCTTAGCACCATCATTGACAGAGGAAACTTGGAGTTGGGATTCTTGGATTGACTCCTGGCTCCACCATTCCAAGGCCATGCCATCTTTAGTTTTTATATCTTCATCTGGTCTCCAGGGCTTCTGTCCTCCTCCTATCAGGACCACTAATGACACCCTCCTGGGAAAATTTGCTCAGGTTCCCCTATGCTACATGAAGATGGAACCACCACTATATTTTGGTTCTTGGAATTTGGCTGGGATATGGTAGATGCCCAACAAGAATTTTTTCATTGTGGTAACATTAGATAGATAGATAGATAGATAGATAGATAGATAGATAGATAGATAGATAGATAGATAGATAGATAGACAGATAAAGAAAAAATATAAAAAATTTCATTTTAATGTTTTTTCTCTAAACTTTTATTTTTAAGTAATTTCAAACTTATAGGACAGGTACAAAAAGTAATACAAAACCCAAACAGAGAACTCCAACATACCTCTACCCCGCATACCCAGATCTACCAATTTTTAGTTTGCCACGTGTGCCTTATCATTTTATTTATTCATCTATCAATCCATCATCCATTTATCTGTATACCTATTTTCTGAACATTTGAGAGCAGATTACACATATTATATTCCTTGAAGACATAATACTTCCATGTACATTTCAAAGATATTCACTTACATAATCATCTTAAATACAGTTATCAAGCTCAAGAAATTTAACATTGATAGAAAGCTTATATTTGATATTCCAGTTTTTCATAAGTCCCAATAATGTCCTTTTGAGTCTTTTCTTCTCCATTCTTAGATCCCATCCAGGATTGTATATTACATTTAATTGTCATTATCTCTTTAGTTGTTTTTTCTTTTTTAAAAACTGTTTTTTTGAAACATGTAAATAACATATATCTTCCCATCTTAACCCCTCCCAAGTTCACCTCTTAGTGGGACGAATCACATTCACATGTTGCAGTATCCTCATCACTATCCATTACTAGAACTCTCCTTTTAACCCAGACAGAAACCCCATACTTATTTTGCATTGATGCTTCACTGTCCCTGCCCTCCACCCGTTAACCTGCTCTCTACTTTTCTACTCTATGTGTTTGCATATGCTCTATTTTCTTTGTCTTTACCATGGAGTTTAAATTTAATATCCTAAATCTCTAACAATTTCATTAGGTTTGATGTGGTTGTTTCCACATTTTAGCTATTGGGAATGTTGCTACAGTTTATCTGTTTGAGTCCCTGCATTCAATTCTTTGGAGTAAATACCCAAGAGTATACTTAATGTTCCTATATATGTGTCTGTCCCCCCAACTTTGTTGTTGTCACAAATGACATATTCCTACTTTATGAGACCCAAACCACTGATTAATCATTACATTTTATGCATTCACCTTTTAGATTGTGTAGGACATAATAAGTAGAGTTACAAACAAACAAAAATAGTTCTGTCATTTAAATTTATCCATGTCATTATCTTTACTGGAGATTTTTATTTCTTCATCAGCTTCAGTCAGTCGTTTCTTGTCCTTTCCTTTCAACCTGTAGAATTCTGTTCAGCATTTCTTATAGGGCTGATCTGGTTTTGACAAACCCCCTTAGCTTTTGATTATCTGGGAGTGCCTTAAACTCTTCCTCATTTTCGGAATAGGGTTTTACCAGATATAGAATTCTTGGTTGGCAAGTTTGTTTTTTTTTCTTTCAGTACTTTAAATATGTCATACCACTGCCTTCTTGCCTCCATGGTTTCTCATGAAAGATGGGCACTTAATACTATTGAGGTTTCCTTATATATGACATGTCACTTTCCTCTGGCAGCTTTTAGGATTTTTTTCTTTATCTTTGGAACTTGACAGTTTAATTATTAAATGTCTCATTGTTTATCTCTTTGGGTTTGGAGGTTGCTGAGCTTCTTAAGTGTGTATGTTCATGTCTTTCATTAAATTTGGGAAGTTTTCTTCCATTATTTCTTTGAATTTTCTTTATCTCCCTTTCTCTCTTTCTTTTCCTCCCAGAACTTCCACGATGCATATATTGGTAGGCTTGATGGTGTCCCACAGGTTCCTCAGGCTCTGCTGTTTTTATCATTCTTTCTCCTTTCTGCTCCTCAAATTGTATGTTTTTTTATAGATAATTCTCTTTGTGTGCTCTGTTATTTTCCTAATGTACTTTAATTCCTTGTCCATGTTATTATTTAGCTTTTTGAGCATATTTAGGACTATTTAAAAAATGTCTTCCCCTGGTATGTCCCAAGCCTGATCCTCCACATTGATGGTTTCTAATGCTTTAATCTTCTCCTTTGTATGGGGCATTGCCTCCATTTCTTTGCATGTTTGTAGTCTTTTGTCGAAACCTGGATATTTTGATATTTTAATGTGCTATTTATGGAAATTAGATTCTGGGGCATCTGTTCCTTTAGCATGTATCCAGCTAGTATTATAGCATAGATCTCCTTGAATGCTAGGAATGTTGTTTTGGGTTTTTTATTTTGTTTTTGTATAATCAATGGCTTTTAGTATAATAATAATATTATACATTCATCACCACAAAAAACTTTAGAAGCATTTCATTACTTCAAAAAGAAAACAGAAAACTCCACACCCCTTAGCATGCCTTCCTCAATACTAAATAACCACTAATCTAATTTCATCTTTATAAATTGATTTACATTTACATTTTATATAAATGGAACCATACAATATGTTATACAATACATTTAGTTCATAGGAGCACAATCATACAGTATTTGTCCTTTTGTGTCTGCCTTGCTTCATTCAACATAACATCCTCCAGGTTCATCCAATGTTGTCATATACTTTTCAACTTCATTTCTTCTTACAGCTGCATAATATTCCATCATGTGCATACACCACAGTCTGTTTATCAGTTCATTAGTTGATGGATATCATTGGTTGTTTCCAACTCTTGACAATCATGAATAACATCGCTATGAACATTGGTGTACAGATGTGTCACTGCTCTCAGTGCTTCTGGGTATATATCTAGTAGTGGTATTGTCAAGTCATGTGGCAAGTCTATTCAACTTGCTTAGGAACTGCCAAATAGTCCTCCACAGTGGCTGTACCATTCTACATTTCCACCAACAATGAATAAGTATTCCTTTCTCTCCACATCCTCTCCAACATTTACAGTTTTCTGACTTTTTAATAGAGGCCATTTGATAGATGTGAACTATATCTTGTGGTTTTGATTTGCATTTCCCTAAGCGCTAGTGATGTTGAACATTTTTTCTTTTTTCTTTTTTTGTCATTTTTATTTCTTCTTTGGACAAATGTCTATTCAAGTCTTTTGCCCATTTTTTAATCAGATTGTTTTTATTGTTGAGTTGTAGCATCTCTTTATATGTCATGGATATTAAACCGTTATGGACATGTGATTTCCAAATATTTGTCCCATTGAGTCAGCTGATTTTCACCCTTTCGATAAAGTCCTGTGAGGTACAAATTTGTTTAATTTTGTGGAGGTCCCATTTATCTATTTTTTTCTTTTGTTGTGTGTACTTTTGGTGTAAGGTCCAAGAAACCATCATCTACTATAAGGTCTTTAAGGTGTTTCCTTACATTTTCTTCTAGTACTTTTATGGTCCTGGCTTTTATATTTAGGTTTTTTATCCATTTTGAGTTTACTCTTGTATAGGGAGTGAGATAGGGGTCTTCTTTCTTTTTTTTGGTTACAGATATCCAGTTCTCCCAGCACCATTTTTTGAAGAGACTGTTTTGTCCTGTTAACATGGACTTGGTAAGTTTGTCGAAAACCAGCTGGCCTCAGAAGTGAGGGTTTATTTCTGGACTCTCAATTCTATTCCACTGATCAATTTATCTATCTTTATGCAGTACCATGCTGGGGTTTTTTGGGTTGTTTTTTTTTTTCAAGATTTATTATTATTATTATTTTTTTTTTCTCCTCTTCCTCTCCCCTCCAGTTGTCTGCTCTCTGTGTCCATTAGTTGTGTGTTCTTCTGTGTCCACTTGTATTCTTGTCAGTGGCACCAGGAATCTGTGTCTCTTTTTTGTTGCATCATCTTGCTGTGTCAGCTCTCCATGAGTGCGGTGCCACTCCTGGGTAGGCTGCACTTTTCTTGAGCGGGGCAGCACTCCTTATGGGGAACACTCCTTACAGGGTGCACTCCTTGCGCGTGGGGTTCCCCTATGCAGGGGACACCGCTGCATGGCACGGCACTCCTTGCACACATCAGCACTGCGCATGGGCCAGCTTCACCACATGGGTCAGGAGGCCCTGGATTTGAACCTTGGACCTCCCATGTGGTAGGCGGGTGCTCTATCCATTGAGCCAAATCCACTTCCCCACCATGCTGTTTTAACCACTGCAGCTTTGTAATATTTCATGATCAGGCAGTGAGAGTCCTCCCATGTTGCTCTTCTTTTTTAGAATGCTTTTAGCTATTTGGGTATACTTTCCCTTCCAAGAATACTTTGGGTTTTTTTTTTTTTTTTAAGATTTATTCATTTATTTATTTCTCTACTACCCCCATTGTTTTCACTTGCTGTGTCTGTTTGTTGTGTGCCTGTTTTTTTTTTTTTTTGAGGCACTGGAAATGAACCAGTGACCTCACGTGTGGGAGGGAGGCACATAATTGCTTGAGCCACCTTTTCTCCCTGCTTTGTTGTGTCTCTCATTGTGTTTTCCTCCTTGTGTCTCTTTGTTGTGTCATCTTGTTGTGTCAGCTTGCGGTTTTGCTTGCCTTCTTAAGGAGGCACCAGGAACTGAACCTGGGGCCTCCCATGTGGTAGGTGGGAGCCCAACCACTTGAGCCATATCCATTTCCTCCAGGAATGTTTTTAAGACACCTTTTTCCTGATTTGGCACTTGTCCTGTTACTGCAATATTTTCCCTGTTTCTGAAGCTGTGAGAAAAATGTTTCTTCCAATTTTTGCTGGTTTAAAGCTTAAAAATTTTAACCATTTTTAAGTGTACAATTCATACCATTAATTACTTTTACAATGCTGTGCTACCATCATCACCTTTCATTACTAAAACATGTTCACACAACAGAGTATCTTTACCCTATAAACAATAACTCACCACTCCCCCTTGCCCCAGCCCCTACTAACCTCTAATTTTTTGCCTCTGTAATCTTCTGGCTTCTATTACTTAGCACACTGCTTTCAAGGTTCAGCCATGTTGTAGCATGTATCAGAAATTCATTCCTTTTAATAAAAGGTTTCTCATTGTGTGGATATACCATATTTTGTTTATCCACTCATTTGTCTATGGGCATTTCAGTTTTTTCTGCATTTTGGCTATTGTGAATAATCTCCAAAGGACATTGGTGTACAGGTTATCTGTTTGAGTCCCTGCTTTCAGTTCTTTGGAGTAAATACCTAAGAGCAGAAGAGTCTGGTCATATGGTAATCTTAAGTTTGACTCTTTGAGAAACCACTAAACATTTTCCACAGTGATTATACCACTCAATAAGTATATATCAGAGGAAGGGAGGAGTTAGGAATGAAAGAGTGAATGGAATGGAAGCAATAATATTTATCCTTCCAGTCTCAAAATTATTTTATGAAGTAATTGATATGATAAAGGACAAAATGTAAAAGATGGTGCTAATGTCTGACACTTTGCATCCAAGGTCTCCCATTCTTGTCATACCCAGGAGTAAACTCTACTGATTTGTATGTTTTGCTTGTCTAAACTCAGAGTCCCAAGGAAATTTTGGAGCACTGAATTTAAACCACCAGAGGGTTACTGCCTTTTCAGTTGACCCAGAAGTGTTTTCACTTTAAAATGTGGGAGAATGATAGAGGCTATGATTTGGATTCAGAACATCTATTAGTAGAGTCTGTTCTTGTAGAAAAAGAATGGATCCTAGAACTAGGATGCAAATCCCAGATCCGTAACTTACTAACGATGTGACTTTGATAAGCTATTTAATCTCACTGGGTCTCAGTTTCCCCTTCGGAATGTGGAATAATAGTATACAACATTGGTTTACTGAGAAATTAAATTAAAAACTATGTAACATGTGTGTAAAGTTCTTATTATAATAGATGTAAGATTTATGTTAGTGCCAACACACACATGTGCACACACATATACACACACTCCTTCCCCTCTAATCTCTTTTCTGTTCCTTTATCTTGCAATAGGAGAAATATGGAGGAATAAAATCCTTATAAAGTTAAAACTATATCTAAAAGGGCACAAAAGTTTTGCAAAAATTCCAATAAGACCTTAGTGTCTGAGAAGGAAGACCATTTCCCTGGGGAAGTTCTGAATGTATCAGATGAAAATCACATAGGATGTTGTTAGCATCATTTCACTCTTCTGTCGAGTGGCAGTCATGTTGTTTGGGTGGGATTGACCTCCTGCCCACCTGCTTCAGGTGTCCGCCCTGATGGGCCTAAGCCAGGTAGGATAAGTGCATTGCCCTCATTAACTGAGAGTGCTTCAGATAGGGGCAAATAATCTCAGTTGCTCCAAGTCAGAGAGGTCCGGGCTTTTGTCTGGTTGTTAGGCAAGAGAAGTTCTCTCTTATGGATTATGTGGTATATAGATGCAAGACTCGGAACTGTTTTGGTCAGTTTTCTCCCATGAAGAAAGTTAGCATGAGTATGAAACCAGAACATTGAAGACAGTAGAGAGAGATCCCCCAAAGAACCCTGATCAAACATGCCGAAAGCTTATACTATATAGGACTCTGATATAAATTCCTTGTATTATTTAAGCCCATTTGAGTTGACTTTTCTATTACTCACTGCTCAAAGTTTCTAATGACCATCGAAGTGGAAAAGTTGACAGAGGAAAAGTTAACAGCACTCTACTCTGTTTCACTCCATATATTATTACTCATATATATGCTTGTCCAAGACATCAGTACTCCTTACACATAAAAACCCTGGCTCTCTTTCAGTGAACTCTGTAAACTCTCAATGAAGTTGAGACTTTGAGAGTTCATGTACTGGCTAAAAAGGGGAGGAATTCTCAGTGGTCCTGGCCCTGATCTTTGACCTCTCCCTTGCCCCAGCCCTTACTTTCTCCCCAGCCATGACATCATTCTTGCCCTCATCCTGTCCTGTCCTTCACCCTTGAGCTGACACTAGCTCTGGCCTGCACCTTTGACCTTGCCTGGCTTTCTCCCTCATGCTTGACCTAGTCCTGGCAATGGCACTGGCCCTTGTCCTTGCTCTCATCTTCATCCTGGCCATGACCTTTGCCCATGGCCTGCCATCACCCTCTCCTTCATAATGAGCGTTACTCTTGCCCTTGCCCTCACCTTGTCCTGAACTTTGCCAGTGCTCTCACCCTTGTACTGGCCTTGCCTTTACCTGGTCCTGGCCATGTCCCTGGCCATCACCCTCCCTTTTGCCTTTACTCTGGCCCTGTCCCTAATGCTGAACCTGGTTCTCATCTAGACCCTGGTATTAGCCCTGGCCTGCACTCTCACCTTGATCCTGGCCCTTGCCCTCATACTCTTTTTGGCCCTTTTCCTGGCCCTGACCTATGTCCTTGTCTTGGCCCTTGCTCTTACCCTCTTTCTCGTGTTGACCATCACTCTCACCCAACCCTAGCCCTGGCTTTGCCCTCTCCCTGACCTCCATCAATACCCTTGTCCTAGCCTTCATTCTTGCCCTGACCATCACCCATCTTGCCTCTCACTCTGACCTTGGACCCTTGCACTGGCTCTTGCTCTGACTCTGGTTCTGTCACTTGTTCTGTCCCTGACTTTTACCATCATCCTGGCCTTGCCCTGGCCATGGCCCTTACTCTGTACCAGCCTTCACCCTGGCCCTCACTCTGCCCTGATCCTCTCCCTTTTCCTGTCACTGGTGATTGCCTTGAGCTGAGCCTGAACCTGGCACTGTCCTGCTTTAGCCCTGACCAGGCTTTGGCTCTGTCTCTGGACTTAGACCTCATCCTGACTCTTGTTATCACCATAATCCTTGCCCTCATCTTAGGCTGGTCTTCAAAGGTAACCTGACCCTGACCCTGGCCCTGACCTGGAACTTTACCTTACCCTAAAGATGACCTTTACCCTGAACCTCACCTTGCACTTAACCCTCTCTCTGACCATGATACTTACACTCACATTCACCCTGACTCATGACCTGATACCCACAACCCTCACATTCACCCTGACTCTAACCCCGATCTTCATTTCAAACTTTATCTTCACCCGTACACTTACCCTGAAACTGACCTTGAGCCAGATCTTTACCATGACCCTGACCTGCACCCTGACCCTCCTTTACCCAGATCATGATCTGATCCTTATCCTGAAACTGACCCTGAATCTGACCATTAGCCCAATCCTGACAATGACCCTCACCGACCCAGACACTGACTGGGACCATAATAATCAGCCTGACTCTGACTCTGATTCTCACCCTCACCCTCACTATAACCCACACCACCTTGAACAAGATTGTCATTCTGACCGTGACCTTGATCCTAAACCTGACTCTGATCCTCACACTGATACTGACCCTGTCCCTCATCTTGTCATTCCCCCTGACATTGACCTTCACCAGCGCACTAACTCTAAGTATGACCCTGACTCTGTCCATCTTCTGATCCTCACACTGAAAGTGACATTGACCTTGATCTTCACCCTGAAGCTGATATTGACCCTGACACTATGCTACCTGGAGCCCAACCTTGACCCTAAATGATACCTGATTTTGACTTTTACTCAGACCCTGACCCTCTCACCAACTATGACCTGAACCCTCTAACTCATCCTGGCCATGACCCTCACCAAGTTTCTAACATTTACATTGACCCACACCCTGATCTTGTCTACCAACCAATCCCTCATCTTGAACTCAATTCTGACATATTTGCCCCTCACCTCTTATCCTGAATTGATCCTCAACTTGATTCTGACATTCACACTTATGCAGTTCATCACCCTAACTCTGACTGACACACTGACTGTGAAGCTGACACTACCCTCACCATTACAGTGATCTTGACGTTGACCCTCAGCCTGATCCTTATCTGAAGATTATGCTAAGCCTGACCATCATCCTGCCCTTCTCTGCCCCTTACCACTACACTTTCCTTGACTCTACCATATCCTGAACCTGACTGTGACAGGGTGACCCTCACAATGGCAATGACCCTGGTATTCATCCATATCTTTATGTTCACCATAATCCTTACCTGACATTGACCTGTCATTGACCCTGACCCCTACCCTCACCCAGATCCAATAGTGACCCTCACACTTACACTTTGACCTGTACCCTCACCCTGACCTTGTCCTGACCCTCATTCTGAACCTCTTTCTCTGACCCTCACCCTCATCCTAACTTAACTAGCCTATGACCCTCATGATGAACCTGACCCTTACCATGTCCCCTGAATGTGAAATCTACCATGACCATGATGCATGCCAAGACCCTACCTTTACTCTGACTCTGAGACTTAACCTGACCTTCACTCTCACTCTTGCACTTACTCTGCTCTGTTCTGCGTCCATACCTTTCCCCTTATCCTGACCTTCTTCTGATACTCATCGTAAAGCTGACTCTGAAACTGACACTTATTCTCACCCTTAATCTTATCTTGACCCTCACTCTAATCCTAAATCTGACTTTGAGCCTCACGGTGAACAAGACCCTCAACCTGACTTTCACTCTGACACAGAACATGGCCTAGACTCTAACCTTATTTCTGATACTGACCTTGAATCTTATGTTGATTCTTACACAGACTGTGACTCTTACACTGATCTTATTGACTCTGATTCTCACCCTGACCCTGAACTTGTCCCACACACTGACCCTGAACCTATTGGTAACCTTCACTCAGTACCTGAGGCTGACTCTACTCTCATGCTGAGTCAGATCCTAACCTTGGTCCTGAAACTTACCTGACCCTGAATTTCACCCTGGCACTAATACTGACCATGACCCTGGACCTGACTGTGGCCCTCACCCTCATCCTCACATTAACTCTGACCTTGACCCTCACCCACACCCTTACTTTCTCCCTGACCCTTACCAGGATCTGACCCTGATTTTCACCCCAAATCTTACCCTCATCCTGGCACTTATCCTGACCTGATCCTTACCATGTTCCTATCCTGATGGTTAGCCTCACCTAACCCTTAACTTGGCTGAGCCTCACACAGAACATGAACTAGTCTCTCATCTTGACACTGACCATGACTCTGATCCGACTCTCACCCTGACATTGATGCTGATTTCCCACCTTCACTATTATCATAAATATATCCTTCACACTGTCCCTGTCCCTGACCTTGACTTTCATGCTCAACCTGACCCTGACTTCCTGACTCCGACACTGACCCTGACACTTATCCTGTGATGACCCCTGAACTTTTCCCCTGAATCTGACCCTAATCCTCACCCTGATCCTGACCCTCACAATGACTGATACTGAATTTGACCCTTACCTTACATGACACTCTATCTGACTAAACCTGGCCCTTAACTTAAACCTCACATAGACCATTGTCATGACTCTTAGCCTGACCTTGAACTTGATTCTGAATACGTCCCTGAATCTAACTCTCACCCTGATCCTATCTTCAACCTGACTCTCTTCTCTCACCTTGACCTTTAACTGACCCTTATACTCCCTCTGTCCCCAGCCCTTGCCTTGACCCTGACCCTAACCCTCAATTTGACCCTGACCCTTACCCCACCCTACCTAGACTCTCACTTTGACTCTGGCACAGACCCTCTCCTCACCCTGACCCTGATGTTGACCCACATCCTTTCCATGGCCCTCACTCTAACTTTAACAATGACCTTGAACCTGAACCTGACTTTACCCTCCCTCTGACCTTAACATTGACTCTCACTCTCACCCTTATCCTTCATAAGAGCCCAATCCACACCCTGGCCATGACCTAAGCACTGACTCTGATGCTCATCCTGACTCTTACTTCTACTCTGACCTTGCTCCTGACCTTAAAGCTGACTTAAAACTTCATCTTTAACTTCACCTGGGTCCTATCATACACTTTCTCACTCTCACTGTGACTCTGACCATAACCCTGACAGTGACCCTGATTCTGGCCCTGAACCTCACCTCACTCTGATCCTGAATGTAATTGTGACCCTGATGCTAATGAACATATAACTCGAACCCTAACCCTGACCCACACTCCTAACATGAATTCTACCCTGACTCTGACCCCAACCATCATCCTATCATATTGACCTGAACCTCATCCTCACCTTAACCTTGACCCTGATCCTCATGCTGACTCTGACTTTGATACAACCCTGACACTGACTCTGATATCTCAACCTCTTAAACCTGACCGACTGTAACAAGTACTCTTCACTGACCCATAGCCCTCATACAAACATTTATATTCAACCTGACCTTCACCAGACTGACCCCAAACCTTACCTTCACTCTGTCACCCTGAAGCAGACCCTGAATTAACCTCTTATCTTGAACTTCACTCCCACCGTGAACCCGATCCAACTGACCCTCACCATACCCTGATTTTAATCTGACCCTTAACCTGAAATGGACCTGAATCTTGCCACTCATTCTTATGTTTATCATGACCCTCACTCTTACCCTTTCCCCCACTATGTCCCCTGACAATCATAGTGACCATCAACTTGACTCTACCCTCATCCTGACCTTGACCTTGACTCAGACCTTGAATACTGACCCTTCACCTGATCTATAATGAGCCTCATTCTGAAATTTATCCTATCATGACCCTGACCCTAACCATGAATTGTCCCTGACTCTCACATTCTCACTGATCCTCACTAAAGCTTATATATTCATCCTGAACCTGACTTAATGCTCAACTTAAACTTTACCCTAGCCACATCATCAAAGGAAATTTATTAGCTTATTGTTTTGAGGGTGGGAAAATGTCCAAATCAAGGCATCAGCAAGGCAATGCTTTCTCCCAAAGATTGGCTGCTGGTGAGCCTTGGCACCTCTGTCACATGGCAAGGCACATGATGGCCTCTGCTGGTTTCTCCTTTCTTTTTCATGTTTCACTGTTTTCAGCGTCTTGCTTCTGTGGCATTCTCTCTCTCTCACTCTCTCTCTCTCTCTTTATAAAGGACTCTAGTAGTGGGATTAAATCCCATCTGGAATGAGATAAATCACACATTAACTGAAGTAGTCTCATCAAAAGTTCCTACTTGGGAGCAGATGTGGCTCAAGTGGTTGAGTGCCCACCTCCCACATGGGAGGTCCTGGGTTCTGTACTCAGTGCCTCCTGAAAAAACAAAAGCAACAAGCAAAACAAATGAAGAAAACAACTCAGGGAAGCTGATGTGGCTCAGTGGTTGAGCGCCGGCTTCCCACATATGAGGTCCCAGGTTCAATCTGTAGGAATGGATTAGATTAAAGAACATGTTTTTCTGGGGGTACATACAGCTTCAAACCATCACTCATCTTCACCCCAACTCCAACACCCTCACCTTGATTCTAAACTTGACTGTTTCATTCAAACTGAAGCTGATCCTAAACTTGACCCTGATAATCACCCTCACTTTGACCCTGAGCCTGTCCTTCACACTGATCATGGACAGTGATTCTCACATCTACTCTAATGAATAAACTAAACCTGACTCTGACTATGTTCCTTACCCTGACTCAGATCCTTGTCCTCACCCTGACCATTTTGACACTCACTCTCACTCTGAACCTTCCACTCATCCTCATCTTTACCATGATACTGACCCTGAAACTCAAACTGACCTTAATCATTACCCGCTTTTTTGAGGAGATACCGAGGATTGAACATGGGACCTTGTACATGAGAAACAGGTTCTCAGCCACTGCACTGAACTACACCCGCTCCCCTATCCTGACTCTTGATTCTGAGTTTCACCCTCACCTTTACCCTGACTGTGACCATCACACTGACCATGATCATCATCCTCACTCTCCCTCTGACACAATGATGCAGTCCCCACTCTATCTGATCCTTATCCTCATGCTGACCTTAAAGCTAATTTTTTAAAATTTTTAATTTTAAAATTATTTTTAAAACTTGATTCACATCCATGCACAAAAAGAACAGAAAAAAGCAGCTCAACACATTATGGAAACACTACTCTTAAAAAGTTCTTTTTTGGGTACTTTAGTCTAATTCCACCTGCTAACTCAGTTGTCCTTCTAGTGTTCATAAAGATACACAGATGAACACAAATTAGTCAAATGACATCGTCAAGGTCTCCTTATTAATGAAAAAAAAATCAAGAAGAAAAAATTGCTTAATCATATTCGTACCTCACAAAACCAAATCCTATATTCTTTTTTTAACCTTTAGAATTAATATAGTACCAGCTTTGCTTTTGCTACAAAAACATTACAATATTGTTGTTGCAGTACATAAATTATGTTATATTTTCCCACGTATCATCACATTCTTAATACTTTGTAGTAGTATATTCCTGAATTTATATTATTAACCACAATCCTCATCTATTTCCAAAATAATTGTTATATTTTCCCAATATTATCCTCCAGCAGTCCTCCAACTAACATTAATCTTCCAAGACTACTTGTTTCAGCCACAATCACATCCATAAATCAACAGTGTTTGTTACATTCATTATAATGTGTTACCATCAGTCCAACCATTACCACATATTTACATTTGACCTTATCAAACATTCTACATGCATCCAGCATCTTCTCTCCCTTCTCATCTGACATTCCATCTCCTACCAACCTATACTTCATAGTCCAGCTCCATAATCTATTCATTGTATTTAGTTCATATCTGTTTATACAATATTTGCCTTTTTGTGTCTGGTTTATTTCACTGAACATAATATCCTTAAGATTCTTCCATGTTGTCATGTACTTCCCCAACCTTCTTTGAGTTCAGAGCAATATTCCATCATATGTATATACCACATCGGTTGACAGACACTTAGGCTGTTTCCATCTTTTAACAATTGTGAATAATGCCATTATGAACATCTATATGCAAATATCTGTTCATGTCTTTGCTTTCAGTTTTTCTGAATTTATTCCTAGTAGTGGAATTGCCAGATCATATGGCAGCTCTGTATGTAGTTTCCTGAGGAACCATCAGATCATCTTCCACAGACACTGCTCCATTTTACAGTCCCATCAACAGTGAAGGAGTATTCTTATTTTTCCACATTTTCTCCAGCTCCTGACATTTTCTGTTCTTTAAACAATGGTCATTCTGTATAGTGTAAGATGATATCTCATTGCAGTTTTGATTTGCATTTCCCTAATAGCTAGTGATGTTGAACGTCTTTTCAAATGTCTTTTGGCCATGTGTATTCCCACTTCAGAAAAATATCTGTTAAATTCTTTTGCCCATTTTTAAAATGGGGTTGCTTGTCATTTTGTCATTAAATTGTGTGTTCTCTTTGTATAATATGGAGATCAATCTCTTATCAAATATATGGTTTCTGAAGATTTTTTTCCCATTGTGTATGCTGCCTTTTTACTTTCTTGACAAATTCTTTTGAAGAAAAAAAGTATTTAATTTTCAGGAAGTCCCATTATCTATTTTTTCCTTTTTTTGCTCATGCTTTGGGTATAAGGTCCAAGAAACCACTACCAAGCTCAAGATGTTGAATATATTTCCCTGTATTTTCTTCCAAGAATTTTATGGTTCTAGTTTTTATATTTAGGTCTTTGATCCACTTAAAATTATTTTTTGTACAAGATATGAGATAAGGGTCCTCTTTCTTTCTTTTAGATATGCATATCCAGTTTTCCCAATACCATTTGTTGAATAGGCTATTCTCACTCAGCTGAGTGGGTTGTCAAACCCACTTGTCAAAAATCATTTGACCATAGATGTAAAAGTCTATTTCCTAACTCAATTCAATTCTGTTGGTCATTCTGTTTATTTTTATGCCAGTACTGTGCTGTTTTTTTACCACCATAGTTAGCCAATATGATTTAAAGTCTGGAGGTGAGAGTCCTCCAACTTTGTTTTTTTAAAAGATATTTTTGTCTATTTGGGGGCCCTTACCCTTCCAGATAAAATTTGATAATTGGTGTTCCCAATTCTACAAAGAAGGATATTGGAATTTTTATCAAGATAGCATTAGAACTGTAGATGAATTTGGGAGAATCCATGTCTTAATGATATTTAGTTTTCCAACCCATGAGCATGGACTAGACTTCCATTTATTTAGCAATGTTTTCTTTGCTTCTTTTGGTTTCTTTTAGCAATATTTCTGAATACAGGTCCTTTTTGTCCTTGGTTAAGTTTATTCCTAAATAATTTATTCTTTTGTTGCTATCGTAAATGGAATATTTTTCTGACTTCCTCCTCAGTCGTTAGCAGTATATAGAAATGCTGTTGACTTTTGTGTATTAATCTTGTATCTTGCCACATTGCTGAAGTTGTCTATAAGTTCTAATAGTTTTGTTGTGGATTTTTAAAAAAATAGATTTTCTATGTCTAGTGTCATATCAGTGAATAATGGAAGTTTTACTTCTTCCTTTCCTATTTGGATGCCATTTATTTCTTTTCTCCCAAATTGCTCTAGCTGGAACTTCTAGCTCAGTATTCAATAACAGAGGAGAGAGTGGGCATCCTTATCTTGTTCCTGATCTCAGTGGGAAAGCTTTCAGTCTTTCACCATTAAGCACAATGTTACCTGTGGTTTTTCATATATGCACTTTACCATATTGAGAAAATTTCCTTCTATTCCTATCTTTCAGAGTGTTTTTATTAAGAAAGGATGTTATATTTTTTCAAATGCCTTTTCTGTATCAATTGAAATCATCGTGGGATTTTTCTTCAATTTATTAATATAGCATATTACACTGACTGATTTTTTAAAAAGATTTATTTATTTATTTATTTCTCTCCCATTCCTCCACACCCCGGTTGTCTGTTCTCTGTGTCTATTTGCTGCGTCTTCTTTGTCCGCTTCTGTTGTTGTCAGTGGCACGGGAATATGTTTCTTTTTTTGTTGCGTCATCTTGTGTCAGCTCTCCGTGTGTGCGGCACCATCCCTGAGCAGGCTGCACTTTCTTTCACGCTGGGCGGCTCTCCTTACGGGGCGCACTCCTTGCGTGTGGGGCTCCTCCATGCGGGGACACCCCTGCATGGCACGGCACTCCTTGCGCGCATCAGCACTGTGCATGGGCCAGCTGCACACGGGTCAAGGAGGCCCGGGGTTTGAACTGCAGACCTCCCATGTGGTAGATGGACGCCCTAACCACTGGGCCAAGTCCACTGCCTGATTGATTTTCTTATGTTGAACCACCCTTACATACCTGCCATAAGGCCCACTTGATCATGATGTATATTTTAATGTGTTTTTGGATTTGGTTAGCACTTATTTTGTTGAGGATTTATTAAGGAAATTGGTCTGTAATTTTCTCTTTTTTTTTTTGTATATCTTCATTTGGCTTTGATATTAGGGTGATGTTAGCTACATAGAATCCATATAATGGATTCAGTCGAGGGGCCATTGATTAACTTACCTGTTAAGATTAGGGCTTTGATTCTACCATGTCAGTAAGACCTGACTCAAGTTGTGTCTCTGCCCCCTTGGTAGGCCGATATAAATGGACATTCACTCAAAAGACACAGGGGAAGAGAGAGAGCTCTGTGATTTTTGATCTTGGGGCCCTGGGGGGAGATGAGTCATTTAGCTAATAGTTTGCAGCTGAGAGAGAGGAAGCCCTGAGAGAGATGCCCTATGCCAGCCAAAGCTGGGCCCATGGAGTCTTAGGAGCAAGAGGAAGACCAGGAAGGAGAGACCAGGCAGAGATCAGGGACCATCTTGCTTCAACACATGGCAACTGATTTTGGTGAGAAAGCAACCTTGAATTAGACTCTTTAGGGCCTTGTAACTGTAAGCTTTTACCCAAAATAAACTCTTTATAAAAGTCAACAAATTTCTGGTACTTTGCATCTGTACCCCTTTGGCAGAGTAATACAGCATGGAATATAGTTTTCTAACCTTTCACTTTCAGCCTGATTGTATCCTTGGGTCTAAGGTGAGTCTCTTATAAAGAACAAATAGATAGTCATGTTTTTTTTTAAAAAAATTTATGCATTCTGTCTATGTCTTTTAATTGGGGAGTTCAATCCATTAACATTCAGTGTTATTATTATAAAGGTGTTCCTTACTTCATCCATTTTATCCCTTAGCTTTCTGTTGTCATATCTTACTATTGTCTGTCTTTTAACCCTTTTAATTTCTTTTAATTATGTTCTTCATTTCTACACTCTTCTCCAGGGTGTTCCCCCTTGTCTTTTCCTGTCAGGCTGTAACACACCCTTTAATATCTCTTGTAGATTCTTGTAAAGCTAACTTTCAACCTGTCCCTGATCTTGACCATCAGTTTGACACCAACCCTGATTCTCACCCTGACCTTCCACTTAACCCTTACCATAACTTTGATCCTCACAATATGCTGATCCTCAAGCTAATTCTTACCTTGACCCCAAAATTCATCAACTCTGAAACTTCCTCTTAACATGGGCCTTCATTCTCATCCTAACTCTAAACTTGATCTGATGCTCAAGTTGTTCCTGTTCCTTAGCCTTAGACTCTAACCCTCACCCTCACACAGAAAATGACCCTGATCCCAATGAAGTCACTGACCTTGATATTGAACCTGACATTAACTTGGATCTCACCCTGAACTGGTCCTTCACACTGTCCCTCACTCAGACCCTTGCCATGACACGACACTCAACCTGAATCCAGTCCTCATCATCAACCAATCTTGAATCTCATCCTCATTCTGATCTCTACTTGATGCTCACTCTGACCCTCATACTCTGTTTGTGACCATGATTCTCACTCTCACTTTGAGTCTGATATTAAATGCTCATCCTGACTCTGACTCTGATTCTCACTTAGACACTCTTTCTAATTCCCACCTTGATCCTGTAACTGACCTTCACTCTTCCCTCCACTTTATCCTCACCCTAACCCTTGTCTTGACTATTACTTGGCATTCAACTCGAACTCACCATAACCATCACCACCACTGTGAACCTGATTCACCTGATTCTGATGCTCTCACACTCACTTTGACATGACCATTACCCTAAACCTCACTCTCACCCTAAAGTTGACCCTCATCCTATGATAACCCTCATGCTGACCCTTACTATGACCTTGAATCTGACCCTGACTCTCAACCAGACCCTCACCATGACCCTAATATCTGGCACTCATAATGACTCTCACACTGACCTTAAGTGTGACCTTCACCAAGACCTGAGACATTGACCTTCAACCTGAACTTGACCCTGATTTTTACCCTGAGACTTTATACTGACATTAATTCTGACATTGAACCTGACCCTGACCCTGTCATTCAACCATGACACTACTTAACACTGACATTCTCTCTGACTCTCACTGTGTTCCCAAACCAAACCTTGACTATGACCCCCACACCAGCCATCCCTTTTGCTGTGATTTTCAGCTTGAATATAAACCTGTCTCTGACTCTTACATTGACCCTGACTCTCAGGCTCACTTTGGCACTGACACTCACTATGTCTTCAAGTATTACCTAACCCTGAAACTGACCATCACCTTCACAAAGATTCTACAATTCACATTGATCTGAGTCTGAACTTGATTGGTAACCTTAGCCATCCTCACCCTCACCCTCACCCATACACTGAACCTGACCATTATTCTGACCCTCACTCTGCTAAGACTATCATTTCAATGATGACCCTGACATGACCCTTACCCTGACCCACATTCTCACCCTGACTCTGCTATTTACCCTTAC
Organism: Dasypus novemcinctus; assembly: GCF_030445035.2. Lineage (NCBI taxonomy): Eukaryota > Metazoa > Chordata > Mammalia > Cingulata > Dasypodidae > Dasypus > Dasypus novemcinctus. The sequence goes on from NC_080698.1 coordinate 27,387,314, forward strand.
TCTGTCCCTAAACTCTGACCTTCAAGCTGATCATGACAATCACTGTCATGTTTGACCCTGAATGTGTCCCTCACCAGGACTCTGACTCTGACCCTGATCCTCACAATCACCCTGACTCTGAAGCTGATCTTCAACCTGACCTGAATCCCTGATCTAGTTCCTGGACCTCACACCACCTTCACCCTGATTCTGACTGTGACTTTGACTCTGAGCCTTAATTCTAACTGACCTTCATCCTAACACCAATCTTGACCCTCAACCAGAGTCTTACCCTGAACTTTAGCCAGAACCTTTCCTTCACTCTGATCTTGACCCTAAATATGTGACGGTCACTCACCATCTATGACCCTAACCTTGACGTAGATTCTTACCCTTACTCTCATGACACTAACCCTGACATCCATATCTTTACAGTCATCCTCAGTTACCTGACTGATTCTGTTCATGACCCTGAAACTTACCCTTAACCTAACCCTGACCTGAACCTCATCTTTACCATTTCCATAACCCTTACATACTCTCTTACAATACTCTTACCCTGATCCACCCTGAGCCTCATCCTTACCCTGATCTTGATACTCATTCTGATCTTCACCCTGATCCTCAGGCTCACCCTCACCCTGAATCTCATCCTAACCTAAATCTGACTCTAATCTTCAAATGCTAAACTGATCCTCACTAGATACTAAATTTCTCCCTGAGACTGACCCTGACTTTTTTTTTTATTGACTTTGTAATAATATTACATTAAAAATATATATGTGAGGTCCCATTCAGCCCCACCCCCACCCCCCCTCTCCCCCCCCAACAACACTCGTTCCCATCATCATGACACATCCATTGGATTTGGTAAGTACATCTTTGGGTACCTCTGCACCTCATAGTCAATGGTCCACATTATCCTGATGCTCACCCTGACTCGGACCCTCTCAATGAACCTGACATTCTGCTTTATTTAACCTGCATTGCACCATATTCATGAGCCTGAGACTATGACCTCACCCTCAAATTGATCATGACCCTCTCTAAGACTGTGACATTAGCACTGACCCTCACCTTGATTCTACCTTCACTCTCATTCTGAACCTGAAAACGACCTCATTTTCACACTCACCTTGAATTGACCGTTACCCTAAACTTCACCCTAACCCTTACACCATAATTACCCTCATGTCACCTTTACTATGGCCTTGAATCTGACACTAACTATGAAAATACCTGAACCTAAACCATACTCTCAGCCTGACTCTGACACTAACCCTCACCCTCACCATGACCCAGGCTGGGACACACACCCTGACCCTCGACCTGATCCTTATATAGAACCTTAGCCTGGACCTGGCCCTGATCCTAAATTTGACACTGTCCTTGACCATCCTCACCATGTCCCTGTAACTGACCCTGACTTAACCATTGCACTGACCCTGACCATTACACAGGCCCTTACACTCACCCTGACCTTCACATAACTCTGACTCTGATCTTGACCCTGGAAACTATCCTCATTGTGCCCTGATCTTTACCCTTAACATGAGTTTGACCCTCACTCTCACCTTCACACTTATCCTGATCCATATCCTGAACTTCACCCTTACTCTGACTGTGATCAGACCCTGAGGTTGGACCTGAATCTGAGAACCTGACCTTTACCCTAATTCTCACTACACCCTCACATTGCTCTCACCCTGACTCACCTCCTGTCATTCAGCCTTTATTTTTCCCTGATTTGACCCTCAACCTGAAACTAACTCTGAACCTGTCTTTTACTTCAACCCTAAACCTGACCCAAAACTTGATGCTGATATTAAATAGGCCCTGAATCTCATCTGCCCCTAACCTTTACCTTGACACTGGCACTCATCCTTACCTGACCTTTACCCTGAATCTGCTCTCACTCTGACCCCAATAATGATATTGACTCTGAATCTGACCCAGACCCTCACCATCACAATCATCTTGACTATGACCTCACCAAGACTTTGACATTCACACAGATCATCTTCCTGGCTCTGAACATGACAATGAATAATCTTTACCCTAACCATTACCCTCATCCTCACCTAATACCACACTCACATTACCCTATTACCCTGAGTCTGAGTCTGCATTGGACTTGGAACCAGACCCTCAACCCTGAACCTGACCTTCATCTTCACTTCTACATGACCTGACATTGCCTGACTCTGACCCTAATGTCACCCTGAAAATGTCTCTGCCTTTCCTATCACTCAAACCTCATCCTGAAATTGACACTCAACCTGACACTGACTTATATCCTGAATTTGATCAATTCTCTAACCTTGACCATGAAGTTGTCCCTGAAACTGACTTTCACCCTGACACTGACTCTGATCTCCATCTGATTATTATCCTGAACCTGACCAATACCCTGACCCAAACCATGACGCCATTCCTGATACTACGCTATTCTAACCCTGTGATCCTTACGGTCACATTGATCCTGACCTGATCCTCACATATACATTTATATTCACAATGACCCTCAACTGACCCTCATGCTGACCTTGATAGTAAACATTAAATTTACCCTAACTCTCACCCATAGCAAGGCCTTTACCATAACCTTACCAATACCCTTGACTTGTCTTGTACCCTAACCCTTACCCTGATGTTGATCTGACCCTCGCCCTGAACTCGACCCATATTCTGACCTCATCCTTAATGACTGTGATTCTCACCCTCATTCTAACCTATCAACTTCAACAAGACCTGAGGGTCTTACATATTGATCTTCTCTGAACTTCACTCACCCTGACTCTGATCTTTACCATAAACTTTATCTGATCCTGACTCCTACCTGAAACTGACCCTGACCTGCAACCTGATCCTTACCCTGATTTCACAGTGAACCTCAGTGTGTTTACCCTGTTTACCCTTATCTTTACCCTAACCATAATGTTGTCCCTCAACCTCACCCTTTACCTGAACCTGGCTCTTGATCCTGACCACGACCTCAAACTTCACATTGAATCTGACCCTGACCCTCATCAAGGCCCTTAAATTTAAAATGATCTTTAACCTTTTCCCTGAACTATGTAACAGCTTGACCCTCACCCGACCTGACCCTGAAACTGATCTTTTCCCTGATCCTCACCCTCATCTTGTCTGTACCATGAACCTCTTCCTTACACTTACCATGATCTCATCCCCACCCTGAATCTGACTCTGACCCTAACTCTTACCCTGACACTAAACCTGATTTGGCACTTACACTCACTCTACCCCTAAACCCGATTCTGATCAGCACATTGAACATGACCCTCTCCTTGACTCTGTCCATCATCCTGACCTTGATCCTGACCCAGAAGCTGATCTGACACTGACCCTCAAACTAACCCTCACTTTACTTGACCCAGGCCATCACTCTCACATTTACCCTGAATTAGACTTTGAACTTGACCCTCATCCTGATCCTGACTCTCAAACTGACTCTAAACCTGACATAATCCTGACACTGATTCTGACCTTCTCATACCTCTAACCTTAACTAACCTTGATTTTCTCCTTGACTCTTACCATCCTAACCCTGATTAATACCCTAACCTCAACCCGGAAGCTAACCCTGCCCCTACTTTCACAATTGAGCTTGATCTTAACCTTGCCCCTGAAACACCTGACTCTGAACTTCACACTGACAGGATCCTTATGCACAATCTGATTCTTACCCTGAACCTTATCCTGAACCTGACTGTCACCCTGACCCTGACCTTAACCATGACACTGAGGCAGGTTAGGATAGGAAAGGAGGGAAGGCAGCTGGCCAGAACAAAGCCATAAACATCACAGCTGAAAAGCCCACCAAGAACCTGGTCACAAGGTCCTTTTTGAAATTCCCAGGTTCAAAAAAACCCCAAATAATTTCAAAGAGGGAGGCCTCCCCTTGGTGCTCTAAAAGCTAACAGGTGCAACCTGAGTGGTCTATTGTATAAACCAATAGTCTAAACCAGAAAAGCAATCAATCGGGACAACAGATAGCTAAGATCCCTCCTTAATATGGGGAAAAGGAAGGGGGAGAGGCCAGCCTTAAAAAGGCTGCAGGTCCAGCCCCAGTGCATATCTTGCCATGGAGCACATCCATACTTAAATCTCGAGTGTGTACTCTCACTTTCTCTTGTTTCTCCATAAACCTTTACCTGCCCGTTTAAATTGGCACATCTCTGAAGCCTTTCTTGTGACGTAGCCAAGAACCTGGAAAAATCTTCACTGGCAGCAACATCATCCCTGACCTTGCCATGTTCCTGAACATGAACCTCAACTGAACTGTAACTTTCACCTTCACCCTCATGCTGACCCTGACCCTGATCATCACAAATATCCTTACATTCACTCTTTTTTAAAAAATTTTATTTTATTTATTCATTTTTTTAAAAAGATTACATTAAGAAAATATGAGGTCCCCATTCACCCCTACTGCCCCCACCCCACCACTCCCCCCACAGTAACACTCTCCCCCATCATCTTGACACATCCATTGCATCTGGTGAGTACATCTCTGGGCATCATTGCACCCCATGGCCAGTGGTCCACACCATAGCCCACACTCTCCCACGTTCCATCCAGTGGGCCATGGGAGGACATACAATGTCCGGCAATTGTCCCTGCAGCACCACCCAGGCTTACATTCACTCTTAACCTCACCTGACTCATAACCTGAACTTGATCCCAAAATTTACCTTCACCCTGACCATGACTGCAATCCTCACCAAGACCCTGATATTCATGCTGACCTTTATTTAGCCTGTCCATGACCTTGACCTGGAATAATCATAAATGACCCTGACCTACACCCTGACACTGACCTCTACCTGATCCTTATCCTAACCCTGTTGTCCTGACTCTCACCATGTCCCTGAACCTGACTCTCATCTTCACATTCAAACTGACTCGTACACATACTCTAAATTCTCTCTCACCCTTACCTGGTTCTGACCCTGATCTTGATCATGAATTTTATCATCACCCTGAAGTTAACCCTAAACTGGGCTCTTACTCTGACCTTCACCTCTACTTTGACAGTGAGATTTACCCTCAAACTAGCTCTGACACTTACTCTCACCCTGACTCTGAACCTGACCTTGACCCTGATTCTTACTTAACTCTGTACCTCACCCTCACACAGAACATGACCCTCTCTCTCATTCTGACCCTGGCACTGTTCATAAAACTGATCTGACACTTAATCTGATTTTGTCCTTCTTGCTCACATTACACTGATTATGATTCTCACCCTCACACTGAATCTAAAATGACCATGTTCCTAAACCTGACCTAACCCTATCCTTCCCCCTAACACTGATACTGAACATAACCTGATGTTTATCCAGATGATTAACTTAACCCTACCCTCACCATAATCTTGACCCTCAGTATGGCACTTATCTAGTATCTCACCATGTCCCTAATCCTGACCCTGACCACAGCACTCCCCATCACCCTCATCAAGACCCAGACATTTATGCTGACCCTCACCGCCATGCTGATACTATCCCCACACTGACCCCAACTCTAAACTAGACTCTCAGTCTGACCCTCCCACGGTCCCACATCTTCATCCTCTCTATCACGCTGGGCTTCAAATTGAATCTGACCATGATGACACCCTGAAACTGACTCTGACCTCCCCACTCCTGACCTTGACCTTCACCCTGACACCAACCCTGACCCTCAACCTGATTATTAACCTAAACCTGACCCAACACCTGACCATCATTCTGAACCAGACCATCAAGATCACCCTGGTTGTACCTATGAAACTGATGGTAACCTTTCTACCATGTCCCTAAACTTGATGCCTACCCTACTCTGACCAACACCTTCATTCTTTTTTTTCCCCTTTGCCTCCTCCTGCCCTGCTGTTTTTGCCATCTGTATTGTCTTCTTTTCTCATTTTCTCTCCTCTAGGCTTCACCAGGATTTGATCCTGGAGACTCTTGATTTGGAGAGAGGTTCCCTGTTAAATGTGCCACCTCAATTCCTGGTTTCTGCTGTGCTTCACCTTGACTCTCCCCTTTTCTCTCTTTTGTTGCATCACCATCTTGCTGTGTGACTCACTTACATGGGCACTGACTCACCACACGGGCACTCGTGCGAGTACTGGCTTGCTGTGTGGGCACGCTTTCTCTTCTTTGTCACCAGGAGGTCCCAGGGATCAAAGCTAGGTCCTCCCATATGGTAGGTGGAAGCTCTATACTTGAGCCACATCCACTTCCCCACTCTTACTCTTATGCTGAATCACACCCTGACTCTTGGTCTTTGACCCCGTTCTGACCCTCACCCTGACCCTGACACTGACCTTCACCTTACCATGACTCTGATTCTCACCATGAGTCGAATCCTGATCATATTCTTAATTCACATCTATGCAGGACCTGACTAGAATCGTCACTCTGACCCAAATACTCACCTGACATATTGACCCTTACTTGACCATCACATTGACCCTGATCCTACAGTGAATTTGATTCTACACTGGCCCTGAAAATCACTGTAACACTGATTCTGAAATGTGCACTCACCTTCACTCTGACTCTGTACCAGACAATGAAAAAAAGTTTGATCACATTCATATCTCATAAAACGAAATCCCATATTCTTTTTTTACCATTAGCATTGATATTATTACCTTCTTTGCCTTTGCTATAAAAACATTACAATATTGCTGTTAACTATAGCTTATAAGTTACATTAGTTGTATTTGTCCCTAAGCATAATACATTAGCACAAATAAGCTCTTCTCAGGCAGTCCTCTCAAAAGAAACACCTTATGCCTTTTAGAGTAAACTCTGAGGAACACAAGCACACATGAATATATGCCAGTCATCTCAAAGGCACATCCTTACTATGAGGTACAGCAAATTCGGAAGAACATAAGTTATTAGTATTGAAAAGAATCTGTATTGATATGAGCAAGCTCAATCTAAGACATGCCTCTCAAAAATAAGTACTTATTGCTTCTTAGAGTAAAGTGGGGTGAATGTAAGATGAATAACACACATCTATCTACAAGGGATATTGTTTTTTCAAGGTAGAGCAAATTATAATGGATCTTAGTAGTATTGAACAAAATCCATTTTAGTATAGTCAAGCACAGTCTCAGACATTCCTCTAAAAAAATAAAACTCCTTATTTCTTCTCACAGTAAAGCAAGAGAAATGTAAGTACAGTAAAACACATTTCAAAGGCACACTCTTAATGAAAAGAAAACATTAAAAAATACTGCTTACTAAACCATTTTAATTGATCCTTATTTCTTAAAATAACAATAATTTAGCAAAATAGGCAAATATCTTTAATGATAATACATACATGTTTGTATTTGCCATTTCAACTTTTATTACTACTAGATGAATGCTCATAAAAGAAAAATTACCTGGACAGTTTTTAACTTTCTGTCCTCTAGATGTCTTATGTCTAGAAAAAGTGAAAGAAAATACTTCACATATATTTAATTAATTCAATTAAACATATTAATTAACATGGATAGTTAATTATAGTAGGTACAAGAATTGCAGAGATAGTGATATGTATAGGATGTGGTTTTCTATTTATTTTGAAAAGTTGTTGCAATTTATTCACATAAAAATTTAATATGATATATATCGTTTTATTCAATATACTACCACTTTATATTTTAAAGTTCTAGTTAAAAACTTTAAATCTCTCTCTCTCTATCTTTATATATCCATGCATGCCTACATTTATACAAATAGGTGTATACTAATAGATACTTTACTATAATTTATTACTAAAGTAATGTGCCAAAGGAATAAAACAAGGATTTGAGCCTTTCATGTCAAATGACTAGGTTATTTTACCCTCAGATCAATAGAGGTTCCTTTTTGTTACCAAATTATTGTTATTTCTCATGCTTTTTGCAAACTCTTCAGCCATTCTGTTAGAGATTCCCTTGGAAAGCCTTTACCTAATTTTATTTGTTCATATTTTAAAATGTTGTCACAGACTTAAATTCACCCTTGAAACACAGACAACTTCAAGACTAATATAACTGCCCTCACCTGGGTCTGCCAGCTGGCAAAAAAGTAAAAGCAAATATTTATACTAATAGTAAATATGCTTTAGGAGTAGGTAAAAAATTTAGAATGCTTTAGAAGCTAAAATGTTTCTAACTGGAACAAAAACCTATAAAAATTGGATAACGAATTTTAAAACGTTTAGATGCTTTGCTATTACTGAGGAAAATAGCTTTAATAAAAATTAAAGGTCACTGAAAAGACAAAGACCCAGAGTCTTACAGTAATGCTTTGGCAGACCACTCTGCTAAACAATATTAACCTAGATAAATACTCCTGTAATCACACAGAGAAGAGAAGCCTGGAGAAACTCAAGGTGGCTATTATTAACGTCAGAGCTAAGTCCCTAATTCAATTTAGGATGCTCACATTTCAGGATGACTGACTGATGACATGAAAATACTTTGAAACGGAATTTGGCAAAAATGCGTGACATTGCCCATAAAGCAGAGATAAATTGGCAAACAATATTAAACCAACACTGGTGGATAATTTTAGATTTAGATGCCAAGGACGCTTCCAAAGCGTGTCCCACCTGCCAATGATAATCCTGATAGAACTGTCAAGGTAGGTGGTGGACAGGACCCAGGGCCTCAAGGGCCCTTTAAATACCTCCAAATGGACTTTATATAGATCAACGATTTATAAATTTGTTCTGTTTATTGTGTTGCTATTCTCAGTGTGGACTAAAACTTTTCCTTGCTGGAGAACTATGACTCTACCTCAGTCAAGAAAAAAAAATTGCTTAGTTTTGTTTTCCCACCTGGGGAATTCCTACTTATCTCTGTAATGACACTCATTTTACTGTTATTAAGTACTGTTATTAAGTACTTTCACACAGAAATGTCACTATCCTTATCATCAGCAGTTCTCAAGAAGAATAGGAAGAACTAATGGAATTCTAAAACTAAAATTAGCAAAGCTCTTAGAAACCCAAGAACTCCCATGGCGCAAAGAATTACCACGAGATTTAATGTCTGTAAGAGCATCCCTCTCCGGGTCCCACAGGTTCTCTCTTTATCCTGTAGGGGCAAAACTCACCTCAAGAAAGAGGTGGTTGTTCGCTGAAGTCTTCCTGGGATCCGGACCCCATTTCTTGCCCATTCCCCTTTTGGGGTAGGGAGGGAGTTGCAACAGATGTCTCTGCCAATCCCAGCCCACCTCCTCTATCAGTGCCTTAGGGAGGGATTGCGTTTGAATGTCCCTAGCATCCTTTTGCAGCATAATTCTTTTAGCATAAGTCACCCCCACTCCACCCCCACTGCTTAAGGCGTGCTCATGGGTATGCAGTATCCGCCAATCTCTGCTTCTGCACCCACCACCAGAAGCCCCGGATGGGCAGGACTCACTGTTGTTGGGAAACACCTGCTGCAATCCCCTTCCTTGCCTCTGCCATGTACATCTGGGGAAAAGCACCCTGTCTAACCACTGAGCAGGCCCCTCCTATTCCAAGTGGCCAAATCGGAGTTCCGAAGGGGAGAGCGCAAGGGTGTCCTCAGAAGCGGCTACTACTGTAGCCCTGAGAGGATGGGGATGTGGGAACGGGGGTGAGTTGCGGTCACCCGCTTTCCTCAAAAGCAAGACTGACACAGGAGACAAGATAGCGGTCTCGGATTATAGCTGCACTTCCACCACGTGTTTCTTCAGGAAAGTGCGCATGCCTGGGGCTGAGGCGCTGGGAGCGCATGTGCTGGGTATTTCCACCTGCTAGGTAGTGTGTGGTCCATATTCTAAGGGTGAATTAAAGCCTGTGACAGCATTTAAAATATGAAAATTATATCAGGGTTATCCAAGGGAATATAACAAAATGATTGAAGAGTATGTAAAAAGCACTAAAGTTAGAATAATTTGGTGACCATAAAAGTAATCTCTATGATCTGAGCATAAAATAACCTAGTTATTTTACATGAGAGACCCAAATTCTAATTTTATTCTTTTGCCACATTATTTATATAACAAATTGTGGTAAAGAATCTATTAATATATATTTACTTGTATAAATTTAGGCATGCATAGACATACAAACATATAAATAGGTAATAATTTAACTTTTATAACTAGCTCTAAAATATAAAGTATTTTAAATAAAACAATTTATAGAATCTTAAATTTATGTGAATGACAGTCTTAGTTTGCCACAGGGCTGCCGATACAAAGTAGCAGAAAGGGGTTGACTTCTATAATGGGAGTTTTATTTAGAGTAAAAGCTCATGGTTCCAAGGCTGTGAAATGTCTAAATCAAAGCACCATCAGAGATGCTTTCTCACCAGATTCAGCTTCTGGTGATCCTAAGATCTTGCCACGTGGTGAAGATGGCAGCCATCTCTCCCGAGGTCCCTGCCTTCCCTTCCAGAATCTGCTGTCTTTCAGAGCTCAGCTGTGGGCTACCAGGCATAGGGCTTGTCTCTTTCTGGGTTCCTTCTCTCGGTCTCAGCTGTTCCTCTTCTTCCAGAGTTCAGCTGTGGGCTATCAGGCATATGGCTCATGTCCAGCCTTGAGCTGCTCTGTGGCACCAGCCTCTTGGGAGCTTTGCATTTAAGCTTTGGCTACTAGTGATCCTCAAGTCCTCTCTCACTTGGTAGGGTCAAAATGGCGGCTTCCTTTCTCCATGGCTCCATTTATATAAAGTTCCAGGAAGAGGGTAGAGACTCAACCTGAGTCACACTTCCCTGAGTAGTCCAGTCAAAAGGGCCCCACACGCACAGGAATGGATTAGCTAAAAAAAACATTATCTTTTTCATTTTGGGATTTACAAAAGAATTTCAAACTATAACAACTATTTAAAAGCAACCAAATAGAAAAATCACATCTACTATGCTATACATATGCCTGCATTTTTCTTCAATCCTTGTAACCAGTATGTTCAACTATCTACATTAATTACTTTTTTAAAATTAATTAAAGTAATCATTTATCTTTTTCACTAGGGATAAGAGACAACCAGAGGACAGAAAGTTTAAAACCATCCAGCTTATTTTTATGACCACTTACCTATTATTACAAAAATGTGAAAAGGCAAAAGCAAACATATATGTATTATCATCAAAGATATTTGTATATTTTATTAATCCACTGTCATCTTAAGAAACAAGGATCAATTAAAATTACGTTTGGTCAGCAGTGTTTTCTGTATCTTTCATTTTAAAGAAGCTATACAGGCATTTAAAGATAATTTATTAATTAACTAAGATCTGAGTTTTAAGGTACGCTAGGAATCTGGAAATTAAAATTTAGTTAATGCTTCTTTAAATGATGCCAAAAAGAGCTATAACAATAGTGACGGCACTTGATTCCACGACTGTGAGCCACAAGCTGGGAGTCAGGATGGAGACTTGCAGTGTGTGTTCCGGCCATGCTACCTTCCTTGCTGCCTGGACTGTGTGGCTAACCCACCTGCCCTGCCTCATACCTGCCGAGGGAAAGGTGCTGAGGACCTTGGGTGATGGGTGGCACCAAGGAGGGACAATGCTTTCCTGGCTAGCAGAGGCCTCTTACAGGGTTAAATTAGTTTGGTCCTATGGGAAAGTTAGCATTTTCAGCCCCCTAAGTCTTGAATTTCCCTTGGGATAATTCACCACCACAACAAAAAAGAATGGGAACAGCCACTATTTTTTTGTACATTTGTTTTTTACTTCACCTCATTATTCTGCATATCAGGTCCCTCTGAGATAGGATGTTCCTAAATGCATATGGGGAAACTGAGGCCCTGGGAGTAGCAATGAGTGGGCCAAGGGTGCACAACTAGTTAATGGGCAGGGTCAGGATTTCAACCCTGGCCAAGCCAACTCCACGGCCCCAGTGCACATGTGAGCATTTGGTATGTCAATGCCATTCACCCAAGGACCCCCTGGAATATACCTGTAATTGATAAGCTGCACATACTACTGGATGCAGCAAGGATAAATACATACCATGGGAATCCTAGGGTGGCTCAGTAAGGTGGTGTTAGAAAGTACTTATTTTAAAATTTGGTGTTGGGTTGGGTGATTTGGGTGAGGGTCTAAGGAAGTGAGGGTCTGCTTGAGATTGGGTGTTAGAAAGTGGGGCTAATTTTATGATTGGATACTTTCTGGGAACCCAGTGACCTTGACTTTGTTGTTCTTAGACAAAATTAAAAATGGCCTTATTTTGTTTTGTTTTATCAGGGTCCCAGAGTAACCATGTCAAGTTGGTATTCTGTGAGATTGTTTATGATCAATAGGAGAACAGAATGGTCTGGCTGTGAGCCTCAGACCAGCTTGTAAGAACATTGAGGTCTAGCTGTAAATGCTGGGTTAGTTCCACACATTAGAAGCAGCTTTTTTCTTCTTTTAACTTTTTTTTTCCATCTCATATTTCCCTTTTGTCCAAGTGTTTTCAATGACCTCATGTTTTTTTCTTTTTTACTTTATCTACTTTTTTAGTTAACAGCAGAGCATATAAATGTTCTTTACTTTATCATCCAATTTTTATAGATTTTTGTCTTATTTAGGAGCTTCTTTTGTTTCCAAAGCATTACCAAAACGTGCACTATACCAAAAGCACACTTACTACTAGTATTAATATTTGCTCTTTTGCCTTCTGCCACCTGGAAGACTGGGTGAAGGCAACTATGTTAGACAGCTGAACTGATTTAATGACTGGAAATTGTCTATATTTTAAAGGTGAATTTAAGTGTGTGAAAGTATTTTGAAACATGAAAAAATAAAATTAGAGCAAGGTTATTTAAGGGAATCTCTAACAGGATGGTAGGAGAGTATGTAAAAAGCATTAAAATTAACAGAAAAATTTGGTGACCAAAAAAGGGACAAAAAGGATCTGGCATAAAATAACTTAGTCTTTTTACATGAAACACCCAAATTCTAATTTTACTCTTTTGGCACATTATTCATGTAGTAAGTTGTAAGGGATCTATTAATATTACTTTACTTGTGTTCACTTAAATATTCATAGATATATCAACATATGTAGCAGTTTAATATTATTGATGAATTCTGAAAAGAAATATTGGATTATGCTTGTAATCTAATCTGTACCTGGGCATGACTGAGTTATGATTAGAATTGAGTCCCCACCCCTTGGTGGGTGGGGACACACAGATGAAAGGTATGGCAAAGAACAGAGTTGAGGGCTTCAGATGTTGGAGTTTTGATGTTGGAGTTTGATGTTGAAGACTTAAGCTGGAGCCCCAGGAAGTAAGCTCACAGGGAAGAGAGAAGCCAGCCCCAGGAAGAAAGGAGTCTTGCACCCAGAGAAACGCAAGACCCTGAAGGAATCCAGGAAGCCTGAACCCTCGCAAGTGTCGGTAGCCATCTTGCTCCAAATAGACTTTGGTGAGGGAAGTAACTTATGCTCTATGGCCTGGTATCTGTAAGCTCCTACCCCAAATAAATACCCTTTATAAAAACCAACCAATTTCTGGTATTTTGCATCAGCACCCCTTTGACTGATTAATACAACATGTAAATAGGTAATATATTTACACAGGCAATAATTTTAAACAATCATTAAAAAATATAATTATATTGTCAGTATAGTATGTAAAACTATTTTACATACTATACTATATTGTCAATGTATATGAAAAATAAAATTATTTTGTCAGTATAGTATATAAAACCATATATCATATATTTATTATGTAAATGAACTGTGACAACTTTTTAAAATAAAGAGAGAATCAAATAGAAAATCTCTACAATTCTTATAAGCAGTATAATCAACCATTTACATTAATTACAGTCTTTAATTGAAGTAAGCATTCTTTTCTTTCTCTTTCTCTTTCTCTTTCTCTAGACATAAGAGACACCTAGAGGACAGAAAGTTAAGCACTGTCCCTGTAATTTTTATGAACATTCATCTCATATTATTAATAATTAAAATTTTTGGAGAGGGCAAATACAAACATATATGTATGATCATTCAAGGCGTTTACATCTTTTGTTGTTCACTGATATTTTAAGAAATGAGTCCATTGAAATTATGACTTGTAAGCAGTGTTTTGTACCTTTAGTTTTTCCTTTTAGGAAAACTCTGCCTTTGAAATGAATGTGTTTTGCTGTCCTTACATTTATCTTGCTTTAATCTGAAAAGCCGTAAGGAATTTCTTTTTCAGAGAAATGCCAGAGACTGAGTTTGTTTATAGTAATACAGATTTTTTTCAATACTGCTACAATTTGCCTAAACTAAGAGGTATGTGAAATTTATATGAGAAAAAGGAAAACTCAAAAACATACATTCATCTCAACTGCACTTTCTTCCTGTGAGTCAGACCAAGTTAAGGGGACTCTAAGTTGTGTATGTGGAAAGAAGCTCAGATTTACACATTTGTTCTTAACCGTAATTTCTTGTTGCAAGTTAAAGCAAATATAGCTGGAAATCATATGTAAGTGTGCAGACTAGCAGTAAAGAAGAAATAAACCTCAGGATCTTATATAAGTCTAAAGAAAATACTTATCGACCATTAGAACTAACCAAGGTGAACCATGCTTTATTTGAGGTAAATTAACGAGAACCACATGTTCTTCTCAATTGCATTTTTTCTTTGCAGTAGACCATATTAACATGAATCAAACAGTGTAAGTAAGCAAGTTCAGAATTATATATAGTTCTCAAAAGTACACTCTTATTGCCATTACAAGGAATCTAAACGAAACTAGAGTGTATGTATACACGAAGATACCATGTTCAAACTCATCTCAGTGGTGGCAAATGCTCAGTGTCAGGGCCAGGGTCATGATAAGGGTCAAGGTCAGTGTGAGTGTACTATTATGGTCCACATCAGGGTGATAGTGAGGGCTAGGTTGAGGATCAAGTTTTCTCTTAGGGTCACTGGAGGATCAGGTCCAGAGTGAGGGTCAAGTAATGGTTATGGTATGAATATAGTTTAGTGTCAATTTCAGGAACAGTGTATATGTTAGGATCAGGGACAAGGTGAGAATGAAGGGTCACATTCATGGTAAGAATCATTGTTTAAGGCAGAGTTGGGGTAAGAGTCAGAGTCAGGGTGAGAGGGTCTGGTTCAGTGTCAATGTGAGATAAGAGTCAATGTATGATTAATGTCAGTCTCAGGGTCAGTGAGGGTCATGATCTAGTTTGGAAAAGTGTGAGGTCAGGTTTAGGGTAGGGGTAGTATCAGGGTCAGGGTTGGCATCAGGAATAAGATCTGGGTATTGGTGAGATCCAAGGTGATGGTCAGGGTCAGGTATAGTGTCATATAAGGTATGAGGGATAGGTAGGTAAGAGTATCAGGGCAATATCAGGGTTAGAGTCACATTGACGATAAGAGTCATGAAAAGGGTGAGGATGAGCATCAGGATCAGGGTGAGGGTCAAGTTCAGTGTCCCATTCAGGGTCATAGTCAGGGTAAAGATCAGATCAAAAGAGCAAGAGTCTTGTTGAAGGTCAGTGTCAAGTCAGATCCAGGATGAGAGTCAAGATCAGGGTGAGGACCAGGTACCAGGTGAGGGTGAAAGCAAGATTCAGTCAGGGAGGGAAGCAGACTTGGCCCAGTGGTTAGGGCGTCCTTCTACCATATGGGAGGTCCGCAGTTCAAACCCCAGGCCTCCTTGACCCATGTGGAGCTGGCCCATGTGCAGTGCTGATGAGCGCAAGGAGTGCCCTGACACTTAGGGGAGCCCCACGCGCAAGGAGTGTGCCCCGTAAGGAGAGCCGCCCAGCGTGAAAGTGCAGCCTGCCTAAGAATAGCACCACCCACAGGGAGAGCTGACAAAACAAGATGATGCAGCAAAAAGAAACAGATTCCCGTGCCGCTGACAACAACAGAAGTGGATGTCTAGACACAGAGAACAGGCAACCGGGGCGGGGGGATTGGGAGAGAAATAAATAAATAAATCTTAAAAAAATAAAGAAAAAAAAACTAGAGCCATAAAACTCCTAGAAGAAAAAGATCTTCAAGATCTTGTGGTAGGTGGTGGTTTCTTTAAACTTCCATGCAAAGTACAAGCATCAAAAGAAAAAATAGATAAATGAGACCTCTTCAAAATTAAACACTTCTGTGCATCAAATGACTTTGTTAAAATGAAAAGGCAGCCTACTCAATGGGAGATAATATTTGGAAACCACATATCTGATAAGGGTTTGATCTCCATGTTACATAAAGAAATCATACAACTCAATATAATAAAATGACAAGCAAACCAATTTAAAAATGAGCAAAAGACTTGAACAGACATTTTTCCAACCAAAAAGTACATGAAAAGATATTCAATATCACTAGCTATTATGGAAATGCAGATCAAAACTATAAAGAGATATCATTTTAAACCATACAAAATGACCATTACTAAAAAGATGGAGAACTACAAGTCCTGGAGAGTATGTGGAGAAATGGGAAACCCCTTCATTGTTGGTGGTAATGTAAAATGCTGCAGCCTCTTTGGAGGACATTTTGGCGGTTCCTTAGAAAGCGAATACAGAACTGCTATAAGATCTGCAATCCAGCTACTAAGAATATAATCAGAAAAACTGAAGACGAGGACATGAACAGACATTTACACACAGATGTTCATAGCAGAATTATTCACCACTGCTAAAAGATGGAAACAGCCTAAGTCTCTGTTAACTGACGGATGGATAAACAAAATGTGATATATACATACAGTGGAATACTATTCAGCTGTAAGAAGAAATGGACTTGGAATGCATATGACAACATGGATGAATCTTGAGGCCATTATGTTGAGTGAAATAAGTCAGACACAAAAGGACAAAAATATTGTATAGTCTCACTAATATGAACTAAATACGACGAGTAAACTCATGAAGCTAAACTTCAGAGTATGGGTTACTAGGAGATAGAATGTGGGTTGAGAAGGGGGACCTGTTGTTAAATGTATATAGAATGTTTAATAAGAGGGACTGTAAATGTGAGGAAATGGTTAGAATTGATTGTAACACTTTATAGTGAGTATAATCAACACTGCTGATTCATAAATGTGATTATAGCTGAAAGGGGTCCTCTAAGGAGATTAATATCAATTGAAAAAAAGCTAGACGATCATCTAGGGACTGTACAACATAGTGATTTCGGTGGTAGATGATGATTGTGATTACTAGTACAAATACAAGAATGTTTCTCTATTACGAGGTTTTAAAAATATGGAGATACATGGGGGAAATGTAAGTAATGTGACATATAGAGTACAGTTAACAGTAATCTAAAATTTTTACAGCATGTCAAAGAAGGTATTATATCAATGTGATGGGGTTAATGGGGGGTATAAGGGATTATTGGTTTTTTCCCTTTGGAGTAATGAAAACATTCTGAAATGGAGTGAGCTAATGACAGCACAACTCTGTGATGAAGCTGAGAGCCACTGAGTGTACGCTTTGGATGGATCGTACAAGGCAAGGGACCATATAACATAGAGAACACTAGTGAATGATGAACTGTGGTTACCAGTACAAATATGAGAATGTTCTCTCATAAACTATAACAAATATACAACACTAATAAATGTTGTTAACAGTAGGATGGTTTTTGGGAAAAATACACCAAATATAAGTTGTGGACTACAAAAAACAGTAATATTAGGATGTTGTTCTTTTATCATCTGTAGCATATATGTCAAAACAATGTAAGGTGTTGGTGGTAGAGCATTGTATGGGAATTCTGTATGGTGCACATGATTGTTTTGTTAACTCAAAACTTCTCAAATAAAAAGGAAAAGGATTATATGATCAAGTGGGAATTATCCCAGGTATGGAAGCCTGGTTCAACACAAGAAAATTGACTAATGTAATATACCACATTAATAGAACAAAGTAAAAAGCCACGTCATTTCAATTGACACAGAAAACACATTTGATAAAATCTGGCATCCTTTCTCAATAAACACAAGTAGAAAACTAGGAATAGAAGGAAACTTCCTCAACATGATAAAGGGTATATATGAAAAACCTACAGCTAATATCATACTCAGTGATGAAAGACTGAAAGCTTTCTCCCTAAGATCAGGAACAAGACAAGGATGCACATTGTCCCACTGTTATTCAATGTTGTAATAGAATTTCTAGCCAGAGCAATTAGATAAGTAAAATAAACAAAAGGCCTTGAAAAATCAAAAACGAAGAGTAAAATTTTCTATATGTGCAGATAGCATGATTTTATATATATAGGAAGACTTGGAAAGTCCACAACGAAGCTACTAAAACTAATGAATGAATTCAGCAGTTATGTGCTACAAGATCAACACACACACAAAATATCAGTGGTATTTCTGTATACCAGTAATGAGAAATGAGAAAAGGAAATTTAGAAAGCAATTCAATTTACAATAGCAACTAAAAGAATAAAATCTCTAAGAATAAATTTAACCAAGGATGTAAAGGATTTGTAGTGAAAAAAAACAGAAAATATTGCCAAAGTTATAGAAGACCTAAATAAATGGAAGGATGTTCCATGTTCATGGACTGAAAGACAAACTATCATTCAGATGTCAATTCTACCTGAAAGGATTTATAGATTCAGCTGGAGGACTCACAGTTTCTGATTTTAAAATCAGTACTTTTGAACACAAAGCTTCAGTATTCAAAACTTCATGGTACTGGCACAAGGATAGATATGTAGACCAGTAGAATTAAATTAAGAATTCAGAAATAAACCCTCACACCTATGACAACTGAGTTTTGACAGGGGTGCCACATACATTTTTTGGAGTAAGAATAGTCTCTTCAACAAACAGTGCTGGGAAATATGAATATCTATATACAAAAAAATGAAGGTGGTCCCCTCCCTGAAACCATATACAGAAATTAACTCAAAATGGATCAAAGACATAAATATAAGAACCAAACTATAAAAGTCCTAAAGAAAAGCATTTTTAGGAACTTGGGTTAGGTAATGGTTTCTCAGACTTTATGCCGAAAGCACAGTAGAAGAAAAAATAGAAAAATGGGACTTCATCAACATTAAAAACTTTTATGCATCATAGGAAGTCATCATGAAAGATAACCTATGGAATGAGAGAAAATATCTAGAACCCACATATTCAGTAAGTGTTTAATATCCAGAATATATAAAGAAATCCTATAACTCAACAGCAAAAAGACAACTCAGTTAAGAATGGACAAAAGACTTGAATAGATATTTCTCCAAAGAAGATATACAGATGACCAAAAAGCAATGAAAAGATGTTTGACATCATTAAGTCATTAGGGAAATGCAAATCAAAACCACGAGATACCATTTCATACCTGCTAGAATAGCTACTGTTCAAATAAATAGGAAAAAGTTTTTGAGAGGATGTAGAGAAATAGAAACACTTATTCATTGTTGGTAGGAATGCAAAATGGTACAGCAGCTGCGGTAAACAGATTGGTGGTTCCTCAGAAAGTTAAGTGTAGAATTACCAAATGACCATGCAATCGGACTTCTAGATGTATACCCCAAAGAATTGAAAGCAGGGACTCGAATAAATATTTGCACAAGAATATTCAGTGGCATTATTCACAATTGCCAAATGGAGGCAAAGGAGGTGCCCATTAACAGATGAATTGATAAACAAAATATGATAAATACATACAATGGGATATTATTCAGCTATAAAAAAGGAATGAAATCCTGATACATAAGACAACACGAATGAACCTTGAAGGCATCATGGTGAGTGAAATAAGCCAAACACAAAAGGAAAAATACTGCATGATCTCACTGATATAAAATAATTAGAATAAGCAAATTTAAAATCAGAAATAGAACACAGGTTACCAGCGACCAGGCTGAGATAAGGAATAGGGAATTAATGCTTAATTGGTACAGAATTTCTGTTTGTGGGCAATGGTAAAATTTTGGTGATGGTTTGGGGTGATGTTAGCATAATGCAACATCATGAATGTGAATGCAACCAACAGCACACTACCAGTGAAGTATATATTTGAATGTGGTTAAAAGGGGAAATTTTAAGTTGTATATCTATATAACTAGAATAAATTTTTTTTTAAAACCATAGGACACTATAGCACAGTGAATCCTAATGTAAATTCTGCACTACATTTAATAGCTCAATTCTAATAATACTGTTTCATCAATTATAACCAAGTTACTATACAAATGCAAATATTAAAAATAGGGAAAACTGTGTATGTGAAGGGGGTATGTGGGAACTCCATTTTCTGCATAATTTTTTTGTTAAATTTACAATTTTTCTAATAAAAATATATGATGAACATAAACTTTGGTTAAAAAAAGGAGAAGCAAAGTTTAAGCAGTGAGTTCTCATACCTCAAACTTGCATGTGTTACATGATGGAAAATTCAATCATACCTCTCTGTACAGTAAGCATACTCTCTTCTAAATACACATGAACGCTGATTTATACAGCATTGACATAGTTCACAATGTAATTTTGAGGGAGGAGGGCGGAATAAGACCCTTTATTTGTACTGTAAAATGTCTCCCTTCATCCCTCGAATTTTTTCAAGCTTTTAATAAAATACCGCTAAAGAAAGTGCCCAGAAATGGCACTGCACACACGGAGAGCTGACCCAACAAGATGATGTAACAAAAAGAAACACAGATTCCTGTGCCGCTGAGGACAACAGACGCAGACAAAGAAGACGCAGCAAAAAGACACAGAGAACAGACAATTGGGGGGGGGAGGGGAGAGAAATAAATAAATAAATAAATATTAAAATAAATAAATAAAGTAGTTTGAAGCAACCCCATCCCAATCTCTGAAACAAAACCTTTAGATAATATGGGTTTGGAACAATAGCGATATCTATACGTGGATCTGCTTCCTCACCAGAGATAGATTTGACTTTGGGGCCTGAGAAGTTTAAATCTATTTCTTTGTTTTTTAAAAACATTCCTTTATCTCTGAGACTCAACAATGCTTTTTTCTTTCTAATTCAAGGAGGAATACATGTGCAAGGGGTATGAAATTAACACGGTGCACCACAATCTCAATAAACATGAAAATCTTTTAGTTGCACATCAGTAGTATAGTCATACTCATTTAGTGAAATGTTCAATGTTATTAGATTGCTCAGCCTAGTCTTTTAATCTCTTGTAAAAACTAAAGAAAACAAAATTTAATAAAGAGTTTGAAATTTGCCTTTTCCAAAGGAAAGCCAGTGTATTTAGACAAACATCAACAACAGCATAATCTGTTTTTCCGGAATTCACACTTCCATCTCAGACCCACTTCCATCTTCTTGGTCAGTACTCTCCCCTCTCCCTAGTACCATAATCTTCCTCTTTGCAGTCAACATGTCTTAAACATTAGCTGATAGTGAAAGCAAGAGTAGTTCAATATATTCATGGTGAACATGTTATAAGCACCCTTGCTTTGCCCTATTACACATGACAGACATTGCTAATCTATTGCTGAAACAGTATCACATGCCTTCTCAACAAAGAGTTACCAGGAATTATCTGCAATCAGTCAAGGTTTGGTACACGAAAATCATTCCTTCAACTAATCTTCACTGAACCCCTACTATACTCCAGTCCCTGCTGTCTCTGGAGATACAGTGATGAAAAAACAGAAAATGCCTTTGGTGACGTGATACGGTAGAGTAAGATAGACACTGTCCTTTATTTTCTTAGGGTATTAGTATTTTAGTAGGTGCTTTTGAAAACAGGAATCTCTGAAAATCCAAAAAAAAAAAATGAACCTCTAGAAGTAGACATCATGGTATTTTGAGCTATATGCTCCATCAAATAACTATTGTTATTTTCATGCAAGTTTCCTGCTATAAGGCCAGTAATTCTAGCATCGCATCATTTGGTCAAATATCTCATTATAAATAAAATTTCCAAAAAGGGGGAGAAGGAATAAACCTTCCTTCCTTCTTTCCCAAATGTCCCATGCCTACTTTGTGCTAAATGGGGCTGTAAAGATGAGTAAGTTTCATTCTATGCCATACTAATGTTCACAGTGTATGATTCCAGTATTCCCGTATATGATAGGGAATCATAAACAGGTGACCTCAATGTAATACCATGGACCTTTAGGGCCTGAGCTCCTTGTGGCAACTGCACAGACTCTTGTATATAATCAGCTCACTGTAGAACTCTCAGAGTAAATACATGGAGGCAATGTATTACTTTCATGAAGTAGGAGCCAGAGTTCAGCTACTACTCTTCCTGAAACCTGTTGGATGCCAGTTGGGTTTGGCCATCGATTTAAGTTCACAATGAGTTTTAAATTAACAAGTAGTTAATTTGAATAAATAAATAAATAAAACCTTGGGGAGAAAGAATCTCCATTCAGTTAATCTACTATTACATTTTGAGGGGAAAAAATTAAACTATCCATTAGCTTTATTAGAATCCTGAAAGTCCACACCCCACTTCCTTCCACCTTTGTGGAGCTGGAAAAGTTTTTCCTTTGCCTAGTTGTTATCAAACTATTATACCTACTATACAGATGAGAAAATGGAGATGCTAAAATTTCATGAGCTGGAACTTGAGCCCATGATGTACTGATTCTGGGTCAAAGGCCCTTTATCAGTCCACCTTCCTGAGATGCGATGAGTGTCACTATTTCTCACTTTCTGTTTTTCCAAATCAGGGACTTTGGAATAGCCTCTTCATACCTCACCAATGTTTTTCTTCCCTGTGTGATTGCAGGAATATTTATATATGCGAATATTGTTTGTTTAGCATAGCCATGAGATTCCAGAGCTTTGTGTTTGCCCACAAAATGATTATCTTAGGTAATAGCAAAGCATCAAAAAATTCTTTACTGTGTCATTCAGTTTTTATAGGTTTTGTTAAGGTTAGAAATGTCTTTATTTCAAAAGCATTTCAAATTCATGGACTACCCCAAAAGCACACCTACCATCAGTATAATTATTTGCTCTCTTTTTGCCAGCTGGCAGACCCACTTAAGAGCAATTGTGCTAGTCATCTGAGCTCATTTAATTTCTGGGCGTGGTCCATATTTTGGGGGTGAATTAACGACTGTAATAGCATTCTAAAATAAGAACCAAAAAATTAGGCCAAGGCTATTCAAGGGAATCTTGAACAGAATGGTTGAAAAGTATGCAAGAAACCTGAGAGCTGACAGAATAATTTAGTGACAAAAAGAAACCTTTATTGATTTGGATATAAAACTTTGGCATTTTACATGAAAAACCCAAATTCTAATTTTAGTCCTTTGCTACATTATTTATCTAGCAAGCAAATGGTCTATTAATATACTTTAATTGTGTGCATTTAGGCATATATAGATATGAAATATATAAACCGTACTTAAAATTTTGAGTATAGCTTTAAAATAAAATTAGTACATTAATTACAACAATATATCACAGAAAATTTATTAATTGAATAAACTGTAATAATTTCTTAAATAAACAAATGGAAAATCATAGCTATAATCTTATTCATATACTTGTATCTCACTACAACTCTGTAGACCACCATCTTTAAAGATATCAATCTTCTCTTTTTTTTCTCTAGCTATAAGAAACAACCAGAGGATAAAAAAATCAAAATTCTTCTAGGTAATTTTTTTCATGAACAGTTATCTCCTATTATTTTAATATTTCTAAAAAGACAAAACAACCATGTATTTTTACCTTAACATCCACATACGTTTTTTTAGGAGGTACCAGGGATTGAACCTGAGACCATGTACATGGAAAGCAGGCACTCAACCACTGAGCTAGAGGCATTACCCCATTCATATGGATTTTGATACTTTGTGACTAGGGTAAACTGAAACTATATTCAGGGGAGTGGATGTAGCTCAGTGACTGCGCGCCTGCTTCCCACGTACAAGGTCCTGGGTTCCATCCCCAGTACCTCCTAAAACAAAAAACCCACTATTTTCATTTAGCAGTTTGTTAGTCTTTCTTTTTTTTCTTTCAGAAATGTATAGACATTAAAGCTAACATTAATTAACTTAGGTCTAAATTTTTAATGTTAGTTACAAATCTGGAAATTACAATTTAGCTAACATTAAATATTTTTGAACTATAGTATTATTAGAGTTGTATAAAATTAAACTGACATAATTATGTGACTCAATTGAATGCATTTTTTATTTGTAAAAAAGTTCATATATAATTTTTAATTTTAAATTTAACCTTGATCTTGAACAAAGCAAAATATTGTGCTAACGTTTTTTTGGTGAAAAACTTGTAAAGACTCAGAATCATGTCAAAGCTTCGGGACTGCCATTCAACACTTAACCACTAAAGTTGTTTATGAGGAAAACCCAGGTAAAACAAATTTCCTTCTTTTGTTTGGGTTTGCATTTTTCCCTTTTAAAATTTTATTAGAGAAGCTGGCGTTGGAGTAGTGAGCAGGGCTCACCTCTCTTACAAAAACAGCAGAAGAAAGACATAAACTGTCCAAAGCAGTTGTTTGGGGGATCAGCAGAGCAGGGGAGTGCCACGCATCATCCATGAGGGAGTGGGCTGGAGAGCTGAAGAGGACAAAGTAAAAACTGTGAGTTAACCACCCCTGCGGCAGAAAACAGTGGCCCACCAGGGGAACAGCCTCAGTGCAACCGATACAACCAACTCGGGGCTGACTGTCTCTGGCTGATCCGGGAGCAGAGGTTTTCCTTCCTGGGAAGAGGAGGGGCGTGGTGGAGGGCTGAGTAAGGATTATGTTTAGTGAGTTTGAACAGCAGGGCCTGGCTTAGAATTGTGACTCCAGTCAGTCCGGAAAGTTTCCCATTGTCTCAACACTGTCCAGTGGAGGTTGGAAGAGATGCACTTTGTTCCTCCTAGGAGAGGGGAAAAATTGCCAGGATCTCCCATGTGTTGGGTGGGCACCCAACTGCCTCAGCCACATTCATTCCTCACCATCTTGCTTCGACATGTAACAGATGATTTTGGTGAGAAGATACCTCTTACGGTGTCTTGATTTGGACTTTTCACAACTTTGGAACTGTAAACTTTTACCCCAAATAAATGTCCTTTATAAAAGCCAGCATATTTCTGGTACTTTGCATTGGCAGCCCTTTGGCAAACTGAAACAACCCCTATCTCATACCTTATACAAAAATTAACTCAAAATGGATCAAAGACTCAAATATAAGACCCAGGACCATAAAACCCCTAGAAGAAAATATAGGAAAGCATCTGAAAGATCTTGTGGTAGGAGGTGGTTTCTTAGATCTTACACACAAAGCACAAGAAACAAAAGAAAAGACAGATAAATGGGACCTCCTAAAAAAATAAATACTTTTGAGCTTCGAAGGACTGTGTCAAGAAGGTGAAAAGGCAGCCTACTCAATGGGAGAAAATATCTGTAAATCACATATCCACTTTATATATAAAGTGGTCACACAACTCAACAATAAAAAGGCAAATGACCCAGTTGAAAACTGGGCAAAAGACTTGAGATGTTTTTCCAAAGAGGAAATATAAATGGCAAAAAGAACCAGAAAAGATGTTCAATATCACTAGCTATTAGGGAAATGTGAATTAAAACTACAATGAGATATTTCATACCCATTAGAATGACCACTACTTAAAAAAAAAAAAACAGAAAATTACAAGTGTTTGCTAGGTTGTAGAGAAATGGCAGTGCTTATTCACTGTTGGTGGGAATGCAGAATGCTGTTTACCAGTTCTCAGGAAGTTAAATACAGATCAGCCATATGATCCAGCAATCCCACACCTAAGTATATACTCAGAAGAACTGAAAGTGGGGACATGGACATACATCTGCACACTGGTGTTCATGGTGGTATTATTCACAATTGCCAAAAAATGGAAATAACCCAGGTGTCCACCAATGAATAAATGGATAAACAAAATATGGTATAGTCATATGATGGAATATTATTCATCCGTAAGAAGAAATGAAGTTGTGATGCATATGACAACATGGTTTAGCCTCTGTAGTGAACTATTGTAGTTAACTCAAGGTACTGAACATCATTAGCCATTAGGGAAACGCAAATAAAAACCACAATGAGTTCCCACTCATTTTTTTTAAGATTTATTTTATTTATTTTTTAATTTACTTCCCCCACCCCCCTCCTTGTGGCTTGCTTGCTGTCTGCTCTCTGTGTCCATTCACTGCACGTTCTTCTGTGTCTGTCTCCCTTTTCTTGAGTCATCTTGATGGGCCAGCTCTCTGTGGGCTCATGGGCCATCAGCTCTCCACGGGCGCACAGGCCAGCTTGCCTTCACAAGGAGGCCCTGGGACGCGAACCCAGGGTCTCCCATATGGTAGACAGGAGCCCAATGGCCTGAGCCACAGCTGCTTCTGATTGCTATTATTTTTTAAATGGAAAATAAGTGTTGGCAAGTATGCAGAGAAATTGGAATACTGTGGAAAACAGTTTGGCAGTTCCTCAAAAAGTAAAGCAATTACATATGACCCAGCAGCCCCACTTCTTGGTATACAGGCCAAAGAAATGAAAGCAGGGACTCAAATAGATACTCGTATACTAATTTTATAGCAGCATTATTGACAATAGCCAAAAGGTAGAAACAACACAATTGTCCATCAACAGATGAAGAGATAAGAAAATGTTGTCTATACATTCAATGGAATCCTATTCAGGCATAAAAAGGAATGACGCTCTGATCTATACGACAACATGGATGAAACGTGAAGACATCATGTTGAGTGAAATAATCCAGACCCAAAAAGACAAAAACTGCATGATCTTAGTAATATGAAATATCTAGATTAAGCAAATACTCAGAGACAAAAAGTAGATTTAAGTTTACCAGGATCTGGGGTAGGAAGAGTGGGGTGTTATTGCTTAAAGGATAAGGAGTTTCCATTTTGAGTGATGAAAAAGTTTTTGTAATAGAAGGTGGTGATGATAGTACAACATTGTAAAACTAACATACCAAACTGTACACTTAAATATAGTTAAAATCATAAATTTTATTTTATATATATATATGCTACCACAATTTTTAAAAAATAATTAACTAATTTGGCAAGTTGAAATCAGGTTCTGTTTGACCAAGGAAAAGTGTAATCTTTTAAAATGGCATGGCCACTTCTCCTTTTTCCTAATTTCTTGACCTTTACTTTTCTTACTGTCTGATTTTTCTCAGGTAAGGAGGAAAAAGGACTATGGCCAAGAAAACATACCAATGAACAATCAGTTGATTGTCTTTCTTCCACCCTAACTATTGGCTGGTCTAGTGAACTGCAGGGTTATTGTCTAGAAGCAGAAATACCAGTCTTTTTTCATTAGTGGTTATACTGGACTAACGCCTTTGTGGCCCTAGCACCCTGGGCTGTGTCTTTTACATAGGAAGTACTTGTGGTCTTATGGATGTTTTTCCCTGACTTTGTCAATTGCCCCAAAGTAGTTCAGAGCCATTTTCTTATAAGAAAGTTCTCAGTAGAATAATATTAATTCTCCAAATGTCATGTCACCTCTAAATGTAATTTCTGATTTTGATTTCATAAGATCTGTAACTCTATGGTACTATAAAGTCAATTTTTAATTTCTAAAAAAAAATAGCTTTTATAAAAATAGCTTCTGAAAATGTAAGCATGGACTTTTTCTTTTCCTGTGGAAGACCATTAAAGTGCACTGACCGTTGATCTCCTTTGCTCTTGTTAGGCATGACAAGTATGTGTATTATCGTTCTCTATGGGTGTGCGTTGTAGAGTAATTTCTGTTTATAATTACAATTCCTTCTGTTTTTAATTAAAAGATGCTAAAAGGAAATACTGAAGTAATCATGGTGCCTAAGTCCGTGACTGGGGCCAAGCCATTGCGGTCTGCGGCTTCTGTGGTCCCACCCTCTCATCTTGCTGCCTGGACTGTGCTATCAGATGACCTGCCTTGCCCAGCATCTGCCAAGGGAAAGGAAGACCATAGGTGGTGGGTGGGGCCAAGCAGGGACAATGGTCTCCTGGTTAGCAGAGGCCTTCTTAGGGGATTTGAATTCATTTGGTCCCATGGGAAAAATTTATCATAGTAACAAATAGAAATAGTAATAGCTACCATAATTTGTTTATTTTTTTACCTCATATCATTAGATTATATTAATATGAATCAAAGCAGATATTTAAAAATAAGCAGTACAAGAAAAAGCAAGTTAAAAAATATACGAGTTCTCAAAAGTATGTTATTACTATACATTACAAAAAATCTAGATGAAACTAGAAAGTGTGTGTGTGTTTACAAGAAAACATGTTCAACCTCAATTTGGTGATCATTGGGTCAAAGTCAGAGTCAGGGTGAGGTTGAAGGTCAGGATCAGGATCAGTGTAAGGCTCTGGTTTGGGTCAGGGTCACCTTCAGAATGTCAATGAGAGTCAGATTCAGGGTGAGGGTAAGGTTCAGGTCAGGTCAGGGTCATGATCAGGGTCATGGAGAAGATCAGGGAGATAGACCCCACAGGGTGAGGCTGAGGGGCAGGTTCAGGGTCATGGTGAGGGTAAACATTGGGACACGGTATGATGGTCAGGATCAGGATCAGGATCACTGTCAGTGTCAGGACCTGTGTTAAGTTGTATATCAGGATCAAGGTGAGAGTCAGTGTTAGTAAAGGATTTGGTGTCAGGATGAGGGTGAAAGAAGGGTCAGGAACAGGGTCAGGGTCAGTGCCAAAATAAATTTGAAGGTCAGAGTCAGGGTGAGGGTGAATGGACATTACATGGTCAGTGTTAGTATAATGGTCAGTGTCAGGGACAGCATCAGGAGAGGATCAAGGTCACTTTCCAGGTCATGGTGTGGGTCAGTGTAAGGTCAGGGTTAAAGTGAAGACAAGTAAGAGTCAAGGTGAGGATGAGGTTCAGGTCAGTTTGGGGTCAGGATGAGGGTTAGGATCAGGGTCAAGGTAAGAGTGATAGGCTCAGGAAAGGGGTTCTTCTTCAGGGGAGACTGGGAGTGAGGGTCAGAGTCAAGTTTGGTCTGAGTGTGAGGTAAGTGTTAAGGTATGATCTAGATCATAGGGTCATGATAAGGGCCAGGAAAAGGTAGGGTGAGCATCAGAATCAGAATCAGAATCAGGATAGGGGTCAGGGTCAGGTTGAGGGAGAAGATAAGATTCAGGTGCAGTCAGGGTCAGGTCATGGTGAGCATCAAGAACATGGTGAGGGTGAGAGTGAGGGTCTGGGTCAGAGTAAGGTTGAGGATATAGATTAGGATCAACTTGAAGGTCACAGAAGGAACAGGGTCAGTATGAGGATGAGGTTCAGGATCAGGTGAGTTTCAGGGTCAAGTGCTAGGTCAGGATGAATGTGAGATTAAAATTCAGGTCAAGATCATGGTAATGGTGAGGGCCATTGTAAAGGTTAGAAGCATGGTGACTATGAGAGATCAAAGAGAAATTCAATGTCAGCATCGGCATGAAGGTAGGTGTCAGGGTATGATGAGGGATAGGATCAAGGTGAGGGTAAGTGACAGGATTAGGTCATGGTGAAGTTCAGGGTCAAGTTCAGATTCAGAGTCAGAGTCAACTTCTGTGTGAGGGTCAAAATCGAACTGAGGGTCAGAGTAAGAGTCAGGGTCTATGTGAATGTCAGGGTCAGGTCAACTTGGGGTTCAGGTTCAGAATATCAGAATCAAGAAGGATCTGGGTCAGGGTCATGGTGAGGATCAGAGTCAGGGTGAGGCTTGGGATGATAGTCTAAGTTAGGTAAGCTTCAAAGTCATGGTGAAGGTCACCTTTAGGAATGGATGAGAGTTAGAATCAGTGAAAGGATAAGAGTTAGAATCACTGTCAGGTGGGCATCAGGGTCAGAGTTAGGTCAATGTGAGGATGAGGTTCAGACTAGGATTAGGGTCAGAATCAAGTGCAGGGTGAAAGTTATGGTCTGATTCACAGTAAGGAAGAAAGTAGGGGTCAGAGTTAGGGTCAGAATGAGAGTCAACATCAGGTTCATAGTCACAGATAAGGTAAATATAAGGCTGAAGGTCATGGTCAAGGTCAAGTGCAGAAAGCACAGTTATTTTGAGATCAAGGAGACATTATTGTTCATTGCACATCTGAAGGTAAGGGTCAAGATTGTAGACATGGTGAGAGTGAGAATAAGGGTAAAAAGTTCAAGGTGAAGGTCAAGGTCTGCTTGTGGGCTAGAGGTCAAGGTAAAGTGATGGTTAAAGGTGGGGTCAGAGTCAGAGAGAAATGATGATCAGTGTCAGGGTAAGATGAAGTTTATGGTCAGTAGCAGGTTGAGGATCAAGGCCAGAGGGTCACCTGAAGGTCAAGGTGAAGGTGAGGAAAAGGTAGGGTTCAGGATCAAGTTCAACTCAGGGTCAGTGTGAGGATAGTGTACAGCTCAAATAAAGATCAGAGAAAGTTTGAGTGTTAGGTACAGGTCAGGTTCACAGTGAGGGCTAGAATTAAGGTCAGAATAAAGATCTGGTTCAGGATAAGAAACAAGGTGATTGTAAAGTTTGGGGTCAAGGTCAGGGCCACATTCAGATAAGGATCAGGGTAACTCAGATTCAGGTTAAGTTCAGGATAAAAGTCAGATCAATTAAAGGTGTGAGGATACTGATGTGGGTCAGGGTAGTTTGAGATTTCAAGGTAAGAATCAGGTTAAGGATTAAGGTCAGGATGAAGGTCAGTATAGGTTTCAGGGACAGGGTCAGAGGAAGGAAGTGTCAAGGTTAGGGTCAGTTTTAGGGTGTCAATCAGAGTCAGGGATTAGGTCAAGATCGGATTTAAGGGCAATTTCACGGTAACTTCTGATACGTAGGGAGGTGAGAGGCAGTGT
The DNA here is from genome assembly GCF_030445035.2 of Dasypus novemcinctus. Classification (NCBI taxonomy): domain Eukaryota; kingdom Metazoa; phylum Chordata; class Mammalia; order Cingulata; family Dasypodidae; genus Dasypus; species Dasypus novemcinctus. Next base: position 27,417,983 of record NC_080698.1, read on the forward strand.
CAGAATGATAACAGGGCCAGAGTTAGTTTGAGGGTCCAGAGTAATGAGAAGGTGAAGATGAGGGATAGGGACAGGGTGAAGGTCAGTTTCAGAGTCTGATTCATGGTCAGGTCAGGGAGATGGTCAGTGTCAGGGTCACCATGAAGGCATTTTTGAGGGAGGAGGGTCATGGTGATCCTGGTCAGGGTAAGAATTAGGCTCAGTGTCAGATTCAAGGTCAGCATCTAGATGAGGGTCTGTGTGAATGCCAGAATCTTGATGAGAGTCACAGTCAGGATCATTGTGATAAGGTGAAGGTGAGGGTCATTGTCAGGGTTAGGGATATAGAAGTTCAGGGTGAAGGATAGTATGAGAGTAGTTTCATAGCAAGGACCATGATTAGAATAAAGGTCAGTGGCATGGTGAGCATTTGAGATTCCAGGTCTATTTCATGAACAGAGTCAGGGTGAGTGTGAGATTCAGAGTCATGGCTAGTGTCTGATTCAGGGCAATGGTCAGGGTCGTGTACTGTGAGAGGATGAAAATCAAGATCTAACTCAGGCTCAATATTAGGGTCAGACTGAGAATCAGAGACTACCATCATTGTAAGTGTAAATGTCAGAGACATTTTTAGGATCAGGACATGGCAAAGGTCAGTATGAAGGTCACTTATAGAATGAAAGCAAGGGTCATCATGAAGATGAGGTATAGGGTAATAGTCAGGTCAGTAAAAGTGTTAATGAGGGGCAGATTCAAGGTCAGGGGCAGAGTGAGGATAGAGTCAGGGTGAGGTTCAGTGTGAATATATCAGGGTCTGTGTGAGGGTCATAGTGTCAGGTGAAGTTCAGAGTCAGGTTAAAAGTCAAAGTGAGGTTAAGGGTCAGGTTGGGATGAGTATGAGAGTCAGGACAGGGGCAGGGTAAAGATCAGGTCAGGATCAGTTTCAAGGTCAGAAAGAGGGTTAGGGTCAGAGTCAGGGTTAGGTTCTGGGTAAGGAAGAGTATATATAATATTCACAGTCAAGATTGGAGTCAAGATGCGGGGCAACATTAATTGCAGTGTCTGGTGAGGAGGAGGGTCACAATTAGTGTCAAGGTCATGTGTGTGGACATGGTGAAGGCCAGGCTCAAAGTCAGATTGAGTGTCAGTTTCAGTTTGAGGTTGTGAGTCAGCTTTTAGGTTAGGTTGAGGGTCAGAGTAGCAGGGAGTGTTAGACTGCAGATCAAACAAGGATAAGTGTAAGGGTGAAGGTGAGGGTGACCATCAGGGGTAGATCAGGATCATGGGAAAGATTAATGATAGTGTCATTGTTAGGGTAAGTGTCAAGGTCAGTTTAGAGTTCAGATAAAGGTCAAAATCAGCTACTTTTCATAGCAAAGATCAGGTCAGGTAGAGGGTGAGGATCAATGTGAATTACTGGAACTTGGCGAGGTGAATGTCATTGTTTTTTTTTTTTTTTTTTTTTTTTTTTTTTTTTTTTAAAGATTTATTTATTTTATTTAATTTCCCCCCCTCCCCCGGTTGTCTGTTCTTGGTGTCGATTTGCTGCATCTTGTTTCTTTGTCGGCTTCTGTTGTCCGCTTCTGTTGTCGTCAGCGGCACGGGAAGTGTGGGCGGCGCCATTCCTGGGCAGGCTGCTCTTTCTTTTCACGCTGGGCGGCTTTCCTCACGGGCGCACTCCTTGCCCGTGGGGCTCCCCAACGCGGGGGACACCCTTGCGTGGCACGGCACTCCTTGCGCGCATCAGCACTGCGCATGGGCCAGCTCCACACGGGTCAAGGAGGCCCGGGGTTTGAACCGCGGACCTCCCATATGGTAGACGGACGCCCTAACCACTGGGCCAAAGTCCGTTTCCCGTGAATGTCATTGTTAAAGTCAGGTTCAGAGTCATTGTGTGGGTCAAAGTCAGGGTCAGTTTTCAGGTCAGGTTGAGAGACTGTGAAGGAAAGGTTCAGGGTCATGCTCAGGATTAGGATCAGTGGTAGTGTGGGAGTCAGGGTCAGTACCAGGATATGGTGAAGGTCAGTGTTAGATTGTGATTTAAGTCACAGTAAGAGCAAGGGTTGTATCAAGTTCAGGCCAAGAGTCTGGTCCAAATTCAGGTAAGTTCAGAATCAAGGTCAGATCCAGAGATATGGTGAGGGTCAGAATGTAGGTCATTGTGGCTTGGAGGTAAGGATGAGGGTCAGGGCAATGTAGTATAATGATCAGGTCTGGGTAAGTGTGAGTCAAGTGTGAGAGTCAGGCGAGGGTCAAATTTAAGGTAATTGTGAGAGTCATGGTGAAGTTGAGATTCAGGGTCAAGGTGTGGGTTTAATTGAGTATTAATGTCAGGTCAGTTTCAGTGCTAGCATCAGAGTCATAATGAAGATAATTTTGAATATCAGGAGGAGGGCAGGAGTCAAAGTAAGCTATAGGGTGAGGATGAGAGTCAAGATCAAGGTCAGTGTGAGAATCAGATAACGTGACTAAGTGGGAATCAGGATGAAGTGAACCTCAGGGATAGGATCAGAGTAAGGGTCAGGGACTGGGGTAGTGTCAGAGTCAGGGTGAGTATCTAGTAAGAAACAGAGTGAGAATGAGGTTCAGTGTCAGGATCAGGGTAAAAGTCAGGATGAAATGCCTGTGAAGGTAAGGTTCAGGGTCAGGGAGAGTATGCAAGGAATTATCAAGGTAAGGATCAGGGTCATGAGAAATATCATTTTCAGGGAAGGGTCAAGATCAGAATCATGGTGGGGGTAAGTGTCAAGATCAGAGTGAACATAACATAAAGGTCAGGATGAAGATGAGATTCAGGGAGTTTGAGATTATACATTATGTGGAGGGTCACAGTCGGTGTTAGGTTTAGTGTCAGCATACTGGCAAGGTAGTACATTGTGATGGTCATGGTCAGGGTCATGGAGACTCTGTGTGAGGGACCAATTTAGGATTAGGGCAAAAGTGAGAAGCACAGTCAGTGTCAGGATGTGCATCAGAGTCAGAGTTGTGGTCAGTGTCACAGTTAGGGTTAAAGTGAGGGTCAGATTCACATTCTGTGTGAAGTTGAGAGTTGGGATCTAAGTTAGGCTGAGTCAGGGTAAACTTGAGTCAGGCTTAGGGTCAGGTTGAGGGTAACATCAGAGTTATATTCAGGGTAAGAGTCAATTTGGATTCAAAGCTGGATAATGGTAAGGTTTCGAGAACTTAAACATTGGTTGATAAAAATTACCCAAAGTAAAATGCAAAGTGAGAAAAAAACAAAACAAAAACATTAAAACACAAAACATCCAAGAGCTGTGGCACTATATCAAATATGTGTAATGGGAATCCAAGAAGGAGAAAAGAGAGAGAATATGGAAGAAGAAAAACTTGAAGAGATAATGGCTGATATTTTTCCAAGATAAAGAAAGACATCAACACAGACCCAGGAAGTCCAGAGACTACTAAGCAGATAAATACCAACACACACGCACACACCTGTATGATTATATTCAAATTGTTGAAAACCAAAGATAAAAAGAAAATAATGAAGGCAATTAAAAAAGACATTACATATAGAGGAAGAATGATAAGAAATAACAGTAGACTTCTCATCAGCAACCATGCAAACCAAAAGACAATAGAGCGACATTTTTTAAGTATTGGGGGAAAAATTCTAAAGTATAAATCCAGAATTCTATACCAGAAACATATCTTCTAGAAACAAAAGAGAAATAAGGACGTTTTCAGATAAACAAAAACCAAAAGAATGCATTCCTATGAGAACTGTGTTACAAGAAATGTTAAAGGAATTTCTTGAGCTAGAAGGAATATGTCACCAGATAGAAACTTGGATCTACAGAAAGATGAAGAGTGCTGAAAAGGTAAAAATAAAAGTTAGATATATATTTTTAAAAAGTCGTTATGACACATGGCCACCATCATGGTCAGAATTAGGGTGAGAACAGGATCAGGGTCAGTTTCAAAATAAGTTAAAGGACAAGGTCACATTCAGGATCATTTCAAGTTCAGGATAGGCTCATGATCCAGACAATTATGAGAGTCAAGAGAAGATTCAATTCAGGCTCAAGGTCGAGCTGATCATCAATTTCAAAGTCAAGTTAAATCACAGCAGACATGGTCAGGATGATGGTTATATTCAGGGTGAGGAACATGATCACATGCTATCTCAAGGACATGTTCAAGGTCAAATTCAAGTTCTATGTCTAAATCAAGATAACCATCAGTGCAAAAACAAGGGTCAAGGAAACATACAAGGTCAAATACAAAGTCAGATAGAATATCAATTTCAAATTTTAATTTAATGTCAGTTCAAGGATGATGATCAAATTCAAAATGAGGGTCAGAGTCAGAATCATGGTCAAGGTCAGGCTCAAGATAAGTTTTAAGGCAAGATAGTTCAGGGTGGAGTTCAAGACTGACTTCAAAATCAAGTTCAGGGCGGCAGACTTGGCCCAGTGGTAAGGGCATCCATCTACCACATGGGAGGTCCGCGGTTCAAATCCCAGGCCTCCTTGACCCATGTGGAGCTGGCCCATGCACAGTGCTGATGCACACAAGGAGTGCCGTGCCACGAAGGGGTGTCCCCCGCATAGGGGAGCCCCACGTGCAAGGAGTGCACCCCATAAGGAGAGCCACCCAGCACGAAAGAAGTTGCACCTTGCCCAGGAGTGGTGCCACACACACGAAGAGCTGACACAACAAGATGACACAACAAGATGACACAACAAAAAGAAACACAGATTCCCATGGCGCTGACAACAACAGTAGTGGACAAAGAAGACACAGCAAATAGAGAGAACAGACAACCGGGGTGGGGGCGGGGAGTAGGGGAGAGAAAATAAATAAATAAATATTTTTTAAAAAACCAAGTTCAAAGTCAGGGCATGACAAGGTAGGATTCAAAATTAATTTTAAATTCAAGTTGCGTCAAGGTCAGGATGATAATCAGGGTCAGTGTCAGGATCAATGTTAGGTTAAGTGTCAAATACATAGTCAAATTTGAGGTCAGTATCAAGATTAGGACTTGTCAACGTCAAGACAAGATTAAGTTCAAGGTCAATTTCGAAATAAGGTTGAAACAGGACCAGAACAATGGTCAGGGTCAAGATGAGGGTCAAGATCAATTGCAAGTTCAGATTCAAGATCAATTTTAAGTACAGAGTCAAATTTAATATCAGTATCAGGGCAGGACCTGGTTAAGGCACTTGTTAGGTTAAGGATGGACTTAGGTTCAAGGTCAAACTCATTGTCAATTACAAGGTTAAAGTCGAGGTAAAGGTCAAAATGAATTTTAAGGTAAATTTGAGGTCAGTGATAATAAAGCTCAGGACAATCATCAGTGCCTGAATAAGAATCCTGATCTAAAGTATTAACTTGTTTCAGGGTCAAATTCTAGGTCTAGTACAAAGTAAGTTTTAATATCAAGGTAAAAATGCAAGTAAAATATTGTCAGTACAATGGTCAGGGTCAGGATAAGGGTCAAGATCATGGTTACAGTTAGTTTTTTTTCCATGTCATGTGTCAGTCACTGCAGTATCATACAGAACAATTTCACTGCCCTAAACATGCCCTGTGTTCCACCTATTCATTCCTACCCCTCCATCCTGAACCCCTGGAAACTACTATCTTTATAACAATGTTACAAATTCTTCTGTTAACACGAGACAATAACTACAGTAACCATAAATCTACTTTGGTTTGTGGTTATACTCTCCCCATATGCTTGTTCCTTCCTCAGTCTTTGAGGGATTTGGGATGATGTCTGCACTGACTGCTTCAGGCTGAGAGGGGATTTAGATCTTACAGGGCAGATGGAAGGAATTGTTTTGCTTGCAGTTGTAGATACTCCTTGTTTTTTGGGATGGGACTTGTCCATCATCATTGTTTTGTTGGTTGTCCAGAGCAAGCCCGAAGAATTGGAGAGTGGGAATTGGCCACAACTCTTCTGGGATTCAGCACTCAGCCAGTATATGAACCATCCAAAGATTTAAGTCTCTATAAGATATATTTAACAGGTATATTGAAAGTTATATACTCAAATGAAAGGAGTAGAAGCATCATGAGTAGAGGAATTATAAATGAATATAATTATGCTTTATCAGGGAAATATGTTATCATATATTCCCAAATAGGGCCAACCAAACGAATGTTGATTGCATGAGGCTACATGTCTTGCCTCTGGTGTCTGGACATCCCTAGAGTCTGCCAAAGCATTCTTGGTTGAGGCTTTGTTTACTGTGGCAGTTAGTGAAATCTGCCTGAGACCTGCAGTCAAGATCAGTATCAGGCCAGGTGCAATGACCTGGTCTAACCCTCAATCTAAAGCTGACTCTAAACCTTACACTTACCTTCACACTAACCCTGACCCTCTTCTTGACCTTGTCCTTCATCCTGACCCAGACGTAGACTTGAAACCAATCTTCAACCCAACCCTCTCCCTGACCCTTATCAACATCCTCACTACTAACCCTGAACGTGACCCTCTTGCTGTCCTTGACCCTCATGTTTGCACTTTTCATGACCATTTCCCCAAACTAATCCTGATGTCACCCTGACACTGACTCTGATATCCTACTTCTCATGAGCATTATTTGAGCTTGATTCTAATCCTGACCCCAACAATACCCAGAAGCTGGCCTGGTTACAACCCTATCCTGAAAACACCCTGATATGACACTTACCTGGAAACTGACACTGACACATACTACCTCATAGTAACTTTTATCCTGAACCTGACCTGGAACTCTAATTCTAATCTTTACCCTGACCTTCACCATGACTGACTCTAAATATCAAGATGACACTTTCTCTGAAATATACACTCACCTTTATCCTGACACTGACAATCACACTCTCTCTGACCATAAGTCTGTCCCGTGACTATCTGACTTCACACTGACTTCATCTCTGACCATGAACCTGACATTAATCTTCATCCTGACTGACCCTAACTCTTACCCTTTCCCTAATCCAAACCCTCACCTTCACCCTGCACTTGACTGTGAACCTCATCCTATTCTGAAACCTAATCCTTACGTTGATCTTGACTCTGTTGATCACACATACACCAATTTCAACCCTTACCCATATCCTTATGCTAACCTTTACCCTCTCCCTGCCCTAGTCCTGATCTTCCCCAACCCTGATACTGAACCTCAACATGTTGACATGACCCTGAAGCTAACCTTGAACTCACATTTACCCTGACCCTTACATCACAAGTCTTACTTTCAAAATGGCCCTGAGTCTCTCTGAACTTGACTTGATATTGACACTTACATTCAGTTGACTCCGACTCTGAATCTGAACACCACCCTAAATTTCACCAAGAACCAACCTTGACACTCATCCTCCTCTCACCCTGATCATATCCTTCACTGGGTCCCTGATGTCTACCCTCATGCTGACCCTGATGCTGACCTTTACTCTGAATCTGACTCTGACAGTCACTGTGCATCTGACCTTCACAGTGACTCTCACAGTTACCATGACCTAGACCCTGACCTAGACCTTTACTATCATTCATCTGAACTGTGCACTTCACCTTGAAACTCACCTGACCCTGAACCTCACCCTCTTCCTGACACTATCCCTCACCATGATCCTAACACTCTCCCTCTACCTTATTCTGACCCTCACCATGTTCCTATCCCTGTACTTGACCCAGACCTCACTCTGATTCTGAATTTCATGGTCAGTTTGATATAAAGTATGACTTTCACCTTTAGTTTGTCTCTTACTTGTCCCTGACACTGACTCTTGCCCTTATCTTGCCCTTCATTTTTGTCCTGTTGCTAGCCCTGAAGCTCACCCTGATCCTCACTCTGACACTAACACTGTCCTTACTTTCACCATGACAATTAAATTACCTTGATGCAGAAACTTTTCTTGACCCTCTCCTCACTCTGACCCTCACACTCATTTTGACTCTAATCCTCTCCCTGACTGAATCTTTTTATTTTAAAGATTTGTTTTTTTATTTCTTTCTTTCCCTGTCCCCTCGCCCCAGTTGTCTGTTCTCTGTGTCCATTCGCTGCGCGTTCCTCTGTGATCACTTCTATCCTTATCAGACCCTGGACCTCCTATATGGTAGATGGATGCTCTATCAGTTGAGCCAAATCCACTTTCTGTGTGCTGTGTCTTTAGGAGACACTGGGAACTGAACCCGGGACCTCCAATGTGGGAGGGAGGCACCTAATCGCTTGAGCCATCTCCGTTGCCTGCTCTGTTGTGTCTCTCAGTTTTTTCTTCTTGTGTCTTTCATTGCATCATCTTGCTGCATCAGCTTGCCACACCTGCCTGTCATGTCAGCTCGCCATCTTGCTTTTTTCTTTAGGAGGCACCAGGAACCTCTGCTCCCTGCTTTGTTGTGTCTCTCATTATGCTTTTCTTCTTGTGTCTCTTGTTGTATCATCTTGTTGTATCAGCTTGCTGTGCCTGCCTATCATGCCAGCTTGCTGTCTTTTTTAGGAGTCACCGGGAAATGAACCACTGACCACCCGTGTGGTAGGTGGGGGAGCTCAGTTGCCTGAGCCACATCTGCTTCCCTAAGTAATATGTTTTAAAGTCAGGAAGTAGGAGTCCTTCAACTTTGTTCTTCCTTTTTAAGACATTTTTGGCTATTCTGGGCCCCTTACCCTTCCAAATACATTTTATAATTGGTTTTTCCTTTGTGGTTAAAAAAAAAGGCTGTTGGAATTTTTATTGGGATTGCATTGAATCTGTAAATCATTTAGGGTAGAATTTTTAATAATATAATGATTTAATGATATTTAGTCTTCTAATCCATAAACATGGAATGTTTTGTAGTTTTCTGCATAAAGGTCCTTTATGTCCTTAGTTAAAATTCCTAAATATTTGTTTCTTTTAGTTGTTATTATAAATGGATTTTTTTCTGACTTCCTCCTCAGATAGCTCATCATTAGTGTATAGAAATGTTACAGATTTTTGCATGTTATTCTTGTATTCCCCTTCTTTGCAGAACTCGTCTATTGGTTCTAGTAGCTTTCCTGTGGATTTTTTTCAGGATTTTCTAGGTATAGGATCTTATCAGTGAATAGTGAAATTCTTATTTCTTCTTTTCCTATTTGGGTGCCTTTTATTTATTTTTCTTGCTTAATTGCTCTTGCTAGAACTTCTATCCCAACACTGAATAATAGTGATGATGGTGGGTATCACTGTCTTATTCCCAATCTCTGATAGAAAGTTTTCTGTCTTTCACCACTGAGTACATATTAGCTGCGGGTTTTTCACATATGCACTTTACCATGTTAAGAAAGTTTCCTTCTATTCCTACTTTTTGGATGCTTTTATCAAGAAGGGATGCTGTGGGGAGCAGTTGTAGCTCAGTGGTTGAGCACCTGCTTCCCAAGTACAAGGTCTTAGGTTCAATCCCTGGTACCTCCATAAAAAAAAATAAATTTTTAAATTTTGTTAAATGTCTTTTCGGCATCAATCAAAAGGATCATGTGGTTTTTCTTTTTCAATTTATGGATGTGGTGTACTACACTGATTGATTTTCTTGTATTGAACTATCCTTGCATACCTGGGATAAAACCTACCTGATCATGGTATATAATTCTTTTAAGGTATTTTTGTTTGTTGCAAGTATTTTGTTGAGGATTTTTACATGTATATTTATTAAATAAATTCATCTGTAATTTTTTTCATAGTATCTTTGTCTGACTTTGGTTTTAGGGTTATGTTGGCTTCATAGGATGAGTTTGGTAGTGTTCCCTCATGTTCAATTTTTTTAAAGAGTTTGAGCAACACTGGATTAGATCTTCTTTGAATGATTGGTAGAATTCACCTGTGAAGCCATCTGGTCCTGGACTTTTCATTTGGGAGATTTTTGTGACTGTTTCAATTTCTTTACTTGTGATTGGTTTGTTGAGGTCTTCTATTTCTTCTAGGGTCTGTGTGGGTGGTCTGTGTGTTTCTAGGAACTTGTCCATTTCATCTAAGGTGTCTAATTTGTTGGCACATAGTTGTTCATAGTATTCTTTTATGATCTCTTTTATCTATGTACGGTCAGTGGTAATGTCTGCCCTCATTTCTGCTTTTATTTATTTGCATCTTCATTCATTTTTTTCTTTATCAGTCTGGCTAAGGGTTTGTCAATTTTGTTGATTTTCTCAAAGAACCAGCTTTCGGTGTTGATGATTCCATTGTTTTTTGTTTTTGTTTTTGTTTTTTGTTCACTATTTCATTTATTTCTGCTCTAATCTTTGTTATTTCTTTCCTTCTTCTTGCTTTGGGATTAGTTTGCTCTTCTTTTCCTAGTTCCTCCAGGTGTACAGTTAGCTCTTCGATTTTAGTTCTTTTTTTTTATAGTAAGCATTGAGGGCTACAAATATCTCTCTTAGTACTGCCTTTGCTGTATCTCATATGTTTGGATATGTTGTGTTCTCATTTACATTTGTCTTGAGATATTTACTGATTTCTTTTGCTAGTTCTCCTTTGATCCTCTGATTATATAACAGCTTTCTCATATATTTCTGAGTTTTCCCTTTTTCCACCTTTTATTGATTTCCAGCTTCATTCTATTATGGTCAGAGAAAGTGCTTTGTATAATATCAGTCTTTTAAAATTTATTTAGATCTGTGTAATTTAAATATGTTCTATCTCAGAGAAGGATCTATGAGCTCTTGAGAAGAGTATATATCCTCCTATTTTGGGGTTTAATGCTCTATAAATTTCTGTTAGGTCTAGTTCATATATCATATTATTGCTCCCTGTTTCCTTATTAGTCCCTTGTCTAGGTGTTCTGTCCAATTCTGAGAGTGGTATACTGAAGTCCCTATTATTGAAGATGCATCTATTTCTGCCTTCAGTTTTGCTGGTGTATGTCTCACGTATTTTGAGGTACCCAGGTTAGGTGCATAAGTATTTATGACTGTTATTTCTTAGTGAATTTTCCCTTTTATTAATATGTAACGATCCTGTTCATCTCTTGTAATAGCTTTGCATTTAAAATCTGTTTTGGGCAGCGGACTTGGCCCAGTGGTTAGGGCATCCATCTACCACATGGGAAGTCCATGGTTCAAACCCCAGGCCTCCTTGACCTGTGTGGAGCTGTCCCATGCGCAGTGCTGATGCATGCAAGGAGTGCCGTGCCACACAGGGGTGTCCCCTGCATAGGGGAGCCCCATGCCCAAGGAATGCGCCCCGTAAGGAGAGCCACCCAGTGTGAAAGAAAGTGCAGCCTGCCCAGGAATGGTGCCGCACACACGGAGAACTGACACCACAAGACGACACAACAAAATGAGGCACAGATTCCCAGTGCCGCTGACAACAACAGAAGCAGACAAAGACGACGCAGCAAATAGACACAGAGAACAGACAGCTGGGGTGGGGGTGGGGGGGGAGAGAAATAAATAAATAAATCTTTTTTAAAAATCTGTTTTGTCCTATATTAGTATCACCATTCCAGATCTTTTTTGGTTATTATTTGTATGGAATATCTTTTCCCAAAATTTCACTTTCAGCCTGATAGTGTCCTTGCATTTAAGGTGAGTCTCTTGTAGACAGCATAATGATGGCTCATATTTTTAATATATTTTGTCAGCCTAAGTCTTTTGATTGGGCAATTCAACTAATTAATGTTCAATGTTATTACTGTGAAGGCATTATTTACTTCATACATCTTATCCTTTGGCTTTACATTGTCTTATCTTATTACTGTCTATCTTTTTACCTTTTTCATTACCCTTACTAATAATCTTCATTTCTACAATCTTCTCCAAGTTCCTTGTTCTTGTCTTTTCCTTTCAAACTGCAGCACTCCCTATAGTATCTTTTGTAAATCTGGTCTTTTAGTAATACACTTTTTCAATTTTTCTTTGTCTGTGAAGACTTTAAACTCACCCTCATTTTTGAAGGAGTTTTGCCAGATAAAGAATTCTTGGCAGGTAGTTCTTTTTCAAAACTATAAATACATCATATCACTTCTTCTCACCTCCATGGTTTCTGATGAGAGATTGGCACTTAGTCTTATTGAGCTTCCCTTGTATGTGATGCATTGCTTTTCTCTTGCTGCTTTCAGAATCTTCTCTTTATCTGGCATTTGACATTCTGAGTAATAGGTGTCTTGGAGTAGGTCTATTCAGGTTTATTCTATTTGGGGTGCATTTTCCTTCTTGGATATTGATATTTATGTCTTCCATAAGTGTTGGGAAATTTTCAGTCATTCTCTCCAATATTTTTTCTACCTCTTTTCCAATCTCTTCTCCTTCTGGGACATTGATAACACATATGTTTCTGTCTGTTGTGTTGTCATTCAATTTCCTGGTACCCTGTTTCATTTTTCCCATTCTTTTCTCTTTCTGTTCTCCTGACTTTTTATGTTCAGATGCTCTGTCCTCTAATTCATTATTTCTGTCCTTCACCAGTTCAAATCTGCTGTTATGTGCCTCTAATATATATTTTTTATCTCATCCATTGTGTCTTCCATTCCCATAAGCTCTGTTACTTTTTTCTGTAGGCTTTCAAATTGTTCTTTATGCTCACCCAGTATCCTCTTGATATCCGTTATCTCTTTAGCCATATTTTCCTTCAACTCTTTGAATTGATTTAGGAGATTTGTGTGAATATCATTGATTAGTTGTCTTTAATCCTGAGTCTCATCATGATTTTTCATTTGATCTTTTGGCTGGATTGCTGTGTTCCTATTGCTTAGCATGGCTTGTAATCTTTGCTGATGTCTAGGCATCTGATTATGTTAGTGAATTTACTCTGCCAGTCAACTTTTCTCTCTTGCCTAATGGTTTTGTTTATGTTTCTTCTTTTATTTTTGTTTCCATTTATTCCTAAGCTTTCAGATTACCCAGCTTAAGTTATCAAAACAGGGCAAGGGACCCAGTAATGGGACACAGACCAGTTCAAGAGTACCTGGACATGAGTGACTCCTGAAAGCCTTTTTACTTACTGTGGTTTCCCTGCCTGCCAGCAGATGGAACTCTGGCTAACCTCTTCATGGAGGTGGCCTTTTCAACCTCCACTCACTGGGGATTCTGGTCTGGCCAAAGCTGAAATTCAAAATGGACTCTGATGACGAAACTCACAGAAGAGGAACCACTCTCTGCTGCACCCTCTCAGGGAGAAAGAAGTCTATCCCCCTCTCAGTTGGCTGCAGTGAGTCATGGTAGTACCCAGACTGTTTGCCTTGAGGATGGGAAGCCAGATGACATTTCTGGCTGTGAGAGCTAGCAAGTCACAGTTTTCAGTTTGGCCTCTTCAGCACTCTGTCCCTGTCCCTCCTGGACAATGTGTAGCACTCTACTGGTCTACAGACCTCCAAAGCACCTCCCTCAGACATCTTTTTGCTCTTCCTCCATTGTTTTCATAAGAGAGTTGAAACCAGCCACTATATTCCAATGCCGTCTTCCCAGAAGAATCATATAATTCTTTCAATATGCTGTTGGATTCAGTTTGCTAGTACTTTGTTGAGGGTTTCTTTGCTTCTATATTCAGAACAGATATTGGTCTGTAATTTTTTCTTATTGTGGTATCTTCATGCTGCTTTGGTAGTAGGGTGATGTTGGCTTCATAGAAGAGTTAGGAAGTTTTCCCTTCTCTTCAAATTTTTGGATGAGTTTGGGCAGGATTGGTGTTAAGTCTTTTTGAAATATTTGGTAAAATTCACCTGTGAAGTCATTTGGTTCAGGGCTTTCCTTTGTGGGGAGGTTTTTTATAACTGATTCAATCTCTTTACTTGCTATTGGTCTGTTGAGAGCTCTATTTTTTCTTGCCTTAGTGTAAATAGTTTCTGCATTCTTACGTATTTGTCCATTTCATCTAGGTTATCTAATTTGTTCATAGTATCCTCATACAATTTTTTTACTTTTGGGGGGTAGTAGTAATATCCCCCTTTCATTTCTGATTTTGTTTATTTGCATTGTCTCTCCTTTTTTCTTTGTCAATCTAGCTAAAAATTGGTTGATTTTATTGATCTTTGCAAGGAACCAAATTTGCTTCATAGATTCTCTTTATTTTTGTATTCTCTGTTTCATTTTTCTCTGCTTTAATCTTCATTTCTTTCCTTCTGCTTGCTTTGGGAATAGGTTGCACTTCTTTTTCCAGGTCCCAGAGTTGTTAGATTAGGTCTGTGATATGTGCTGTTTTCTCCTTTTTAAACATAAGCATTTAGAGCTATAAACTTCCCTCTGTGCACTCTCCTTGCTGCATCCCATAAGTTTTGGTATATTGTATTTTAATTTTCATTTGATGTGGGAGGAGGGGCACCCGGCTTGCCTCAGTGGCAAACAGTGCGGCAAGAGGTGACACCGCCTCTGCCCACTGGGCCTAGACAAGGTGACCACGCCTGACTAGGCCTTTGCTGCTAACGGCTAGCCGGCACCGCCCTCCCCCTTCCTATCTCCCGCCTAGCCCAGCTCTCACTTCCCCTCCCCCCTCCCTTAAACCTAATCTCTTAGTACGCTGTTTGCCCAGCAACAGCTTACAACCACCTATCAGCTTAGTAACAGTGTCAGCCTAACAAGAGTTAGCACATACTCTACTGGCCAATCACTAGCCCAATGCCAGAACATTGCCTTATATGGAAACAGCATTTGCCCTAGCCAATCAGAACCTGCCACACCACTCCCCAATCCTATAAATCTGCATCCCCTCCCGCAATAAACCAGACTTGTGCCATCAGCCTGTCTCCGCGACTCCTTCCTGGGTCGTGCGCCCTCCACGCCTTCGGAGCCCCCGAGGGAAGCCTCAGCGGCCGTACGAGGCTTTCTTCCCCACGCCAGGGACCCCTCTCGTCCCACAACGGGACCCCACTCGTCCCTTAACAGGGACCCCGCTCGTCCCACAACAGGACCCCACTCGTCCCTTAACAGGGACCCCTCTCATCCCACAACGGGACCCCACTCGTCCCTTAACAGGGACCCCGCTCGTCCCACAATGGGACCCCACTCGTCCCGCAACAGGGACCCCGCTTGTCCCATAACAGGGACCCCGTTTCGTCCCTCAAGATTAGGTCTGTGATATGTGCTGTTTTCTCCTTTTTAAACATAAGCATTTAGAGCTATAAACTTCCCTCTGTGTACTCTCCTTGCTGCATCCCATAAGTTTTGGTATATTGTATTTTAATTTTCATTTGCCTCTCTATATATCCTAATTTCCCTTGTGATTTCTACCTTGACCCATTGGCTGTTTAGGAGTGTTTTGTGTTTTTTCTTGTTGTCTCTCTGTTACTGATTTTTAACTTCATTCTGTTGTGGTGAGAGAAGATTCATTTTATGATTTCAATATTTTTAAATTTACTGAGAATTGTTTTGTGACGTAACATATGTTCTATCCTGAGTAATGATCCATATGCACTAGAGAAGAATGTGTTGAGTGAAGTGCTCTATATATGTCTTTTAGTTCTAATTGTTTTAAACTATCATTCAAGTCTTTTATTTATCTGTTGAGTTTCTGTCTAGATATTCTATCCATTAAACAGTGGTGTATTTAAATATCCTACTATTAATGTAAAACTGTCTATTTCTTACTTCAAATCTGTTGGTATTTGCTTCATATATTTGGGGTTCTGCTATTAGGTGCATATGTATTTTTAACTGTTATGTCTTCTTGTTGAACTTGGCCAGTTTATCAGTATATAGTGACCCTCTTTGTCCTCTTTTACCAGTTTTTTTATTTAAAGTCTATTTTATATGATATTAGTATAGCTACCCTAGCCTCTTTTGGTTGCTACACAGTGTGGTATTTTTTCCCCCATCCTCTCACTTTCAACACACTTTTGTCTTTGAATTTAAGGTGAGGTTTATAAACAAAATACAGTTCAGTACTGTTTTCTTTTTCCTATCCATTCTGCTAATCTCTCCCTTTTGACTGAACAGTTCAATCTATTTACAATAGAGTAACTACTGATAATGCAGGAATTTCTTCTTCCATTTTGCTATTTTGTCTTTGTAAGTCTTATACCTTCTTTTTTCTTTCAATTCTTCTGTTAATGCCTACTTTCCTAATTATATGACTTTCTTTGTGAGTTCCTTCTCATTTCTATCTGTATATATTTTACATATTTTTTCTTTGCAGTTACTATGGACTTGAAGTTAATATCTGAAATCTGCTGTTGAAATCCTTTAGGTCATTTTTCTTTTCTTTTTTTTTTTAAGATTTCTTTCTTTCTTTCTTTCTCTCCCCTCCCCCCCCCTCCAACTGTCTGCTCTCTGTGTCCATTCGCTGTGTGTTCTTCTGTGACCACTTCTATCCTTATCAGCTGCACCAGGAATCTGTGTTTCTTTTTCTTTTTTAAAGATTTATTTTATTTACTTCTCTCCCCTTCCCCCCCCCCCCAGTTGTCTGTTCTCTGTGTTCATTTTGCTACGTGTTCTTGTCCGCTTCTGTTGTTGTCAGTGGCATGGGAATCTGTGTTTCTTTTTTTGTTGTGTCCTCTTGTTGTGTCAGTTCTCCGTGTGTGCAGAGCCATTCCTGGGCAGGCTGCACTTTCTTTTGCGCTGGGCGGCTCTCCTTACGGGGCGCACTCCTTGCGCATGGGGCTCCCCTATGCTGGGACCATCCCTGTGTGGCATGACACTCCTTGTGTGCATCAGCACTGTGCATGGGCCAGCTCCACATGGGTCAGGGAGGCCCGGGGTTTGAACCGCAGACCTCCCATGTGGTAGGTGGATGCCCTATCCACTGGGCCAAGTCTGCTTCTCTCTAGGGCATTTTTCATTTCAGTTATTGTGGTCTTCAACTTTAATCTTTCTGTTAGTTTCCTTTTTAAAATTTCTGTTTATTGAGATTATCATATTGTTCCTATATTGTTTTTCTTATATCATTTACTGCCTTCTCTGTGTTTTCCTTTTTCTTTTTGAGTATACTGAAGATCATTTTTAAGAAGTCTCTGTCCAGTTTGTTCAAAGTCTGCTCTTCTTCATTGATGGTTCTTGGATTTTTATCTTGTTCCTTTGGATGTTTGGATGGATCATCATTTCCTGTAGATTTTTGTCTTGCAAACTTTTGTTGCACACTGTAAATTTTTAAGTGTTATCTATGAGATTTGGTCTGTGAGTTTTGAATTTCTTTTTATTTTTTATTAATTCCC
Source organism: Dasypus novemcinctus (assembly GCF_030445035.2). Taxonomy (NCBI): domain Eukaryota; kingdom Metazoa; phylum Chordata; class Mammalia; order Cingulata; family Dasypodidae; genus Dasypus; species Dasypus novemcinctus. The sequence continues at coordinate 27,435,009 of NC_080698.1, forward strand.
CTCCCCCCCACCCCCTCCATTGTGTCTCTTGTGTCTTTTCTCTGTGTATTCTTCAGTGTCTGCTTTCATTCTCACTGGCACTGGGAATCGGTGTCTCTTTTTATTGCATCATCTTGCTGCATCAGCTATTCCTGTCTATGACACCACTTCTGGGCAGGCTGTGCTTTTTTCCTGCAGGGTGGATCTCCTTGCAGGGCGCATTCCTTGTGCATGGGGCTCCGCTATGCAGGGGACACCCCTGCATGGCATGGTCCTCCTTGCACATGGCAGCACTGTGTGTGGGTCAGCTCACCACATGGGCCAAGAAGCTCTGGGTCAAATTCTGGACCTCCTATATGGGAGGAGAATGCTCTATCAGTTGAGTCACGTATGCTTCCCCATTTTTGAATTTATTAAATTTGTATCCAGCTCCTGGCATGAGAGAAGCGAACAAATAAACCAAAACAAAAACACCTTTCACAGTCTTTGCTAATGTGTTCTACATTGATTCCTTCAGAGTTTAGCCCTCTTTTCAGGATCAGCTTGAGGTAAATGTGACATGTAGTCCTCACTATCTTTTCTTTCTTTCTTTTTTTAAAACAAGTCAATTTTATTGATACGTATTAATAAACCATACAATTTATCCAAAGTGTACAATCAATGGTATTTGGTATAATCACATATTTGTGTATTCATCACTTCAATCATTATTAAAGCATTTTCATTATTTCAATAATAATAATAATAAGCAATAAGACAGACAAACCAGAATATTCCCCACCTCTCAATCTCTCTGTTTCCCCTGCTGTATTTCTGGCTATTCTTGCACAATTATTTATTGGTTTATTAAACAGTTTTATTGAGATATATTCATATACTACATGATTTATCCAAAGTGTATAATCAGTGGCTTATTTTTAGCTGTAAAAATGTCCTTTATGGTAAAATTATAAAATAAATAGAAAAATAGATGGAAAGAAATTACAAATTTTAAAAGAGAGTGCAAGGCCTGGTTAGATTTAATATAATCAGTTATAAAAAATAGATAGCATAGCAATAAACATTTATAAATGTAAATAATAATTCAAATATAATAGAAATTAATTATAGCATAATTCTAATTTTTATATTACATCTCAAACTATTGGAAATAATCTCTAAGAATGAAGTAAATTATTGCTTTAGTTATTTAATTTCCATTTAGGCCATAATTCTTTCTAGATAATCAAATTCCTATTTGGAAATTCTTCACATCTTGTTGGAATGAATTACAGAAGATAGTTTGCCAACTCATAATTTCATGAGGCAGAAAAACTCAAAATCTTGTTCAACAGTAGTCACGCTAAATCATTATTGATCCAGATAGATTATTTTAATTAAAGAGTATGAGAAAGAGTTAAAGAAAAATGAAGTAGTCAAAAATATATCTCTTCTCCAGCCCTCCTCAATTAAAAGCAAGCATTTATTTTGTATGAAAAAAAATTACAGAATACTGATCACAGGAACAATTTTCCAGTTGCACTGAGTAAATACTGTTCATATATTATAATGTTGTTATTTTATATTTATCTGGTCACTCCAGCTCTTTTTTTTTTTGGTTACTATTTGCATGGAATAACTTTTTCCAATCTTTTACTTTTAACCTGGTGAAAAGATTGAGGTGGGTCTCTTGTAGACAATATATAGATGGCTCGTATTTTTCTTTCCATTCTATCAGTCTATGTCTTTTGATTGGGGAGTTCAAGCCATTAACATTCAATGTTAATACTGTAAAAGCATTTCTTCATCCATTTTGTCCTTCATCTCTCTGTTGTCATATTCTATTGTCTGTATTCTTATCCTTTAGTTTACCCTTCTTAATAATCTTCATTTTTAAACTCTTCTCCAAATCTCTTGCCCTTGTTTTTTCCTTTCAGGCTGCAGCACCTGCTTTAGTAACTCTTGAAAATCTAGTCTTTTGGTAACATATTCTATCATTTTTTGTCTGAGAAGACTTTGAACTCACCCTCATTTTTGAAGGACAGCTTTGCCAGATACAGAATTCTTGGCTGGCAGTTTTTCTCTTACAGTACCTTAAATACATCATATCACTTTCTTCTTACCTCATGGTTTCTGATAAGAGGCACTTAATCTCATTGAGGTTCCCTTGTATGTGATGCATTGCTTTTTTCTTGCTCTTTTCAGAACCCTCTCTTTATCTCTGATATTTGTCATTCTGAATTATAAGTGTCTCAGGGTAAGTCTATTTGGATTTATTCTGCTTGGGGTGCTTGTCCTTCTTGGATATTGATATTTATGTCCCTCATAAGGATTGGGAAGTTTTCAGTCATTATTTCCTAAAATATTCTTTCTGCCCCTTTTCCATTTTCTTTTCCTTCTGAGATACCAATAATGTGAATGTTTGTGTATTTCATGTTATCATTCAATTCCCTGAGACTCTTGCATTTTTTCCATTCTCTTCTCTTTCTGTTCTACTGTCTTTCCCAGTTCAGATGTTCTGTCTTTGAAATTACTAATTTTGTCTTCAAGCAATTCAAATCTGCACTTACGTGCCTCTAATGTATTTTCAGTCTTATCCATCATGTCTTTCATTCCCGTAAGGTCTGCTGCTTTTCTTTGCAGGCTTTCAAATAGGTCTTTATGCTCTCCCAGTGTCTTCTTAATATCTTTTATTTCTTTAGTAATATTTTCTTTAAATTCTTCTAAGTGATTTAGGAGAGTTGTGTGATTATCACTGATTTATTGTATTAAATCTTGTACTTTGTTAGGATATTTGGCTTGTTCTTTTGGCTGGGCCATCTCTTCCTGTTTCTTAGTATGGCTTGTAATTTTTTGCTGATGTCTAGACATCTGAATATATAGGTGAATTTACTCTGATGGTTAATCTCTCTCTCTTGCCTATTGTTTTTTTCCTCACAGCTCATCTTTGATATTTGGTTCAACTTATTCTCAGTCTTTAAAACTGCAGGATTTAGGTTTTCAGAATCAGGCCTGGGACTCGCTAGTGGGGTGCAGATTTTCTCCCAGGGGTTGTATACAGAGAGTGCAAGAGAACAGTTTTGTCCATGCAATTTCAAAACTGGCCAGCAGATGGCGCTTGCCATCACACATTTACATAGAGGTATTTCAGTCTGGGTTTTTTTTGTTTTGTTTTGTTTTTTCCAGACCTCCATACTGGAGATTCAAAGTGAGCTCTGCTAGCCAAAATCACTGAAGAAAAGCACCCCAAACTCCCTTCCCTTTTCCCTGGAAATAGCTGCCAGAGAGGAAAATGTCTGTTCCCCTCTCAGTCAGTTGCAGTGAGCCAGGTATTTTACCCCAGTGTAATATCTTGGGGGTGGGGTAGGGGAACCCTGCCCCAGCTGCCATGGGGGCTTGGTAACTCACAATTATCATCTTGGCTGCTTCATCTCTCCATCCCTCACCCTCCTGGGAGTTTTGTAGCACTGTCCTGGACTGCTGACCCCCAAAGCACATCCCTCAAACAGCTTTTGGCTCTTTCCCCATTGTTTTTGAGAGAGCATTCAGCTCTCCTGGTAATCCATCACCGTCTTCCCACAATCCCTCTCCATCTTTTCTGAGACTTAATCTTGTCCTAGGCTTGTACTTGGTTGTAACCTTAGGAATAACAATGTATAGCAGTTTGATATGGTTATGAATTCCAAAAATAGATATTGGATTATGCTTATAATCTGATCTGTACCTGGGCATGACTGAGTTATGATTAGGGCGTTGAGTCCCCACCCCTTGGTGGGTGGGGACTCACAGATAAAAGGCATGGCAAAGGACAGAGTTGAGGGTTTCTGATGTTGAAGTTTTGATTTTGGTGGAGGGCCCCACAAAGGAGCCACGTAACTCTTCTACCTTTTTCTCTTTTAGGAGGTACTGGGGATTGAACCAGGGACCTCATACATGTGAAGCAGGCACCCAACCACTGAGCTACAACTGCTCCACATATCCTACCATTTTTGAAAAAAAACAAATAGTTAGATCATATAAATGTTACATAAATAATGTATGGGATTTCCATATGCTTCACTTCCTACCCCCTCCCCCCACACACACACTTTCTCACATTAACAACATCCTTCATTAGTATGGTACATTCATTGCAATTGATGAACACATTTTGGAGCATTGCCACTAAGTATGGATTAAAGTTTACATTGCAGTTTATATTCTCTCACACTCAATTAGGTTATGGCAAGGTATATAATGGCCTGTATCTGTTGTTGCAATATTATTCAAGACAATTCCCAAATCCCAAAAATGCCCCCACATTATACCTGACTTTCCCTTTTCCTGCCCTCAGAATTTCCAACGGCCACTGCCTCCAACTCAATGATACAATTTCTTCCATTGCCGGAAACACAATAAGTTTAGAGTAGAATACCAGTGTCTACTTTAGTCCATAGTTCATCCCCCAATCCTGAGGATTCTGGGATGGTGATGTCCACTCCACCTCTAATTGAGAGGGGGCTGTGATCCATTAGGGCTGATGGATGGGACTCTTGCTTGCAGTTGTAAACTCTCACTGTTTCTTGGTATGGCATTTGTCCATCATAATCTCCTTGTTAGTCACCCTGGGTGAGAACAATGAACTGGTGAGTGGGTGTTGTAACTATGTTGAGATTTGGGGCCCTCCTACCATTTTTAAAGTTGCGTTTTCTTGATTCAACATCCTGCCAGTTACTATAATCCTTTAGCTGTTTTCCAGTATTTTCAGGAAGTTGGCTTTGCCAGTTTTTGCTAGTTGTTCAAAGAATCTGTGGGAAATCAGTACCCTGGAGCATCTTATATCACCATATTAATCCAAAGAAGACAGTCCTCTCTTCTTGCCTCCCAATTTCCTGAGCAGTAGAGGCAGCCTCTGATCCTGTGAAAGAGTTTTTCATTCATTCAACAAATATTTAACCATGAGTGAGCATTCAAGTTACAGAATCACCTAAGGCAATTTATTCATAAGGGCGCCTGCCTTAGTCTGTGTTTTTTCTCAAGGAGACCTTGAGATGAGGACTTGGGTACATGTAGTTTTTTTGTGAGACAATGCTTGGAAGCAAAAATTAAAAAGTGGGAAAAATGCATAGGAAAGGGAGAAAAGATGATAAAGCAAGCATAAAGGAGCTGGGTAGTGCTGTTAGCAACTAGAGCTCAGTTCTGGGAAACTTTTGAGGGAAGCGGTTGTGGCTCAACTGATAGAGCATCTGCCTACCATATGGAGGGTCCAGGGTCTGATACCCAGGGCCTCCTGACCCGTGTGGTGAGCTGGCCCATGCACAGTGCTGCCTGCACACAAGGGGTGCCATGCCATGCAGGGGTGTCCCCCACATAGGGGTGCCCCATGCGCAAGGAGTGCACCCCGCAAGGAGAGCCACCCCGCCCAAAAAAAGCACAGCCCACCCAGGAGTGGCGTCACACACATGGAGAGCTGATGCAGCAGGATGACACAACAAAAAAAAGCTAAAGTTTCCCAGTGCTGCATGACAAGAATGCACGCGGACACAGAAGAACACATAGCATATGGACACAGAGAGCAGATGATGGGGTGGAAGGGGAGAGAAATAAATAAAATAAACCTTAAAAAAAAAAACTTTGAGAAACTATGTTGTTTTGGTTTGCTAAGGCTGCTGATGCAAAAATACCAGAAACAGATTGACTTTTATAATGGGGATTTTTAAGAGAAAAAAACTTAGTTTGAAGCTTTGAAAATGTTCAAATCAAGGCATCATCAGAGATGCTTTCTCACCAAAGACCCTGGGCTCCTGCCACATGGCGAGGCAAAATGGTAGCTGTCTGTCTGGGTCTCTTGTCTTCTCCACGCCACTTTCTCCCCATGAGTGATTAAGCACACAGCAGGGCTCATCCCTTCAAAGTTGAGCTGCCTTGTGGACCTATCCTTGCAGGTCCTCTTTCTGAGCCTCTGTGCTCAGTTGATTCTAGGCTCCAGCCTCTGGAACCTCTCTCAGCCTCTCAGGGCTTCTTTGTCTTTCTGTGACTACAAGTGATCCTCTCTCACAGAGCAGGGTCAAAATGTTGGCTTCCTTTCTCTGTGTGCTTCTGCTTCCAATTCTCAGTTTATATTAGACCCCAGCAAGAAGGCAGAGACCCACCTTGGGTCATGCCTCACTGACTAGTCCAATCAAAGGTCTGAAAGCAACCTAACCAAGTGATCTAATCAAAAGATCCCATAATGCAACCAAAGATCCTCTCAAGAATGGATTAGTTTAAGACCATGAAATTTTCAGAGATTCACAAATAAACTTCAAACTGTCCCATGTGGAACATGCATAAAATCTTTTCATCAGAGGTAAGGCTGAGACATTTATCAACCTGCACATTTTGATTGTGCTTGCAAAGCTACAGTGGTGTAAGAGAGAGCACTGAGTTCGAAAGGACAAGAGTCACTGATTCTTGAATTGAGAAGTAATCTGTGTCTTAGAGACTGTTTTCATATCTATAGGTGAACTCCGGTGAGCTAAGGAGATATAAAGCAGGTCACTGAAAACATCCTTGCTTTTTATACCCAAAGGCAGGGTCCATTTTGGAGCTAACAAGCCTTAGGTTGAGGTAGACCCACTGCTGCCATATATGACTCTCTATGTACAACTCCAGAGATTTCCACTTACATAAACTACAATGCAATTTGTGTTTCCCAGAGCTTTGTAATGAAAACTACATAAAATATTCACATGGCCTAGAGTGCAATTTGTATCACTTGTAGCTATTCAGCACACAATCTGCAAAACTGTATATGCTGTTTCTCCTATAAGTATATCCTCTTATGAATGGTATTTTTTGGAAGAGTGAATAAATTACTATCAAGCTTTACACAGGATATTCAAAAGAAAAGAGACTTCAGTTAACATGTTTGCATCAGTGAGTGGTAATTACAGTTTCTAATCAGCAATCAGATTCATGACACTCAATAGGCTTTAATTTAACACTCTCTTTCCTTAGCTTTTTAGATGGTTACAGGACTGAAAGCATGCATAGCATCTTTACCTTATCAGAAAGCCCAACTTCTAGACAAATAGCCAGCTTTTTGGCCTTTCTCATCTGCACAGGGCATGTTTAGCTGTCAAACATTCAAGATGCACACAAAGAAACTGCAGCCTCAATTTCCCACCCGTCCATTAGAAAATTCTAGTCACATAGGCCCAAGGCCTGCATTCCTTCCAAGGACTCCATTCTCAGTGTGGTCACAACAACCAGTGGTTTTTTAGCAAACAAGGGAGACACAATCTTCCATATACAGTTTAATCTGTCATTTCCAATGAGATAGTATGAGAAGATAGACCCCTGATTTGTTTCAAAGGCAGGTCTTGGTTTAGCCCAGGCGAGATGTTAACTTTTTTTTTTTTTTAACTTTATTTCAACTTCAGAAAATAAAATAACAGAACAAAGGCAACCTAACAAATTATGGAAGCGTCACTTAAAAAGTTCTTTTCTTTACAAAGGAGTCTCTTTTCTAATTGTAGAATATTTGGGAAAGAAGATAGATGCACAACGAGTATTTTGGGATTGATTTACCATTCTTTTCTAGTTTCTCCAGTTGTTCAGTTAGTTTTAAAATTTTAACTCTTTTTTTTAGGAGGCCTGGGAATTTGTATATCAGAAGCAAGTGCTCAAACACTGAGCTACACCTCCCCCCTCTTCCCCTTTTCTTTTTAAATATAGGCATTTAGAGCTATACATTTCCCTCTCATCACTGCCTTGGCTGTATCCCATATGTTTTGATATGTTGTGCTCTCATTTTCATTTGTCTTGTCATATCTACTAATTTCTCTTGCAATTTCTTCTTTAACCCATTGATTGTTAAAGAGTGTGTTGTTTCACTTCCATATATTTTCAACTTTTCCCCTTTCCTGCCTATTATTGATTTTTAGCTTCATTCTATTATGATCTGAGAAGGTGCTTTGTATAATTTCAATCTTCCTGAATTTATTGAGAGCTATGTTATGGCCCAACTTATGGTCAATCCTGGAGAAAGATCCATGAGCACTTGAGAAGAATGTATAACCTGCTGATTTGAAGTGCAATGTTCTGTATATATCTGGGAGGTTCAGCTCGTTTATCACATTGTTCAAATTTTCTGTTTCCTTGTTGATATTCTTTCTAGTTCTATCTATTGATGTGAGTGGCGTGTTGAAGACTCCAACTATTGTTGTAGAGATGTCTATTTCTCCTTTCAGTTTTGCTAGAGTTTGCCTCATGTATTTTGGGGTACCCTGGTTAGGTATATAAATATTTATGTCTGTTACTCCTTCCTGGTGGCTTTTCCCTTTTATTAATATATAAAGACCTCATGCATCTCTTATCACATTTTTGCATTTAAAATCTGTTTTGTCTACCACTAGTATAGCTGCTCCTGCTCTTTTGATTACTGTTTGCATCAAATTTCTTTTTCCAGCCCTTCACTTTCAGTCTATTTGCATCCTTGGGTTAAGGTGAGTCTTCTTCAGACAGTACATGGATGGCTCATGTTTTCTTATCCATTCTGTAAACCTTTATCTTTTGATAGGGGAGTTTAATCCCTTAACATTCAGTGTTATTACTCTAAAGGCATTACATCAGCCATTTTATCCTTTGACTTTCATATGTCACATCTTATTTTTGTCCTCCTTTCTGCCTTTTTGGTTGCCCTTTCTGATAGCCTTCACTTTTATACTCTCCTCCAAGCCTCTCTCTCAATTTTTCTTTTCTGGCTACAGAAGTCTGTTAGTGTTTCCTGCAGAACTGGATTCTTGTTTACAAATTCTCTTAGTTTCTGTTTATCTGTGAATGTTTTAAGGTCACTATCATATTTGAAGGACAGTTTTTCCAGATAAGGAATTCTTGGCTGGCAGTTTTTCTCTTTCAGTACGATAATTATACCATACTGGTGCCATCTTGCCTCCATTGTTTTTTGAAGAGGTATCTGCACTGAGTCTTATTAGACATTCCTTGTATGTGATGTTTTACTTTTCCTTGCTGCTTTCAGAATTTCACTTTATCTTTGATATTTGACATTCTGAGTAGTATGTGTCTTGGGATAGGTCTATTTGGATTTATTCTAATCGGAGTACACTATGCTTCCTAGACATATATATTCGTGCCTTTCATGGGAGTTGGGAAACTTTGGGCCATTATTTCTTCAAATACTTTTTCTGCCCATTTTCTTTCTTGACTCCAGGTGGAACTCACATAACACATATATTGGTATGCTTCATGTTATTCAACTCCTTGAACCCTTGCTCAATTTTTTTCCATTTATTTTCTCTCTCTATTCTTTCTTCTCTTCTATTTCAGTTGTTCTTTCCTCTGCATCACTGATTCTTTCTTCCAGGATTTCAAATCTACTATTGTGTGCTTCTATTGTATTTTTTAATAAATCAGTTTTATTGATACATAATAATAAAGCATACAATTAATCCAAAGTGTACAATCAATGGTATTTGGTATAATCACATAGTTGTTCATTCATCACTTCAATCATTGGAGCATTTTCATTATTTCAATAATAATAATAATAATAATACTTGTATTAGTCAGCCAAAGGGGTGCTGATAAAAAATATCAGAAATTAGTTGGTTTTTATAAAGGGTATTTATTTGGGGTAGGAGCTTACAGATACCAGGCCATAAAGCATAAGTTACTTCCCTTACCAAAATCTATTTGAAGCAAGATGGCTGATGACGTCTGTGAGGGTTCAGGCTTCCTGGGTTCCTATGTTCCTGGGACTTGCTTTTCTCTGGTTTCAAGGTTCCTTCCTTCCTGGTGCTGGCTTCTCTTTCCTCTGGGTGCTGACTTCCCAGGACTCCAGTTTAAGTCTTCAGCATCAACCCCCAAAATCAAAACTGCAACATAAAAAGCCCTCAACACTGTTCTTTGCCATGCCTTTTATCTGTGAGTCCCTACACCTTGGCCCTACTCATAACTCAATCATGCCCAGGTACAGATCAGATTACAAGCATAATTCAATATTTCTTTTGGAATTCATCAATTATATCAAACTGCTACAATACTAAACAAAAACAGACAAACAAGTAAACAAGAAAATCTCCACCTTTCAATCACTCTATGCTTCCCCTGCTGTACATAGCTGTTATTTCTGGCTTTTCTTGTGCATTTATTTATTTATTCATCAGTTTTATTTATTTATTTTTTAAAGATTTTTAAAATTTGTTTCTCTCCCCTTCCCCACCCCCCCCCCACCCCCAAGTTGTCTGTTCTCTGTGTCTATTTGCTGGGCCTTCTTTGTCTGCTTCTGTTGTTGTCAGTGGCACAGGAATCTGTGTCTCTTTGTTGTGTCATCTTGCTGTGTCAGCTCTCTGTATGTGCAGCGCCATTCCTGAGCAGGCTGCACTTTCTTTTGCACTGGGTGGCTTTCCCTGTGGGGCGCACTCCTTGCGCGTGGGGCTCTCCTACACGGGGGACACCCCTGCATGGCAGGGCACTCCTTGCACGCATCAGAACTGCACATGGGCCAGCTCCACATGGGTAAAGGAGGCCTGGGGTTTGAACCATGGACCTCCCATGTGGTAGACGAACGCCCTAACCACTGGGTCAAGTTCACTTCCGTCCAACAGTTTTATTTAGATATATTCACATATCATATGGTCTATCCAAAGTATAAAATCAATGGCTTTTAGTATAATCAGTGTTGTGCATTCACCACCACAAAAAATTTAGAACCATTTCATTATTCCAAAAAAGAAAAACTCCACATCCCTTAGCATGCCTATTTCAGCCCTGCATAACACTGACTTAATTTCACCTTTATAAATTGATTTATATTTATGTTTTTTAAAAAAGATTTATTTATTTCTCTCCCCTTCCCCCCCGCCCGCATTGTCTGCTCTCTGTGTCCATTCACTGTGTGTTCTTTTGTGTCCATTTATATTCTCATTAGGTGGCACTGGGGATCTGTGTCTCTTTTTGTTGTGTCATCTTGCTATATCAGCTCTCCATGCATGTGGCACCACTCCTGGGCAGGCTACGGTTTCATGTGGGGTAGCTCTCCTTGCACGGGGGCCACTCCTTGTGCGGGAGGGCACCCTTACCTGGGGCCATCCCTGCATGGGCCAGCATTCCTTGCATGCAGCAGCACTGCACATGGGCAAATTCACCACATGAGCCAGGAGGTCCTGGGTATCGAACACTTGGACCTCCTATATGGTAGGTGGATGCTCTATCTTTTGAGCCACATCCGCTTCCCTATATTTATGTTTTATATAGCTGGAGTCATATAATATGTTATACAATATATTTAGTTCCCAGTGTTTTTAATCTCACTTATTGTGTCTTTCATTCCTATAAGCTGTTACTTTTCTATACAAGATTTAAAATTTTTCTTCATGCTTTCTCAGTGTCTTCTTAATGTCTCTCTCTCTTTTTTTTTTTTTCCACTATGTTGTCCTTCAATTCCATGATTTGATTTTAGAGATTTGTATGAACCTCATTGATTAGCTGTTTCAAGTCTTGTGCCTCATCTGGAGCTTTATTTGTTCATTTCCCTGAGTCATATCTTCTTTTTTCTTTGTATGGCTTGTAATTTTCTGCTGATGTCTAGGCTGGTTCTACTGCTGAGTTTACTTTGATGGTCAGTTTCTCCCTTTTGCCTAGGATTACTGTTAAGAAGCTGTGTGCTAACACTGTTCTTTGATTCTCGGTTTAACTTATTCTAGATTTTTAGGACTGCCCCTGTTCAACTGCTCAAACCAGGGCTAAGGACACAGTAAAGGCATGCAGACCAGCTTCCAAGGGGCTTGGAGAGGGTGGCAGTAAAGGCACCTGCTTGTCTTATCTATCTATCTATCTATCTATCTATCTATCTATCTATCTATCTATCTATCTATCTATTATTTTTCATGCACTTTTCTGGTCTGGCCAGCAGATAGTGATATTGGGCAGACCACTCAGCTCAGACCACACATGCTATGGAGGAATACATTCAGGGTAACTCCTCAGGTGGGTGGGTGGTACAGAAGCAATGTCCTCAGGGCTGACCAAGCCTCACAAACTGCCTTCTCAGAAGCGGTCTCCACCCTAGACTGGCCACACCCTTCCTCCCTCTGCCTCTTCAGCAACCGCCCCAGGACTGTAGGGTGGGTGTTTGAGGAAGTAAATTATCTTTATTTTTAAATATTTATTTATCCCCCCTCCCATGCCCCTGGCCTCATTGTTTGCTCTCTGTGTCCATTTGCTGTGCATTCTTCTGTATGTGCTTGTCTTCTCTTTAGGCAGCACCAGAAACTGCTCCTGAGACCTTCCAGAGTGGGAGAGAGGTGCTCAATCTCTTGAGCCACCTCAGCAACCTGGTCTGCTGCATCTTTTATTGTCTCTCCTCTGTCTCTTTTTGTTGTGTCATCTTGCTATGCCAGCTCTCTGCTTGGGTCAGCACTCCTGTGTGGGCCAGCACTCCGCTTGGGCCAGCTTGCCGCATGAGTCAGCACTCAGTGTGGGCCAGCACTCTGTGTGGGCCAGCTTGCATTCACCAGGAGGCCCCAGGAATCGAACTCTGGACCTCCCATATGGTAGACTGGAACCCAATCACTTGAGCCATTGCTTCCCTGTAAACTATCTTTAGTGCTTAAGGCAAACAATGTCACAGCCCCACCCAGCCTGGAATTGTGTACCCCTCCAATGCAGCAGACCAAATTTGCTGGCCAAAATCTAAAGCAGCTGTAGGCTGTGTCCCTCTCTCTCCCCTCTTCATGCGGAGGAGAACCTCTGCAACTCTCTAAGTATGCAGTCACTGCAGTCCATAGCTGCAGTAGTCTACAAACTGCTATCTGCTCCATCGGTGGGGGAAGGGTGTCTACTGCTGCTTTTGCAGCTCTACTCATGGGATTTTCAGTCAGCTGAGACTCCTTTCCTTCTCCCTTCTCTCTTCTGGGTGGTGTCTCGCCTTCCCCTGGTGTCCTGAGCCCAAGAGCAGCGGTCTAGACAGTCTCTGGCACTCCTCTCCACAATGTATATTTTAAAAACATATTTCTCAACTTAATTTTAAATCTTGATAAAAAATTCTGTCCCAATTTTCTTGTGCACCTAAACTTTTTTTTAGAGTACTATTTTAGTTGTTGAGGAGAAATAGAATTGAAAAAAGAAAGGTAGTTTAATAGATCATTTATTATTGTTATTGATCAATTGTTGAAACAGTTTTTCAAGACAGAAGTGGTTCTCTCATGGATTAAAAATCCATTATATGCACCTTAAAGTAAGTACCCTGTGAATAGTTGTGCAAGTACAATAATCTCTGAGTACTTGCTAAGTGTAAGTTATATATTGCAGGGGAGGGATTTTATCGTTAAAATACTAGAGGAAAAGGATTTCTGAAGGATTAGTCAAAACTGTAGACTCATTTATTGGAAATTTTTTTTAAACATTCTTTCCCAATATTTACTAATGTAAAAATCTAGGTTCTTCTTTGTTCTTCCCATCTCATTTCTGTGAGTACCCTATAGTCTCACCCATCATTGTAATGACATTTAAAGAGAGATGATTATCTGCTTTTACGAAATAGACCATTCTTGCCAACTGGGTTATGGTAGAACTGATTTCTCATTTCCCTGGTGGGATTCTGCTGTGTTTCCAAGAGAGTCTGTTTCTTTTTTGAACAGAAATCATGGCAGGACCATGGCAGTAAACCCTAGAAGAGGCTGGGGATCAGGCAGATTAGGAGAGGGATTGCTATGCTCTTTCTGTGGGCTGTTTTGCCAGAAACACATATTGCAAATTGGAATCCTTTGTTTCCCAACTGTTAAGAATATGGAAGTTTTCTGAAAATTTCAGTTGCATTACAAATCCTCTGGTATATCTAGGCCACCAGGAATCCTGGGGGCCTTTCAAAAGTTCTTAGTTCCCACCAGGTTTGTTATGGCACTGAAGACGTAACTGCTCCAGAGTCTCCTTCGTTTCCTTCCTCTCTTCTTCCCTTTATTCCAACAAATGTCTGCTGAGCCCATGCTATATGTCAGGTACTGGGTATGCCGGGCTGAACATGACAGACATTGTCCCCATCTTCATGGATTTTTACAGTCAGGTACTGGAAACATGTTAAATGAGCAGGCAAATAGGGAATTACAAATTGTGCTAATTCCTTGGGGAGGAAATGGTGGGAGTGGGGTGGTGTGAAGGAGAAGAGGGACTGTGAGGAAGCCACATTAAGTTGAGTTCTCAGTGTAGGGTGGGTAAAAAGAAATGTGGGGTGCATGTCAGGCGTGTTCGAAAGCCCTGAGCCTGGAGGTGCGAGTGAGTCTGGCTGACCTGAGGGACCAAAAAGCCGAGTGGGCTAAACCTTCTTTAGCAAAGGAAGGTGACTGGCAGCCTACGAAGTTGAAGCAATAGTCAGGGGCCAGACCACTAAGGCAAAATGATAAGGTAACAATAATAAAATGTCTGTTGAGAAACAAAATATACAAAGGGAACAAAACTAAAAATGAACAGAGGACATGGACCTATATCTGAGTGTCAAATTATGCCACAGATCGTAACATTTTCTTTTGTAATTATTTGGGGGAGTGGTGGCCATTTTGCAATGTCAGCAATGTTAAACCTGAGAAGGGATAAAACAAAGGTGTAGGCTTGCCTTTTTCAAGGGGTTCTTGGAACTCTAAGGGCGTTCGCTTGGGGACAGATCAAGAAGATTAATGTTCAGCCTGTAGCATTAAACACAACTTGTTCATTTAGTACACATGCTGGTAGCACAGAAGAATAAAAGGTTGTGTCCTTTTGAATAGAAGACTGCTGTTTGCTTGACAGAAGGTAATAAATAAAAAGACCACAGAGCCACAGAGCTTATTTAGAAGGTTTGCAATGAAGAAGGTAAAAAATGGCCAACGAGCCTGAGAGAGGCACATAGTGATGAGGGAACTAGTGAATGGAAATTCAAAGAATTGCCTGTCATTGTTTTAAACTCTTTCCATATCAGTGAATCACCTGGGCTCCTGTGGCATATAATGGAGCTCTTCACTTATTGCCTTCTCCCTCTCTCCTTCCTTTCGGCAGCTCTGACTTATGATGCAAAATGTCATTGAAAGGGCAAGGGAGCGCTTTGATTTTTGTTGATTAAAGAATGTTCTGTGTCAGTCTTTTTGTGAGACTGACTGAGAAATATTCCATCTTTGAGATGAAAAATATGAAGGAGTTCCACTTCCTATAAAGAAAAAGTGTCATTTAAATCTTGACCATAGACATGACATGATTTTGTTCTTTTCTTACAGTTCCTCCCTCCTTCCCTCCATCCATTGATCCATCCATCCATTTCTGTTCTTCCTTATTTCCTTCTTCCTTTATTCCCTTCCCTTCCCTTCTTTTCCCATCTCTTCCTTTCCTTCCTTTCTTCCCTCCCTCCCTTCTTTCCTAGAGAGAAGAAGGAATATGACTAAAGGATATTATCATTGGGATTCTCAAAGAACACTACAATGACTTTCCTTTGAGTTTTAATATTTGCTTTTCAGAAATAAGTCCAAGCTTAAATTATAATACCTAACTCACAGGGTGGCAGTCTGAATAAAGTGAGAAATCCTAGAGGGAAATGGTCAGTAAGCTACGTTCAGCCTGATATAAAGTGGTTGCAGTTTCTCTTACTCATGGTGAGGTGTCTAGAGGAAAACAGAATTGGGGATATGGAGTCAGGAGAAGATTTTTATGGCTTTTTCAGCAATTAGGTTATGAGTTTCAAAGGTCTAAACCAAGGCTTTTGCAGAAGGGAAGGAAAGCAGAGGAATGCCTCTGAAGGGTCATGCAATGGTTTTGGCACTGAGGATAAGTAAGAAGTTGGACAAAGGCAGGATTCCTAACCTAAGAGACTGCACACATAGAACGAAATTGGGAGGGAAAGATGTCTATAAAGAAGAAAATTTGGGAAGCGGATTGGGCTCAATGGATAGAGCATCTGCCTACCACATGGGAGGTCCAGGGTTCAAACCCAGGGCCTCCTGACCCGTGTGATGAACTGGCCCATGTGCAGTGCTGATATGTGCAAGGAGTGCCGTGCCATGCAGGGGTGTCCCCCGTGTAGGGAAGCCCCACGTGTAAGGAGTGCGCCCCGTAAGGAGAGCCACCCAGAGTGAAAGAAAGTGCAGCCTGCCCAGGAGTGGCGCTGCACACACGGAGAGCTGATGCAGCAAGATGACACAAGAAAAAGAGACACAGATTCCTGGTGCCGCTGACAAGAATATAAGCGGACACAGAAGAACATACAGCAAATGAACACAGAGAGCAGACAACTGGGGGCGGGGAAGAGAAGGGGAGAGAAATATATAAAAAATAAATCTTTAAAAAAGAAAGAAGAAAACTTTATGGACACATAATAGGTGCTTAGTACTTTCTGACGGAATTAATTAATTTGAAAAATAAGAAAAACTCTCATTTGGGCTTAGCCAGAAGACTGTGGTTTTAATGCTGGGCATTTCTGTGTAAATTTTCTGCAATGGGAAGAGCACAAACTCATTTATGTTTTCCCCATTCTCTCCTGTGCTGCAAAGAGTAATACAACTTGAGCTGCCCTTGAACATAAGAACAGTCAGTGGCTGAGAAAAATCATTTGCTGTTGTCATATCTGTCAGGTCAGTGTCAAAAGGGTGACCTACAATTATCCACTGCCACTTCAACAGAGGGGAGCAATTACAGCAAGGGCACTTGTGTGTCAGATTTCAGTGTGACAGGCTTGCTGGCCCTGTGGGGGAGGGGAGGGGCAAATGCACAAGGCAGAGGTTTTAGAATAATTTCTACGTCTGAAAGAGTGAACATCTTTGACAGACAATGAGTAACATTTCATCCTGCTTTTTTTCTCTAAATGCGAAACCTAGTCAGAGCTTCATCTTGGATCAAATATTTGAACAAAACCCAATTATGAAAATAATTGCTTTACTCTTTGTAAAGACCAGGCAGGTTTATTTCAATTTGCTCATGAAAAAAGGTTAAGAAATTAAGCAGTATCATGTGAGTGGCTGCCAGCTAGAGACAGGTTAATAACAAAAGATTTATATGATGATGACCATCAGCCGTGATTATTCCTTAGTAATTATTCCTTAGAAATGGTTAGAAATGCACAAAGAGAACAGAAAGATAATTTTTAATATTCCCTTTTCAGTGTAACATTTTTTGGGTGTGATCTATGTATCTTTAAAAAAGCAGTTAAATTTAAAAAATTCAAAAAAATTTTTAAAAATATTCCCAGAGATAACCAATCACATTGATTTTTTTCAGGTCATTTATACATTCTCTGTTGCCTCTAAGATGGCCCAATGATTCCCACCTTCCCGGAGTTATCCCTTCTCTCTGAGTGTTGGCTGGACTTAGCGACTTGCTTCTAATGAACAGAAGATGACAAAAGTGATGGCATGTCACCTCCAAGATTAGACAACGAAAGACTGTGGCTTCCATCTTGAGTTCTCTCTCTCTCTGTGTTATTATTTCTTACTCAGTTGCTTGCTTTCAGGGAAGCTAAGTACCATGTTGCAACTATGGAGAGGCCCATGTGGCAAAGAACTGAGGGAGACCTTCAGTCAACAGAAAATGAAAACTTGAACTCCTTAGTCCAACATCCTGTGAGGAGCCAGATCCTGCCTCAACCCATGTGCGTGGGCTTAGAAGTGGATCCTCCCCCACTTGAGCCTTCAGATGCGCCTGCAGTCCTGGCTGACAGCATGACAGCAGTGTCATGAGAGACTGTGTGCCACAGGGGCTCAGCCAGGCTGTGCCTGGATTGCTGACCCACAGAATGTTTGTTGTTTTAGGCTGCTAAGTTTTGGGGTAGTTTGTTATACAGCAATATATAACTAATACATACATGTTTATAAAAAATGGATTATGTTATCTTCTATCAGTCAGACTTAGCAGTAAAAGGAAGGGACCCAGCTGGGATTTTGAAGAAAAGTCTAGGCAGTGTTAAGAAGGGGCAGCCAGATCTCACAACAGTGGGGAGCCATTATCGTCTCTAAACCTGAAGGAGAAAGATAAGGAAAGGGTGTCACCAGAGGCCAAGAGAGGTGGATCCGGAGAGGGAAGGCTGCCATGCAGGGAGAATGGATCTCCCAGGGCATATGGGGAAAAACCAGCACTGCATATACTCCTGTGCAACTCTTGTCTTAACACCTTTCTGTATCAATACAGATTTTTTTACAACAGGGATTTGTACCCTTTTTTGTTCCACGGACCCCTTTGCCAGTCAGGTGAAAACCATGGAATTCTTACTAAGTCCACACTAAACTATGCATTATTTAAGAAGTATATCACACCTGTACCAACACATCCCCACAAGAGTAATGTTTTTTAAAAAATTTCAATTCAAGCTCACAGACCCCTTGTTGAGAACCCCTGTTCTACAGCATAGTTTTCAGTAGTTACGTAGTATGGATACTATAAGAAAATCATCTTGATTACACACTGATAAACAGTTTGGGATGTATAAAATTCCTTTGCTATGATAAATGGTGAAATGCACTCCTTATAGTCATATTTCTATCGATTTTCTTAAATAGTTCCTTAAAGTACAATGCAAAAAGTAGAATAGTTGAGTGTAAAGGACATTTTTTAGGGTTTTGAGTCATTTTCACATATTTCTTGTTGGAAAAGTTGTTCTGAGTCTCCCTCTAGAATTCATCTTTGCCAATTTCATAAAAATATGCTTTATTTTAATTTTCATTTCGGGCATAACTAATGCATTTAAAAATATTTTTCTCATGTTCACTAGCTACTTGTATTTTTTCTTTTTTGACCTTTTCTTACTTTAAAAATGTTATTAGTTTTTTTTCTTTTTTACTTAGAAGAGCTATTTACACATTGAGGATTCCCCATTATCATATATATTGTGAACTTCTTCACAGTTTTTTTCTTTGTAAATTCATTTATATTGCCTTTGTGGGTTTTTTTTTTTGTTGTTGTTGTCAATAAAATCATTTATTTTGTATTTTACACAGAACAACCTGAAGTCAGCAACATGACTTGACAGTTACCCAGGGGGTTACAGACAGTGTGTCCATCTCAACAGTGTGGTTTTGGGGATTGGGGACCCACACAAACACAGGCAGGAGTTGTAAGGGAGGAAGGGGCACAGTAGGAGAGTATTTTCTGTCCTTTCTCAAAGAAAAGGCTACAGGGGTATTTTCATGTAGCAGGGGGTGAGGAGGGAAGCTGCCTATTTTTAATGCCGTCAGTCCCAGGACTAAAATATTCAATAAGGACCATGAACAATCTCAAATCACTGCCCTGTTCAAAAAAGAGGTGACGGTACCTCTGGGGCCAGAACATGAAGATGTCAATCTGGTCATTCCCAAGTCTCTGTTCTATGCCCTATAGCCTATTAAAAAGAAAGAAGGAGGGAGGGAGGGATGGAGAAAAAAAGGTTAGAGGGTAGGGGCTTGTTCTCTGAGAAAGACCACAGACCAGACAGTGGTTTATAAACCTGCTGACAAAAGGACTCTAGAAGGGACCAAGAGAGGAAGGTCCAGAGCACCTTCAGCCTGAGGCACAGCAGGTGGAGGAATTGAAAGGAGGTGAGTACTAAAGCAGTCAGGAAGAGAACCCAGACCCTAACTTGAATGGGACAATTTTAAAAAGGGAATTAAAAATCAAACCCTGGGTGCCAGACCTGACAGTTGCCATGGCATATGGCAGCTACGCTCACCTGGTCGTGTTAACAACGCCAAAGCCACATCCAGCTAACCAACAGGTCCTGGCTGGGAGGTGTTTTATCTGCATAGGAGAGGGCAATGGGGTTTAGGACAACATGAATCCTACGGCAAGAAAAGGAGTAGAGTCCTGGTTGGCTGGCCGAATGAGGACTGGACAGTGTAGAAGAACTAAAGGCTCCAAAGTGACCAAAAGTTCTCTGTAACCAGCTTTGAGCCAGGGAAAAGAGGAGTTAGATTCTCACTCTAGAGATGGTGGGTGCCAGGACCCAACACATATCACATGCATTAGTCTTGGTCATCTCACAGTTGATGGACAATTCATACCAGGAAGGGATGAGAAGGGAGCTGGTTCAGGGTGAGGGAGTCACTTTTCATCTTTTAAAGTCTTAATTTATATTTTAACCTCAAACTTATCAGTGCCTCAGGTACAATTTATCTTTAGTTTTTAAAGGCCCCCTGAACAAAAGACAGAAGTGTAATTTTTTTTTAAGTTTCTTCACTTTCTGGTAGTCAGTTCCCACCCAATCTCCAGTTTTACCCTGACTTAGAGTCCACAAACTTCATCAGACCATCTGTGCTCATGGACTTGGATCTCTCTAGAGGAAAGCCTAGGGCTCAGCTCCAGGTGAGCTATGCCAGAACCCCCAGTGCCCATGAAACTCCAAACAGGACTGTGTAGTAATTCATCTCTGTCATGCCATAGTACTGGCGCACCACTCCACTGTGAGCATCTACCCTGGGTCAAGGATTCTTGACTTTGCCCTGCTCTGAGAGGACACTAGGCACAATCATGTACAAGTGAGCAAAAATGAGGTCATTAGGCAGGTGTTTCAGAGCAAACTCTCGCTGACGGACATGTCGTGGGTCAGTCTTTCTCAGTACTGCATGGCCATAGCCTAGGACAACCCATTCCGAGTTGAGTGTGTTCCAGATGTAATCTCGTAATTCTCATCTGAGACATCTTTGCCACCTTCCTTCTGTAATTGTGCCAGCCAGACAAGCAGTTCTTGCCTTTCCAGTTCATGTAGGGGCTCTGCCAGCCCATTCATGGCTACTGCCAAGGCTAGGTAGGTGTCTGAAAGGGCACTGCCCACCAAGTGGCTGCTATGGGCACTTAGGTTGCCGCTGTCCTGGTCACTGTGGGTGATGAGGTACATGGGCATGAGCTTGGTGAACTGAGCACCAGGAGAGCCTACTGTGTTGGTGAAATTGTGGGACCAGTCCAGCTTAGTGTCAATGGCCCCAATCGACTGCTGCCTTCTTGGTAGAGGTTCCGGTAGATCTTTGCTGCAATACAAGATAGCTCTGCACTCAGATGCATATGGTCTTCACAAATCAACTCCCAGCACTTGGTTCAGTGGACACCCTCTGCATGCTCGGGCAAAGTTACGTTCACTGTTGAGGGCAGTAGTGGCTGCTCTGACCTGAGACATGGGGTGTAGAATGGTGGGAAAGTTGTCCAGCATGGTTACCACATGGGAAGGCAGGGCTGCCCTCTTCGCCTACTCTTTTAAGATCCAAGATACCTGTTTCTCTGTAGCCAAAATAAGCTCTCCGGCAGGGATTCTGCCCTGCCCTTGGCTTCGGGAAGCAGTACTGGCATTCAGGGATACTGTAGCCTTGGAAACGGATGCCCTCATCAGGATCAAGAACTGATGTTTCCTATACCAATCCCTTCCTGCCTCTCATGCCCCATACATCATGGCCTCAGTGATTTGGCCCCCTACCGTCTTGCCATGTTGCTGCCTGAAGGTCTTAATTCTGGTCTGTTCCTTAGGTATCAGGTCAGCCAATATGTTTTTCAAATTCGTGGAGGAAGCACCGGCATGCCAGGCAGCAAGAACAAGTCAGGATGTATTCTTGGCTCCAAAGAGCCGAGTGGCCCCAGTGAATAGCGCTGCTCGGGGACCTCGCGGGTAGGGAGGGAGGGGAGAGCTGCGGCAGGAACCCTTGTCGCTGCAGGTGCACCAGAGGCTGTGCTGATGGGGGCAAGGTTGAAAGGAGGCAGCTAAGGGAAAGGGTAGCCAGCCCTTGGCGGCGACCAGCCCAGGGTACTCTATATTGCCTTTGGATTTTAAGATTTTTAAACATTTTATGTAATAATAGTAAAATCTAAAACGTTGTTGTTGATTTCATGCATAAAATCCGTTTCTTTATCTAATGAAAATGAAGTGTTTACCTTTTTCTTCTTGTATTTTAAGTTTAATTATGCCCATTAAAATTTTTTTAATCCTTGGAATTGCTTTTGGAAGTATAAAATGGGGGATCAAACATTATCTGTTTCTAACTGGTTAACTGACTGTCCCCATACCGTATCTTGAAAGAGTCATATTTTTTTTCATTCATTTGAAATGGAAACATAAAGCCACAGGACAAATATCTCATTGACCTATAACTTAAAGTAAAACTGGCCTTTAAAACAGAACTTTTAACTTTTTCGACTGCTTTCTTTCCCATTATATATATCTACTATATACTCTTTGCAAATGGATTAAAATATTCCCAAGGATATTTTAAGTGACAATTATTCTATTATCTTATTTTTCAATAAAGATAAGTAACAAGATCTTGGAGCTTGGGCCTGGGCCTGGTCGAAGATAATGTCCTTGTGTTTTCCCTAAGCTAGCCCTAATTTGGCTTTTGCATTATGTCTTTGGCCTTTTGCTAATTTTTATAAATACTAATAAGATCAAGTGCTCATTTAAAAGTAAACTCGGCTTACAGTGGAAAACCTAAATGAGGTAGACAATATTATCACCATACTCACACTTGTATAATGCAAATCAGTGTTTAGTTCATTTCTTATATCTTTAACTTTTTATTTTGAAATAATTTCAAACATACAGGATAATTGCAAAAATAATACAAACTCCATACAGAGAACTCCTACATATATCCCAACCATATACCCACTCATCAACTTTTTTTTTTTTTAATTTTTTTATTTTTTATTGACTTTGTAATAATATTACATTAAAAATATATATGTGAGGTCCCATTCAACCCCACCCCCCCACCCCCCCCTCTCCCCCCCCCCCAACAACACTCGTTCCCATCATCATGACACATCCATTGGATTTGGTAAGTACATCTTTGGGCACCTCTGCACCTCATCTCATCAACTTTTAATGCTGTGCCAGATTTGCATATCAGTTTATCCCTCCCTCCCTCCATCCATCTACCTCTTTTCTAAATATTTGAGAATAGGTTGTATATAGCATGCTCATTGAACATTTACTATTTCCATGTACTTTTTTAAGAACAAGGATATTCATTTACAAAACCACTTTAAGTACAGTTATCAAGTTCAAGATACTTAACATTGATATAAAGATTACAGTTTATATTCCAGTTTTTTTTACATGTCCCAGTAAAATTCTTTTGGGCATTTTCTCCTCCATTAGTAAATACAGTCCAGGATTATGTGTTTAATGTTATTGTCTCTTTAATCTCTTTCTTTAATCTCTTTAATCTCTCTCTTTCTCTCTCTAATTGTTCATTAGCTATACTTTTTTTTAAGGTTTTTTTATTTTTTATTTATTTCTCTCCCCTTCCCACCCCATTGTCTGCTCTCTGTGTCCATTCGCTATGTGTTCTTCTGTGTCTGCTTGCATTCTTGTCAGCAGCACAGGGAATCTATGTCTCCTTTTGTTGCGTCATCTTGCTGCATCAGCTTCCCATGTGTGTGGTGCCACTTCTGGGCAGGCTGAGCTTTTTTCATGCGGGGCGGCTCTCCTTACAGGGTGTACCCCTTGTGTGTGAGGCTACCCTATGCAGAGGACACCCCTGCATGGCATGGCACTCCTTACGTGCGGCAGCACTGCGCGTGGGCCAACTCACGGGTCAGTAGACCCTGGGTTTGAATCCTGGACCTCCCATGTAGTAGGTGGATGCTCTATCAGTTGAGTCAAATCTGCTTCCCATTTTCTATACTTCTTTTTTTAAAGATTTATTTATTTCTCTCCCCTTCCCTCCCCCCCCCCAGTTGTCTGCTCTCTGTGTCCATTCGCTGTGTGCTCTTCTGTGACAGCTTCTATCCTTATCAGCGGCATGGGAATCTGTGTTTCTTTTTCTTGCATCATCTTGTTGTGTCAGCTCTCTGTGTATGCGGTGCCATTCGTGGGTTCCTGGGCAGGCTGCACTTTCTTTCATGCTGGGGTGGCTCTCCTTATGGGGCGCACTCCTTGTGTGTGGGGCTCCCCTATGCGGGGGACACCCCTGCGTGGCACAGCACTCCTTGTGTGCATCAGCACTGCGCATGGGCCAGCTCCACACGGGTCAAGGAAGTCCGGGGTTTGAACTGCAGACCTCCCATGTGGTAGGCAGACGCCCTATTCATTGGGCCAAGTCCGCTTCCCTCTATATGTTTTAAAATAGAACACTTGGGGACACACACTGCCTGCAATGTTATGATAATAATGATGCACTAAAAACTCCATTTAAAAGACATATACAAGGAGTAATAGGTCTTTCTGCTAGTATTTCAAGAAAAGGAGGCCCTAGGTCATGTTTGTAATATCTGTATTTCCCAAAGGCTTCCAGTGGCAAACATATATTATCTGATGAAGTTTTACCTTAATCCCAAAAGTGAGAATATAACATTTTTGACTGAAAGGCATCCAATGTTATCCTCCAAGTTAACAGAAAAATGCATAAACACAATTTCTCCACACAAAATTAAAGGCAATTCTTAAATTGCAGAGGCAAAGAGTTTTCCTTTAATTTTCTATCAAAGGAAATAATATTTCAAAAAAAAATTGGGGCCAAATTTTTTCTTAGAAGAAAAGTTGCGCCTATAACTCTCAAGAATATAGTAACTAGAAATGAAATCTGTTTTTACTTAGGAAGGTATAGTAGTTTGTGTCACAAAGTGCTTATGGGCTTTAGTAACTTATCAGTCTCTCATTCATAAGATTTAGAATTTATACTTTAATAGAAAATAACTGAATAAATTTAATATTTTCAACATGACAGACACTGGGCTAAGTGCTTTCTATGCATACAGCATTCAATCCATACTATCCTTTTTACTGCTGGTTAATATTCTATTTATGAATGTACTACAATTTATTCAATCACCAGTTGATGGACATTTGGCTTGTCCCTAGTTTTTGCCTATAATGGGTAAAAATTGCTATGAACAATAATGTAAAATTCTTTGTATGGATGAATGTTTTCATTTCTCTTGGATAAGTACCTAAGAGGGGCATCAGTTTCCATAGTGGCTGCATTAGTCAGGGTTCTCTAGGAAAACAGAACTGACAGGAGATATCTGTAAACGGTATGAGATTTTATAAAATTGTTTCACATGACTGTCCAAGTCCTGTAGGGCAGGCTGCAAGCTGGGAACTCCAATGAAGGTTTTCGATGAATTCCCCAGGAGAAGCTGGCTGGCTGAAGTAGAGATGGACATTCTCTCTTCTGACTGCTGAAATCATCACCTTTTAAGGTCTTCAACTGATTGGATGAGTAGTCTCTCATTATTGAAGGCAATCTCCTCAGTCGACTGTCGATGCGATCAGCCCTGGATACAACCAACTTACTAATGATTTAAGTCCACAAAATGTGCTCACAGTAGCAATTGGCCAGTGCTTGCTTGACCAAATAACCAGGCACCTTACCTGACCAAGCTGACATATGAGCCTAACCATCACAGTGGTTATGCCATATTAAATTACCACCAGTAATGTATGAGGGTTCCAGTGCTCCTCATCCTTGCCAACACTTGGTATTTTTGGCGTTTCCAATTTTAGCCACTCTAGTGTTGGTGTAGAAGTATCTCATGGTTTTCACTGGCCTTTCCTTGATGTGGTAGTCAGCTTTCATGATGGCATCCTGTGATTCTGACTTCCTGGTATTCATGCACTTGTACAGTTTACTTCCACAACCAATAGTGATGAACTGTGTAATCAATAAGCAATTGCAGAAATGACAATTGAGTAACTTCTGAGACCAGGTCATAAAAGATATTGAAGTTTCAGTCTGTACCCTCTAGGATCACTAACTCAAGAAAACCACCTGCCCTACCAAGAGGATACTCAAGCAGTCTTATGCAGAGGTCATGTGGCAAAGAACCAAGGCCACCTGCCAACAGCTAGCACTAATATGGAAGTTATGTAACTGAGCTATCTTGGAAGTGGATACAACTGCCCCATCAAGTCTTCAGATATAGGCCTGTTTAATATCTTGACTGTATCCTCATTAAAGACCCTAAGCTTGAACCACCCAGCTAAGTAATCCCTGGATTCTTGACCTATAGAAACTGTGTGAGGTTATGAAAGTTTATTGTTTTAAACAGCTTAATTTTGGTATAATTTGTTACGCAGCACTAGAGAACCAATACAGATTTTGGCATCTGGACATGGTATGCTGACATAACAAACACCTAAATTGTGGGGGTGGCTTTGGTACCAAGCAGTAGGTGGAAGGTGGAAGGACCTTGAGGAGAGTGTTAGTGAAAGCCTCATGATAGACGCTTAATGGCTTTGAAGGGGATGTCAGTGAGGGGTTACAAGAAAGGGTGGGGAGCAGGTGTGGCTCAGTGGTTAAGCACTGGCTTCCCACATACAAGGTTTTGGGTTCAATCCCCAGCCCCTGATACTTCAAAAAAATTCGGTAGACCAAATTCTAAGATGACCCTCAAGATTCCTGCTCCTTGGCCATGCGCAGTGCTGATGCGCGCAAGGAGTGCCGTGCCAAGCAAGGGTGTCCCCGCGTGGGGGAGCCCCACGCGCAAGGAGTGCGCCCGTGAGGAGAGCCGCCCAGCGTGAAAAGAAAGAGCAGCCTGCCCAGGAATGGCGCCGCCCACACTTCCCGTGCCGCTGACGACAACAGAAGCGGACAAAGAAACAAGACGCAGCGAATAGACACCAAGAACAGACAACCAGGGGAGGGGGGGAAATTAAATAAATAAATAAATCTTTAAAAAAAAAAAAAAAAAAAAAAAAAAAAAAAAAGATTCCTGCTCCTGATGTTTATGCTCTGTATAATTTTCTCCCTTTAAATGCGAGCAGGACCTGTGGATGTGGTGGGATATCACTCCTGTGATTATGCTGTGTCATATGGCAATGGGATTTTGAAGGTTCCTAATAAGTTGACTTTGAGTTAATGAAAAGAGAGATTATCCTGGGTGAGTCTGATTTAATAAGGTCAGCCTTTAAAAGAGATAAGCAGCAGCAAAAGAGATACTTTTGCTGGTCTTGAGGAAGTGAACTACCATAAAGTGAGCGGACCTATGAAGGGGGCCTTGTGGCAAACAGGAAAGGATCAGTATTCTGCAGGCAGCATAGGGAAAGGTGTTCTGGGCAGATGGAACCACATGGGCAAAATGAGGAGTGCTGGAAGTGTATGGCCTGTTTGGGTCCAGAGTGATAGGAGACACCAGCTGAGAGCTGTGTACCATGCCATGGACAGGAGTGAGCCATTTTAAGCAGGGAAGTGACATTATCATTATCTTTAAGAGCTCTTCTTATGAATCAGGAACTGGGCTAGTAGAATGCATGATCTCATTTAACCTGTATTAGTACCAAATGAAGACAGTGATGTGGGCTATGGGTGGAAGGCTCTTTGTCTCTTCAGAAATAACTAAGCTGTTTGACTTGTGTCTCTTCAGAAATAACTAAGTTGTTTGACTTGTGGGTGTGGAACGGTAAGAGGCTGCAGTCCTGCCCTTAGGGACGGTGACAGCAGGCTCCAGTCCCAGGAAATGTTTAACAAAGCAAGGGCTATAAACTTTAAGTATTTAGGGGAAATGCAAAAACCAAGGCTTATCTAAAATGTCTGGAGTCCTTGCTAAAAGCTTACCTAAGATGTGAAAGAGATATATGCTAATTGAAGCCTATTGAGAACTGAAACAAAGGGACCATTTGGCCTTTCCTCTCTGTATAAAAGACGTTTGAAAATCTTGTTCGGGGCTCGGGATTCAAACTGAAAGCTCCCGAGTCCGGCCGGCCGTCAATAAACCATTTTTTTCCTTCTCAAAATCATTCCTGAGTCCTGGCCTCTCTATACTCGAATAATTGAACTTCTCTTAAATTCCACAACATTAATGGCGACCGCGAAGGGACAAAAATGAAGGCCAGAGACGGTAGCATTTTGCTGCCCCTTCCAAATCCCCGAGGAAGCCGGGAGGACTCGGGTGAACCCCAAATCTGGGCGCCCCTGGATTAAATTTAATCCAGAAAAGATGTGGGCTCCACCAGAATCTTCCCGACAAAAATCGAGGGCAATGGAAGGTCTGAAGAGAAAGATTCTGGGAACGAAAAAGAACTCCGAACATGGAAGAAGGTAAGACTCCCCGGGTGAGCAGAGTCTGGAAGGCCCTAGCTTTAATTGCTAGGAAGGGGAGGCTGATCACCTCCCGAGAGAACCCTAGTAGCCCCAGAAGGCTGGGGGGAAGCCGTTCTCTCTAGGCTTGGGAAAAGGAGGAAAACCGGGGAAAAGCCCTGGTGTTTTGGGTTTGTCTAACTGCATGTTAGAATCTGGTACTGGTCTTATATCCACTAAAGGAGTGGAGTCTCGATTTTAATAGGAAGGGTATTTATAGGTTCGAGTCCTAATATCCTGGAAATTGGTCTAGATTAAGGAAAACAAAACTTGGTTACAGGAAAATGGATCGGCTTTTCTGGTGGAGCTTGGTCTGGGTGTAAAGTTTAAACAGTGGAAAAGTCTAGCTGAAATCTTTTGTTATGGTGCTAATTTGTGAATGAATTTGCTTTATACCAAATGTTAAGTGTTCTGAGGTTTGTGATGGCTGTGGGGGCAGCCGTGGTGAAAATAAATATATAAACTTGTGAGTCAGATTAGTGACCTTTGTGCTTCTGTCTGTGTCAGCTCAATGTTAGTGTTGGAGTTGTGTCCTTACATGAAGTAGAATTACAGCTGAGCTGGAGCCCTCCCTTGCCATTGGCAAGGGAGTGAAATGATTCTGGGGCAAAAGCTGAGGAGTCTGGATGTTTGCGGAGTCTAGATGTTTGTGCATG
Source organism: Dasypus novemcinctus (assembly GCF_030445035.2). Lineage (NCBI taxonomy): Eukaryota > Metazoa > Chordata > Mammalia > Cingulata > Dasypodidae > Dasypus > Dasypus novemcinctus. Next base: position 27,463,588 of record NC_080698.1, read on the forward strand.
CTCTGCTGTCTTGTCTCTGGTCTGGCCCTTTGCCGGGGCTTGGAGGCCATCTGTGTCCGCGCCAAGCACCCAAGTCTGTTGGGAATGTCCCAGTCAGGGCGGCTGGGTTCCTGGGAGAGTTGCCAAATTTGAGTAGGTTCTGTCTGCCCATTTTGGCTGAAAGCTGGAAAGGGGGGAGCGGCTTGCCCCTTTCCAGTGAGTCCACCCTTCTATTCATAAGCCGCATTCCTGTTTGTTGTGCACCCGACTGCCTGGAAGGGGGGGAAGTGAAGGAGGTGAAAAGCAGAATCAGAATAAATGCAGTAAAGTTCCCTCCTTAGGGTGTCAAAGCCAAAATACGTTTGCATTCTGCTCAGGTTCTTAGAAGGTATTGTAGTAACCTTAAGTAAGAGAATGTTCTGTGAAGGTAAAATTTGTGTTAAGGGTATAAATATAAAAGTTTTACAAAGCATTGTTTAAGGTATTTAAGTGGCTAATTGCAGAAAGTCATTATTTAAAAAAACTGAATTGATAATAATAATAATAAAAGGCAATTTTATAACAAACTTATTCGGCAGCCAATCTCCCCTGCCAACTTACTTCCAAAAAAACTGTTTCTGGTATTACATGCTACTAAGTATTTAAAGTGAAGAAAAGTTCATTATTTTAACAAACTTGTTTAGTATTAATGGCAATTATATGTTGTAAGAAGTTTGCCTGGTAACTCAGTATGTGGGATATATGGAATGTGTTTTTATTGTTAAGGAAACAGAAGATGATTTTGTCCTAAGATAAAATGATTGATTATTGGAAAGAGTAGAGTGTGGGACAGAACCTGAATGAATACTGAAAGTGTAGAAGGTTTGTGGAAGAGAAATTTTTATGATTAAATTGAGTAAGATCAATATATAAAGAAAATCATTTATCAATAGCTTCTTGTGCTTTAACCTCATCATATCCTCAATGTTTGAAGAAGAGTTCTTTTAAAAGAACATTTTATGTTCTAGAAATCAAATCCTGAAAAGTAGCCTTTTATTTCAAACTAACTGCAAGAGATTTATTCTTTCACTTTAAAGGAAAAATTAAAGTAATGGTTAAGTTCATTTAATATGTTATAAGTTGAATGAAAGGTATTTAAAGGTGTTATAAAATTAATAGGTTTTAAAAAATTAATAAAAACTGTAACTAAGAGTTAAAATCATTTATAAATGCATTTATATTGTAAAACAGTGGAAAGACAATAACTGAGATTATAGCTGGGTGAATTTAGCCTGAAACTATTATTTAAGTGTAAATTCTACACTAACCTTTCCTTTGTTTATGGTTACTTCAAGCCTAACCTCACCCTTTGCCTTTGCCTACGGTTATTTCATAATTGAGAAGAGCTGGGACAGCACTGTCTCCTCTCCTGGTATTAGTAACCCTTTCTCTCATGAATTCAAGTGTAAACTAAATAAATTGCTGCCTGATAGAATAAGGTTAAATGACCACTGGAGTTTTATTATCTCCAAAACCAAAAGGGGGGTGGAGGGGGAAAAGTCTCCTGCCTTGACGGTCAGTGTTCCTAAGAGTGGCAATTCATGAGAGAAAGCAGTCTGTCTCCCTGAGGCTTCAAATAGCCTCAGTAAATATATATAAAACTAATCTTGTTGCTTATCCAAAATTCTGCTAATTTCAAGGTAAAATATAAAGTTCTAAAACAAAATGGTGCTAAGGCATTGAGAACATTTTGGTTATTACAATCCATTAAGTAAGAAAGAAAATTCTTGTGGTAAACTGCATGGTCATAGTGCAAATTAAGAAGAGTTTCAAAAGTCTTTGAAAAGTTTAAAGTAACTAAAGTCATGTTGTTGTGTCAAACTATTCATGTCTGCCTATTTGCTCAAATTGTTAAAAATTAAATATGCAGTTATATTTATAAATATTCTTAAAGCCCAAATTGAACTAAGCAGGATGAAAAAGTCATAGAAATCTGATTATGGAAACAATTGGGAAAGGGCCTCCTCTTTGCAAGAGCTTTTAAGGCAAGACTAGGTGTGGCAGATTAAACCTATCTACTAGGCTAGGGAATTAAGAATCAGTTTGCCTGGTAATTTCCCAGTTTAAACCTTTGTCAGCCATAAATTGGAAAAAAAAAAAACAAAACAAAGATTAGGTTAATTTTCACAGAAGAAAAATGTTGATGTAACCCGGCGGCCTGCTGCCTCAGTCTCCCACTCCCGGGTTGGACAGCAGTGGAGGAGACCAGTTTAGGCCAGTCCTATGGGCAGTGGAAGGATGCCCAAGAAGGAGCTAACTAAGTCGCTGCCATTTCAGCACTAAATTCTATTCCTTATTTGACAAAGGGGGGAGCAGGTAAAAACTAAAATGGTTGGAATGTGATAGAAGAAGCAGTTAAATCAAACTTTTGCGTGGGAAAGTTAAATCTCAGATAAGCTGTAACTTCTGAAGTATCCAATCTATGGAAAAACAGGAAGAGCTTGCATGCTAGGCTTAGGGGTATAAATTGTGTCATTTTTCTTTGTTCGGGGCACCAGCCATATCTGACTCTGCGCCCCTTCTTGCAAGATTGAGAATAAAGTATTTTCTTCTCCACAATCTGGTGAGCCTTATTTTCTTCCAGAAGATTTCTTTCCAACAAAATAAGGTAATTAGTGGCTCTATTAACAAATTTCAGTAAGTAAAGGAAAGTCCATAAAAACTATGGAGAGATCTTTCCTGGGTTATGATTTTAAAAAATTAAGTAATTGTGTAATGTGTTTTGAAACCTGGTAGTCAGTTATGCTTTTAAATTAATAATTTTCATAACTTAAAGAAAAGAAGTTTTTAGCTTCCTGTAAGGGAAAAAGAGAACATTCCTTGCATAAACTATAATGGTTTCAATTTTATTTAACTTGAGTGTAATCTCCCATAGTTAATTTATAAACTAAATTAACATATGTACAAAATCTTTACAGTAATGAAAATTGTAAGTGAAAATTGTAAGTTCACATTGGTGAAATTAGGCTAAAGGGAAAAGATTGTAGATATGCTCTCTTAAATAAAGAGTAAATTTCTTTCATTGGTAATTGTAATTTAGTAAGTTTATTTAAACATGAGGTGTCTAGTCAATGCGGTTATAGTCAATTATAAAGAGTTTGTAAAACATCTTCCAAACTGAAAATGTTTAAATAGTTCTAGTTGTAGAAGTCATTGTTAACTAAAGAAACTTAGATTGGTATTGGTAGCAGAAATAACTTCATGATAATAAACCTGTCTGAAGGCCACTGCAAAATACACATTTAAGTAAATGGTAATAAAAAGTTGTCTTGATTCTATTGGAAAAATTGTTTTCATTCTAACAATGAAAAATAATATTTTTCCTCTATTACTAAAGTAAAGTACCTACTGTTATCTTCATAGTAAAATTGTGTAAGTAAATAGTCATTTGATATATGTATTGCGTTAAGTTGTTTAAAATATATATAAAACAAGGAATAAACTTTAACATTGTCAAACTCTTGTGCATTCGAACCAGGCCTTGTATACATTACAGGTGGCCTCTCCATGTGAGTTATTGGCTAGGCTGGTCACTGACCCCTCAATTAAAAATATGTGCTATATCAGTCTCTGGTTCTGCTCCTGAAGTCGATGGAAACTATATTGCAGTTTCAAGCTCCTGCAGCCAATAATGACTCGGTACAGTCAAGTGTACAATGGATATCGCCTCCAGACTGGCACTGTTCCATGGTGCCAGAGAGCACTATGCACCAGGCTAATAGAATACTGGAAAATCTCTGGAATACTGGAAGGATGCTGCAACTTGCTCACTGCGTTGAAGAACATGCTAAGTGGAGCCATGATACCAGGAGACTGTAAGTAAAACTTAAACACAATTGGCATTATGGCCTGCTCTCATGGAGAGATAACATGTAAAGTATTACAAACCTGAAACTCAAAACTAATAATGGCAACTCTGAATCCTTATGCATTAAGTAATACATTAGTTAATATTAAGTGCTGTACTTTTATCCTGTACTAAATATATGCCTAATAATTGTAATGTTATCTTTTCTATTTTGGACCAAGTGCAGAAGTATATTAGACATGTTAAATTCCTGGTAAAATCATTTTCTAAACAGTTAATAACATGTCTATAGAATAAGGTGGCAGTCTCAGCCAGTCTCAAGTTAGCAAAAGTGAGGCTTGCTTGCTGATGGTGAGTCACCTATTGAACAAGTCAAAATTGCTAGAAATTGTACAATGAAAACCAAGGTGTAAAAATCTTTATTCTGTAGTTCTGATCACTCCCATAGGTGAAAACTAAGAGTATTTCCAAATTAGTGTTCTAATCCTGAGTGAAGCCAGTTGCCCAAGGAGTGCCAGTTCACCAGGAGCATCTGACAGAGCGAATGAGTGTCAATCATTGAACAGCTTGGAATGTGTCTTCAGACAAAGCTAAGTGTCTGTTGCAATTTCTCTCTAAAGATGGATAACTTAAAAAAGAATATATGCTGTTCCCACCAGCTTTTAAGGAGTGCCATCTTTATAGGCACCTAACCTTGTCTACCTCTGTAATCCAATGTGTCCTCTTTTTAAAAAATGGGTATTCCAAATTTTTAATTAAGTTTGTTTCTTTCAGAGTGAACATCTTATTAACCATATGAAAACTTCATCCAACTTCGTACAGAATGCCAGATCCATCTTCCTCCAGTTAGAATAAATTAAAGAGTTTTACACCTTATTAGGCAATGACTACAGCCCATGGCCAGCAGGAAGCAGTTACAGAAAAGAGATCGTCTCCCTTCAGCACCCCTTTTAAATTAAAGGTGTAAACTCTTTTAAATAAAAGTAATAGATGGATCTGGAACCTGACTGGAAATCCACGTGAGTGCCAGTGGCAGCAGAATAACTGCGGGAGGCCCCTGCCCAAGATTCTGCTGTCCAGAATGAAAAGCTCTAAACTTCTAAAAACAGTCCTGGATGCTGTACTAAAGACTGATAAATAATCAATCAAAACAACAGACAGCCATCCACCTCATAGCTCCAACAATAATTATGCCAAAGCTTAGCAAGTTAATCTTTGGCAGAAAGGGGGGAATGATGTGGGCTATGGGTGGAAGGCTCTTTGTCTCTTCAGAAATAACTAAGCTGTTTGACTTGTGTCTCTTCAGAAATAACTAAGTTGTTTGACTTGTGGGTGTGGAACGGTAAGAGGCTGCAGTCCTGCCCTTAGGGACGGTGACAGCAGGCTCCAGTCCCAGGAAATGTTTAACAAAGCAAGGGCTATAAACTTTAAGTATTTAGGGGAAATGCAAAAACCAAGGCTTATCTAAAATGTCTGGAGTCCTTGCTAAAAGCTTACCTAAGATGTGAAAGAGATATATGCTAATTGAAGCCTATTGAGAACTGAAACAAAGGGACCATTTGGCCTTTCCTCTCTGTATAAAAGACGTTTGAAAATCTTGTTCGGGGCTCGGGATTCAAACTGAAAGCTCCCGAGTCCGGCCGGCCGTCAATAAACCATTTTTTTCCTTCTCAAAATCATTCCTGAGTCCTGGCCTCTCTATACTCGAATAATTGAACTTCTCTTAAATTCCACAACAACAGTACTATCATTATACCCTCCTTACATGGGAAGAAAAGCATTCTTAGTGAAGTTATGGCCAAAGTCACGAAGCTAGTAGGTGACGGCTCAAAATTTGAATCTAATCTAACCCTAAAACTATGCATCAGTCCTAGATCATCTCATCTAGAAGAGAATATAGATTCTAGCAGTGGTGTGGAAGATAGATTGAAGACAGGCTACGCAAGGAGAATGATAGGAATGCTGTTGCATGGGTTTTGAGGAGAGGTGACAAGGGCTATGTATATTTTCAACCCTGGCCCTGCTGTCAGCTGTAGCTTTGGGTTGGCTAGTTCTTGGAGCTCCGCCTTTGTCAAATGAGGTCCGTAGCAGTGCCTCTTAGGGTTGTAGTGAAGATTAAAGGAGAACGTGTCAGTCACCTAGCGCCAAGTCTGAGCTGTAGCTGACCCTTATTATGGAAGTTTAGAGAGTATTAGTTTAATAAATGTAAAAGCACATCCATTCCATCAAAAGAAATGACGATTAAGTACTTACTATGTACTGGGTGGTCTTTGAGGTTTGCATACTGATGCAACAGTGAACAAGATGAGCAAGTAAATAATTGAAGTAAATAATTTTTAAGTGCAACAAGTGCCAGGAAGGAGAAATGGAGGATGTTATTTTTTCGCTATAATAAGGAAACTTGAAGTGTTTTAATGTATCTTTATTTAAAAGTCTTCTGACAATGAGTCTATTTTATAGAAATTTATGCAAAATTTGTACAGATAAAGCCAGGATTAAACCACACATGAATAACCGAAACAAAAGGCCGCAAACTCAGAAACTAGCCACGCCCCCACACCCCCTCCCGCACAATAGCCACGCCTCTTTTTTTTGCAAAACCTTTAGAATGACACCTGCCTTCACAGCCGATCTCCTGGTTCCCAGTGGAGCCTCATTTGCTCGCGAGAGTTCTTTCATTAAGGCTGCAGGAAGCGGATGTAGAGAAGAGGCGCGGAGTTTCGGTCGCGCCTTTCCTACCCGCCGCGTCTCCGGGTCCTGCTCCTCCGGCTCGCACGTGCAGTTGTTGTGCTTTACGTCACGTTGCCGCGGAAGTGCGTCTCCCTCAGGCCCCGCCCCCAAGATGGCGGCGCCCAGCGCAAGGTGTCCCGACCGGTGTCTGCTCAGCCTCAGAATATAATTTGACCGGGTCTGCGGTCATGGACCGACTGGGGTTCACGGCCTCGCTAGTGGTGAGTGTCGGGCTGTGGGGGCGCTCGGAGTGCCGAAGTCTGGCCCTGGTGAGCCCTTGGGGGCTCTTTTCTACAAGAGTACTTTTTTCCAGTTTCGATCGCTGGACCGTTCTTGGGGTCACCCGCCGCCAGTTCTGGGAGGGAGCGAGGGCTCCTCGGCCGCCGTCCTGGCTTCCTTTACCGCAAGCGGGCTTTCCTTGAGGGTGGAGAGGAGAGGACTTGACTCACTCCCCCTAATTCAACAGTTAACCACCCAACCCCATTCTGGAGAACTTGAGAATTAAAGAAAATGCGTAACTAAGCAAAACTCCTCACTCAAATTGTTCGCAGCCCCCCGTCCAACACTTTTGTCCTTTGACTCTATCTCTTTTAAGTTCGGAAAATGACATATGTTGTCATTCATTTAGTACATAATTGAGCCGATTATTCGGCTCTAAGCAGTCTTCTAGGCTTTGGGTAAAAATCGATGAGCAAAAATAGACATAGCGCCGGACCTCGGGAAGTCAGTAGGCCAGGCTGAGTACTTAGATGCTTAGAAAACGATGGAAATCAACATATTTTAACAACAAAAGCCAAAACAAACAAACCAAAAACACAAACATAAAAACAAAAAAAATTATTTAACAAAAATTTTAGCGCCCCTATTATGGCTAGTCCAATAGGGGATGTTTGATATGGCATTGAATACAAGAGAGTGATTACCTACATAAAAAGCCTCTCACAGTAGGCTATGGAGGCCTAGAGGAATTTATTCATTTAATTATCAGGTGTTGAGATAACAGGAGAACTAGAAAGCCTGCTTACGTGGGTCGGGTGGTGGAGAATAGTAAAATAGCTTTTAAAATAATAGTAAAATGGCTTGTAATAATAAAATGGCTCAGCATGTTATGGGAGTATGAGGAAAGAGTGATTGTAGAGAGGTTTGGAAAGATTTCTTAGCAGAACTGAGGTATATGTTGAGACTTCGTATAAGCTGTGTCTTAGAGATAAAGCGGAATTTGTTGCTATTTTCAAGTTTTCCTGTTTAGCTAGAGACAGCAATAGTAGTTTTGATAACTAATATACTTATGCCAGCAACTGGGGTAAGTTCTTTTCTTTCTTTTTTTAATTGTATTTTTTTGAAGATACATAGGTCACAAAAAATGTTACATTAAAAAATATAAGAGGTTCCTGGGGTGAGTTCTTTCCATGCATTCTCTAGTTTATTTATTTGTTTGTTTGTTTATTTCTCTACGCTTCCCCCCTCCCCGGTTGTCTGTTCTCTGTGTCTATTTGCTGCGTCTTCTTTGTCCTCTTCGGTTGTTGTGAGCGGCCCGGCAATCTGTGTTTGTTTTTGTTGCCTCATCTTGTGTCAGTTCTCCGTGTGGGCGGCGCCATTTTTAGGCAGGCTGCACTTTCTTTCCGGCTGGGCCGCTCTCCTTAGGAGGGACACCCCTGCGTGGCACGGCACTCCTTGCGCGCATCAGCACTGCGCATGGGCCAGCTCCACACGGGGTCAAGGAGGCCCGGGGTTTGAACCGCGGACCTCCCATGTGGTAGACAGACGCCCTAACCACTGGGCCAAGTCCGCTTCCCTGCATTATCCAGTTTAATTCTCACAGACAATTGAAGGCTTATTCTAGTTTTGCAAATGAGAGAACTAGAGTACAGAGATGTTAAATAACTTGTTGGAAGTCACACAATTGAGTATGTAAGTGCTAGAACTTAGATTCCAACCCAGGTGGTGTAACCCTGGAGCCTTTGGTTACTTTTTTTTTTTTTATATACTGGGGCTGGGATTTAACCCTGGCCCTTATATGTGGCTCATATGTGGGAAGCCAGAACACAACCACTGAGCCACATTGGCTTCCATGAGCTGTTTTGTTTTGTTTTGTTTTTCATGGTGTTTGCTTCTTGTTCGTTTTTTTTGTTTTTTGTTTTGTTTTTTAGGAGGCAAGGAGTACTGAACCCCGGACCTCCCATATGGGAAGCAAGCACTCAACCGCTTGACCCATATCTGCTCCCCTTTAATTACTTCTTGATACAGTTGCCAATGTCAGCACCTGTTACAGTTGCTAAAAACAGATGAGTGTAGAGTTGACAAAAGAATATATATATGTAATTAAAATATACTGCACATGCAGAAAAATGTCCCCTCTTTTTTTCAATGTAGTTATAGAAGGAACAATTAGAAACAATGGTTGGAAAGTTTCAAGGAAATTACATTTCATTCTAGCTTAAGGAATAATATTTTATTCTGCAGCATGCAGTTTATCTGTCATGTGCTCTGCCCACTGGGCCCTGTGATAGGCTTGGAGATACTGTGATGCACAAATCCAATGCCATCTTGATGGCGCCGCAGGGAGAAAGGCCAACAAAGAAAACAAACAGTTGCAGCATGTAGTAAAATGCTATTATAGAAATGAACTGAGGGTGTGATGGAATGTAGAGTAATAATGGAGAGCTTGCTTTAGATGGAGTAACCAAGAAGGGCTCTAAGGAGGTAACATTTAATCTAAGACCTAAGAGATGGAAAAGGGTTAAGCATTCTGAAAAGCAGAGGGCAAAGTTTAGCCAGAGAAAGCAGGGTGTGTGAAGCTGTCAGGTGGAGGGAGCTTAGTATGTTGAACTGTTGGCTGAGGGTGAGGATCATGTGTCAGGGGATGATGCTGAAGAGGTAGGCAGAGCCTGTTGAGGTGGAACTTTGTGGGACATGGAAAAGAATTTGGATTTTATTTCAAGTATAAAGGATGCCACTAGAAGGTTTTACATCAAATTAGTCCAGCAATGGAGGGGCTTTTTTTTTTTTTCTTTAAAGTTAGGAATGCCTTTGAGGTAAGCTGAGCACTTCCTAGGGAAGTCTGCTTTGCTTACTACTTACTATATTACCAGTGACTGGCACTTGTAGGCACTAAACACTATTGTTGAATGAATGAATGGTAGGCCTAGATATTTGCTGACGTCATGGAACTCTGTTTCCAGGATAAATGAGGTAATATTAAACATGGAACACAGAGTCTGACATGTAGCAGGTATTGAAAGTTTCCTTTCCTAAAGTTTCATAAAGAGGACTGAAGGGCTGTAGAGTATAATAAGGGGAGAGGCCTGGGATGATTTGTGAATTTTACATCATCAGTCAAGGTTAGTGTTCCTCTGGGATGTAGAGTGGGCTATTCAGAAAGAAACTCTCAAAGAGTTCATTGATCGTTGCAGGCTTTTAGGAAGGCAATTCTGAACAAAGTGTTACTAACTTAAAGATGTTCATAACATTTAATTCAACAAAGAAAATAGAAAGTCACTTAAACAAGGAACAAAAAGGAAATGTTAGGTAAATAATGTTAGATCCTTTAGTGGGCTAGTCTGGGGCCATTAAAAATAGTGCTTGTGAGGAGTATGTGCTGTGGAAATGTGGAAAATGTTTATGTCCTAAAATTAGGAAAAAAATTACAAAATTGTACATGTATACGTTTTTTTAATGCCTAGTTAAAACTATGTAAAAAATTATTCCATTCGTATAAGAAAGCTAGATCTGCAAATACCACCTAAGTATTTTTGATTGTAGGATTACATTTTCTCCTTATTTAATGCAAAATATAATTTATTTTTTAATAGCATATCCATCATCACACCTCTCGCTTCCTGAACTTCCTACCCAGTTCAGTTTTATTTCATTGGCATTGTAGTTTATCAGTTCCTCTAGCTTGTTACTTAAAGAAATGAAATAAAAAACATCTCTGGTGCAGTTGCTTTTGAACCAGTCCTAGGTTAAAGGTGAAGGGACTTTGGCCAGTATGGGTGCTATAGGCAGTCCTCACTTTGCATGGTAGTGTGGAACAGTAAAAATGACTGCAGGGGCGTGGTTGAATGCTTGCCATGTGGGAGGTCCCGGTTTCGCCTCCCAGTGCCTCCTAAAAACAAAAAAACAAACAATAAGCAAACAAACCAAAAAGCCAGCTGAGGGGAGCCAACTCAGAGGAGACTCAATGGTTGAACTCCAGCTTCTCACCCATGAGGTCCTGGGTTCAATCCCTGGCTCAGGTACCTTAAAAAAAAAAAAGACTGTGCAAGCTGAAACTATGCAAGGCAATTGTAATCCATGGGGAAAATTGCAGTTATTTCATGACCTTTAAATTTTTTTGTCAAAACATTAAAAACTCTTAATAGTGGTTATAAGCATATAGAGAAATGGAAAAAAATAGTAAAACTAATATTTATGTCCTGTAAAAGTAGAAACATTAAGAATTTAGGTCTTTGTGAAAAACTAATCAAGAGTAGTTTGAACAGTACTTGCTTTTATCTCATCTTTTAGCATATAACACAGAGCAAGTATCTTTTCTATGCCTTAGCAAATTATCTTCACTGCTTTTTAAGTTTGGATTAGCTTCCAACATTTTATCTTTTGTGCTTTCAAAGATGAATGTTGGGCCAAGTCCGCCTACCACGTGGGAGGTCCGCAATTCAAACCCTGGGCCTCCTTGACCCCTGTGGAGCTGGCCCATGCACAGTGCTGATGCGCCCCATGCACAGTGCTGATGCGCGCAAGGAGTGCCCTGCCACACAGGGGTGTCCCCGCATAGGGGAGCCCCATGCTCAAGGAGTGCACCCCATAAGGAGAGCTGCCCAGCGCGAAAGAAAGTTCAGCCTGCCCAGGAGTGGTGGCTGCACACACGGAGAGCTGACACAACAATATGAGGCAACAAAAAGAAACACAGATTCTGGGTGCTGCTGATAAGGATGGAAGCGGTCACAGAAGAAAACACAGAGAATGGACACAGAGAGCAGACATCTTGGGGGAGGGGGGGAGGTTGAGAAGGGGAGAGAAATAAATAAAAAAAAAAAGATGAATGTTGGCACTGCCTGCCCCCCCAGCTGTAGTGAGGTGGTTCTGAAAAAGCTGGGTGGTAATGTCTTTTCACTGGACCTAGCCTTCTGCTAAATCACTGGCAGAAGGAAACTTGAGGGAAACAGTGTGGGTTATGCTTAGGTTCGGTAAGGAAATAGAAGAAAAGTAAGAACGAAATATTAGATGGTAATTTTTTTTTGAATAGGAAGTACTGGAGATTGAACCCAGCACCTTGTACAAGTGAAACAGGCGCGATTTTGTGTGACTTGCATCTTTTTGGCATTTAAATCAGAGTGAGCAAGTCTTCCATTTCTGCTTGTGACTGGGCTAGGCAGGAAATCTCCTAGACACAGAATATTCTGTATTTTGGTCAGCTAGTGGAGCATTAGGCTTTCGTGGGAGGGATGTTTCCCTTGAGAAGCCACATTAATGTTCTGGCTGGTTCTTCTTAAGTATCTTTTAGGCCAGTGGCTTGTGATAATTTTGCTAAGTTAAATCAGACGAGAGATTTGGTTTTGTCCTATAGCTGAGCAGCAGTGATTCTTTTTCTCTTTGTCACAGTTGTCATGCCAGCCTCCTTTTTAGAAAAAAAAGTTTTATAGCATGTAATCTGACCTTTTAAACTCCCAGAGTAATTCCTTTCTATAACTTATATCCAGTTTTTACATTTATTAAGTTAGAGATGAGCATTTCATCTATATGATATCAGGATTTTATTGAATTATTATACTATAATGAGGCTTCTTGGTTTCTGGCCTGTGCTCTGTTTCTTGAATTTTGTCTAGTTCTTAACTTATGTTTCCAGTGTAAGCTATCAGAAATAATGAAACCTACCTTTGTCTGCTAACCATTTTGGTAAGTGACCATCAATAAAACAAACTTCCCATGTTAAAGGATAAAAGAATTTATAGAATTTCTTAGAATTCAATTATATTGACTTATTTTTTTTTACATAATTTAAGTAGATTGAATTGGACCATTTTATTCTCAGAGGATAAGAATTCTGATAAAAGAAGGGTTAGAGAACAATGCATGCCAAATAGATTAAAAAGAATAATCAACCTATTGATTAAAATTTAGTGGTAGATGGCAAGCACCTCCTCTCTGCACCTTCTCCTAAGATTGACATAAAAATTAGAATGAAGTGTAGCATATTTTTAAGGAATTGAGTCATATCAGACATTCTTACCAGGATTTTATTATTTCCATGTTTGAGAAAATGAGGAGGTAGGCAAAATATTTTGTCTACATGCTGAATTTCATAAGTCCTTTAAAAGGTAAAGTATAGAATCTTGCAAAAGTTTTCTTTTATTACCTTCCTATATTACTTGTGAACCTTTTTCCATGATTTAGAAAGGCCACCTTTAAATCCAGAAAGAAGTCATGCAAGAAATCCTGCTTGTTCTCCACTGGCACATTTCTGAGCTCTTTTGGTGATACCCTTTTAAGTTGTTCAGAGATTAGAAAGCATTGGTAAGTCCTTGCATGACTTACCATATGACCGATCATATGGTAGAGAATTAATGTTTTTGGTAGTGTACATTTTTAGTGAAAACTAATTTTTAATATTTTAAGTATGTTAATTAATTTAAAAATAGTCATTATTGGATTTCTCACAAGTGTAGTTTTGTTTTTCCAATTAACTCTTGGAGAGGTTTTATGGTAAGTGGCAAGTAGATAGTGTTTGCTAGGTATTAGTTTTTGTACCACCTGATCATTTTGTCATCTCAGAAGATGGAAATAACTGATCACTTTGATCTTTGCCGGTGTGGTTTTGAATAATATGGATTATACTTTTTCAGTGTCATGGAAAATACAGTTCTTAAATGTGTATTTTAACTTTTTTTTTTTAAATTAGAGAAGTTGTGAGTTTACAGAAAACCATGCATAACATTCAGGATTCCCATATATGCCCTATTATTAATACCGTGCATTGGTGTGGTACATTTGTGGTAATTGATGAGAGCACATTTTTATACTTGTGTTATTAACTATACTCCACTGTTTAGCTTAGGGTTCACTGTGTTGTGCAGGTCCACGGATTTAAAAAAACTTTTTTCTAATAACATAAATAACACCTAAAATTTCCTTTTGAACTACATTCATATATAACTCTTTTTTCTTAAGTATGTTCTCAAAGTTGTGCTACCATCACCGCCATCTATTACCAAAACTTTCCCATCATACTGAATAGAAACCCTGTACATTTTAACCCTTAACTCCTGTGGCAGTTTGATATTATTTATGAATTCCAGGAAGAGATATTGATTATGTTTGTAAACTGGTCTGTTCCTCTGGATTTGAGTCCCTTTGATTGTATTAGATTCAGCTGAGATGCCTTTGATTAAATTATGTTAAGATTAGGGCTCTGATTATACTGCATCGTTAGGGCATGCAGGGTTGAGTCCCCACCCCCTTGGTGGGCTATATATAAATGGATGCTTAATCAAGAATATGGAAGTAGATACACAGAGAAGAACACAGAGAAATAGAGAGCACCACCATAGACACGGTAGAGGCCCCAGGGAGAGAGAGGAGCCTTATGTTAGCCTACAGCTGAGATCAGAAGAAGCTTGGACCACAGAGCCTCACAGAGACTGGCAGCCTTCTTGTTCCAACACGTGGCAATGGTTGGTGAGGGAAGTAACTTATTCTTTATGGCCTTGTGACTATAAGCTTCTACCCCAAATAAATACCCTTTATAAAAGCCAAAAGATTTTTGGTACTTTGCGTCAGCACTGCTTTTGACTGATCCCTATTTCCAACTCCCAACCTGTCCCCTGGTAACCTATATGCTAGAGTCTCTGACTCTGAATTTGCTTGTACTAATTATTTCATATCAGTGATATCATACAATATTTGTTCTTTTGTGTGGCTTATTTCTCTCAACGTGATGTCTTCAAGGTTCATCCATGTTGTTGCAGGTATCAGAACTTCAATCCTTTTTATGGCTAATATTCTATTGTGTTTATCTTATTTTGTTTATCCATTCATCGGTTGATGGACAGTTGGGTTACTTCCACCTTTTGGCAATTGTGAATAATGCCACTATAAACATCTGTGTGCAAAACTTGTTTGAGTCCCTGCTTTCAAATTCTTTGGGTATATACCTAAAAGTGGAGTTGCTAGGTCATATGGTAATTCCATACTTTCTGAGGGAAATTCCAAACTGTTTTCCACAGTGGCTGCACCAGTTAGCATTCCTACCAGCAATGAATTAGTGTTCCTTTTACAGTCTTTCCAACACTTGTAATTTTCCATTTTTTATTTTTTATTTATTTTTTATTTTTATTTTTTTTAAAGATTTATTTATTTATTTAATTCCCCCCCCCTACCCTAGTTGTCTGTTCTTGGTGTCTATTTGCTGCGTCTTGTTTCTTTGTCCGCTTCTGTTGTTGTCAGCAGCACGGGAAGTGTGGGTGGCGCCATTCCTGGGCAGGCTGCACTTTCTTTTTCACGCTGGGCGGCTCTCCTCACGGGTGCACTCCTTGCGCGTGGGGCTCCCCCACGCGGGGGTCACCTTTGCGTGGCACGGCACTCCTTGCGTGCATCAGCACTGCGCATGGCCAGCTCCACACGGGTCAAGGAGGCCCAGGGTTTGAACCACGGACCTCCCATA
The DNA here is from genome assembly GCF_030445035.2 of Dasypus novemcinctus. NCBI lineage: Eukaryota > Metazoa > Chordata > Mammalia > Cingulata > Dasypodidae > Dasypus > Dasypus novemcinctus. Next base: position 27,478,806 of record NC_080698.1, read on the forward strand.
TGGTAGACGGACGCCCTAACCACTGGGCCAAAGTCCGTTTCCCAATTTTCCATTTTTTAAATGGTAAACATTTTAGTGGGTGATAAATGATATCTCACTGTGGTTTTGATTTGCATTTCCCTAATGGCTAATGATATTGCATTTCCCTTTTCATGTGCTTTTTAGCCGTTTGTATAACTTTTTTGGAGAAATGTCTGTTCAAGGCTTTTGCCCATTTTTTAATTGGGTTGCTTATCTTTTTGTTGTTGAGTTGAATGATTTCTTTATATATTCTGGCTATTGAACCCTTATCAGATATGTAGTTTCCAAATATTTTCTCCCATTGTATAGATTGTCATTTTACTTTCATGAAAAAGGCACAAAGTTTTAAATTTTAATGAGGTCCCGTTTGTCTATTTTTTCTTTAGTTGTTTGTGCTTTGGGTGTAAAGTCTAAGAAACTATTGCCTAACACAAGGTCCTAAAGATGTTCTCTGCTTTCTTCCAGGAGTTTGATAGTTATGGCTCCAATAATTAGGCCTTTGATCTTTTTTTTATTTAAGATTTTATTTATTTCTAAATTTATTTTATTTATTTCATTTGTGCATATTGAGGAAGTTCCTTCTATTTCTAGTTTTTAAGAGAAGTGCTGGATTCTCTAATGCCTTTTCTCTGTCAGTTGATACAATCCTGTTGTTTTTTCATTATATACTGTGGAGTATTATATTAATTAATTTTCTTATGTTGACCCACCCTTGCATATCTGGGATAAATCCCACTTGGTCATATAATTCTTTTAATGTGCTCTTGGATTCAGTTTGCTAATATTTTATTGAGGATTTTTTTCTTCTATATTCATAAGAGGTATTGATCTGCAGTTTTCTTTGTGATATCTTTTACATTTTTACATTTTTAATAGATAATAGATTCACCTTTCTTTAAAACTCAAAAAATAGGAAAAGTTACCCGTCACTTAGAAAATTGCTTTGTAGGGTTGGAGAGGATGTGGAGAAATAGGAACACTCATTCATGGTGGGAATGTAAAATGGTACAGAAGCTGTGGAAAACAGAAAGTTAAGTGTGGAATTACTGTATGATCTAGCAATCCCATTCCTGGATATATACCTAAAAGAATTAAAGCAGAGTCTTGAACAGATTTGTGCACATTGATGCGCACAGTGGCATTATTTACAATTGCCAAAAGATGGAAGCAACCCAAGTGTCTATCAAGTGATGAATGGATAAACAAAATGTGGCGTATACATGCAATGGAATATGATTCAGCCATGAAAAGGAATGAAGTTCTGATAAATGCTGCAACAATGATGAACTTTGACCTAATCATGTTGAGTGAAACAAGCCAGACACAAAAGGGCAAATATTATGTCATCTCACCGATATGAAATAAGTACAAAAAGTTAATTCATAGTAAGCAGTTAGAATAAAGATCACCAAGGGATGAGGTGGTGGTAGGGAATGGGGAGTTAATGCTTAATTGGTACAGAGTTTCTACTTGGGATGATGGAAGTTTTGGTGATGGTAGCACAACATTGTGAATGTATTTAATATCACTGAATTGGTATAGAGTTTCTACTTGGGATGATGGAAGTTTGGATGATGGTAGCACAACATTGTGAATGTATTTAATACCACTGAATTATATCTTTGAATATGGTTAAAAAGGGGAAATTGTAGGTGGTATGTATGTTATTAAAATAAAAAGAAACATAGGACTGTACAACACAGTGCACTGTAATATAAACTATGGACTATGTAGTTCATAGTACAATTCTAGTGATATTGTTTCATGACTTGTACGAAAGATGCCACACTAATGCAGTATCAGTAATAGGGAAACCTGTATGGGGTGGGTATATGGGAATTCTTTATTTCTGCATGATTTTTCTGTAAAGTTTTCTAATAAAAACTTCTTTAATACAATTTTTTTGGGCTAAATTTTTCTAATAAAAAAGTACCATGTCAGAACCACATCTTTGTTAGGGTTTCCTTTTTGTTCTGTCATGCTTACTGTAACTTTTTTTAGGGTAATTTAAAAAAAATTAATTTTTTAAACATTTTAAGCAGTTTCTTTTTTTTAAACAAATCAATTTTATTGATATGTTTTTTTAAAAAGATTTTATTTCTTTCTTCCCATCCCCTCATGGTTTGCTCTTGCTGTCTGCTCATTGTGTGCTTGGGAACTGAATCCAGGGCCTCCCATGTAGAAGGGAGACACCTAATTGCTTGAGGCACCTTCATTTCCTACTTTGCTGTGCCTCTCATTAGGGTTTCCTCCTTGTGTCTCTTGTTGCATCAGCTTGCTGCACCAGTCTGTCACATCAGCTCACTGTCTTGCTCATTTCTTTAGGAGGCAGTGGAACCAAACCTGCGACCTACCATGTGGTAGGCGGGAGCTCAATTGCTTGAGCTCCACCCTGCTCCTTTTTTTTTTTGAGATACCCAGGTTGAGAATTGAATTGGGACCTCATATGTGGGAAGCAAGCACTCAGCCACTGAGCCACATCAGCTCCCCTGAGTTGTTTTTTGGTTTGTCTGCTTGTTGTTGTTTTTAGTTTGTTTGTTTTTTTAAAGATTTATTTTTTATTTATTTCTCTCCCCTCCTTCCCCACCCCCATTGTCTGCTCTCTGTGTCCATTCGCTGTGTGTTCTTCTGTGTCTGCTTGCATTCTTACCAGGAAGCACTGGGAATCTGTGTCTCTTTTTGTTACATCAGCTCTCTGTGTGTGGTGCCACTCCTGTGTGGGCTGCACTTTTTTCATGCAGGGTGGCTCTCCTTGCGGGGCATACTCCTTGCGTGTGGGGCACCCCTATGCAGGGGGCACCCCTGTGTGGCATGGCATTCTGTGTGTGGGCCAGCTCACCACACAGGCCAGGAGGCCCTGGGTATCGAACCCTGGACCTCCTATATGGTATGTGGATGCTCTATCAGTTGAGCTGCATCTGCTTCCCTGTTTTTGTTTTTAGGAAGCATCATGTACTGAACCTGGGACCTCCCATGTGGGAAGCAGGCACTCAACCACTTGAGCCATATCTGCTCCCTTATTGATACATGTTAATAAAACATACAATTCATCCAAAGTGTACAGTCAGTGGTATTTGGTATAATCACATATTTGTGTATTCATCACTTCAGTCATTATTAGAGCATTTTCATTATTTCAATAATAATAAAAAACAGATAAACAAGAAAATTCTTCACCTCTCAATCTCTCTGTGTTTCCCCTGCCGCACAAAGCTACTATTTCTGGCTATTCTTGCATAGTTATTTATTTATTAAGCAGTTTTATTGAGATATAGTCATATACCATACAATCTAATCCAAAGTGTGTATCAGTGACTTTACGTATAATCACAATATGTGCATTCATCACCACAAAAATCCTAGAACAATTTCATTACTCCAAAAAGTAAAACTCCACACCACTTAGCAGTCATTTCTCAATCCCTTAATCCTTCCCAGCCTTATGTAACCACTAATCTAATTTCTTCCTTATAAATTGATTTATATTTATGTTTTATATAAATGAAATCATACAATATGTTGTACTTTGTGTCTAGTTTCTTTCACTTAGCATAATGTTTGTTTTGGTTGTATGATAGTAACATCTTGTAGTATTAGCATATGTTAGTTCAGTGTCAAAGAAAAATGGTCTTATGTATGCAGTTTTACCCATATTCACATTTCATATGTGGTTTTACTATGCTGTACAGTCCCATGTTATATTTTTTAGCTTTTCTTTTAGTAATATACATGACTCTAGACTTTCCCTTTAAATCACTCTCATACCCATGTAATAGTACTGCTAGTTATAAATATTATGTTGTACTTTCACCTTTTCTGTTCATTTCCAAAGATTAACACAAATCCTTTTTACCAAATCTGCACAGATTAACCCTTTGCCTTTCATTCTCTAACCTCATTCTTTTTTCTGGTGACCATATTCAAGTTAACTCCATGAGATTACACAGTGTATTTAGTTCACTGTAGCACAATCATACAGTATTTGTCTTTTTGTGTCTGGCTTGTTTTTCTCAACATAATGTCCTCCATGTTCAGCCATGTTGTCATATGCTTTATGACTTCATTTCTTCTTATTGCTGTGTAATATTCCACCATGTGTATATACCACGGTTTGTTTATCCATCATCTGGCTTGTTTTTCTCAACATAATGTCCTCCATGTTCAGCCATGTTGTCATATGCTTTATGACTTCATTTCTTCTTATTGCTGTGTAATATTCCACCATGTGTATATACCACGGTTTGTTTATCCATTCATCAGTTGATGGATACCTGGGTTGTTTCCATCTTTGGGCAATCGTGTATAACACCGCTGTGAACATGGGTGTGCAGAGATGTCTGTTTGTGTCATTGCTTTCAGTTCTGCTGGATATAAACCCAGTAGTAGTATTGCCGGGTCATGTGGCAAATCTATATTCAGCTTCTTTAGAAATTCTGTCCACAGTGGCTGTACTATTCTACATTCCCAACAACAGTGAATTAGTGTTCCTAGCTCTTCACATTCTCTCCAACATTTGTAGTTCTTTGTCTTTTTAATAGTGGCCATTTTAGTAGGTGTGAAATAATATCTGATTGTAGCTTTGATTTGCATTTCCCTAATTGCTAGTGATGTTGGACATTTTTTCATGTGTTTTTTGGCCATTTGTATTTCCTCTTTAGACTAATGTCTATTCAAGTCTTTTCCCCAGTTTTTAATCAGATTATTTGTCTTTTTATTGTTCAGTTGTAGCATCTTTTTATATATCATGGATATTAAACCCTTATCAAATATGTGATTACCAAATATTTTCTCCCAAGACAGCTGCCTTTTCACCCTTTTGACAAAGCCAGAATGTAATATTTTGAATGATATGGAAAGATTGCCAAGATAAATTGTTAAATGAAAAAGCAAGGTATGGAATAGTACATATTGTATGCCACCTTTTTTTCTTAAAGAAGGAAAAAAAAATATATGTACACATATAACACTTATTTGTTTGTATATATCTAAAGAAACTCTGAAAGGATACAACAAGCAATGGTTATTAAAAATGTTACCTGAGTTACTGGGAATGAAGCAAATGGGAAATAAGAGTTGGAAGGAGACCTAGAACTTTTTAGTTTTGTGGGGTTTTTTGTTTTTTACTTTTCTGAATCGTGAATATATAAAAAATAAATTAAAAGAAAATTTAATATAAAATTATGTTTGTAAGTATAGCATGGTAATGTTTATTTTCCCGGGAAATCTCTAGGGTTAGGTTAGAAGGTCCTTTGACCAAGCCAAGGTCATCCATGGACGGAAAGGTAGGAGAAATAGACTTTAAGACTACCTTCTTCCATCCTCATTCCCAAATTGCAGAGAACTTGTTTTATTTTAACTCTTTTTCATTTCTCACTCCCTTTTTCTTTTTCTTTTTTAAAAGGCTGGTGGGGTAGCAGGTGTCTCTGTTGACTTGATATTATTTCCTCTGGATACCATTAAAACGAGACTGCAGAGTCCCCAAGGATTTACCAAGGCTGGTGGTTTTCGTGGAATATATGCTGGCGTTCCTTCTGCTGCTATTGGATCCTTTCCTAATGGTAAAAATTATATCGATATTTTTGTTGCTATAAACCCAGGATAATGGGATTTGTTTTCAGAATGGTATGTGGTCTTACCTCATATAGAATTCCTTATGTGCTGAGCTTATCTTCTGAATTTCTTTTTCTGTTTATTACCCCCATGCCTTTTGAATTGGCCAGTGCTATAGCTTCCGTTCCAATATATTTGTAATAGAAAAAATATGAACAATCCTTTAAAAATGGCTTTTGTTGCTGCTGTTAAAATTCCCAGTTAGAACACTTAAAGCATTATTATTGTGACATTGATTGTGATTCCTTAGAGCAGTGGGTTCTCAACCTTGCCTGCATATTGGAATCTCTTGAGAAGCTTTAAAAAATACTGATGCCTGTGATTTACCACCAGAAGTTGTGATTAAATTAGCTGGGGCTTTGCCTAGACTTTAGGAGTTTTAATAGCTCTCCAGGTGATTCCAGTGTGATGCTGATTTTGCTAGGCCAGCTTGAAGTTTCTTGTGGAGCAGGTAAATTTAAGAGGCATTAACTCTTTCTACCTTAACTAAATTGCTCTTAGGTAATGGAAACATATCCTACTAACCTCCTCCTGGATACTCTCCTTCGAGTGTTTTGCTTTTGTTTTGGTTCTGAAGTATTGTTTTTTGGCCCTCTTATTCTGTAGTCAATATGATCTGTTTCAGATACTTTTCATTTTAATTGTTTTCTGATACTTCTAGTGGCTCTCAGAAACAAACTAAGCAAACGCAAAAACCACCACCTGTGCGAGCACATACAACCATGGCTCCAGGAGGTTCTTAAATTCTAGGGTTTGCTTGCTTCTTTCTCAGGCCAATTCATGAGAAATTTTTCTTTCATGTTAACATGACATTTATATGTCCATCTGTGAGTACATATTAATACAGCATTTACATAAAGATACGTGGTGCAAAGAGAAAAATAGCGTTTTGGTTCTTTTGTTTCTCTCTCCCCCTCTCCCTCCTGCCTCTAGCAGTCCTTAGGAGAGCAAACTATTTTGATATATTCTTGAGTTTTGTGTTTTTTAAAAAATACTTTTAATAATTGATTATAAGAAGTTATCATTGAGCACCCACTTCATGCCAAGCGTAACTCTTAAGTGTAGGGACAGGGACAGTGGTTCCCAAATAAGTCCACATTGGAATCATCTGATTGTTTGAAGATCTTAAAGAATACTGATCTTCTGGCTTCATCCCCTACCTCCCTAGCGGTTGTGATTTAATTGGTCTTGGGTGTAGCCCTGGGCAATCCGTGGAACTGTGATACGCAGGTAAATTTGGGAACCTGTGAAGTAGGGAATTGCAAAGGAGTAGATCATGCAGACTCTGTCTTTGGTGTTTCTCCCATTGAGAGTCATCATCTAAAGATCTTTTCCTCTTTATTTTGCACAAAGGAATTACTGTTAGTAGGTGTAATATTGGCTAATATCTATAGGGTACATGATACTTTCATTAAGGTTACAAGACTCTTTTAGATTCTAGCCAGCAGGAGTTTATATGCAGAATGTGGTTTTGAACTTTTTTGTGTTTACGAAAGTGATATTCTTCTCTTGCCTTGCTTTTCTTTATTTCAGTGAATGGGAGGTGCTGGAGAAGTAGTCTAAGTGCTAGGGTTTCAGAAATGGCCTTTTTTTTTTTTGGCAAATTTTTGATAAATTGAACTTTTTTATGTGGGACCTTTTTTTCTCTTTTGCTGTTCTAGTGTGAGTACAGTAAACAGTCGTAGTTATTTTTGACTATAGACTTTTTTGAGACTATAAACTGGGGCGAGGGGTTGTGGTAAGGAGGAGACTGAAGATTGAAAGAGGAGAAGAAAAGACCCATATTCAGGAGGCTCACTTCCTATATCAAGGGAATATAAAAATACCATAGGGTTTTTTTGTTTTGGTTTGTTTTTTTAAGAGCTAGAAGAGACTGAATATCAGGTAGACCAGCCCCCTTTTTTTGTTGTAGTTTTGCTCAGAGCCTCATCTGGATCCTTATTATGTCATCATTTCTAATTAGTGTCTGGGGTGCCACCCAGCGGGGTTTTGGGACTTATATTTGTAAGGGACCTTTTGTATCATAGAAGTGGCAAAAAAGTCAAGGTTGAGGTGGTTAACCCTGAAAACCTAAAAATGTTTATTTAGTATTGTCTTTTTCCTTCTCCTGTATGGGGGTAGGGTGAAATGTGTACTAGATTGAACTTATAGGTGAAGACTATTAGAGATAGATTCAGTGAGTGGCCAAGTAGGAAAAGCATTCTTAAGAATTACAAATGGGAATAGGGACCTGAGTTAGCTCTATAAAATTGCTTGAGTTGGTAATGACTCATCCGTGGTGCCTCCTTGTCTAACCATGTGAAAATTTCTTAGCAGCCTGAGGATTGTTTACAAGCTTATTGCCTTTAACTTTGGAGAACTGATTTTCACTATCAGACTCTTTTCCTGAGTGTTGCGGACTTTACTGTAACATATCCAAATGTCTTTCAAAGAAGAATTTGTCATTTAGCTTTCATGACTTATGTTTATAGAAGTGATAAACATTTTTTTGATTAACAACATGGCAAGTCTTAAAACTCATGTGAGGCTAAGATTATTTTATGGTAATAGTGGTAATTTTTTAGAGATTTTGAGTTTCAGTTTTAATTAGTTGTTTCTTTGATGTAAAGGTGAGTTGAGATAGTAAAAAGTGGCTGTGATTGTTTTGAGTAACTAGGAATAAAACATTATGGAATAGACATTTTAGGTAAGTTTAGGTAAGTTCAGCTTGCAATTTTAACCTATCTATGAATCATTGTAATGGATTCCTTGTTTTCTGGCCACTGTGTAATGAACTTTTTCCATCACAGAAACCTATATCCTTTTCAAGAAAGCTTACCAAAATGCTAGGTGACTTGTCGGTGTAATGGGGTTAATAAATACTAGTTTAGTTGTTAAGCTCCCTCAGGGTGGAGATCATGTCTTCTTCATCTTTGTAAATCCAGGGGAGGGCACAGAATAGGTGCTTAGTAAATCCTGAAAGAATCAGGATGCGTGGGAGGGTATATGTTTACCTATTATCTCTACCTGTTAACTCACAATTTAATAATTAGTGGTGTACTTTTTTTTAGAAACATCATACTTCTTAACAGTCTATATATATATATTTAAACTTTGTTAAAAAGACTGGCTTGTTTTAAATTTCAGCTGCTGCCTTTTTTATCACCTATGAATATGTGAAATGGTTTTTGCATATTGATTCATCTTCATATTTGATGCCTGTGAAGCATATGTTGGCTGCCTCTGCTGGAGAAGTGGTAAGTAACAAGTTACATTTATAAAATAATTCAGAGATGCAAATCATGCATTTATCTTTGATTCAGATATTATGTTATTTCATTTAAAAAAAAATTCTTTTTAAAATTATGAATGTCATAAATTCAGTAAATGTAAATGGATTAAATGTGACAAAAGATAAAGTGTCAGAGGGGATGAAAGAAAAATCCAGTAGTGTGTTATATACAAGAGAAAGACCTAAATATATTTATACAGAAAGAATAAAATTAAAGAGATGGAAGATAATATCTCTGCACATTCTGGTGGCTTTTATATTATGTCGGCATCATTGAGTCGGAACTATTTTTCTCAGAATTGCCTTTCTAGTGTTGTTACAGGTAAGTTAGCTACAAGAGAAATTTTTATAACATTTTAAAGGTGAAAGTGAAACAGCAACTGTGTTTATTCTCAGATCTTCCTTTTAATGTGCTTTTCGGTTTCAGTTTACTAGTATTTTGTTGAGGATTTTTTTCTTCTATATTCATGAGGGATATTGGTCTGCTAATTTTCTCATGTTATGTCTGTCTGTCTTTGATATAGTAATGCTGGCCTCATAGAATGAATTAGGAAGTCTTCTATCCTCTTCAGTTTTTTTTGAAAAGTTTGAGAAATAATGGGATTAATTCTTTGAATGTGTGTATTTAATTTTTACCTATTTGTGACTCTTTTGGTTCTCCTTCTGTCATTGATTTCTAGCTTTATTCCATTGTAGTTGGTAAAGATACATTGTAAGATTTCAATCTTGAAATGTATTGAGACTTATTTTGTGACCCTAATATATGTTTTATCCTAAAGAATTATCATGTACACTTGAATGTGTATTTTTCACTTGGGTAAACTGTTCTATATATGGCTGTTAGGTCAAATTGGTTTATAGCATTGTGCAAGTCCTCTTTCCTAATTGATTTTTTTGTCTAGGTGTTCTATTATTGAAAGTGGTATATTGAAGTCTCTTACATTAATGTAGACTATCTTTTTCCCTCACAGTGTTTGCTTCTCATATTTTAGGCCTCTGTTGTTAGGTGCATCTTATCTTTGTAATTGTTATATCTTCAGAATGAATTGCTTGCTTATCAGTATACAGTGTTCTTTGTCCTTTGTAACAGTTTTTGACTTAAAGTCTTTTTTATCTGATATAATTATAGCCATCCCACTCTTTTTTGTTCACTGCATGGAATATATATATTTTCCATCCTTTTGCTTTCAACTTACTTGTATCTTTGAATTTAAGGTGAATCTCTTGGTAAAAAGCATAGTTGAGTCATGCTTTTTTTTTTCCTTTTCATTCTGCCAGTCTCTGCATTTTGACTGGGAAGTTAAATCCATTTACATTTAAATTTACTATTAATAATTTAGAGCCTTCTTTTGCCTTTTTGCTGTTTGGTTTTTGTAAGTCTAATGCCTTTTTAGTTTCTCAGTTCTTCCATTACTGCTTATTTTTGTATTCACTTGATCTTTTGTAGTGAACCCTTTAGAATCCCTTCTCCCTTATTTTCTCTGCATGTTTTTCTGATGTTTTCTTTGTGGTGCTTTGTGGTTACCATGAGGTTTAAATTCAGCACCCTAAATCTACAGCAATCTCAGTTGATTTAATACCAATTTAAGTTCAATAGCATGCACCAACTATGCTCCTATACCCCTCTGTTCCCCTACCTTATATTGTTCTTGTCACAGATTGTATCTTTATACATTGTATATCTAAAATTATAGCATTATCATTACTTTTTATGCATTTGCTAAGTAATTTATTCTTTTTGATGTATTTTAAGTGGACCTTTTTTCTTAATTTCGTTTTCAGTTATTTCTTATTAGCATATTGAAATACAGTTGAATTTTGTATATTGATTTCATATCCTCTATCTTTGATGGAATCATTTTTTTAGTTCTAAAATTTTTTTCATGGATTCCTAAGACTTTTCTATATGTAATAGCATATCATCTGCAAAGAGACAGTTTTACTTCTTCCTTTATAGTCTAGATGCTTTAATTTCATTCTTCTTGTCTAATTGCCCCACATCGAAGCTCTTGGACAATGTTGAATAGAAGTGGCAAGAACAGACATGCTTGTCTTGTTCATGATCTCAGGGGGAAAGCACTTACTTTAACTGCGACTTTTCCATAGATGCTCTTTGTCAGTTTGAGGAAGTTTACTTCTATTCCTAATTTGTTGAGTGTTTTTTTTTTTTTCAATCATGAAGAGGGGTTGAATTTTGTCAAATACCTTTTCTGCATCTATTGAAGATGACCATATGGTTTTTATCCTGTAAGTTATTGATATGATGTATTACATTATTGATTTTGAATGTTAAACCATCCTTGCATTTCAGGGATAGATTTCACTTGGTCTTGCTGTATAATCCTTTTTTCTGTTGCTTGATTCAGTTTGCTACTATTTGTTGAGGACTTTAGCTTTACATATAAGAGATACAGATCTATAGTTATCTTTTCTGGTTTTGGTATGAGGTAGTACTGACCTCACAAATAAGTTGGGAAATGTTAAGATAATTTTTTTCAAAACATTTTACACAAATTCATCAATACATCAAAATACTTCAGTTTATAATATATTTGGAAATCTGTGAGAAAAGAAATTATGGAGGAAATAGTATCAGTTCTAAAGAAAAGTAGTCCCTCCTGGTTCATGCGATAATTTGAATTCTTGAGGTTATGTTTAAATGGAAAAAAAAAATGACTCCTGGTTCTCTTGTGTATTCCCCCGACACCTTGCAGCTTTTTGCTTCCTGTCTGCTTTCTGTGTCCATTTACTGTGCGTTTTTCTGTGTTTTTGCTTGTCTCCCTTTTTTGTTGCGTCACCTTGCCGAGTCGGCTCTCCGTAGCACTTGTGGGCTGGTGGCTCTCCACAGCATGTGGGTGAGTGTGCCTTCACAAGGAGGCCCTGGGACGCAAACCCAGGGCTTCCCATATGGTAGACGGGAGCCCAACTGATTGAGCCTCAGCTTCTTCCCTCTTGTGTATTTTGCATTTCATTAAAAAAAAAATGTCTTGGTTATGTACAACTTTACCCTTTCCCATTTCTGTAAAATGAATTTCTTGATCTGAGAAGTCAGTTATGTGGTTTCTTGAAGGGCACGTTGAAAGGAGTTAATGTGAGAGACATTAAACTTCTTTTATTTTTAAGTTTATATTTAAAAAGTGTTTTTGATAAAACTTCCTTTTGACATTGGTTTAAAAATGGATTCATAGAGCCTGAGTAAACTCTGAATGCTTAAAATAGTGGTTTACTGAAGTTATAAAAGTGATAGAACTGCCAATATAATAGTTTTTGTGTAGCAAACGTATAAAGTAGTAGTTCCTTTTTGGAGCTTTATACCTCTTTAGGAATCTAATAAAACCTATGGACAGTCACTCCAGTAAAGTGAACATATATACGTTCATGTTGCATACAATTTCCGGGGATTTCCATTCCATTCCACACATGGAAAATTCCAGTCCACTTAGTGCTCAAGTTCTATTGGAAACTTTATTTAAACTGCAATTTAAAAGCAATTTATACTTAATTTTAATAATCTTTTAGTCTATTCAAGTTTTAAATTACTTTTTGTGATTATGTTCTGACATTAGAACCTCACTTACATGCAGTTATTTTTTATTATGTGTTCTAAAGAACAATAGATTGTGAGCATTTCAGTGTCTTTCGGGTTGTGAAATTTTTGTCCTTAGGAGAGTGCTTGCCTTTATTTTAGAATTGCATGTTGCATTGATTGGTTTTAAGTATGCTTTCATAAATTCAATATTTGGTTTATATTTTCTAGGGTGTTGCTGAGAATAGGCAGCAAATGAAGAATTTGGTCACTTATTTCATTTTACATAGGACCATCATGCCTGAAAGCTAGTTTGCCATGCTGAAGGAAAGGCTTTATTAAACTGATAAACTTTCTGTCTTTTCAGCTTACCAAGAAAATATAAAGTGATATAACAAGTTAGGGTAAATGGCAGCTTTCTCATGCGAAATGATGCGTTTTTTCATTTGTAGAAAATACCACATATTTTAATACTGCTTTTATCTGTAACTGACTTTTTAAAATGGGAGACTTTTAATGTAATAATATTATGCGTGTGGATTATTGGGCATAGGGAATGGAGTAGTATATTTTAGAGTTAGGAAATAAGTGTCCATTGTGTGGAAATCTGAAGTTCTAGAATATTCTCATCCTTATTGTGCCTCTTAGTTGTTCCATGGTCCCTTAGTGGTAAGGCCTTATGTCAGATGCCCTTTTATGGTCTCCATGATGCCTAGAGAATCTCAAGAGGAGAATTGATCACCAGTAGTGGTATAGAGACTGACGACTTTACACATGAAACATATCCTGATGTTGACTTTTAATTGATTTTAAATTCATTTATGGTTTAGGATGCTGAAAAGTTTGCCAAATTAGTGAAATTTGTAGAAATTTTGGTTCTGATGCCCCAAAAATCTTTGAACTTTTTTAACTTCCTGAGGTCATTCACTATCAGTCTTCTTAATAAATGCTTGCTAAGTGTACATATTACCCCATTCCTGTTTTAGTAACCTGTTTCAATTTTGTAGAGTATAATCTGTTTTCAAATTCATTTAAGTGTGATTATTAATAATAATAGAAAGAAACAGGTAAATTTAGGGGAAATACATTTCCATAGGCAAAATAAATACTTAACAAAAACATTTATACCTGTCAGTGGTTAAAAAGGTGCTGCATTCAGTTCACAATAAGTGGCTCGAAGGGAAGGCAACACAGAACTAAAGGTAGAGACACAGAGGGGAGACCAACCTGGGACCAGGGCACTCACAGTTTCTGGAACTGAGAGCCCTAACCCTAGTTTTCCCATCGCATTTATTGGGAAACTCCTAGGCAGCTGTTTGCTATCTGAACTGTAACATCATTTACAATAACAGGCAACAACGGCAACATCTGACAACTGCAGCATTTAACAGGTGTAACATTTACAATAACAAACAGGTAAGCCAGTTTCCCATAACAAAAAGGTATTGAGACCTAAAGATAATAGGAAACAGTTTAGTACAGTCTCATTCTGTAACAGGTTTACTTTGATATAAGATTATGTTGCAAGGATATTCCTTAGCAACTATAATGTATTTTGTTGCTATTGAATGTGTCCAAAATTACTTTGTTGTAGTGACTATAAATGCTTGAAAGAAACTTAGAAACAAAGGAACACTACCAAAATAATAACCATTCCCTGTAGCAGAAGCTTGATTAAAACTTAATGATGAATCAATAAAACTATAATTGCAACCTTCTACCTTATGTTTGTAATTTGGAATACAGTGAAATCGATCAAATAAGATTTGATATGTAACAACAGCAAGATGATTCCCATTTGTGCCATTTTTATTAGGAAGTTTGCTGTACCAAATCTCTAAATCCCTATCTCAATTATTTTACAGCTCAGTTTTCATCGCACTCAGAAAGAGCCCTGTGAAAAGAGAATCTGTAATTAGATCAGAAGGGTTGGGGCAGGTTTACTTTCTACTATAACACTACAGATGCTATAACATTATAGTGGAAGCGTTTTTTTTTAGGGTATTAAGATTTGACGTTTCCTATCTCTTATCCTACTTTTGGCCTTCCTTATGTTGTTTTCAGGAAATTTCTTTGCAGCCAAAAGCAGCCACTTTGAATTTAACCTGTGGGCATGGATGACAAGTGTGGATTTTCACACAGTAAAATCATAGGAGATTGGCCTTTTCTAGTTCTCAGTAGGAATTCAGAAAGCTAGTAAGTAAATTATATCATGTCTTATGAATGCTTTTCTGACCACCTCTTAAAGGACTTCTGGTGTGGCCAAGTTGCTTGGATAATAGCTGGTTACAGGTGAATATTTGGAGAGTAGCATTGGGGTCCCTGCATTTTAAACAAGATTCTTAGTCGAGTATGGTGCTCATGGATCTTTGAGAACCACTCCTCTAGGATTGTCAAAATTTTAAATTTGTACCGCAGTAGTAACTGTTTTTACTGAATTCACTTGAGCAGTCCCATACATCAGAATATTTTAGCCGGTTCAGAACATTAGGAGTGCTACACACAGATCAAAAGCATCATTCCTTTTATTTTCCTCAGGATTTCATATATTTAGAACTACAGTTTTAGTTCCCCAGCTGCTAAAACATACCGTACAAAGGGTTGGCTTAACCGGAATACATGGGCTCACAATTTCAGAGGCTTGAAGGCTTACTTCTTCTCAGGGCTGGTATCTTCTGGCTGGCTGGCAATCGTTGGGGTCCTTAGCTTTTCCATCACATAGCAATATTCCTGGTGTTGTCTTTTCCTCTCTCTTCTGGTTTCTGTTGACTTCTGGCTTCTGGTTGCTCGCAGTGGCTTCTCTCTCTGACTTGTAAAGGACTCCCATAATCTGGATTAAAGCCCAGCCTGATTCAGTTGGGCTCTGCCTTAACCGAAGTAACATATTTACGATAGGTCTACAGCCAGCAGAATGCAGACCAAGAATGTATCCAACCCGGAGTATGTAGTTCAATCCACCACACCTATTAAAAACACTCACTTAAAAAACTGATTACTTTTAAGTGGCAGTATACTCAACACACATGGATTTGGATTTGACTTAAGTTAGACTGAGTGTTTTACCCTGCTCTCATGTTTCTTCAAAGGCCTGGGCCATTGAAAAACCTTGGAGGTGAAGTTAATTTAGTTATGGTTTGGATACAGTAGCAGTTAAAAAGATCAGTGGGCCTACTTTGTGCATGTCATTTTAATTCAGAATTCCTTTTAAATTGGCTACTTAGAAGGTAAGATGCATTGATTACTGTGAGGAGTGTACAAAACCCAATGCACATATTATCCTTGTGTTTTTTTGAGTGGGGATCGAAGTTACTCTGTTTAGGCTGTTAATACCAAGTTTTAAAATGTACTTATAGTTTTTTTTTTTTTTACGACCTTTAATGGCCTTTTCTAAGAACCACTGACTCAAGATAATAGAAGAGAGGTTGACAGTTTTTGAAGTGTTTAATCTTTTGAATTAATAATGGTAGATTTAAAAATATTCAGATGTTGGTACAGATTAACCCTCATTTGCAATTGTGGTAGTAGTATACCAAGCCCTTGTGGACATGTATAATTGAGTCATGGGTGATAGGTTGGGTAGAAAATAAGATGGCTGCCATTGGGAGTGAGTGAAGGGTAGCTGTTAGGGCAGAAGGAAGCGCACAGTAATTGCTACAGATGGAAGTTGCTTGTATAGAGTGAGGAATGGAGGCAGAAGTGCACAGGCATAGCTGGGGGATTTAACACAGACCCTGAAACAGCACTGGAAGACCCCTCACCACAGTCAAACGAGCTCTTTTCTCTTTGACTCATCTAAGCTTATACCTCTGCTACAGGGAACTTTTGCCCTTTGCTCCCGCCTCTTTTGTGGTGTGTCTGGGGACTTCTTTTCACTCAGGGCACTAAGAATATAAAACAGACCGACTTTTGAATTCCTTATTCAGAACCCCTAAATAGTAAGAATTATACCAAAAATTGTCTCAAGAATGTAAAAAAATAGCGTGCTCTCCATTGCCATCCTTTGAACTGTTTCCTCTTCTATTCTTTCCTCATGTGGACTCCTTGGATTCCTTCTCTATAGGCTGCTTTTGTTCAGCTCATCTTGAATTCCTCTGCCTCCTTAATGGGCAGTATGGACTTAGATCTTAAGTCCTTAATATATTTGAGGCCCTGAGGATGAAATGACAAGATACTTCCTTTAAGGGACTTGTAGTCTAGTGACAGCCAGAAGGGAAGGAATGGTCAGGCTTGTCTGGGTTGTGATGAGTGACAGTCCTTACCTCAGGAAAGGCTTTATAAAGTAGCTCATCCCTGAGCTGACTCTTGTATGATGGCTAGGTGAGAAGGGGCAAAGAGGGGTGTTGGGGTTATCAAAAGCCCATCTTGTCAACTCTCAAGGGCAGATAATTGGAACACAGGTGTGGTTGGGTCACCTTGTACTGAAGGGGTGGTGAGGTTGGCACAGGTGGAGGACTTGCCTGCTATGGTTAAGTACTTGACTTTCACCTTTGAGGGGCTGAGCAGAGGAGCAACGATGACCAGGTTTGTATTTAAGAATGCCCTTTAGCACCCGTGTGGAGGTGGACAGTATCGTGTGGATGCAGGTGAGGAGATAAACACAGTAATTCTCAGGAGAGATGGCTAGAGCCTGTGCTGAGGCAGGAAGGGGATTACAGGGGTAGAACTGGCAGAAAGGTGGTTGCCTGCCCCACAATGTGTCTTCAGTGCATTTTTCATCACGGATGCCTTTGTTAATAAATTGTGGCCTCCACATGCATTGTGTACCTGCTTGAACTGTTCCAGCAGAGTGTCCTGAGCCAGCACAATGAGCAGCCCCCACCTTTCCTGCTTTCCCAGTCACCTGAGGCTGAGCCACTGTGAGAAAGGGTAGGAGGAGGAAGGAGAAAGAGCACAGGGGTCTGGGAGAGGGTTGGGGCTTGCTGGTGCTGGCATGACCTGTGTCTTGTGATGACACTGCTCATAGCTCTTCTTTTGAGTACAACCGTGAATTCACTGATGTGATTTTTCAGGGAGGCCTTATAAAGGAACTTCGTACCCACCTGTCCCCCAGGGTTCTTGATGACTTTCCTTCTAACTCATTTCAGATTGTTCTGTTTTAGGGATTTCATTTTCTTTCCATAATGTAGCATGTGTCTCTAGTTTAGATGGTATTGATTCATGATCCAGGACAGTGTGTTTCATGGATTTTATTATTTAGTTAGTGGACAAGAGGGGAAGGAAGCTCTGTGTTAGCTTTTTGTTTAAGAACAGTATCAGTTTGTAGAACACAATTAAATTTAGCTTTATAGAAACAATATTACAATTTTCATATAGGATGATGAAGTTGAAGAAACTGTTTCAGGCTACAAGAATGTTATTTAATCATTTATTGCCACTATATTGTACATAGAAAAATGGAATCCTTCTCTCAAAGGAACAAACTACTACAGTTAGGATTAGGCTATTTCTATGCAAAATGACACTTTGTCAGTGACAAACCTTTAGTTTTAAAAATATAACTTGCTAAGATTAGGGTCCTTGGTACTATAATGAATTAAATATCATTGTCACAAATTTGCTTTCATTTGTTATTCCATACTTTTTGACATTTAAATGCCGATTGTGTGTCCAACACTATGCTAGGTGCTAAGAGACACAGAGTAAGAAATTTTGATCCCTGCCTTTGAGGATTTATTAAATAACTAGAGAATATTTTGAGGACCCCTATAAGAAGACCATGTGATATGGATCACAGCCTGTCAATTTACACAGATCCGGCTTGGAATTGTGACTTGCCTATGTATCTGCTGTGTACCTTTAGGCAATTTACTCAATCTCACTGAGCCTCTGTTTTCCTCATCTTGAAAAATATTTACCCCATCAGGTTTCTTATAAGGATTAAATGAATCTTCATTCTTAAAGTGCCCAACCTTGCATCTAATATATAAACTATTTGATAAATGTTGATTCTCTTCCCATGTCACACTGTTGTGTATGGCATATTTTTAGAATTTTAGAATTTTACAGTTTGGGGAGGGTTATTAGTTCAGAAGATGAAGAGTTGAAATTTAAAAAGTTTAGTGACTCCCTCAAAATATTCCAGCTACTGTGAGCAATAAAAGACTTTTGCAGAACAAATGACTAGACATATATTTTTCTTTGTACTCCCAGAAGCTCCTTCATCTGCTTTTGATATAATTTTATTTTTAAAGGGAGAAATGATGTTGAGGTGGAGATGAGAAGCATATTATTTTGGTCATACTAAGAATCCACATCACTCTAGGTTTCTTAAAATAAGGAAGTTAGGGTCCTAAAATTTGCTGTTGGGTGCTGTGGTAGGCAAAATAAGGGCACCCCAAAGATGTCCACATCCTAATCCCCAAAACCTATGCTGGTGTTACGTTACATGGCAAAAGGGACTTTGCAGATATGATTATGTTGAGGAATTTGAGAAGGAAAGATTATCCTGGATTGTCTGGGTATGCCCGGTGTAATCCCAGGGTTCTTTTTATAAGAGGGCAGCCGAGGTGTCAGAGAAAAGATAGGTGAAGATGCCCAGCTGCTGGCTTGAAGATGGAGGAGGGGTCCATAAACCAAAGAATGCAGCCGGCCTCGAGGACCTGCAAAAGCAAGGAGACAGTTGGCTCCCAAGGCCTCCAGAGGAAACTCAGCTTGGCTGACCTCGATTTTAGTCCAGTAAGGCTGATTTCAGACTTCCAACTTCCATGAATGGTAAAATAACTTTGTCTTGTTTTCAGCCACTCATTTGTGGCAATTTGTTAAAATAACAATAGGAAATGTATACACTTACAATTGCATTCTACCTTGCTTCAGATTTTATATTGGTGGAAATCTGTGAATCTGTGGGGCTTTTGACGTCTCCTGAGAAATTGTCTCTTGTTATAGAAATGTAAAGCCTGTTTTGAGGCTTGCCTTTTGGGTTATGTAAAATTCTATGAACCACTTCAAGACATAGGGCTAAAAGTTGCTATAATTATTTTCATTGAGAAAACTATTAACTTTGTGTGCAGAGTCCCTTTTAAGGATAGGAGTCTTGTCAGGCAAGAGAAGACTAATAATTATAAAAATTTGAAAGTTTTATTCTAACCCCTACTGGCTATTTGTATCAGTGGAAAATGTCTTATCAGGAAAAAAGGTTTGATGGATTTATACTCCAAAATTGGTGGACAAAATTTAAACTCTGAGGAGTGTTAAGTTAGGATTTATAAATTGCTGTTTGGTTCATTTTATTGGTAGCTGTGATTCCATTTTTAACCAGAAGATGGCAGACCTGACACACAAATGAACTGTTCAGCTTTTGTTACGTATACTTAATTTGGAAAACTGCTTTCTATAAGAATTTTGGGAATTACACAAATAATGTGTATTAAAATACAAAGAAGTAATTCATGCATTTCAAAAATCTCCAGAGTGCCATGAGGTCTCTGTTTTTAATTTGCTGCATTGAGTTTGTTCTACAAAGTCCAAAGCAGCTTTTGTTTTGAATATGACTAAACTTTGCTCCTGTTAGCTTATTGTTAAGTTTCTATTGAACCTATTATAGATTTGCCTGTCTAAATATAGAGAACTAGCTGATATTAAACCTTGAGCCTTTATGTTCTTTAGATGTGTATAAATATGATATCTCTTTAGTGAAAAATCATTCTGGAGATGATAATCAAAGATTGGGTTTCACCCTTGGTTCCTAAGTGAAGTAGCTCTCTGACTTTAACTTTTCAGATTGATTTATATATAAAATGCTGGCAGAATTAGCTTCTAATGTCAGGAATATTTATGAGTTATTGATTAAATTTCTTACAAAAAAGTCTTAGAGCAGACTATTTTTTTGTAATTCATGTTGAAATAGATAAAAGATGAAATGCTAATATAAGGTATGATTGTGATGCCTTGGACTTTGAAGAGAATTTTAGGAGCAAGAAGATAGAAGTAAGTTTGTAAAATCTGGCATTTGATATGTGGCAGTATGGAACTTGCCTGTGACAATGAAAGGACAAGAGATTTTTAGCAGTGTCCCTCTCTGCCTTCCCTTATTTTACCTAATGTGAGGCACAAGTCCACCATATTTTTTCTCTTTCAAATGCTTAGCCTTTTGATTTGTAGTTTTGCATCTTGGTGTTTTATTTAGTAAGTACTAAATGGGCTCATATTGTGCTCTCCAATGTAAAAATTAATTAAAACCTTTATGCCAAAATAAAAACAGTCTTGGTAGCAGTTTCATTATTACAACCAATTTATAATTTAAGGGACCATTGTATTTTAGGAATGTTTAATTCTAAAGAGGCCAGCATTGCATTTTAATGTTGACAAAAGGTGGGGACATGTATTTTTCTTTATGGAAAACCTTAGGTGTCTTGTCTTTTGATAGAACTTTTAACATATAGAACATTCTTGAGTTTAATGAAAAGGCCACTGTTCCTGTGTCATGGATTCTTACTGAACCCCAGTTTTATGAGGAAAGAATGCATTAAAAAGTAGATTTACCAAGAGACTCACAGGTGACATTGTCTTTATTTCTTTTTATAGAATCAATAGGATCACAATACTCAAACATGTTTTTGTTCTTGTGCAGTGAAATACTCTCTTGTACTCGAATTCAAATCTACGAAAGATCAGAGTTAATAGAAAACCAAATGGAAGGCACCAGAGGTACCGGAGGAAATAGATAGAGGCATTACTTTGTAGCTTCTCTCTTAGGCCAAAATTACCGCGCCACAGAAGTCAGGAAGCCGTGCTGCGTGCCTTTTATCTCCTCGGTTAGTTAGATTGTTTTTCATCTGAGAACCTTTTCAAAGTTTTTCCTCCGCTTCTGTATTTTTAAGGAATCAAAACATAATGTAAGAACATGGCAGGTTATGAAGCATGAAGTTGCATAAATATTTATGCCAAGCCACAAAAGTAGACAATTCCTATTTTCTTGACATATTGGGGTTATATTTCACTCTTGACCTCTTGAATTGAAAGATACTAGGAGTTAGTATGCCCTTTTCTTTCTTTTCTTTTCTTTTCTCTTTTCTCTTTTATTTATTTATTTTCATTTCTTTAATGAGTTTTAGATGCTGGGAGCTGTCCTGTTAGGTTCATGTAAGTTTCTGGAGACTTTATTTTCTATCCTGGTTTGTAAGCATGGAGGTAAAAGTTTATACTCTGTTATCAAAAGTAACATTCACGTCCAGTTTTAGGCTTCAGTGGTAAGCTATTTAATCTGTTTTTGTGCATTTATTGTTACTAAATTAAAAATAAATGTTTTTGTCAAGACTAATATGTAGATTTGCATCTAATAGCATATTTTAAATCAATCCTTTCATTTTATTTTCTCCCTCACATATAATCTTTGTTCCTAACAAATACTTTAGCCTTTTGAAATGTTAAAAAATATATGAAGCAAATAATCCATGTTGGTCGTAGAGAATTTAGAAAATACAAATAGACAAAAAAAGAGAAAGAGAAATATTATCTGCAATCCTACTCTAATTTTTTAGTCTTTATATAATCGTTTGTATATATAGTTAAAATAATTCAGGTTTACTGCCCCTGAGCTGCTGCTGGACCCAGGCTGCCTCCACTGCTGGGTGCTACTGCTGTGAATGAATGTTAAACCGTCTTTGTAGCTGGAGAACAGCACTACTCAGTAGACATATAGTGCAAGACACGGAGATAATTTTACATTTTTGAGAAATCACGTTAAAAAATTAGAATGGTGCCCCAACCTCAAAGAATTCACAGATACCAACAGATAATTTCAATAATATCTGGCAAAAGAGGCACAGACGGGGATCATGGGGACCAGAGAAAAAGAGTATTTAGTTCAATCTCTAGGCACAGAGAAAACAGCCAAAGTGAATGCCTTCATAGAACCTTCCAAATGAGCCAGAATTAATTGGCTGCCATGAATTTTAATGTATTTTGTTAAACCAAATATACTGGAAATATCAATATTTCAATATGTAATCAATATAAAAGAATTATTAGTGAAATAGTCACCATTATTTTATCATACTAAGGCTACAAAATCCGATGTCTGTTTTATACCTATATCACACCTGATTTGTACTCACCACTTTTCAGTTGCTCTATAGCCATGTGTGGCTAATGGCCTGTGTACTGAGCAGCACACCTCTAGAATCAGACTCCTGGGTGGGAGTATCTTATTAGCCAAGGCTACCTTGCCTGACTGTGCTCCTTCTGCCAGAGGCAAGGAGGGGAGTAACTAACTCCTTTTGGCTTCCCTTACCAGAGAGCCTCTTGTGTGTGAGTTGAAAAATGGGCAGCCACAGTATCACCACAGCAATGCTTCCCTCCTGGTCTTGTATCTGTCCAGTTCTCCTTTGTTTGCCTGCCCTTTACAAGTTGGGTTTCTCAGGGTTCTGGTTCTTGCCTATTGATTATCCCTTTTTGATTTCTCTCGGTGATCTAATCTGCTCTCTTGGTTTTAGCCATCACTTGTGTATGGATGGCTTCCATATCTATTTCTGGTCCTGTGATTGTCTAGCTTCATAGCCATCTATTCATTTCTCGGATGGACATAGCCACTTACATGTCCCATAGAGTTCTCCAATACAACATTTCCCAATCTGAACTTACTGTCTCCCTCCACACCTGCTCTTCCCTGCTCTTATCCCTGATTTCATGTAATGGCACCACCATACGCCCATCATGCAGACCAGAAACTAGGAGCATCCTTCTCTCTTCCCAGTTCCTCACTCCTAACTGATTAGTCACCAGGTCCTGCTCATTTTACTCTTTTTTTTTTTCTTTTCAAATTTGACCCCTCTTGGTCTTTTAGCTGTGTTCATTTTCCTGGTCATTTTTACAGAACTTGTCTACTGCCTTTTGCCTCATCCCCTCCTTTGCTTCTTACTTTTCCCCATCCCCTTCTGTTGTATGTATGGCAACCAAAGAGGTCTACCTAAAACCCAGGGTACCATTCCTTTGCTCAAAAATTTTTAGCTGTTTCCATTGCCTATGGAATAAAATCCAAGCTTAGCATGGCATACAGGGCCTCCTTGTCTGTATGTCCAGTCTTACTTCCCTTCACTCTTGACCTTGGTGATATTGAATGGCTTGGGTGGATACTAACTGTAGAATGCTTTGATGGATGGATGGCATTTCACCCCTGCACACTCTGCTTTTGTATTTTTGTGTGTTTTCCCTTATATTGTTTCTTCCCACCATGCCTTTTCCACTTTTCTTGCCAGTTAATTCTGGCTTATTTGGAAGGTTCTGTGAAGGCATACACTTTGGTTGTTTTCCCTGAGCTTAAAGAGTGAATTAAATACTCTTCTTCTCTGATCCCTGTAACCCCCATCTGTGCCTCTTTTGCCAGGTATTATTTTATCTCTTGGTATCTGTGAATTCTTAGTGGCTCGGGCACCATCCTACTCCTCTTGACCATGTAGCCCCTTGTGCAGTGTCTGGCTCAGTATGTTCTTGTTGAACTCTGTTAGATAAGTTTGATGGCAGACTGTAGGTGGAGCTTGGCCCAAATTGCAGACATCTTTGTAAACAATAAGCATTCAAATATTTGTTAAATGAAGAAATAGAAATCAAATCACATTGTTTTGTAAATCTTGTCATATCTGGGAGAAAAATAACTTCTTGTAATGGATCCTTTGTCATCATACCGGTGTCTATTGTAGTGCATCAGCATAAAGTGTCGTTACTTCTTAGCTGTCTTTTAGAGGTTATGTGCCTGTTTCACCTAACTCCATGATATTTAAAATCACATTACAGTCTGTCTTTGTCCTGTGTATTCTGGGGTAGTAATGCCCAAATCTATTCTATGCCTACTGTGCTCTTGCCAAGAGTAATACTGAGGAGGAGTTTGCCAGTGTTTGTTCCTTAGAGTAGGGGTTGGCAGGCTGTCTCCTGTTTTTGCAATAAAGTTTTAATGGAATATAGCCATACCATTTACTTATATATTATCATCTAGGACTGCTTTTGTGCTACCACAGCAGAATTAAGCAATTGTGACAGAGAACATATGGCTACAAAGTCTAAAATATTTACTGTTTGGTGTTTTACATAAAAAGTTTGCCAACATTGCCTGAGAACTACTTAGTGTTGGAAAGAAAAAGCTTTATGTAATATATCCAAATTAGGTAGTAATTTCTGATTGGGAATTAGAAGAATATAGATTGAAAGAGGAAAAACCTGTTTTGAGTTTGTGTAACCTATTTGTGGGATGGTTTTGTTAAATTTCTTGATGCTGTTTCCATTTCATGCATGTATCATTGAAGAAAGATTGTCCACTTTTCTTACTGTGTCTCAAGTATGTGTGTGTGTGTGTGTGTGTGTGTGTGTGTGTGTGTGTGTTTAGGAGGTACCGGGGATTGAACCCCGGACTTGTACATGGGAAGCAGGTGCTCAACCACTGAACTACATGTGATCCCCAAAGAGCATTGGTATTTTCATTTGCTTATTTGTTTTGATTTTAGGAGGTACTGGAGATCAAACCCAGGACCTTGTATGTGGGAGGCAGGCATTCAACCACTGAGCTACATCTGCTCCCTATATGTATATATTTTAAGTCTAAACGTTTTAAAAGTAATCTCCTCAACCATATGCAAAGTATTGAACACCAAAGTCAGGTGTATGAAATGACAGTTGTAGAAAAAGTTTATATCTTTGGCTGACTGCTTAGTTATTGCTCCTATTTGTGAAAATAAGTAGGCTATGGAAGGTAAAAATCCTGGAAGTGTGAATTTGGGATGGCATCTGTCCAGGAGTAACATTAAAATTATTGACTAGTAGGATGTGAGTAGGGACCATGCAGAACCAATCAATTGGAATGCTGGGGCTGGGTCCAAGAGTGCCAGGGGTTATTCCTCAGTTGTTGGGTGGTGGGGAGACCTGGAGTCCTGGGATTGGGAGCTGACTGAGTCAGGGGGATAGGGTGGGATGGAAAGGTGAGGGTACTGGCTGATATTAGTCTTGTCTCTACTGATGCATGCATTACTTCTAGTAGAGCAAAGGTCCATTTGACTCATTCTGTCACCAAACATGTTTAAAATACCTGTCATGTGCCAGCTGCTATTCTAGGTGTCTAGGATTTAAAATGTGTAAATGTACTAAGAAACTCATAGCTGGTCTAAGGAGACAGACCTACTTGGAAGGTGGTGGTGAGGAATCTGTTACAGGACAAAGGAAAAAAATGTTCCGGGATGACAAAACAGTGCACAGAACAAAGCAAACTCTTAAAAACTTACATTAATCCTGAATATTATACTTCTTGTTTTTTGTTTTTGGTTTTTTAAGATTTATTATTTATTTATTTCTCTCCCCTTCCCCCCTCCGCCCCTCTGCCCTGGTTGTTCTCTGTGTCTATTTGCTGCGTCGTCTTCTTTGTCCGCTTCTTTTGTTGTCAGCGGCACGGGAATCTGTGTTTCTTTTTGTTGCGTCATCTTATTGTGTCAGCTTTCCATGTGTGCGGCGCCATTCCTGGGCAGGCTGCACTTTATTTTGCGCTGGGCGGCTCTTCTTATGGGACGCACTCCTTGCGCATGGGGCTCCCCTATGCGAGGGACACCCCTGCGTGGCACGGCACTCCTTGAGTGCATCAGGCCAGTTCCACACGGGTCAAGGAGGCCAGGGTTTGAACCGTGGATCTCCCATGTGGTAGACAGACGCCTTAACCACTGGGCCAAGTCTGCTTCCCTATACTTCTTGTTGTTATTTATGTTTATAAAAAATATTTTTATTTATAGTAGATGCTACTCTTAGAATGTAATTAAATTGATGTTTTTAGAATGCAATTCAATTGATATTTTTAGGTTGCCTGCTTGATTCGAGTTCCTTCTGAAGTGGTTAAGCAGAGGGCACAGGTATCTGCTTCTTCAAGAACATTTCAGATTTTTTCTAACATCTTATATCAAGAGGTAAGGTGTGTGTATGAGTGTTTTAATAAGCAGTTTCATTGAAATATAGTCAACTTCATATAGTCCATCCATAGTATACAATCATTGGCTCTCAATGTAATCGCTGAATTATGCATTCATCACCACAGTCAATTTAGGATGTTTTCATTACTCCAAAAAGAAAAACCCCATACCTCTTATACCTCTCTATTATTGTCACGTAGCATCGGCATGGTCTTTGTTACAATTGATGAAATAATATTAAAGCATTATTGTTAACTATAGCCTATAGCTTGCGTTAAGTGTATTTTTTCCATATACCACCCAGTAAGGTGTGTTTTTAAGTGAACTCTCTCTTTTTTCTCTTTTAAAGAGAAAGATTTTATAGTAGATTGATATTCTGAGCATTGTGGTCCTCATCCCAGTAGCCTTAGAGGAAACCTTAGAGCTAAATTTTATGTTCAATTATAGTTAACTGTTTAGACTTAGATTATCTTTGCCTTTCCTTTGTTTTTCAATTTTATTTTACGTTTCTAAAAAAATTTCATTTTGAGTGCCATGACTGTATACGTGCCCTTCATTGTAATCTTCCTTTAGTTCCTTTGAAATGGACATGGATTAAATTGTAAATATATAAAGTGAATAATGATATTGTATTACAACACAACTACAGAATTTTAGGTGCATGAAAGAGATGTTCAGTAATAGAGTGATAATAGTGACTAACATTATAAAGGTTATATCAGAATGTAATATCTCTTTTAGCAATTAGTGTTAAGCAGTGGGTTAGAAATTGTTCTTGTTGGCTTTGCAGCTAGGATACTTTTTTTGTTCACTAATCAGCGTAAGCATGATGGTTGTGAGGGTTAAAAAAATGGGCAGCCCAAGTGTTTTCCATGCATAGGAATAAAGTACATCATTATAGAAACCTTTTTTTTTTTTTAAGGGGAATCAATCAGGTCAGACTCATTATATGAGTCTGTTTTAGAAACATTGTTCTTAATGGTCCCTCTTTCACCTAGGCAAGGAGGCATTGAGTAATTGTATGAATGAGAAATTCATTAGTGGGCTCACACTGAGCCTTGTTGACAGTTTAATGGATAAATCAGGCCTGTTAGAAATATTTATCACTACTTTATTGAGAGATTATTAATGAATTTCTGATTCTTACTGAAACTCTGGAATATAATTTTACTTTTATGTGAAAGAAAAATTGGCATTCAATGTGCATTTGCTTTTGGAAATATTTCATTTCACAGCATCTCAGATATTATTTTCAGGAATAAATACTAGCTGTTAATATTTAAATTTTTAAATTAGAGATATTCCCATTTTAAAGGGAGTTGACCTGAGCTTTGGGAAAGGGATGTTCATTAGGTATTTTAGAACCTTTAACCTTACTGAACCGTAACCATAGTTACTGTGAACATTTTACAACTCAAACTTTAGAACAGGTAAAATCTGCTTCACTTAGAATACTGTTGAGAGATCTCTGCTGTTATAACTTTCTGATCGCTCAACTTTTTGTTTGTTTCAGGGCATCCAAGGATTGTATCGAGGCTACAGAAGCACAGTTTTAAGAGAGGTAACTCAGTTTTCAGTATTGAAGTCTGAAAGAATGATGTGCTTATTCAGTAAACTTAAGAGTCTTAGCAGTTGGAAGTTTATTTCAGGAAGCTGGTTTTAAAAATTAAGAGAAATTATGGCCACTTTTAAAAAAACTGTTTCATCTTATTTTGCTTATTATATCTAAAAGAATGGGTTTGCTGAAAGAGCAGTTCCAGTGCTCAAAACGGTCCATTTGATAATTTCACTGTTATTCTAGGCTGACTAAATATCTGTTATAGCCAGAATATTAAGAAATAACTATGAATGGTGAAATATCAAGTTAATTACTGTAATACACAAAATTAATGTCATGAGAGCAGCACTGTAAGAGACAAGTGAGTCAGAAGTCAGAATCACGCTGTTAGTTCTTGGCTTCCTGATGGCAAAGAGGGTAACAAAACACTATGAGCTGGTCTGGAGTCCTGATACTGCAGTGTGACCCCGACCAAGCCACCTCACTCCCTGTTCCTTCTAACTCCAAAATTCCATGATTCCATACATAGAAAATGTATTTCTTTTTCCTTTTTTGGTTAAAAACAAAAGAAAAATGATTTCACTTATTGCTGTAGGAAGCATGTTTTACTTGCCTCCCATAGAAGAGGCTATTTGGAAGTTGAGACTGATTTATAGACATGTGAGATATAAGAGAAGTTTTTGGTTTAGAACATAATTTTCTATTAAAGAACACACGTGAGGACCTACATATTTCGACTCTGCATCATTGTTTTCTATTTGGAGTTCCTTTGATACTAAAACATTTTCATTTATAAAAAATGTTTTTAATTTAAAGAAATATTCTAATGATTAGAATATGGAAATTCTTTGAAATTCCTCATTTTATTCTCAGGTACTTTGTTCTGTATTTTACTGTATATTACCATATTCTTGATGCAACACCAATGCTATTAAGTATTATTTAAATTTTGATTTCTACAAGGTAACAACTTTTAATGTAGTAGAAAGTTAGAGTAAATTTTTTAAAAACCTCTTTTTAAGGCAACCCGAATGTTTCAAAATTAGTTGTTTGTGCGTCTTTCAAAAATACCATCTTCACTATATCTTCATTCTCTACTTATTTTCTGACTCACTGTTAAATGTGCTGTTTACTCAAGGGAGGCATTAAGCCTTTTTGATTTCTCTGAGATGTGCTGAATAAATGAATATATTTACATGCCATAAAATACTGGGTTTGCATACAAACAAATAGATAAAACACCTGGTAACAACTGCATTCTGTTCTTTTAAAAATTTGTTTTGGCATATGTCAAGCTAGTAATTAATTTCTAGGCGGCAATCCTTACAAATAGTGTGACCCCACTGTGATGACTTTGTTTACTCAAAATGGCAGTACTTTGTTGGAAATTTAATTGGGGTCTTCTGCTTTATGCGTATTCATAAAATATCCTTCAGAACTGATTTTGGTTGAAATATTGCTTTGGTAGAGATTCTGTGATAGGATGAGAGGAGAATTATTGCTGAATTAAATGTACCTTTTTTTCAAAATGAGAAACATAAGAAGTGATATCTGCTTTAAACAAAATTTTTTCATTATAAATAGTTTCGATTCTTACATTTTTCTGACACCAATATGAAATCTTTTTGCCAAGAGCTTGTTTGATTATTTAAATAAGAAAACACATTGAAGCTTTAGTGAGAATGACCGGGAAACTTATACATTTATTCTGCTTGCAATTTTTTCTTTAAAATAGTTTTCTCCATGGCAGTAGCCATGAGAATGAGATTGAAGTTTGAATTCAAGTATTATAAAATATATTGTGTGTATTCATTAGATTTTGTGAATGCTGCCACTTTTTTTTTTTTACTGCATTTGTTGTTTGTAGCGATTACATGATTATCCTTTATGTTATTCTAAATTATTTTAGTTAACTGTGATGTTTAGACTAGTCTAAGCAAGGTCAGCACATTATACTATTTATCTCACCTTTTCAGGATTCATCTTCCTTATAATCTTGGCCAAATTAGATGTGCCCAACCAAATACCATGGTGCAATGGTGTTATTGCAATAAGATAGAAATGGGGAGCAAAATCATGGCTGCTTTCATAGCCAGGTTGACCTCAGAGGGTCCATTGTTCTGCAAGTTCTGTGGAAGGCACCTCTACAATCTTGGATGTAAATTAGAAGGTCTTCTGTGGAGGAAGAAAGCAGAGAAAGGTTAGTTGTTTCAAAAAAAGTCGGAGTGAGGCTGAGTAAATATCCTTTGTCCACATATTTTTAGAGTGACTGCTGTGGATTGGGCATGATGCAAAACATGTCTGCTCAAAAGGAGTCACTTGCTTGGTGGGGAAATGAATAGGGGAGTAGACACCTCACAGTACAGCTTAATATGTGCTGTAATAATACATATAGACAGGATGCAGCTGGGATTTCCATGCTTGAGTCATACTCTATTTTTTCATCATTTCAAATGAATCTTGATTCTTGAAGGAGTGGCAATTATAAGTGGTCAAGGAGACAGGTAGATGGAGCAGTAAGAGCAAAGGTGCAAGCATATGAAAGAACTTATGTACTTTGTTTCTACTAGCAAAGAGGTGAGAGCCTTTTCCCTCTACCTCAAGCAAAATAAGGGTGTTTCAAGAGTGTACTCAGAAAATGGGGTACTTGCCATGAGAAGTTGAACTTCTCATCCCAACTGATGTGTCCCTGGAGTCTGGGTGACACTTTACTGCTGTCTTACTCTTGCCTGCACAAATTTGAAGGCCAGAAGCTGCCTGGAGTTTCCCTAATGGCAGAATATTGCCATGAAGGTAATGAAGAAATCCTAACTTCTTTTGGGTAAGTAATGGAAGCCACTAAAGAGATTTTGAGATAGGCATGATTATCTCCCCACATAAATAATTTTGCTACCAGGCTCCAGTGAAAGTACATTTCACACCAAATTCTGCTGCACATGCAGTCAAAATCAGTCAGGTAGACCAAACAAGTCATTCAGCCTATTCTGTAAACCTAGTCTAAGCTCCCAAACTGTTTGCTAGGTCCAGAATCTTTCACTCCTTCTGGCAAGTTCACTTGCAAGTAGACATGGCAGCTTTCCAGGCTTAGTTACCATGGTCTGTTTCAGGCAATGCGAGTCCTAGTCCAGTGGCTATGCACTTCAAATTCTTCTTCCCAACTCTATTATTTAGCCATCAATTCTTTTCACCCCAAAACTGTTCATGTCTTCTGTGAATTTTTCCAGAGACACTTTATCCTGGGTGTTCCGCTTCTTGGGGTTTTTTTTTTTTTTTAACCTAATATATCCTGGAGATCATTCTATGCCAATTCATAAAGTGCAGCCTATCTTTTAATGATTGCATAGTACTCCGTTGTACAAATGAGCTATTGTTTATTTAACCAGTTTCCTGTTGATGGATATTACAAATGTGCTGTAGTGAATAATATTGTTTGTGTGTTATTTTGTATGTGTTTGAGAGTATGTATATGCTTCATGCCAAGAAGTGGAGTTGCTAGTTGTAAAGTATGGGCATTTGTACTTTTGATAAGTATTTGCTAAATTGCCCTTCATTAAAGTACCAGTGGACACTTTTGCCAACAAATTAGGAGTGCTTGGTTTTTCCCCATTTCACCAGGGGTCCTTGCAATCTAAGAGAAAAAAAGGATCTTGTAGTTTTGTTTTTTTAAAGGAGATACTGGGGATTGAACCCAGGACCCCATACATGGGAAGCAGGTGTTCAATCACTGAGCTACATCTCCTCCCCAATGAGAGTTGGGTTTTTTTGTTTGTTTGTTTGGTTTTTAGGAGGTCCAGGAATTGAACCTGGGACTTTGTACATGGGAAGCAGGTATTCAACCACTTGAGCTACATCCACTAATTTTAAGTGAGACTAGGTCTATTAATATATATCTAAGAACCATTTTATTTCCTTTACTGTTAACTAATTTGAATCGTCATAAAGTTATTGTGAGAATTAAATGGAGTGATCCATGTAAAGTGCATTTTGTCATGCCTGGCACATGGTACATCGACAAGATGTTGGCTGTAATTATTAATACTCTTATTAACTGTGAAAGGGCTTTGGACAGGAAACACTACCCAAACAGGAGATGTAGCTCTGCCACCTTCCCACTCTCTGCTCTTGGAAGCTCAAGTTTGCCTGCCTGCTAGGAATCTTGTCTGTCTGCTGGGAACTTTCCATTAGACTGTCCTAATTTAAATTGTATAGCAGTCCTATAAGGCAGCTATTACAGCAATATGGCTTTCTAGGAGACTCAGAAATTAAGAAACCTGTCTCTGGGTCATTAGATTCCTGGACAGGGATGCAACCTTTATCTGTCTCCATTTGAACATGTGAAAGTCATTTGTGAATTGTTGGGTTTGCACTAGGGGCCAAATAACCATTATTACTGTAAAGCTTCTCAGCTCTAATTGGAGAGGGAAAGATTACAACACTTAAATATTTTCCATTGAAAAATATATGAAGCAACTATACTTAGAACCTCTGTTACTTAAGAATAGTGATTCTTAAGCCTATATACTACTATTTCCTGTTCATGGTAGTAAAAAGAGAAAAATTAGTGCTATATGATAAAAGTTTTTTCTTATCAGAAAAAACTGTGTGTGTTTGTATGAAATCCTTTTCTTTGATTTACCCCTTTCTATTTTGGTTTGTTTTCATATTTTGGTTAAATTAGTGCTATATGATAAAAGTTTTTTCTTATCAGAAAAAACTGTGTCTGTGTGTTTGTATGAAATCCTTTTCTTTGATTTACCTCTTCCTTTCTATTTTGGTTTGTTTTCATATTTTGGTT
Source organism: Dasypus novemcinctus (assembly GCF_030445035.2). Lineage (NCBI taxonomy): Eukaryota > Metazoa > Chordata > Mammalia > Cingulata > Dasypodidae > Dasypus > Dasypus novemcinctus. The sequence continues at coordinate 27,511,464 of NC_080698.1, forward strand.
CTGCCTGGCTATGTATAAGTATGCCTTGTGTTTACAAGATAGTTCCTCTTAAATAGTTTTTGGATTTTTACCTCTTTGTAGCATGCATATACTCTAACATAGTACTTTCCACAGATTTAGCACTCAGTAAATATTTGTTGGGTTTTCTTTTTTCTTAATTTCTTTGACTGATTTTGTTGTTGTTGTTCAGATGTTAGCAGACACCATGACCATTTAAGAATACTGAAGGAACTCTAAAGAGAGCTTGGAATTATGGGGGTTGGCATCTGAGTCTTTTCATGCTGAAGATGGGAAGTGTTGGATTCCTCTAGGTTCTTGGCTATGTTGCATAAAATAATTTAAGAACATGCCGGTTTATTTAGGCCAGTAAAAAGAATTTATTGGGAATTCTTCCCAATGAGGGTAAAGAACAGAGCTTATTGAGAAATGGGAGAGAAGGATGGAAATATGTACTGAGATTTGGTCCAGGTTCTGCTAGACAGAGAGAGCAAGCTCTGCCTTGGTGGTTACCTTTTAAACTATTAATTATTCCTCTGCATTTCTAATGCTAAGGGGAGGGGCTCCAGCTGTTACTGGTTGCCCCACCAATGGAGGGAGTCAGTGGTGAGGCCTGTTTGGAATATCTGGAGCCAAGGGGAGGTCCAGTAAAGAGACACTGGGACCTTGGGTTAAACTCAGGGTCTCTGCGGGACCTTGCAGCCATGCTGTCTGTTTGCCATGTTGTGGCTCGTCTTCTCATTTCCCTGGCTCACCTGCCTCAGTACCCTACATTATAAAGACCTTTGCCTTAGATATGTGATGAAACTCCAGAGAACATATAATTTTCTAAAATTTCAGTCTTTTTAAACCTCGAAAAAATAGTTTTTATAGGCCTGGTTTCTTTAGAAAAGTATTAAGTACAGTAATTAATCACTTATTTCCACATCCTAGTAATTCTACTGAAAGGGGAAAAATGATTATAAATCTTTTGAAACTTTTAATGTGAAATTGTTTTTAAGTTAAAATCCAATGCAAACATATTGAACCCTATTCTAATCCTACCTAATTCATTTTATTAACTATGACCAAATAGAACATCTGTTAAAATTCCATAATGTTAGCTTCATGGGAAAAGAAAAAAATCCCTCTTTGCTCTTGGAATATGTCCATTGTTTTATTGTTTAGGTTTTCAGTAAATGTGTAATGAGACATTCTTCTTAGTGGGAATATTAAACAAACGAAAATGAAATTTCCCCTTTTATCACAGAGATTTATAAAATGAGTCACTTAATTGCATTTACATTATTATAACTGTAGAAATGTTCTATGAAGAATGAATGACAGTTTATTTTGTTCATTCTTTAATTCAAGAACCTAAATTTATTACTCCAAATATGGATTTTAGCCTAAAGTTTTTCATCACCTCTTAAGCAAACATTTTTAAAAAGAACAATTCAGTAAAAATATGTTAATGTAGAAAAATTACTTTAGCTTTTGGTGCATATTTTCTCATGTTTCGTTTACATGAAACCAGCTGTTATTTACTTTTCTCATTCTTTGGACAAATTTCCTTTGCATTACACAGTTTTGAAAATGCTACTTATTTCCATTATTGGACATGGCCATGTTGTCCTGAAGGGACACCAGTTCTTGTGTATATGGTATTTTGGGATATAAATGTAATAATCTGGCTCTTTAGGGTAAAGCCATTGGATAAAGAGGCAAATTATCTCTAAATTCTTCACTTTAATTTTTAGCTCAAAAGCCATTGTGTTGAAGTGGTTCTTTCTTTATTATTCCTTTGTGTTTTCCATCCCATGTGGAATATCCTCTTCCTTCATCTTTGTGCATCAGTTTGGGTTGCATTCAGGTTGCAAATAACAGAAAATCTGACTACAGTGGCTTACAGAAGTCTTTCTCTCCCTCTGTAACAATAAAATTTGGAGGTGGTCAGTCTAAGAGTGAGTACTGGCTAAATGAGGAAGTGGAGGTCCAGGCTTTCATTCTGCTGGCCTAACTCTAAATGCCTTGGCTCATTGTCTTGTAGTCAGTATCATGACACTGTCATAGCAGTAGTACACAACCACAGCAGTAGTACACAATTGCTGTACATTTAGACATCAGAGCCCTGTTAGGCATCAGAGTCCTGTTCCAAGCATGAAGAGAGGGAAGGGTAGGAGGCCACACTTGCATTATCTGTCCCTCTCTTTATCTGGAAAACAAAAATTATGATGAGCCAGAATTGTGTTTTAGGGCCTTCATGGGTTGTATGGAAATTGGGAAGTTGAATATGTAGTTTTTCAGTGCAGATAAAACTAGATGAAGGAGGAGCTGTGAATTTTTTTTTTTTTTTTTTAAGGAAGTACCAGAAATTGAACCCAGGTCCTTGCACATGGGAAGCAGATGCTCAATCACTGAGCTACATCTGCTCCCCAGTGAGTTCTTTTTTGTTTGTTTGTTTTTAGGAGGTACTGGGGAATGAACCCAGGACCTTGTACATGGGAAGCAGGTGCTCAACCCACTTGACTGCATCTGCTGCCTGGGAATGCTTTTAATGAGTCACCCTACAGTGCCTGCCGTATTCTGTGTATTCAGATCCTTTCATCTAAAGTCCCATACCTTCAGAAAGGAAACCATCTCATACACTTACAGCTTCAGCTTATACTTGGGTGTATCCAGTTGTTAACATCCCTATAGCACCTGTCTGGACCACATTTTTGGGGATATTTACTTCTAATTTGTAAACTGTAATGTCTGTTGTTAATCTTTTTCTGCCAACTTTGTTCTTTTTGGGCACCAGTGTGGAAGCTCTGTTGAAAAGTAATTTCGTTGGGGAGCTGATGTCACTCAGTGGTTGAGCACCAGCTTCCCACATACAAGGCCGCAGTTTCAGCCCCCAGCCCTGGTACCTTAAAAAAAAAAAAAAAAGTGAAAGTCATTTGCTAAAATCTAGCACCCATTGGTCTAAACGCCTGTTCTTATGTGAGTACCATGCTGGGTTTTTTTTCAGATTTATTTATTTCTCTCCCCTTCCCCCCCACCCCCCACCCCGGTTGTCTGTTCTCTGTGTCTCTTTGCTGCGTCTTCTTCTTTGTCCGCTTCTGTTGTTGTCAGCGGCACAGGAATCTGTGTTTCTTTTTGTTGCATCATCTTGTTGTGTCAGCTCTCCGTGTGTGTGGCACCATTCCTGGGCAGGCTACATTTTTTTTTGGTGCTGGGTGGCTCTCCTTACGGTGTGCGCTCCTTGCGTGTGGGGCTCCCCTACACGGGGGACACCCCTGCATGGCAGGGCACTCCTTGTGCACATCAGCCCTGCGCATGGGCCAGCTCCACATGGGTCAAAGAGGCCCGGGGTTTGAACCGCGGACCTCCCATATAGCACCCCTTCTTGATAAAAAAAAAAAAAAAACTCAGAAAACTAGGAATAGGGCTCTTCCTCAATACGATAAAGGATAGATAATGAAAAACCCACAGCTAACATCAAACTCAATGGTGAAAGACTGAAAGCTTTCCCCCTAAGATCAGGAACAAGACAAAGATGCCCACTGTCACCTTTGTTACTTAACATCGTACTATAAATTCCAGACTGATTTGGGGAAAGAAAAGGAAATAAAAGGCATCCAAGTTAGAAAGGAAGAAGTACAGCTTTCACTGTTTGCAGATGACATGATCTTATGTATAGAATATCCTGAAGAGTAGACAGCAAAGCACGTGGAGCTAATAAATGAATTCAACAAAATAGTGGGATACCACATCAACACCCCAAATTCAGTAGTGTTTCTATATAATAGAATGAACAGACATAGAGAATCTGCTTGGATAGAGTTGTTCAGGCTGAACAGTGCCTTCTAAGTGCATATTATCCCCTATGTTTGCATGATTTGTAAGTATTAGTATACATTCCCCAGCTGTGAGGGGCCTCCCCTGACCACTTTTGCTAAAAAATGCTTGCCCTTCTGGGTCACTCACCCACTACCCTAGCATACATCATTGTCTGAAATCTTTATTCCATGTTTACATATTTTTTTCTCTATCCCCCTTCCTCTACTAGAATATAAGCACCTGAGGGCAGTGAGCTTTGTTTGTTTTGTTCCCTGTTATTAATCCAACACCTTAAAGTATGCCCAAATACATGTAAGCTCAAAGTATTTCATGAATAAATCAATGACTTGACTTCTCAGAAGTAGCCTAGTCTTAAATTCTTAGATATTTAAAATCTCCAGCAGATGTTCAGACTAAAATGCATTTGGCAAGAATTATAGGGTCCTTACTTAATTCCCAAGCAGGTTAATGATTTTCTACCAACAAACTTTATCTGTACTGCCAATGAGGTTAATTTCCTTCTTGTCTTTTGTTATCACATTTCCTGGTGGTGTGCCCTCCACAAAAGCCTGTATTTTAATTGCATCAGAAACTAGTTAAGGTTGCTCCTATGAATATTTATTTATTCAAAACATTTTTGAATGAGGTATGAAAATAATAAATAATTTATTCATGAAGAAATTCAAATTATGTCCAGTGGACCCTGTGGGTCAAGAATTATTCTTCATTTCTCAGTCCTGTACTCTTATCTGATTGTGTGAACAAATGCTATCCTAAAAGAAATATTAAGAAAAAAACTTTCTATATTAAGAAAATCAAACTAGAATTTTTACCTATAATTCAGGGATTGTGGTTGAAGGGAATCATTTACAGGAACTATTGAAAGTATTTGTGGATTTCACTATTTGGTCACAGATTACATTGGGATCATATAAAGATAATAGTTATAATTTAAATGCTAATTATGATCATGTACTTTATATTCATTTTTCTAATCCTTAAATAAAATTCTAAAAAATTTTTTAAGGTTTATTTATTTATTTCTCCCCCTTTCCTTTCCCCACCTCCCCCCATCTGCTCTCTGTGTTCATTCACTGTGTGTTCTTCTGTGTCTGCTTGTATTCTCATTAGATGGCTCTGGGAACCGATCCTGGGACTTTTCATAGTGGGAGAGGGGCAATCATTCTCTTGTGCCACCTCAGCTCCCTGATCTGCTGTGTCTCTTATTATCTCTCTTCTCTGTCTCTTTTTGTTGCATCATCTTGCTGCACCAGCTCTCCGTGTGGGCCAGCATTCCTGTGTGGGGCAGCCCTCCTGTGTGGGATAGTACTCCCCGTGGGCCAGCTTGCTACATGGGCCAGCTTACCTTCACCAGGAGGGCATCCTATATGGTAGACAGGAGCCCAGTTGCTTGAACCACATCTGCTTCCTGTAAAGTTTTTCTACTTTTTTTGAAGTAAGATAAGATTTCAGTAAGATACGGTTTAGAAAAAGTGGATAATATAGCTATTATGTAGCAAGCCTAGAATTTGAGCTCAAGCCTATGTAATCTCAAAGCTCATGTTTCTTGTTTACTTTGTTTCCTGCTCATATCTTACAGATATATACACTTATCATTCCTAAGAAATGTTTAGTAAATCACAGGAAAATAAACTATTGGCATATCTGCAAGACTTGAACCAAAAACCTGTTGACTCGAATGTGGAGCACAATTTCTGAATGTTAGTAAATTCTAAAACATAGAAATGGAACCATATATGTGGACAAAATACAAAAAGATGGTGCTAAATTAGGCATTATTATTGGTTTCAACATCTTTCTTCACTCAGCCTTTATTAACGTCGCTTGGCGTTCTTTTGACAAATTTTATTTTTTTGTCCTCTTTTCTTCTCTAGACTTCAGCACGTGTGCTGAGAAACAGTACAGTGTGTGTGGGGGATATTGATAATCATTGGCATTGAAATGGTTTTTGGTACTTCCTTTCTAGACCTTATAAGTGTAGCTATGTAATCAGCAGATAATTTATTGATGGGTGGAGAAGCAGAAATTGGTGCAAGGAAAAGACATGTCTTTTCCTCTGCGTAAATACTCTGCTTTTTGTTACTGAACTTGTTGACCCAAGACCTCTGTGTTATAGAACAGCACACTAGAGGGCGCACAATGCCTGTGTTTTAAAGGTGGCAGACAGTTCAAAATGTGTGGACTCTGGAAGCTCTTGAGTTTATTGCTTGGTGCCTTAAAAATGGCTCCTATTAGAAAAATGAAAATCCAAACATAGTAAATAGCACCTAAATACACAAATTTATTTTATCTTTAGGTACACATGTGATCAATAATTACATTTATTTATTAGCTTTTTAATTTTGCTTTATTTTTATCATGAAGAAATTTAAAGATATGCAAAAGTAGATGAACAGATTTAATCTCTATGGGCCCATCACCCAGCTTCAACAATTACCAACTTAGTGGCCAATATTGTTCCATCTATACTCAGACCCACTTCCCCTACTTCTGTATTATTTTAAAGCAAATTCTAGATATTACTTCATTGTGTATTTAGCTTTACAAAAATGAATGCCAGAATTTAAAAATATTTCCCTCAAGTTATTGATCAATTATAAAGGGTAAAATAGTAATTTTACAGTGAAGAAACTGGCAGACACCATCTTATCTGAGTGATCAAAGTTATTATCAACAACAATAAGATATTTTAGCATCATACACCCTTATACACCAAGAACACATCGCTTCTCTAGTCTTCTTGCCAAAAAAATGTATAACCTCACTCTAATCATAAGAAAACATCAGACAAATCCAAACTGGGAGATGAACAAATTTGAAAAGATCAAAAGTTCAAGGTCATGAAAAACAAGGAAAGAATAAAACTGTCACAGATGGCAGGAGTCTGAGGAGACACAGCAAGTAAATGCAGTGTTGGATCCTGGAACAGAAAAAGAACATTAGGGGGGAAACTGGTGAAATTAAAATAAAATCTGTAGTTTACCTATTAGTATTGCACGAATACTAGTAGCCGATTTTAATAATTATACTCTAGTTATCTAAGTTGTTAATGTTAGAGAAGCTGGGTGACAGGTATGTGTGAATTCTACTAATTTGATGAATGTCTTTAAATTACTTAAATTAAGTAACAAGAAGGATCAGGTATGGAAATTGTGTGAAGTATTTTAGTTTTAAAAGTTCCCCTAAAATAACAAGTTAAATTTTGAGAAGCAGATGTGGCTCAAGTGATTGAGTTCCCACCTACCACATGGGAGGTCTCTGGTTCAATTATCAGTGCCTCCTAAAGAAAACAGCAAGCTGTGTGACAGGCAAGCCTAGCAGGCTGATGTAACAAGAGGCACAAGAGAAAAACATAACGGGAGACACAACAAAGCAGGGAATGGGGGTTCCTGGTGCCTCCTAAAGAGGACAAGCAAGACTGAGCTAGCGCGACAGACAGTTACAGCAAGCCGACGCAACAAGATGATGCAACAAGATACACGAGAAGAAAAAACACAATGAGAGACCCAACAAAGTAAGGAATGGAGGTGACTCAATTGATTAGGTGCCTCCCTCCCATATCAGAAGTCCTGAGTTTGGTTCCCAGTGTCTCCTAAAGAAACAAGATGAACAGACACAGCAAATGCAAACAGTGAGGGGGTGGGGAGAAATAAATAAAATAAATATTTAAAAAAACATTTTTATCAAAGTAGATCATGTGATTTGTAATAAGTCAAATAATATAGAAGAACTTATGATCAAAAGTAAGTTTCCTGCCCTATCCTTTTCTACTCTGATTCTACATTCTAGGGGTAACTTCTTTTTTTTTTTTTTAAAGATTTATTTTTATTTTTATTTAATTCCCCTCCCCTCCCCCGATTGTCTGTTTTCTGTGTCTTTTTGCTGCGTCTTGTTTCTTTGTCCGCTTCTGTTGTCGTCAGCGGCACAGAAAGTGTGGGTGGCGCCATTCCTGGGCAGGCTGCACTTTCTTTCGCGCTGGGCGGCTCTCCTTACGGGTGCACTCCTTGCACGTGGGGCTCCCCTACACGGGGGACACCCCTTTGTGGCATGGCACTCCTTGTGCGCATCAGCACTGCGCATGGGCCAGCTCCACACGGGTCAAGGAGGCCCGGGGTTTGAACCGCAGACCTCCCATGTGGTAGACGGACGCCCTAACCACTGGGCCAAAGTCCGTTTCCTAGGGGTAACTTCTTTTAACTCTGTCTATTTTTAATTCTTATTACATCCATATTTCTGGATAATGTATTTAAACATTTTTCTTAATTTGTCAAATGTAATCCCTTGAGTCTTTGGAATGAAAGATGCAGTTTAGCTCACATTATGTCCCTCCCCAACCATTTCATCCTAGCATGTGAGTTAGATAAATTTAATTCCTCTGGTTACTTTAGAAATTTTAAATTATATATATATTTATGTTTCTAGTTCTTATCCCACAAAGTTCTATCAGCATATAACTTGCTCTTTATAATATGAGACTGATACTTCCTTTTTGCCATCTTTTCCATTGTAACTTTCAAATCTCACTTTCTAGTATGACTTTCTCTCACCTGGACTTTCACCCCTACATTCTCAAGTTGACACTTTCATCCTCTCCCTCACCCACAATCACTTCTTCCATGATTTGTCTGGATTAATTCTAAAAGTTGAACACCCATGAACCAGTGTTTGTATTATTGAGACTTCCTGAGTGGTTGGCTGGTACTGTTGTTGGGGTATATTTCCTTTTATATCGATCCTGTGTCATGGCCTCTGTGCCACTCTGAAAGATAGGTTTCCAACTTCAGAATCAAATAGACCTTTATTTTGCCCTCCATTATTCCTTAAAGTTAACCCATACTTTAATTTGCTGAACATTTGGTACATGAACTTTTTTTGGTGCGTTATTTGCCTATTTTGTATATTTAAGTATGACAACCTCAAAGTCGTATTGTCCTTTCTACTGAGTCTTTTTTTCCCTTGGGAATCTTGGAATCTTCCATCCTAATTTTTTAATCTGGTGTGATTATTCACTGTGTCTGGACTTCTTTTCACTGCTTTCTTGTGTTGGATTTGCTGTTTTCCTGAAGGCTTTGGAGCATAGTGGTTTGCTTGAGTTCCCACCACAGCTCTGCTTCTGACCAGCTCTGTAACTTTGGGCAATTCATCTCTGGTACCTCAGTCCCTCACCTAAAGTAAATGCTTTAAGGCATAGTAAATATGAGACTATAGCTCATTTTTCTGAAGATCATTATTTTATCTTGATTTTTATCAGGTAATATTCACTTTATTATCTTTTTCTAGTGCCTAATATAATTTATAAAGGCTCTTACAAAAGACAGTTGGTGATGGTCATTCACTATTTGGTTTCATTGATTTTTTTTAATGTAGGAAGGAATCACATTAATTAGCTGTTAATAATGTTAATAAACTTAGAGAAGTATTTTGATCATACCACTGTAGAATGCATCCTAATTTAGGAAATTGATAGTTAAGTTAGTTTGGAGTTTAATGAAGTCATTACCAAGTTTCTGATACAGTACACATGTACCTTGATCCACATGTTGTGACCCTTTCCTGTTTATCTGTGAATTTTGGGGAAAGGAATGATGAACAAGTTAAAAATCACTTTTGGATGAGGTTTATTTTGTTTCATGGGGCAAATTATGTATGTCATTTGCTTAGTAGAAGAGATCAATAATATTTATGTCAGGCGGAGACTATGACGAGTCTTTCTTGAGCAACAAAGAGCTTGTGAAAGTTACTCTGTCTTCTGAGTTATTTATTGGTTCTTACAGTTGTTTACCAAGGTTTTTTTCTTCATCCTTACAGACATTTAATATGAGTTAGAAAATATTGTGTGTAGTGCATGTAACACTTTTCAGCCATTGAGTTTTAGAGTAGTTTTGATTAAACTTGAAAACCCAAGGGGAGCAATGTAGCTCAGTGGTTGAACACCTGCTTCCCATGTACGAGGTTATGGGTTCAATCCCCAGTACCGCCTTAAAAAAAAAAGGAAAACCCAAGCAAAGTGTCTGGCATACCTAGCCTCTCAGTAAATGGTAAATTTTCATCATTTATTATTTTTATGTATTTGAAGGAGGAAGTAGATTAATTTATCCAGCATCTGCTGTATGCTAGACTAGGTACTTTTTTTAAAATATGGAATGCTTCACGAATTTGCTTGTCATCCTTGCGCAGGGGCCATGCTAAACTTCTCTGTATCGTTCCAGTTTTAGTATATATGCTGCCGAAGTGAGCACAAGGTACTTTTTATATGTTTTTCATTTAATCTTCACATCAGTCCTTCAAAAAATCAATATTACCTACTGAGCGATTATGAAGTATACATGCCTTACATATTTAGTCATGATACCCAAGCAAGCCATGCTGTCTGTTTACCTTGTAAACCATTTACAAACTAGTAAATATTTATTATATACATGTATTTTCTTTTCTTTATTGAGTATATGAATAAGGATGTTTTAAAATGAACAGTTGGGAAGCAGACTTGGCTCAATAGATAGAGCATCCACCTACCACATGGGAGATCCACAGTTCAAACCCAGGACCTCCGTGACCCGTGTGGAGCTGGCCCATGCGCAGTGTTGATGCACGCAAGGAGTGCTGTGCCATGCAAGGGTGTCCACCGTGTAGGGGAGTCCCATGCGCAAGTAGTATACCCCTAAGGAGAGGTGCCATGCGCGAAAGAAAGTCCAGCCTGCCCAGGAGTGGCATTGCACACATGGAGAGCTGATGCATCAAGATGATACAACAAAATAGACACTGATTCCTGGGCCACTGATAAGAATAGAATCGGACACAGAAGAACACACAGCGAATGGAAACAGAGCAGACAGCTGGGGAGGGGGGGAGAAATAAATAAATAAATCTTAAAAATAAATAAATAAATAAAATGAGCAGTTGTTGTGGAGTGGGTGTAGCTCAGTGGTTGAGTGCCTGCTTTGCATGTACGAAGGTCTCAGGTTCAATTCCCAGTACCTCTAAATAATAAATAAATAAATCCTAAATAAATCAACAAATAAATCCTTCTTTTCCCCCCTTTCCAACTCTTTGTTTTTGAAAAATTATAGCTTACAGAAAAGTTAAAGCATGTATCTATTTTGAAATTCAGCCTCTATTGTTTTATCCCTCTTTATGTTTTGTCTTTCCTGAAGCATTTTAAGAAAGTAGTAGACATCCCAACACTTAATCACTAATTATTATAGCATTTAACTCCTAAGAATGGAGACATACTTCTCATAACCGTAAACCCGTTACATTCCCAATAAATTAAAAATTGATACTTTAATATTTAATACATGATCAGTTTCATAGTTTTCCCTATTGTCCCAATAACAACAGTTTTATTGCATTCTCTCCCAAAGCTTTGTTAAAGGATCACACATTGCATTTGGTGATTAGGTTCCATCTATATTCCCCCTTCCTACCCTCTGCTGTGATATGGACATTTTTGTAAGAGTCTAAGCAGGGGTTTTCTTAACCTTTTTTGTTCCATGGACTCCTTTGCCAGTCAGGTGAAAACTACAGACCCCTTACTAGGTCCACACTATTCTGTGTATTATTGAATAAATACATCACACCTGCACCAACACATCCCAGGAATAATGTTTTGTGAATTTCAGTTCAAGCTCACCAGACCCCTTATTACCCCTCATCTAGGGCATTTGTTCTACAGACAGTCTCATAATTGAAATTGTCTGAATTCCTTATGATTAGATTCAGAGTAAATTTTTTTTTCTTTGACACAACATAGATGATATTGTGTACTTGATATTGTATTATACCAGGAGGCACATAATGTCAGTTTGTCTCATTCTTGGTGAAGCTAAGTTTAATCATTTGATTAAGGTAATATTCTTTAATTTTCTGTAGTTGAAAGATCCAGTTCTCCTTTGTTATTAAGAGGCAGTCTATGGGGTAATATTTTACTACCATGTGATTATCCTGTTCCCCAATAATCTTTCACCCAGTGGTTTTAACATCTGTGGATGCTTCTTGCCTGAACTATGTATTACTTTGGTGATTGCAAAATGATGATTTTCCTAATACTGTCATTTTTCTCAATTTTTTAACTGGTATTCCTCTGTAAAGAGCAACTTTCCTCCCCTACCCCAGTTCCCTTTTTTTTTTCAGTATCTCTATAATGGACTTGAGGATTCTTTTTAATTCAGTAATTAAAGTGCATTAAAAAATTTTTTTTAAATCTCAAATTGTCCCAAATTTGACAGGTGGGAGCTCCTTCCAGCTGACTTCCTTTGCTCTTTTGATGTTTCCCCTTAGTATTTGAGCACTTCCTTGCTGGCATAACAAGATGTCCCAGGCTTGTCTGGTACTTTCCCTGTCTCTGACCTGCAACCAGACACTTCTCCAAGGAGGCTTTGGTTTCTTTTAGTCCGGGGTGGTATTTAGAAAGCAGGATTTGTGCTCTAGGTGTATCATTGCATTTTATTGGGCAGAAAATAATGGGTTTTTAATTATCACATCACTTTATTTTCCTTCACTCCCGTATATTTACCTCAGGCAAGAACAACTGATTACTGTTTTATTTTTTCAGTTATGCTGTAAACTTTCCTTATTTTTGGTTCAGTGCTGTGACCCAAATAACACAAGCATAGACATATTCATATCTAGAACACCAGGACAATCAGGATACAGAACAGTTTCTTCTCTCCAAAAACTCCCTTATGGAATCCCTTTGTAGTCACACCCATTTCCCCACTTCTAAACATCTGGCTACTGCTGTTCTTATCACTATGACTTTTTCCTTTTGAGAATGTCATTTAAATGGAATCATACAGTATCCAGCCTTTTTAGACTAACTTCTGTTACTCAGCTTAATGCCTTTGAGATTCATCCCAGCTGTATCAATAGTTTGTTCCTCTTCATTACTGAGCAGTATTTATTCATTCACCTATTGAAGGACATTTGAATTCTTTCTAGTCCAGGGTCATGTTGAAGAACATTGCTATAAATATTCTTGTTTAGGTTTTTGTGTGAACATAAGGTTTTGTTTCTCTAGGGTATATTACTCAGGCATGGGATGCTATGTCATAAGTGCTTGTTTAACTTTATAAGAAATTATCAAACTTTTTTCCAGAGTAGCTGTAAAAATTTGCATTCCTGACAACATTGCAGGAGGGCTTCATTTGCTTTGCATCCTTGTCAGCACTTGTTATTGTTCAGTATTATTTATTTTAGCCATTTGAATAGGTAGGAAATGTTATCTCCTAGTGGTTTCAATTTTCATTTCCCTAATGGCTAGTGATGGTGAACATCTTTGCAAGTGCTTATTTGCCCTTTTTATATCTTCTTTTGTGAACTCTCTATTCAGGTCTTTTGCTTATATTTTAAATAGGTTGTTTGTTTTCATAAGTTAGCATTTTGAAGTTCTTTACATATTCATATATGAGTACTTTTTCCACATACGCAATTTGCATATATTTTCTGCTAATCTGTAGCTTGTACTTTCATTCTCTGAACAGTGTTATTTGCTGAGTAAAACGTTTTAATTTTGGTGAAGTCAAATTTGTCAATTTTTTTCCTTTCATGAAAATGTGTCATATGTAAGACCTCTTTGCGTATCTCCAGACTACAAAGGTTTTCTCCTATGTTTTCTCCTAAAAGATTTAGTTTTATGCTTTGTATTTACATATTTGCTTCATTTTGAGTTGACTTTTAAATAAGGGGGTGTGAGTTTTAGATTGAGTTATTTATTTCTGTCTGGATGTCTAATTTTTCCAACGGCATTTGCTGAAAAGACTTATCTTTCTCCATTGAAAGCTTTTTGCACCTTTGGAAAAAATCAATTAGCCATATTATTGTGGGTCTGTTTCTGGAACAAGTATTTATTGATTCCTTACTATGTGACAAGCAGAGTCTTTGTTTTTATATTTTTGAGGAACCCGGTCTTGTAAGGTAGTGATTTTCAAAGATTCTCTCTCTCTCTTCCCCCCTCCCCTGTCCCCTCCCCCCTTCCCTCTCCCCATTAGAGGAAGGGCTAGCTGAAAACATCTAAGACTTATATAGTTTTCATCTTTTTTTCTCTTCAGTTACTGTGTCTTTAATATGTATACCTTATCCAGAGGTTCTTAACCAGAGGTTCTTAACCAGATCCCTTGGGGATCCATGGAAAGATTTCAGGGGGTCCACGAGCTTTCATTGTTGTGAGGTCACGTTGGTGCCAGTGTAATATATTTTTAAAATAATACATAGTATAGTGTGGACTTAGTAAGGGGTCATGGTTTTCATTTGACTGGCAAAGGAGTCTGTGGAACAAGAAAGGTTAAGAACCCTTCCTTAGTGGGTTAGAAGCTCAGTTCATCTAACTTCGGTTTAGCATGCAAGTTTGTATTAATAATATTTTGTTACATAGATTGGGCCACTGGTTTTATTTTTAATTATTGCTGTAACATTGTTATATAGTATGAGTACTTTGTCATTCATCTACTTGAAGAAGAAAAAGATACTCTATTTTATTGTTGATGTCGTTTTTGAGTTACCAGGGCTGGAGATTGAACCTAGGACCTCATTGTGTGAAGCCAGCACTCATCCACTAAGCTTCATCAGCTCCCCTCTATACTTTATTTTATTCAAGTATATTGCATCTTTGTTTTGAGAGTGATCCTCTTCACAATATTGATAAAATACAAGATCTGAAATGACTTACCAAGATTGCTCTGCTTGTGGTAAAGACAAATCTTCTAGAACCCAGATTATTCAACTCTTAATCTAGCACTGCCTTGCTGGAATGGAAAGTTTATAAACCACAGAATTAATTTGAAACTTTTAATATGAAACTCCATTATCTAATGGACATTTTCTTTATACTTTATAGCTCAAAAGCAATTCGCTCAAAAGCAACAAGTGGTCTTGTTTTTTGTTTTTTATTTAGCTTACCTGCAAACATTTATTTTATGGAGTGAGTGCTTGGTACAGAGCCATGGAGTCAGCAGTGTGTGGACAATATAGGAGAGTTCAAAGATTTTACCCTCAAAGAGCTTCTGTGATTTGTGTCCTAAAGATGCATGAATATGGGAGTTTATAAAGCAATTCTTCAGTAGTTGGTAATAATATTGAAAGTGCTAAAGTGGTAGCAAATACCAGAGTGAGTAATCAGTCATTCAGGGAGAGAATCCTTATCTCTGAGTGAGTTGAATTTTGGGTAATGTTTTTCCAAAACTTAGAAAAAGGAGGGGAAGAGTAATGGAGTTCATTTGTTGATATTGAGAAGCACTTTAAAAATGGTGGATTGCCTCTTAAAAATATCTTCAGGGAAATGGATGTGGCTCAAGCAGTTGGGCTCCCATTTACCTTATAGGACGTCCAGGGTTCAATGCCTGGGTCTCCTGTTGAAGGCAAGCTGGCCCATGCATTGAGCTGGCCCATGCAGAGTGCTGGCCCACACGGGAATTCCACCCAGTGCGGGAGTTCCGCCCCCACAGGAGTGCTGGCAGACATAGAGAGCTGGCGCAGCAAGGTGACGCAAAAAGAGACACAGAGGAAAGACATAAGAGACATAGCAGAACGGGGCTGAGGTGGCACAAGAGAGTGAACACCTCTCTCCCATTCCGGAAGGTCCCAGGATCTGTTTCTGGAGTCACCTGATGAGAATACAAGCAGACACCGAGCAGGCAAGGAGGGGTAGGGAGGAGGGAGGATAGATAGATAGATAGATAGATAGATAGATAGATAGATAGATAGATAGATAGATAGATAGATAGATCTTTAAAAATATATGTATCTTAAAGTGAAACTAAATGCTTGAAAATACTTCAAGTAAACTTGGATTTTCTGTCCATAAACATACACATTGTACCCCTTTTGGGATTGAGACCTTTACTTTTTTTTTTTTTTTTTAGAAATTTTTTTTTCTTTTTTGTCTTTATTTTTTTAATGTAACATTAATGTTACATTAAAAAAATATGAGGTCCCCATATACTCCCCACCCCCCAAGATCTTTACTTTTAATGCTTAACTCATGCCTCAAGTTAGAGGGGAAAAAATAGAATTGTAAGCCAAAATGGAATTTATTTGGAAGACTCTATATAATGTTCTCATGTAAATTATAGTAATGAGTCTTCTTAGAATATTAACATTAATAAAATAATTTTCTTAAAATCCATTTGATACTAGGCCAAAAAGAAATCATGAAAATATCAGCTATTCTCTTAGTAATTGTAAGTTCTTCATTTATTATTGCAAGTATAAATGCTAGGAAAATCTTTGCAGCAAGTATGTCTGTGAGGCTCAAGTTGGGTGGGATTTCACTTAAAAAAATCTGGCATAAAATTTATAAGGCTATGCCTAAAATTACTTTATTAATTGTTAAAATATGTTGATTTATTCAATTGTCAGCTTTCAGAATAAACACATAGGCAACTATGAAAGCGTAAGTGTTTGTTTATATTTGTGTATACTTATGTGCGCATATAATGGTATACTTTTAGATATCTGTGGTAAAAATAAATACATGTTTGCTTTATTTTTAGTAGCTAAATATTCTGTTTTTATCTAATAGAATTAGGGTCACAAAGTTTAAGTTTGCATATCTAGTAGTCTGCATAAGACATTTTTTTAGCTTTTTATTTGGAAATACTTTCTAACTTATAGGACAGTTACAGAAATAATATGAATCTTGGACAGAGCACTCCAACATCTCTATGTGCCTCCAGATATACAGAAATTGTGATTAACATTTTGCTACATTTGCTATATCCTTCTATCTATCCATCCATCGGTCTCTGTATTTATCAATCTATTTTCTAAACACTTTAGGTTTTATACATCATGGCCCTTGAATGCTTAATACTGCCATGTACAGTTCTTAAGAATGAAGATATTCACTTATGTAACTACCTTAATTGGAGTTATCAAGTTCAAGAAATTTATTGTTGATATACAGCTTACAGTCTATATTCCATTTTTTTCATATCTACTAAAATGTCCTTTCAGGCCTTTTATCTTTCATTAATAGATCCCATCCAGGATCACACATTGCATTTAATTGTCATTGCCTCTTTAATTGCTTGTTCTTTTTTTTTTTCCTAATTTTGAAACATACATAGAACATAAGCTTTCCCATCTCAGCACTCCGAGCATACCTACTGTTCAGTGGGATTAACAGACTCACATGTTGAGGTACACTCACCACCTTCCGTTACTAAAGCTTTCCATCTCCCCAGTAGAAACCCTACACCCATTACGCATTAACTTCCCATTCCTTCTGCCGCCCACCCCTGGCAATCTGTATTCTAATTTCTGTCTCTAAGCTTGTATGTCTCTGATATTTTCTTTGTAGTTACCATGGGGCTTAAATGTAACATTCTAAATATATAACATTCTTGTTTGCTTAGATAACTTCATTGGTACCCGCAAATTATGTGCCTATACCTTCTGTTCCTCACCTTTATGTAATTTTTGCTAAGAGTTGCATGTTTCTACAATAAGTCCAAAATCACTGATTCATCATTATATTTTATGCATTTGCCTTTTAGATCATAGAAACAGAGAAAAGTACTGGCAATTTATATTTACTCATGTCATTCCCCTACTGGAGATCCTTATTTCTTCATGCAACTTTGATTGGTCTTCAAGTGTCCTTTCATTTCAAACTGCAGAATTCTAGTCTTTCTTGTAGGGTCAGTCTAGGTGACAAACCCTCCGCTTTTGTTTATCTGAGAATGCCTTCATCTCTCCCTCATTTTTGAACAGTTTTGACAGATATAGAATTCTTGGTTGGCATTTTTGCTTTCAGTACTTTAAGTGCATCATCCCACTGACTTCTTACTCTCTGGTATCCAATGAGAAATCAGCATTTGATCTTTTTGAGGCTCCCTTTTATGTGACATGTTCCTTCTCTTTTGTGGCTTTCAGAACTCCCTCTCTTTTTTTTTTTTTTTGGTTTTCATAAAGGATATTTATTTAGGGTAGGAGCTTACAGATACCAGGCCGTAAAGCATAAATTACTTCCCTCACCAAAGTCTATTTGGAGCAAGATGGCTGACAACGTCTGTGAGGGTTCAGGATTCCTGGGTTCCTATGTTCCTGGGGCTGGCTTTTCTCTGGGTTCAAGATTACTTCCTTCCCTGCTTCTCTTTCCTCTGGGTGCTGACTTCCCAGGTCTTCAGCATCAAACTCTAACATCAGAAATCCCCATCTCTGTTCTTCACCATGCCTTTTATCTGTGAGACCCCACCCACCAAGGGGTGGGACGCAACACCCTAATCATAACTCAATCATGCGCAGGTATAGATCAGATTACAAGCGTAATCCAGTATTTCCTTTTGGACTTCATAACCATATCAAACTGCTACACCTCACCCTCTGAATTCCAAAAAGACATTACAATATTTGGAAAAACCTTAAATTAGTAACATGCAAGTATTAAATCATATCACAATCAATTTAAAGAAATACAGTTTGTCTTGGGGCAAAGTCCTGTCTGCTATAGACCTCTGAAACTTACAGAACAATTTATCTGTTTCCAGTACACAAATGGACAGACATAGGATAAATGTTTTCATTACAATAAGGAGAAATTGGGAAGGAAACCTGAGTCATGGGCCCTCTACATTTCAGTAGACCTGCAGAGAATCTTCTGTTCGATTTCAAAGTCTGAGAGTCATTCTTTTTTTTTTTTTTTTTAAGAGTTTGCAAAGCATTTTATTTCATCAAAGATCACTTCAGTACACTGGGATAATAGCAATCATAGAATTAAGAGTAGTGGTAGTGCTTCCTTTTTTTTTTTGTCTTTATTTTTTTAATGTTACATTAAAAAAATATGAGGTCCCCATATACCCCCCACCCCCTCACCTCACTCCTCCCCCCATAACAACAACCTCCTCCATCATCATGAGACATTCATTGCACTTGGTGAATACATCTCTGAGCACCGTTGCACCTCTTGGTCAATGGTCCACACCATAGCCCACACTCTCCCACAGTCCACCCAGTGGGTCATGGGAGGACATACAATGTCCGGTAACTGTCCCTGCAGCACCAGCCAGGACACTCCAAGTCCCGAAAATGCCCCCACATCATGGAAGAGAGTCATTCTTAAGAAGATGATTTCTTCTCTTTGGGGCCATATGGGGACCCACCCTTTCCACAGTATTGCCCAAGGGCCATTTTCTTGGTTCCACCCTCATCAAGCATCTGGGTGTCAATTAAGCTCCAGACCTCTCCCTCCAAGAGTGTTGGGGTGATTGCCACACCTCACCCAAACTTTGGGTTAGAGTCTTAACCCGCCTAGTACAGTGATGTAAAGACAACATTCCCCCTAACCTTTGGCATACAGGCTCAACCCTTTCAGAGCAATGGGTTGACCACCTGGCCTTCCCTATCTTTTGGGGGACAGGTTCACCCCACCCAGATGTGTGGGGTGCTGACCTTAACCACCCTAATCCTTTGGGAATGTGCTCCACCCTCTTTGCACCTGGGGGCAGCAAAACTCCCCCGGAACATCAGACAGGAACATCCACCCTTTTCAACTGCTGGGCACTTTCATCTGGGAGCCTAATTTCCAGAGGCGTGAAATTTTCAGAATCAGTTCTGTTTTCTTTCTACCTAGAACTTTCTCTTTGTCTTGGGCATTCAACAGTTTGATTATAATATGCCATGGCATGGACTTATTTGAGCTTATCCTATTTAGAGTTCTTTGAGCATCTTGGATGTGTATATGTTTATCTTTCCATTTGGGAAGTTTTCAGACATTATTTCTTTGACTACTCTTTTTCCCCCTCTCTTTCTGCTCCTTCTGGGATTCTGATAATGCTTAAATCGGTATGCTTGATGGCATCCCACAGGTTCCTCAGGCTCTATTTACTTTTCTTCTTTCCTTCTGCTCCTCAGACTGAATAATTTCAATGGTCTTATCTTCAGGTTCACTGATTCTTTCTTCTGCCAGCTTCAGTCTGCTTTTGAAATCCTTGAGGGAATTTTTAATTTCTCTTGTTATGATCTTCAGCTCTGTTTGGTTCCTTTTAGTGTTTTCAGTCTATTGATACTCTCTTTATGTTCATCTGTTGCTTTTCTATTCTAATTTCCTTTAGTTCTTTGTCCATTTTCCTTTAGCTCTTCGCGCATACTTGGGCCTCCTTTTTTTTTTTTTTTTAAGTCTTTGCCTGGTATTTCCCAGGTCTTGTTCTCCTCAGGGATTATTCCTAACACCTCAATCTTTCGTTCTTTCTTTTTTTCTTCTTTCATTCATTAGGGAAGTTGTAGTTTTATAGAACAATCATGTATAAAGTTGAGAGTTCCCATATATCACCCTATTATTAACACTTTGCTTTGATGAGGTGCATTTGTTACAATTTTTGAAAGCACATTTTTATAGTTGTACTATTAACTATAGCCTATGGTTTAACTTAGGGTTCACTGTATAGTGCAAAGTTCCATGGATTTTTAAAATTTTTATTCTATTACTATTTATGCAGGCTAACATTTCTGCTTTTAACCGTATTCAGATGTTTATCTCAGTGCTGTTAATTATGTTTACAATGTTTTGCTACCATCACCACCATCCATTACCAAAACATTTACATCATTTCAGATAGGAACTCTGAAAATTTTAAGCCATAACTTTCCATTCCCTATCCCTATTCCATTTCCTGGTACCTATATTTTAGATTATGACTCTAAGTTTAATTATTTTACTTATTTTGCATCAGTGAGGTCATACATTATTTGTCCTTTTGTGTCTGGTTTATTTCATTCAACATGATGTCTTCCGTGTTCATCCGTGTTATTGCATTTTTCAGGACTTCATTCTTTTTTATGGCTTAATAATACTCCGTTGTATGTATATACAGCATTTTGTTTATTCATTCTTCAGTCGAAGGGCACTTGGGTTGCTTCCATCTTTTAGCAATTGTGAATAATGACACCATGAACATTGGTATGCAAATATCTGTTCGAGTCCCTGCTCTAAATTCTTCTGGATATATACCTAGAAGTGGGATTGCTGGGTCATGTGGTAATTCTATATTTAACTTTCTGAGGAACCACCAAACTATCTTCCACAGCAGCTGGTACCATTTTATATTGCCATCAGCAATAAATGAGTGTTCCTATCTTTTCAAATTCTCGTAGTTTTCTGTTTCTTTTTTTTAACCCATTCTAATAGATGTGACATGGTATCTCATTGTGGTTTTGATTTGCATTTCCCTGATGACTACTGATGTTGAGCATCTTTTCATATGCTTTTTGGCCATTTATGTATATTCTTTGGAGAGATGTCTATTCAAGTCTTTTACCCATTTAAAAAATTGGATTGTTTGTCTTTTTGTTGTTAAGTTGAATGATTTTTTTATATATTCTGGATATTAAGCCTTTATCAGATATGTGGTTTCCAAATATTTTCTCTCACTATGTAGGTGGTTTTACTTTCATGATAACGTCCTTTGAGGCACACAGTCTTTTTTGTGAATTCTGGTTTATTTTTCTTTAGTTGCTTGTTTAGAAATGATTGCTTTACATAAGGTCCTGGAGATGCTTCCCTACATTTTCTTCTAGGAGTTTTATTTCTGGCTTTTGTATTTAGGTTGTTGATCCGTTTTTAGTTGATTTTTGTATAAGGTGTGAGGCAGGATTCTTCTTTCTTTTGCCAATGGAGATCCAGTTTTCCCAGAATTGTTTGAAGAGACCATTCTTTCTTAAATAAGTGGTCCTTTCCCCCTTGTTAAAATCATTTGGCCATAAGTGTAAGGGTTGATTTCTGACCGCTCAATTTGATTTCATTGGTTTGTGTGTGTATGTGTCTGTCCTTGAGCCAGTAAAGTTGATTACTGTGGTTTTGTAATAAGTTTTTTTGTGTGTGTGTGTTTTTTAAGATTTATTTTATTTATTCCCCCACCCCCCCACCCCACCCCCTCATTGTTTTGCACTTGCTGTGTCTGATTGTCTTCCTTGTTTCTTTGGGAGGCACTGGAAACTGAACCTGGGACCTCCAATGTGGGAGGGAGGTGCCTAATTGCTTGACTCGTGTCCGCTCCCTGCTTTGTTATTTCTTTCATTATGTTTCCCTCCATGTGTCTCTTGTTGTGTCACCTTGTTGCATCAGCTTGCCATGCCTGCCCATTGCACCAGCTTGCTGTCTTCTTTAGGAGGCACTGGGAACTGAACCAGGGACCTCCCATGTGGTAGGTGGGAGCTCAATTGCTTGAGCCACATCTGCTTCCCAAGTTGTTTTTTTTAATACAACTTTATTCTGATTCTAAATGTAAAGGAATGGGAATGACAGTAACAAATAAGGCTTCACCACTGAATATTGTGATGTGATTGTAGCAGTCTTATATTTGAAACTCAAAAAAGAAACTACTGCATTCCAAAACAGGTACATATATAGGTCCAAAAAATGAAGGCATTTTTTTAACTGCCACATTCACTCCGAAATCCATTCATCTCCTTCAGCATCCCAAAGATCAAGCACATGTTCTGCTTAGCTATATAATAAAGTGGCAAACATGCTGCACCACCGACATCACAGAACTGTTGCCTGTAATTAGGCTTCTGACTCTGGGGTCCATCTTCATTTTCTCACAGGTCATCATCCTCATTTGTCTGAGCAATTTCTAAGTGATTTTTGTAGTATGCTGCCAAAGCTCAGTACATAACAACCTCTCATGGGGCAATAGCAGGCATGGCAACAAACTCCAAGATAGGGTCCCCAATCAGCTTTCTAGCAAGCCAAAGGAAGGGCTTTTCAAAGTTGTAGTTACTTTTGGCAGAAATGTCATAGTACTGAAGATTCTTCTTTCAGTGAAAGACAATGGATTTTGCCTTAACTTTCCTGTCCTTAATATCCACTTCATTGCTGCACTACACGATGGGGAAGTTTTCACACACCTGTACCAAATCTCTATGCCAATGAGGCACATTCTTGTAAGTAACTCTTGATGTTACACCAAACATTATAATAGCACACTGGGCTTAGATCTAATAGCCATCTCTCAGTCCACAGAATTTCTCCTGACCAGCTGTATCCCATACATTGAATTTAATAGGACCTCAACACTCAAGGTGGCTATATTCTTCTCATACTCACCAGTCAAATGATGTTTTACGAAAGTGGTTTTTCCAGTACTGCCATTGCCAACCAATACAAGTTTAAACTGAACTTGGGGTTCCCTTTGGGCAGCCATCATGATGGTTCTTCCAGAAGTATCTCCATGTCCCATCTGTGTAATAAGTTGTTTTTTGTTCTTGTTTTTGTGATACCAGGACTCGGATTGTGCCTAGGACCTTGTACATAGGAAGCAGACACTCACCACTTGAGCTACACCCGCTCCCAAGTGTAATAGGTTTTAAGATATGGAAGTGAGAGTCTCCTCCAACTTCATTCTTCTTTTTCAAGATGGCTTTGGGTATTTGGGGCCCCTTACCTTTCCATATAAATTTGATGATTGGCTTTTCCAATTCTGCAAAGCAAGTTCTTAGAATTTTGATTGGGATTGTATTCAATCTATAAATCGCTTTGGGTAGGATTGACATTTTAATATTTTGTCTTCTAATCCATGAACATGGAATATCTTTCCATTTATTTAGGTATTGCTTGATTTATTTTAGCAATACCTCATAGTTTTCTGTGTACAAGTCCTTTGCATTCTTCATTAGATTTATTCCTAGATATTGTGGATTTTTGTTTTGTTTTGCTGCTATTGTATATGGAATTCTTAAAAAATTTCTTCTTCTGATTGTTTATGGCTTGTGTATAGAAACACTACTGATTTTTGAGTGTTGATCTTGTACCTCATTGTTTTACTGCTTTATAGCTCTAGGAATTTTGTTGTGGATTTTTCAGGATTTTCTGTATGTAGGATCATGCCATCTGCAAATAGGGTAAGTTTTACTTTTTCCTTTCCAATTTGGATGCCTTTTATCTTAGCTTTCCAAAGGCTGCTGATGCAAAATACCAGAAATGGGTTCATTTTAATAATGGAAATTTATTAGGGCTAAAAGCTCACAGTTCTGAAGCTGCAGGGTGCCATCAGAGATGCCTTCTCACCAAAGTCAGCTTCTGGTGATCCTGGTGTCCTGCCACATGGTGAGTCAGGATGGCAGCTGGGGAAGCAGTTGTGGCTCAACTGATAAGAGGATCCGCCAACCATATGCAGGGTCCAGGGTTTGGTACCCAGGGCCTCCTGACCCTTGTGGTGAGCTGGCCCACGTGCAGTGCTGCTGCGCTCAAGGAGTGCTGTGCCATGCAGGGGTGTCCCCTGTGTAGGGGTGCCCTACATGCAAGGAGTGAGCTCTGCACGGAGAGCTGCCTGTGCAAAAAAAGCACAGCCTGCCCTGGAGTGGCAATGCACACACGGAGAGCTGACACACAAGATGACACAACAAAAAAAAGTGACACAATTTCCTGGTGCCTCATGGCAAGAATGCAAGTGGACACAGAATACACAGTGAATGGATACATAGAGCAGATAACAGGGGGAAGGGAAGAGAAATAAATAAAAATAAATCTTAAAAAAATATATATGGTAGCTGATCTCTGTGATATCCCTGCCTTCTCATCAAGGTTCACTTTCCCCAGAAGCTCAGCTGTTGGTGATCACTGATACAGCTTGTCTCTTTCTGGACCCCTTATCTGAGCCTCAGCTACTCTGCTTTTTCCCTGAGCCCTGCTGTGGGCAATTAGGCATATTGCTCCTCTCTTCAGCCTTGAGTGGCTCAGTGGGCCCAACCTTATGGGTGCTTCTTGCTTAAGCTTTGGCTGCTAGTGGTCCTTGAGTCATCTCCCACATGGCAGGGTCAAAATGATGATGTTTCTTTTCTCTCTATCTTCTCTGTGTCTCCATTTGTTAAGGCTCCAGTAAGAGGTGGTGATCCAACCTGAGTCATAACTCACTGATATAGTCCACTCATAAGCAATCTAATCAAATGATTTAATCAAAGGCATCTTAACTGAATCTAATCAAAAGATCCCATCTACACTGAGTTTACAGATGCGGGCATGGGTTAGTTTAAGAACGTAATTTTCTGGGATCCATAAACCAGGGCACCTTTTATTTCTTTTTCTTGTTTAATTACACTGGCAACAACTTCCATTACATTGTTGAATAACTGTGGTGACAGTGGTCATCCTTGTCTTGTTCCTGATCTTAGAAGGAATGTTTTCAGTCTTTCACCATTATGTAGGATGTTAACTGTTGTTTTTTAATGGTTTAATTGTCTCCTTTATCTGGGCCATTACT
Organism: Dasypus novemcinctus; assembly: GCF_030445035.2. Lineage (NCBI taxonomy): Eukaryota > Metazoa > Chordata > Mammalia > Cingulata > Dasypodidae > Dasypus > Dasypus novemcinctus. The sequence goes on from NC_080698.1 coordinate 27,536,480, forward strand.
TGCTGTTTCTTTGTATATTTTATAATATTTTGTTGAACTTGGTCATTTTGATTTTTTTAATGTGTTGTCACTAGAATTTAGACTCTGAGGCATCTGTTCTTTAAGCTTGTATCCATAGTGTTATGACAGAACTTTCGTTGAATGCTAGGAGCTAACAAAAGAAAAAAATATGTAAAGCCCTTTTCCCAGTCTTTGCAGATTGGCCCGTGTAAGTTCTGTCCATCAGAGCTTACTCATATAGTGAGTTTAGAGAATAGCTTGAAGCCACCTATAGGTGCCCACAATGATCCTTTCTTTGCATCCATCTTGTCTTGGGCATGCTTTTGTTATCCTTGGAATTCCCCTGTTTAGATGGATACAGATGTCCCCTCTTCCCTAGGAAAGAGTTTCCTCATGGTCCCAGGCACTGCAAAGTATTTCCTATAGCCAGCAATCCCTTGCCCCTACCACCCTCTGACTGCTCTCCCACAGTGTTCTACAGGAGAGCACTATGAGCTTCCTTCTACATGTGGGCAGGTTCTGGAACAGTGAGTCCTTGAGGCCACCACCAGGCAGATTGGGCCAGAAATATATCCTCCCAGTGTGTGTATGAGGGTCACTCTCCCCCTTATGGAACCAGAACCAGGGATCTGTCCTGGGAGCACAGGCCAGCTCTGAGCCAAGGTGGTGACGTGTGAGGAGAGGTCCAGCCAGAGCACCTTGAGATCCTACTGCTTTTAAGTGGTCTTTTCCTTGATTTGGTGCTCACCCTGTTACACCAATCCTTTAACGGTTTTCTGGAGCTTTGAAAAACATGTTTCTCCTAGTTCTTGCTGGTTGCTCAAAACTTTGTTCTGAAATATCTCACTCTACTGTCTTGATTGGGATCTTCCCCACAAAAACATTTTTTAACTTAAATTTTACAGTGTCCTACTTCTTTATGTGGTAAAAATTTAATATCAGGAATAGTTTTTGTAAGAAAGGACATAGAATGAATAGTGGATGGGATGAGAAAAGTGAAAGACTGAGAAATCCTTGAATCCCCATCTTCCATACTCCCTTATCAAAAGGCGTAGATCCTGTGCCAGTCCAGTTTAGGATACAAGGAAGTCAGATCTGAGAAGAATCCAGGAAATGTCCTGTTTCAGCCTATCATTCAGAAATAATATTAGAAACCACAGTGTGTCTTGCGTAAGTTCTAGAATTGAGATACAGTTTTGTTCAGTACCATAATTAAACCACATGAAGTTTTCTAACACGCTCCATTGATCACTTTATCAAAGTATTACATTAGTAGCTTCTCTGCTTTATCAGGCATCAGGATACTGTAGTTATTATGTTTGTGATTATGCCATTTACTTTCTTGTGCTTTTTGAAGTTGTTTAATTTCCCTAGGCATTCTTCATCCTCAAAGCCCTATTTCTGGGGTTTCCTCATCTTTACAAAGAAGGTATTGGGTTAATTAGGGATTGACGAACTCTAAAGTGTTCTTGGCAACTAGCCACCCTCATTCATTTAGCTATTGTCTCTGGCTGTTTTCACACCCCAGCAAGGCTGAATAGTTGTGACAAAGACTATATGGCCCACATAACCTAAAGTACTCTTTGACCTTTTAGAGAAAAAGTTTGCTGACTTCTAGACTGATCATCTCTAAAGCCTATGCTTTGCCTGTCTTAGTTTTCCTATTACTTCGCTGTAATTCTGAGGACCAAAAGTCTTCATTTCTGTTCAGTATAACATGTTTCCATTTCCTTTCCTTTTTTTCCCTTAACCCATTTCTAACTTTGATAATTATCAAGAGGAAAGAAACATTGTAAAGATCCATGTTTCTCAAAGTGTGGTCCCTGGACTAGCAACAGCAGCCTTACCTGGGAAGATTTGGAAATGTGAATTCTAAGGTCCCTCATCAGACCTAATGAACCAGAAAATCTGCAGGTGGAACCTAGAAGCTGTGTTTTAGTGAGCCCTCTAGCTAATTCCAGTCACACTGAAGTCTGAGAACTACTAGATTAGATTATATCAAATTTAGTAAAAAGATTATCTTGTTCTATTCTGAAATAAAAATCTTAAACTCCACAACCATTTGATAAGATCAGGAGAAAAACAAAATGTTGGGTATTATAACAGAAACCAGTGAAAGTGATATGTTATATATTTTTCTCCAGTTAAAACCTTTTTTAAAAATAAATTTTCTTTATATTTTTAATATAATGAGAAATTCCTGAAAAATATGGCTGTTTACCTTCATGGTATTTTTAATGGACAATAGAAAAGTATACATTATGATTGATTTCTTCATGGGATTTTCTTTTTTGTTGTTGCCAGTAGGGATTACTTTGAATTTTAAAACTGATGATTTGAAATAAAGTTAATCAGTTTTCAGAATAAGAATTACATCAAGAATTATTTTGTTTGCAAATAAAATGATTAAAGACAAGAACATTTAAGAGGTACCACAGCCTGTCTGCTATGCTGGCTTTCTTACCCATTTTAAGTGACATCAATGTTAAATTGCCTTTTTCCTCAATGTTAAAAACCACTAGAAATGAGCACTCATCATCAGACTACTCATTTCTGTTAGAAAAGATCACAAACTCTTTGTGTTTGAATCAAATCTCGAAAGAGAAATAGCGAAATTGTACATGTCAAGAAAGCATTACAGGATGACATTGTTATTTGGAGAATTGCTTTCATCTTTGAGATATCTCATACCTGCTTCATTTGGCATAGAATATTTCCACCTCGTGGAAAAAAATCTTCTCCTACCCCAGAGTTCCAAGTATATAGATACAGCATGGTAAGAAGAGAAATGTTTTAACATCAAAATTCACTTAAAAATGCCATCTAAAAATTCAGGGTATATAAACTGAATTAACTAACTTCATTTTGTTGAAAAGGGGCCCTTGGGTTTGTGTAAGTATATGTACACATGTACATACATAGACACACTTACATCTATATATACTTGTATAACTTTTCATTTGATATGTTTGTGAAAGTGTATATACATTTGTCAATATATATATATATTTTGACATTTATATATAGTTTGCATACACCAAATTATTGCGTTTGTAATTCTCTAATACTGTTTATTAGCTACTTCTAAAGTCCTTGTTAACCTTCAGGCATTAACACAATTCTAAAGGCTGAACTTAATTGTGTTGGTTACTTTTACTTTTCTCCTCTTTTAATGTACCAAAAATACAATTCAAGGGGTACATAAAAATGTGCCCACTATTTATTCTAGAGTAAGAGTTAAATGTCTCCAAATAGTAGTGTGATATATTCTGTGGAGTCTGCTTTTCTTCAGAGAAACAAGTTTGAATTTTTAGGTTACAGGCTTTTTGTTGTGTTTTGTTTTTAACATCATGGTGGTTTGAATGTCATATGGTAACTCCTTGACAAGCTTCCTCATGCTGTTAATTTTTGAGAAAAAAATTTTTCAATTTTTCAGTGGGTGGAATTAGATTTCTTTTATACATTTTATAGTTAACACATTTGGCTGTTCCTACACCAAAGCAAGTTAAAATAATAGTATTTAATATTTAATAAACTTCCAGGCTTTTTTAGCCATCTGGGTCTTTATTTTCTTCTCAGGCAGCATCTGAGTTTCAGCTGTTAGCCTTTCTCCTTTTCTCTGTGAAGGGTCAATTGCTTTTAAAGTCTTTGACACTTGCTGTGTCAGCCCTTTTCATATTTTCAAAATGCCTGTATAAAAGGGCTTCTCATGCATTCATGTTGGCAATTCTTTTGAACTTGAGGTTTGAACCAAACTAATAAAGTTTAATTATAGCTTAGATCCCACTGCAGTGGCCTTCAGTAGGCTTCTGGGCTGTTGTTGTTGTTGTTGTTGTTGTTGTTGTTGTTCTGGAATTCAGCCATCACCAATGTCACTTGAAGTGCATTGACTGCAGTGCGAGAGACCTGTCATAATGCCCCTATTTTTATTAGGTTGACATCATACTATGTTTAGAACTTTATTCTTTTCCTAAGGAAATATTGAATTACTCCCAAATAAAGTTTATTTCCCTTTATGTATATTTGAGGTGACCTTTTCCTATTCATCTTTAATGTTTAAACAACTAAAATCTATGAATGATTTTCTTAAAGAATCTTTTTATTTTCTTTCTACTGATGCTATTCCTCTGTTTGTTTTTAAGATCCAGGACTGAGTGGAGAATTAAATACTTCCTTCTGGGAATACCACTGAGGGTTACACAATGCTTATTTGCCTGGCATTCTGAGAAAGGCCTTTTTTCCCCCTTCTTTAAAAAAAATCTGAATAGTATTATTTACTGGCAAGAAAGTAGGAAATACACGTTTTATAATGCACATATATTAAAGGGAGGTAGTAGACTAATATTGATATTTTTAGCTCTTTAAATTGGTTGATGACCCATGTATATTATATTTTAGCATCCTGTTAAAATCATATATGCTGTATTTGTGCTTTTCTTATGTGCAGTGTTCTTTTTCCTAACCCAGTTTAAAATGCTGTCTATTGGGGGGCAGATGTGGCTCAAGCCCAGGTTCGGCTCCCTGTGCCTCCTAAAAGTGAAAAACCAAACAACAAGCAGACCAACAAAGAAACCAACTCAGGGAAGCCAATATGGCTCAGTGGTTGAGTGCCAGCTTCATACATACAGGGTCCTGGGTTCAATCTCTGGCCCTGGTACCTCAAAAAAAAAATTCTATTTTTGAATTCGATTTTGTTTAGATTTCTGTGCAGATCAGGGAGTAATGGTACTAAAAATACTTTAAGGCCCTTTTCATCTCTAAATAAATTCTATACATTTTTATAATATTGCACCAACTTTTGACCTGTAAGGATAAAATGATATAACTTATTCTTTCCTCAGAGAATTTAATTCTGAAATGGAAAATAGGGTTCATGAAGAAGAACAAATAGCATAGCTCCTATTAAATGTGAAAATTGACTTTTCTTTTTAAAATGAAACTCACCTCTGATTGTTTTCCTAAATTTATTATAGCAAGGGTCTAGTTTTAAAATGAAGTGAAATTTGAAGTTAATTTACATATTAGCTGCTTTGCAGTGTAATTTTACTTGGTGAGATATTAAGAATTTCAAATACATATCCTAAATTATCCCTATTTGGAATCTGGTAATTTCCCCATGTAATTTCTAGACCATCAACTTCAAAGAGGTATTCCAAAAAGGTTGCACACATAACAACAACAACAAAAAAAGCCAGCACATTAAAATTGAGTAATTTCTTATAAAACTGCAGATATCCAAGTTTTCTTTAAAAATCCAGATACCTGGCAACATTGGGCCAACATTCCTGTGAGGCAGTAGTTGTCTAGAGCTGAGAAGCAGCTACCTCTTGGATGGAACCTGTGCTTTCCAGATCATCAGAGGCTTCTACTTCCTGTTGTTTCTGACACCTTCCTTACTTCAGTCATTATGTCATTTAGTTGGCCCATGTAGATATTTTTTGCTACCAGTGGTTTAGACTTAGCAGTTATTAGCAACTATGTGTTAAAGCACACTTGTATTCCAGAAGCCCTTTGCTAGTAGGTTGCCAATTTTTGATCAATGTATAAAATATGTATTTGTTAAAATCAGGGATACGTAATAGTGTTTTGGTTTTATCTACCAGAAGGAGCATTGACTGTGAAAGTTAGTCTGTGCTGTTACTATAGTTTACAACTTGCTGAAAATAAGAGGTGAAAAACAGCCTATTTTTAAACCCAAGTGAAAGAGAAAATGAATATGGCAGAATGCTGCCTTCCACATGCATTACAGAGTACAGGAGTCCCAGTGTTAAGGGGTCAGCAGGGATAAAACGGGAAAACTGTGATGCTTTAAAGCAGGGTTTTTCAGCCTCAGCACTATTGATATTTGGGAGCAGACAACTCTTTCTTGTTACGGGCTGACCTTTTCTCTACCCACAGGATGCTAGTAGCAACCACCACTCCTCAGCTGTGACAACCAAAAATGTCTCCAGATATTCCCAGATGTCCACTGGGTGGCAAAATAGTCTTTTGTTACGAATACCTGGAAGATGGAGATGAGGGCCATCTGGCTGCGACATCTGTCACCCCATTGATCACCAGGGTTGATTCAGCTGATCTGGCTGGCTAGGTGGGTGTCCCCTTCCTCCCTCACTGCTCCATGTGCATCCCTCCCGAAGCTGTGTGCTCGGATGAAGAGGATGACCTTCCCCGCTAGAGGAGGACTGTCCTTTGGTCAAGAGTATACGAGTAGCTGTGCTCCCCGGGTAGAACCTCCAAACAAGCTCTCAAGAGAACATGGAAGGGAAGTGGATTTGGCTCAATGGATAGGGTGTCCGCCTACCATATGGGAGGTCCAGGGTTCAAACCCAGGGCCTCCTGACCCGTGTGATGAGCTGGCCCACATGCAGTGCTGATGCGTGCAAGGAGTACCATGTCATGCAGGGGTGTACCCCGCGTAGGGGAGCCCCACGTGTAAGGAGGTGCCCCGTAAGGAGAGCCATCCAGTGCGAATAAAGCGCAGCCTGTCCAGGAATGGTGCCACACACACGAGAGCTGACACACAAGATGACGCAACATATAGAGACGCAGATTCCCGGTGCTGCTTGCAAGAATACACGCGGACACAGAAGAACACACAGTGAATGGGCACAGAGAGCAGACAACTGGGAAGGGTGGGAGGGAAGGAAGTAAAAAATAAATAAAATAAAATAAATCTTTAAAAAATTTAAAAAAAAAAGAATACATGGAAGACATTATTATAATGGAATAGAGACTGTGCTCTATTTACCACTGACCTCCTTTGTGCTACTTTTAGTCTTTGAACCCTTCCAAATGTTTGCTTTTACATCCTATTTTTTAAAAGCATGTAATACTTACTTTGTGGGCATTTTAATGTGGTGGAAGGGCGGGGGAGAGAGAGAGACCTTTTTCTCTCCACAATCAAGTATCTGTAAGAAGAGGTCACCTGATAGACTTCTGTGAGACCAACAAATGTGCTAGGGGAATTGGGCTGTAGTTCCTCCTCTGCTAGCTCTGTGAGCCTAGGGAAGCCAGCTCCTTCTCTGTGTCTTCTCAAAAAGTTAAAAATTAAAAAATGAGGTTGGATCAGATAATCATCACGGTGTTTTTGAGGTAAAATTTAGCCTGTGAGTCAGTAAATACTAGGAGTTCTGAAATTTTAAAAGCTTATTTCATTTTATTTTGGTTATTCCTTGATCTGAAGTCATACATTTAATAGTCAAGCCAGTTTATTTCACATTTCTCACCCCAGTACAACAAAGAATTTCAGTCAAGTGTCAATATCAGGCTCACGCAGAGGAACATCAAGAGGTGCTTTAAATGACTGTTAGTTTTCTATTGCTGTGTAACAAATTATCACAAACTTAGCAGTTTAAATCAATAGATATTGTCTCACAGTTTTGTAGCCCAGAAGTCTACATTGGTTCTCACTCAGTGTTTTACAAGGCGGCTGTCAAGGTGTCTGCTAGGAGTGCAATCTCATCTAAAATTTGGCAGTCCTTTTCTTAGTTCACACGGCTGTTGGCAGATTTCATCTCCTTGTGACTGAATGACTGAGGTCTCCGTTTTCTTGTTAGCTCCATATTGTTAAATTTGAACATCTTTGTCACCACAAGAGCATATCTTATGATTTTTATAGCATAGCAGGATCGGTTGTTAGAATCCCAGGATTCTTGGGCAGCTAGTAATTTTCTAGGAACTAAAATTTTACACTTGAAGCTGCCAAAAGCCACAGCTATTCCCAAATGTTCTCTGTCCTTTTCCCCCCAAAATGATAATTCACAAGCACATTAAGTTTGTTGGATTTTTGTGTATTTTCTTGGTGTTTTCATGGTTGTGAGAAGTTGGTAAAGCAGCATATAAATTTAAGGGATGGAGTTCTTTTCCACTAATAAGTCTGTAAAGACAGATGAGAACGTGTCTTTTCTCAAGTGGATCTACATATTTTTCTTCAAAGATGTTTTTCTGATTAGATTAGGTCATTTAATCAGTGATTTGAAAACTGGAGCTCCTGGTTAGGATTTGAAAGGATGATGTTTACAGATACCACATTTATATATTAGAGATAAAAGGATTATTGAGTGACAGTCTTCCTCCAATTATTTATTGACTTTTGTTTAACAAAGATGTAATTTCTATATGTCAGAGGTTAAAGATACAAAGATGAAAGGCAGTCCCTGCCACCTTCAAGGAGCTTACAGTTTTGTGGTAGAAAATGAAGAGTCAACATTACTTCAAACAGGGTAGAGGTTGTAGAATAAAAGTTAGCAAGGTAGGAAATTGTATTGGATGGCACAGTTCATTACAAATTTCTTGTACAGCAGGTAATTATATGGTTCTATTGAAATTTTTTAAGTGCCAAAAGTACTAAAAGTTGAAAAGTGCCAGAAGCAAGCAAGACCATATACATCTGGAAATCTATAATATGGCCAAGAAAATAAAAATTATAGGCAAATAGAACATGTTGATATATAATGCATCCTGCTGATCTTTTTTTCCCATTCAGAAAAAATTGATGTGCTTTCATAAGGAAGTTATAATTAGGGGGGAATGAAAATAGACAACTTCTTTCTCAAAAAGACTTTATTTAATATCATTCCTGTACTTTTTTGGTCTCTTCTTAGTGAGTTAGGTTCTTGTTACTATTTCCGTCTTCCACAACTGATTTGAGTAAATTTGGTTAAAACTGTTGTCCAGTCTCCCTTGAGTGGGTTTTCCTTATGAGCATAAAAATATTGTAGACAAAACAGCACCAGAGACACATGTTTTTGAAAATAAGGGCTTGGGCTAAACTGATATTAAAGTACTGATCACAGCAACTTTATCTTCTGTGGGTGTTTCAGTTTGCTAAAGGCTGCCAATGCAAAACACTAAAAATTTGGTTGACTTTTATGATGGGAATTTATTAGAGCAAAGCTTATAGTTCTGTGGTTTAAAAAGTCCAAATTGAGGCATCATCAGAGATGCTGTCTCACCAAAGCTTGGCTGCTGGCAATCCTGGACTCCTACCACCTGGCAAGTCAAAATGGTGTCTGGTCCCTGCCTTCTCCTTCAGGTTCGCTTTCTCCCTGAGCTCAGCTGTGGTCAGTCAGGCATATGGCTAGTCTCTCCCCTCTCCTCCTGGCTTCATTGCTTTAGCTGCCCTGCTAATTCCAGCTTCCATCCTGTCTCTCAGCCTGTCTCTCAGCCTCTCAGGGTTTTTCTTCCTATGGCTGCAGGTGATCCTGGAGTCCTTTCTTACATGGCAGGGTGAAATGGCAGTTCTTCCTCTCCCCTCTCCTCAGTTTATATAGGACTCCAGTAAAGGATTAAGAGCCACCCTGGGTCCCACGATCTAATCAAAGGCCCTAACTAAGCAATCTAATCAAAGGTGACTTAACTGAATCTAGTCAAAAGGCCACATCCACAGTGGGCTCACAGACACAGGAGTGGGTTTGCTTTAAGAAGAGGATTTTCTGGGGTTCACAAAATACTGAAACGAGGACAGTGGGCTTTTAGAACAAATAATTGAGATTAAAGCACTTGAGGTTTTAAAAAGTAAATTTAAGATAATTTGTTTAGGAAAGCTTTAAACTTTGGTTTAAAATGCCTTGGGTCCAGTAGTGGTTTTTTTTGGTTGTTGTATTTTACATAATAAAAATGAAATTTATTACACTAATATTTTTACATGTTAGTATTGTTTATTCTTATCCCAGTAGTCATGATTTGTAAAGTATGTGTAGCCTACCTTATAAAAAATATGCTAATGTAGTTGAAAACACTTTCTGGGGTAAAAGGGAACTTACTATAATTAACCCCAGTCTGTAGTGCTCTAACCACAAGAAACTGGTTAGAATTTTCCAAATAGACCATAGATATCAATGTAAAGCAGTGATTCTCATAGTTTGGTACCCAGCCAAGAACATCAGCATCACCTGATATAAATGCAAATCTCAGGTCCTACCTGAATAAAAATTCTGGAGATGGGATCCAGAATCTGTGTTTAGTTACATGCTGAAGTTTATACCATTCTCTCCACTTTTCTTGTCGTTCATAACTTGGCAAGAGTCTATGCATCTTGATTCAGCTCCCATACTGTCCATTCTAGGAAAGCTTCCCTCTCCAACCCCAGACCATCCTTAGTACAATACTTGCTGCTCTGAGCTCCCAAAGTGCTCCATTGTGGAATGCTGCTAGTTTGTTGGATACGCCTTTTAATTTTAGAGTCCCTCAGTGTAGGGGTTTGCGTCTCTCACTGTTTTATATAAACAGTTGAGGTTCTGTAATGCTTTGTTCATTTGAATTGTGTGACCAGTGGATGAAGATGTATGGAGAGGAGTGGGAAGAGGAAGCAGGTTGTTATTTGACTTGTAGGATAGTGGGAATCATGGCAAATGGAAGTTTAAAATTTAAAAAAAATCTTGTGGGATTTTGCTGTACTTTCTTTACTTAGCTTCCTGTCCATGTAATTGCTCTTTGTCATTTTTTAACAGTGATATGCCATTTAGAATTCAGAATTATCCAAAGGAACTTGCTATGAAATACTTATGATAGTGTTTGAAATGAACTTTGAAGATAGTTATGTGTTGGTAGGGGCAAGTCTGAAATTATTCTATTTTTGTCTCAGGGTATATATAGCAGCATGTTTGAAGGAATGAGTTCTTTATATTAATATTATTTCATTAATTTGATACATGCTTTACAATTAAAAAAAAAAAAAGACTGCAAAATAAGATGTGTACCCTGCAAAAAACTGGTTGCTACACTTTCAATCTCATTACAGCTGCCGTGGAATTTTCTTATTAAGACAAACCTCTTTTCAACCTTACACTTTTTAGCTTAGGCTACTTAAAGCCTCATAGTCAAGATTACATTGGATTAAGTTTCTTCATGTTTGTATCAAATGAACTGTAAAATGATTCTGTACCAACATATAGCTTTAATAACAAATAAGTATGGCAAATGAATTGTCAAATTCAAATTTGAAGTTATATATATATATCTCATGGCTTTACCTTCTAAGTCAACTTATATCTCAGCACTCAATCATTGTTAAATAATTTATCAGATACTGTATGAAAATTTTAAATCTAGGTTTGAATTATTTGGACTTTCTCTTGATTGAAAATCACACATTTGTTGATAAAAAATACTTGTAAGTTTTTCATAGACCATTTTAGTCAGATTTTATGAATAAGTTCAAACAGATTTCTCCCAGAATTCTTATTTCACTTTCTTGTATTTTAAGTATTATGGTTTTTATTCCATAAAAATGACAATTTCAAAATGATCAAATATGGAGTTGTAAAACTTGCTTCTCTACAAAAGTTCCCATTGAAAATGAGGCTTTATGAAGTAGCTGCTCTGAACATTTGATTCCTTCTCTTCCCTCTCTGTGGTGGAAAAGTACAAGCCTCTTGTACTTGTCTGTTCCCTCAGGTAGATCAGGTCTTTGGGGGAATGAAAGGTAGGAAGTGGAAAGGGAGTGGAAAGAGAATAGTAGAGACCATAGTCAGATTTAGTACCTTGCATTTAATAGGCTTTGACTAAAATCACATTTTCCAATTAATAAAGATGATATTCTAGTTTAAAAAAAAAAAACACAGAAAACACTATATCTAAAGAGATGTTTTCAGTTCTTAAAGTTCCTTTATAAACCTGGTTTCATTTCTTTTGCCTTATATTTTGTTAGCTTTTTTTTTTTTTTTTAAACTTCTGGGATTAGTATTTTGATTTCACATCATGATTTCTCCTCTTCAAAGCACTTTTTCCATTTGCATCACTTTTATTGAGGTATAATTTATATAAAATAGATCCATTTTAAATGTACAGTTCAATGCTTTTTCACGTATTCATACAACTGGGTAATCCCATTGCCCAACATAAGATATAGCTATAGAACAAGTGTCAGCAAACTTTTTCTGTAAGTGGTCAGATAGTAAATATTTTAGACTTTGAGGCCATGTGGTCTCTGCTCTAACTACTCAATTCTGCTTGTATACTGTAAATGCAGCTATAGCTATATATAATACATCAACAAATAAAAGTGCCTGTGCTCTACATATAAAAGTTTATTTTAATTAGAGAAACTGGCAACTAGCCTGCAGGTCAAAATTTGCCAATTCACTAAAGGGAACATTTTTGTCAAAACTCCCTCCTCCATCTTCCCTTCTCCCCAAAAGTTCTCTTGTGGCCCTTTATAGTAAGATCTCCTCCAGCACCAGCCCTAGGTAACTACTAATTTGTTATCTAGCACTATAGATTTATTCTGTGTGTTCTGGAGACTTTCAAATAAATGAAACCATACAGGATCTACTCTTTAGTGTCTGGTTTCTTTTGCTCAGCATAATGTTTTCAAAGTTCATCCATGTTGTTTCATGTATCATAGTGTGTTTCTTTTTTTGTTGTTGTTGAGTGTTATTCAGTGGTATGAATATACCACAATTTGTTTATCCATATAGACAGATATTTGGGTTGTCATTTTTTGACTATTCTAAATAAACCAACTATAAGCATTCTTACACAAGTATTTCTGTGGGTATTTGTTTAAATTTCTTTGGGGGTAAATATGTAGAAGAGGAACAAATGGGTTATACATCAGTGTATGTTTAAGTTTTTTTAAATGTGTTTTAAATTTTTTTTAAAAGATACTTAGATTACATGAATATTACATAAAAAATAAAGTGAATTCCCATACACTCTGCTCCCTACACCTCCCACATTTTCCCACATTAACATCCTTCATTAGTATGGTACATTCATTACAATTGATGAGTACATTTTGGAGCATTGCCACAAACCATGGATTATAGTTTGCGTTTTAGTTTACACTCTCTCCCACACAATTTTATAGGTTATGGCAAGATATTTCATGGTCTGTATCTGTCATTGCAATGTCATTCAGGACAATTTCCAAGTCCCGAAAATGTCCCCATATTATACCTGTTTTTCCCTCTCCCTGCCCTCAGAACCTCCAGTGGCCACTGAGCTGGAATCACAATAAGTCTATAGTAGAATACCAGTAAGTCTACTTTGGTCCATAGTTCATTCTCCAATTCTGAGGATTCTGGGGTGGTGATGCCCATTGAGTGGGGCTTCGATCCCATAGGGCAGATGGATGGAATTCTTTTGCTTGCAATTGTAAACTATCTTGGTTGCTTGGGATATGATGGTTGTCCATCATCATCTTGTTAGTTGTCCTGGGTAAGTCCAATGAACTGGAGAGTAAGTATTGCGACTCTTGAGACTCAGGGCCCAGCTGGTAATGGACAGCTCAAATATATGGCTCTTGGATGTACACCTATCAATTCCAGTACTAATTGTAGGTACAAAAAAGGGTCAGAAGAGTCATGTGTAGGGAAACCACAGCTGAGCCCAACCGTGTGACATTTTGAAGCATAAATTCCAAAGTAGGGCCCACTGGCAAGGTACCAAACTCCTGACCTATCAGCCTTGACTATAGTGTCTGGATGTCACCAAAGCCCTCAGGAGCCCTGCTCTTTGAGGTAGTATTTACTTTGGCTGTCAATGAGATCCTGCTGAGATGTGTATAAGTATAACCTCTGGAGTGACCTCCCGACTCACTTTGAAGTCTCTTTAGCCATAAAAACTCATTTGTCTTTACTTTTTCCCCATTTTAGTCAAGGTCTTTCTCCAGTTGCATTGCTAGTTAGTGCTTGGTAGTAATCCCTTGGTGCCAGGGAGGCTCATCCCCTGGGACTCATTTCCCATGCTGGGGGGATTGTAATGCATTTATATGTTGAATTTGGCATAGAGAGAAGCCACATTTGAGCAACAAAGAGGCTCTCAGGAGGTAACTCTTAGGCACCCTATAATAGTAGGCTAAGTTTCAATTTTAAAAATAAAGGTTCAGGGAACCTTTAGTTGAGATGTGGCTCAACCAGTTGGGCTCCTGTCTACCATATAGGAGATCCAGGGTTTGATACCCAGGGCCTCTTGGTGAAGGCAAGCTGGCCCGTATGGTGAGCTGGCCCATGCAGAGTGCTGGCCTGTGCAGAGAGCTGCCCTGTGCAGGAGTGCTGCACTGCGCAGGAGTGCTGGCCCATTTGGAGAGCTGGCGCAGCAAGATAATGCAACAAAAAGAGATACAGAGGGGAGACAATAGGAAACACAGCAGATCAGGGAACTGAGGTAGCACAAGAGAGGATTGCCTCTCTCCCACTCTGAAAGATCCCAGGATCAGTTCCCAGAGCCATCTAATGAGAATACAAGCAGATACAGAAGAATGCACAGCAAATGGACACAGAGAGCAGACAGTGGAGGAAAGGGGGAGAAATAAATAAATAAATATATCTTTTAAAAAAGAAGAATTTTTTTCTTAAATTTAAAAATAAATGTTCGTAAGTACAGTCATCAATATGAAGGGCCTGTCAATGAACCATCCTCTTTCACTAGTCATTGTCCCTGTAGTTGGGGGATTCTTGCTGTTTCATTAAAGAGTGTGGCAGAGCTCCCCAGGAGGAAATTCAATATTTCTTTCAGTTATTGTGTGAATCTCCACCCACCATGACAGTGCCCCATGAACACCTGAACACATTTTTATGCCTTAGACATATGCCCAGGTGAGCTTGCTCCCATGTATATCCCCTATCACTGACACCCTGAACCAGTACTCCTCCCCTGTCATAGTTGTAACCTTCTGTGGTCCAAAACTTGTTCAAAAATGAAGCCAACAAAATTAATAAGAAAATGAAATAATGATAGTTTTAAAAATAAATAAATTTTTAAAAAATTTTAATTAAAAAATTGGAATAAAATAGCAAAAAAAATTAAGAAAAAAATGGACATTGTCTTTCATCACTGTAAGATCTATTGTTTGTACAGTGACATTTTCTTCTGTTTATTCCCCCGGTGTTTTACTTTTTTCATTTTGTCTTCAAAGAAGTTTTGGGTTACAGAAAAGTCACATGTGGAATGTAGGAGATACCCATATACCCAACATCCTCTGCCTTTTCTCCTTTCCCATATTAATAACATTTTATTTGTGGAAGTATATTTGTTACAGTTGATATACAAGTATTGAAACATAGCTAATAACCATTGTCATTGGTTTACATTGTGGTTTACATTTTGGACCATACACTTTTATAAATTTTGATGAAATTTAACATGTCTTGTATCCATCATTGCAAGATCATGTAGAACACTTCCATTGCCCCCAAAATGCCCCATGTTTCTTATTCTGTTCCTCCCTACCCCTCCCCTCAGGGGCCCACTGCATCCACCAGGCTTCACTCTTTGAAGAACAAGATTACAGTTACTTGCAACAACATTAAGGGCTTGACATACTGGCCTGTCCTTCTCTATTAGGCACCGCCTATGCTCTCAAGAGACTCCTTCCCCTCTATTTGAGAACATAAAAGGATTCCCCAGCTTGGGAGTCCAACACCTTCCCGCTCATTATGTGAGTTTCCACCCACTAATACAACACGCTATGACAAAATGAACACTCACACACTCCCTAGAAGCCTGCCCACGTGCACCCTGTCCCAAATGCCCGCGACATCCAACACCCTAAACCAGTAACCCTCTCCTCCTGTATTGCCAGAAGAACATTCCCATTGTTGTCATTTCAGCTACATAACTGCACATCCCCATTGTTCACCTGCTCTCTCCCCAGTTCCATAGACTGTTCAGCCCATCCTCCTACCCTACCCCCTGACAAACCAGCACCACCAACCCAGTAATATTGTACGACTGTCATGCCCCTCCACTGAACAACTTCTCACTTTCCACCTTATAGATTTTGCCCAAATGGGCGTTGACTCACAACCTTCTTCTCCCTTTCCATGTCCTGTAATCCTATCTTCCAGACTCTAACTCTGCGCATTTGCTC